>NC_058519.1:349039197-349639197 GCF_904849725.1 Hordeum vulgare subsp. vulgare | reverse complement strand
GAACAAAAGCATGAACAATTATATAATGATCTTATGGGAAGTGATGGCTTCACATATAAAAAGAATGTTGATTGAAACTTGTTAAGGGTGGACAAACTTAGACCTTGGTCATTGTTGCAATTAATAGGAAGTGATAAAGAAGGAGAGGTTCACATATAAAAATATCATCTTTGACACCATCTATGATTGTGAACACTCACTAAACTATTACATGCTTAGAAGTAGATGTTGGACAAGGAAGACAACATAATGAATTATGTTTTCTTGGTTCCGGACAATGATTATATGACTAGAGATCCCTTAGCATGTGACGCTTGCTTTCACCTCATATCAGCCAAAACTTCTGCTCTAAGTAGAGATACTACCTGTGCATCCATAAACCTTCAACCCAGTTTTGCCATGAGAGTCCCCATACCTACCTATGGATTGAATAAGATCCCTCAAGTAAGTTGTCATCGGTGCAAGCAATAAAAATTGCTCCCTAAATATGTATGATCTATTAGTATGTGGAAAATAAGCTTTGTACGAACCTGTGATGAGGAAGACATAAAAGCGACAAACTGGATACTAAAGTTCTTTATCACAGGAGGCAATATAAAGTGACGTTCCTTCACACTAAGAGGACACACATCCAAACCTCAAAAGCGCATGACAACCTCTGCTTCCCTCTGCGAAGGGCCTATCTTGTACCTTTACTTCTTGCCCTTGAAAGAGTCATGGTGATCTACACCAATTCCTTATTTCGCCTTTATCTTGGCTAACGTCATATGCTAGGGAAAGATCTATATTCATAAGTCAACTTGGAAGTAAGTATTCATGAATTATTATTGTTGACATTACCCTTGAGGTAAGTAGTTGGGAGGCGAAACTATAAGCCCCTATCTTTCTCTGTGTCCGACTGAAACTTTGATCTCATGAGTACCACGTGAGTTGTAGCAATTGTAGGAGATGAAAGCATGATTGATTATGTGGATTTGCTTTACAAGCTCTTATTTGACTCTTTCCGTTGTTATGATAAATTGAAATTGCTTCAATGACTAAAGGCTATTGGTTGTTAATTCTCAATAAGGTTCTTGATTCATACTTTACTTTGTAAAGGAATTATCACTTTAGCATAAGAGTTTATATGATGATATTGCTGTTGTGATCATGATCATGATGCCTGCATGTCCGTATTGTGTTTTGTCGACACCTCTCTCTCTAAACATGTGGGCATATTTATTGATCTCGGCTTTCGCTTGAGGACAAGCGAGGTCTAAGCTTTGGGGAGTTGGTACGTCCATTTTGCATCATGCTTTCATGTTCATATTTATCGCTTTTTGGGCTGTTATTACACTTCACGGTACAATACTTATGCCTTTTCTCTCTTATTTTGCAAGGTTTAGATGGCTAGTCTATACTTTTGGGTAGCCAACTCAGCTAGGACCCATCCCCCTCAAAACTTACCTAGGTGGTAGAACCCGTTCTAACACAAGTATCTAAGCCTAGTCTTAGGGACAAGACCCAACAAAGACTTCTTCACCAGTATCTACAAAAGGATAGAAGACGAAGCACCAGAAGACTACCGCAAAATGTGCGCTTGTGACGACAAAGACCAAAGGCCGAAGACAAGTGAAGAGTATACGTGGGCAACTTGGTCAAGCAGAAGATCTCGACAAGAGGCCTACGTCGACGCACCCCACCACTCTCAAAGAAGAAGAACCCCTATGACTAAAGAGTGCCTGCTTTTAGGAAGTAAAGGATTTCCGTGTCAACTAGAAGCAGCACCAAAACCTTGACCCTTTTGTTATAACACAAGACATCTAGATGTCACTAACCAACATGAGTAACCCAGGACCGGCACGCAGACACACTACTTTGCCACGTATTCCGACTTTGGGAGTACACACGCAAGACAGACCCTTGCCCAAACCTTGTTCACCAAGCCCTTGACCTTTAGTCAAGCCTAGTATATGGCAAGAACCGTGCCCACTCTCAGACAAAGCTAATAGAAACATTTGTAGTTGTATCATCAAGCACTTCAAGATCCACTCGAGCAATCTCATCGAAGAAGGAGCAACATGGGAACGTGAAGACTACCTCCAACCCAATATTCCGTATCTTTTCAACGCCTAGCCTAGGAATGTCGGGGACGAGATTCTTGTAAGGGGGTAGGTCTGTCACACCCTGTGTTTGCTTCACTTGACTAAGTTAACATAGCTAAAAAAAGGACCAATTAAAACTTTTTGTGTGCTTGTGGTTCTTGCATTGATTGCTATCTCCTTGTTTGCTTGTGTGGGTTTTAATTCAAAAATATATATTCTCCTTATCTCATGACTCATGTGCTTGCTCCAAATCCTTGCCCAGTGACCATACCATGTGTGTAGGACCTAGAACTATTTATACAGAATATTACTTTGACCAAAAAGCATTTATTTGATTTAAGCTTTCAAAAACCCTTGAATTGAGTTCTTGCACTACAAGTCCTCAAATTACGAGAGGTGTTTAGCCCCAAATATTTTAATTCATTCCCATTATCAAAAATAGTTCGCAAGACCACAAAATAATTATTTTAAAAATTATTTTCCTATTTTATTTAAATACCTTTTTGTGAGGCCAAAAATGGTCTTTTACGGGGGAAATTATTTCATTGCTTCACAAATATTTAAGAAAATTTAGGGAGACTCAGTGGACATATATTTTCCATATATAAGAGTTTAAACACATGCCCATGCTCAAAATATTGGACAAAACACTCAAAAATTATTTCTATTCATTTCAAGTATTTCAAATATTTCTATAAGAAATATTCTCAAATAATTTCAAGAAAATTCTAGCAAGGCACACATGATATATGAGACGTTCTTGCCAAGTTTCATCTCAGTCCCATTTGATTTGATTCACCAAAATATACCAACAACCTCTGTGTCCAGATCCAAGCTTGAGCAAATTTACATTGCTAACTGACTCCAACTATTCTCAAACTTTGTGGAAATTTTCTAATACCCTAATAATGCATCCAAACCAAGTGGTGCATCAAGGAGAACATATCCACTTATCAAAATCCCCTCAAAGCCACTTCTACTAATTTCTAGAATTGGGTATATTTGCATTGTCAAGTTTCTTCAATTGATCCCAATTTTTTGGGCATGCTCTATTCCTAAAGTAATTCCACCACAACAAGTGGATCATTAGGGGGGATTGATTTGCATGGATGGATCTAGAGAAAGCCATTTCTCCCATTTTTAGGGTTTATCAAGTTTGCACCGAAAACTTTCGTCAAATAATATCAGAATTGGTGGTCACTCTCCTTTTTACCCACCATTTGATCTTGTTAAGTTTCATATCCGTTAGAACCATTATCTAGCTCAAATTTGCATCAAATACCTTCTGGTCATTTCTATAAGTTACTATTTCTACCACTTTTACTTTCTCCTTGGCCCCAAAATTTTACCACAACCTTGTATCAACCTATTCTATCTCCAGTAACTCTCCATGGCCATTGAGCAATTATTGGTGAGTAAAAAGTACCATCCTCATCTTTGGACAACCATGGTAACACCTCTCTCCTCTCCATTGTTACTTTCTATCTCTTTCCCCTAGAACCAAAGCACCCAAAGCATACCCAAAAACCCCCGGGGACTAGTTGACACGCTTTGCCGGGCATAAGTGGCATGCCCTGGAATGCAAATGACATACTCTAGATAAACTACAGTGCGCCCCCGCACTGTAGCAAGCCCCATCCCGAGGCCCCCACCACCTTTGGTCCTGGTAAAGCTGTCCCCAACGACGGACTTGGCGTCCCAAACAAGTCTCGTGGTCAGGCCCCTCCTTCTTTGCCCTCCTCTCTCCCCTGCAAACCATGCCCGGGCTCGGTTTGTGAGCACTGTACACGGTGGACCTCAACCGGCCATATAAAGTGTCTCGAGCTTGCTCTCTCGCTCGAGATAGTTCCCCTAACTCCCATAGACCGTCTGACCAAGCCCCTTGGGCCCTGGAGCTCGAAATCTTTCAGATGGCCGTCGTGCCCCTGCCTCGGCCACCGCTTGAATCCAAACTAACCAGCCCTTTCTCGCCTCGATCCTCCCCTCCAAAAGGACCCCCACAGAAACTCAATCCTTTCTGGTAGCTCCAGGCTCCCTCCCCGCGGCCGAGCCGAGCTCTCTGGTGACGCCGGCGCCACCGTCCTCCCCTGCCGATGGGCAATTTGCTTCAGAAGTCTCCGTGACCCACCAGACCATCCCCTAGTGTGGCATAGAGTGGGGCATCCGCCCGAACCACCGGCTCGACGCTCGCTGTAGTGTGACGGCCAGGGCCGCGACGGCTGGTGCTCTCCCCGGCCCCTGTTGCGAGGAGGAAGAAAGGGGCACGAGAGAGTGAGACGGAACGGTAGGGCCCGCATGTAAGAGACACAAAAGCCGGGCCCGTCGTATTTAAGTGGAGACAACTTTCACGGAAAACATCTCCTCCTGCTAGAACCTTGTACCCTAAAATATGCCATCTGCATTGCAACTTGCCATCAAGAACGAGACACTGGGTCGGCCCACTTCTTAACTTGTGCAAGGTGCACTTTTTAGCCAAGTAAGTAAAGGATTTTTTCCTTTTTCTTTTTTAAGAACTTCCAAAAATACCGTGAGCTAAAATAAATTTCCAAATACAGTAAATCAAGTTTCTAATTTCTCCTAAAAATGCAACCTATTTAATGGTGCAACTCCCATAATTTTTCCCCACAAACTTTTGCCCTGTTCAATTTAAATTTAAATTTGAACTAATAGGGGGCCACTTTTGAAAAATTCCTAAATCCTTCAAATCAACTCCAAATGGAGTGATTCAAATTTCTAGAAACTCTACAAGTCATGCACTATTTTTCTAGCCATGGTTAACATTTTTCCCACACATTATTTCTATTAGATCAAATAATTGGCACATTTCCCATCTATTGCATCATATTCAATCTCTAGGAAATTCATCCCAACTCCAAATCTAGTGAAACCACTTCCAAAAGTCTTATAAAATCGTTCCCTATCAAATGAGTGCCTCCACTCATTATTAAGAGATTATTTTCTTTTGACTTCTTCGAGGTCCACTCATCCATCCATTTTTACCTTTTGGAAATCCTTGTTGATCTAGATCCATTGACATCCATTTGGCTACTATTCTTATAGCCAGAGGTGACCTATAGAAATAAAACTCCTACTTATAGAGCAATTTTGTTTCTCTTCTTGTTGTGTGGCTTACTGTGGTTGTTTCCGGCGATAGTTGATAAAGTAGATGAGGTGCTCAAAGTTGGACGAGAAGCATGAGAAGACCTCGGAGTCTATGATGAGACAGGCAAGCAGCCCGTTGACCATGACTTGAAACCATTTTATGCATGTCATATGGCACTTTACTTCGTTGCATTTGAACCATGTTGAATCGGTGACCACCTTGGTGGGTTGTCTCCGATAATTCCTTGTTGATACTTGGAATGATCACGGCCCTACCTTGCTATGAAGGTTGTGCGGGTGGGATGTAGTTTGGATGCGAGTAGTTTCTACACTGATGGGATGGGAATATGCATGATGACGGAAAATATGTGATTTCAAAGAAGTGGTGTTGAGTTAGGTAACCACTTGACAAAGAAGTGGTGTACCGAGGCAAGATGTGTGTGTGTGTGTGTTTAGAAAATGGATAGATTTAAGATTTGTCTACCGTACCAGCCTTACATGTGCAACCACGATACACCTTTATGGGATGGGGCTTTGTTGATTACCTTGGTTGATGCTAGTAGCGAGCCCGCGTTACTAGTTGTGAGAGGGCCAGAATTACCCTCTAGATATGGGGTCGTGCCAGGTAGGCCGACCATGGGTTGTTTTCACAAACACCGGGCACACCGTCGAGTCCCCTCAAGGATGGTACGATCTTGAGCGAGGCTCGTACGATGTACATCATGAGGACGTGAGCCAACGAGTGGACCTTTTGGTTACTGTTGCCAGGGGAAAGGCATTGTTCGGATGATTACCTCGGGTATCTAATATACCGCGAGTTGTGGATTACACGAAAGTTCCCCGAGTCTTGTGGGTACAACGCGCAACCTCTACAGAGTGTAAAACTATTTGAATAGCCGTGTACACGATCAAGATGAGTTGGGTGGTGCTACTTAAACTACGTTCGATGTATTCACAAACTTGGTGTGTGTGTGAGAGAAAGATGATACTTCAGCTAAGTCAGATAACTTGACATGAAGAATGAACATGATATGTTCAACCTCTTCTTATGATGATATCTATAGCTTGTTCGTATGGATATCTGCAACCTTTGATGCATGCTTTTACAAGTTGATTGATCATGACATTGCACTCAAAACTAGCTTTCTGCAACTTATCTACTTAGTGTTATATCATGCAGTGTTATTGCCTTGTTCCAATCACGGATTGCTTGCGAGTACATTTAAAGTACTCATTGGCTTGCCACTTGTTATTTTATTGGCGAGACACGAGAGAACATGATATGATGAAGGTTACCTTGGTTTCATACGTGCAAGCTAGGACGCTTCCCAGTTAGAATGCTTGTAGGGTTCAGGTAGATGGCATGGGTTCACGCTATTGATGGAGACTTTTTGCTGCAAATATATGAAGACTTGGCCATGGAGGCCATATTTGAGTAAAACGGTAAGTAATGGATGTAAGACTCTTGTTATTCAGTTTCTGTGTGTTCAGGGAGCATTGATATCTAGGATCACTATGCACATAAATTCGGTGACCCCCAGAGAGTTGGAAGTAAATAAAAGTTTGATGATCATCATTATTGGGGCACTGTCTTAGTGAGGAAATGATGATGGAGACAATGATTCCCCCACAAGCCAGGATGAGACTCCGGATGAAAATAAAAATAAAAAGTAAATAAAGAAAGTAAGAAAAAAGGGACAAAAGAAAAAAAGAGAAGGAAATAAAAATAAAAAATGAGAGAAAAGATAAAAGGGACAGTGCTAGTACCTATTTTTCCACACTTGTGCCTCAAAGTGGCACCATGTTCTTCATATAGAGAGTCTCATGTTTTGTCATTTCTATATGCTAGTGGGAATTTTTCATTATAAAACTTGACTTGTATATTCCGAGACATACTTCCTCAAATGCTCGAGGTCTTCATGAGCAAGCAATTTGGATGCACACCCACTTAGCTTCAGTTGATCTACCGTACACTTGAAGCTCCATTGCATCCATTGCATGACAATCCCTACTCCTCGCATTGATATCTATTGATGGGCATCTCAGTAGCCGGTTGATATGACTAGTCGATGTGGGACTTTCTTCTCCACTTTCACCCCTTTGGAACCAACCACCATATTATATTCAGCCCTTATGTTATATCCATGATTCGCGATCACATATTGAGTGAGTTATAAAAAGCTGAAGCGCGTTAAATAGTACGATCCAATTGTCTGACTTGACATCGTGGTGCTTAACATTTGTATTTATGTGGCAAGGACAGAGCCGTGCTATAGTAATATGATAAAATGAATAGAGGATGAACATTCTTTAAGAGTTATATATTTTGAAACTTGATGATTATGTTGCTTATGTTTATGAACATTGCTATGTTGATGTTTATTAATTCATTGTTTCTCAATGATCAAACCTTCAATAGATTACATGTTGGGTAGCATGTCACATTAAAAAAAAATCTATTTTTACCATTTCCCTACTTGTGGATTAAGCTTGGGGATGCTAATACGTCTCCAACATATCTATAATTTTTCATTGTTCCATGCTATAATATTATCATCCTAGGATACTTTTTAGGTGTTTTTATAACAATAAATATTATTTTTAGCACTAATCTATTGACCTAGCGCGAGTTGGTGTTTTCTGTATGTTTTTGGCTTTCAGATTTACAATACGAGACAAAGTCCAATTTCCTCGAAACTTTTTTATTTTTTTCTGGACCAAAAGAAGACCTGGAAGCTTCTGAAGGAGGTCGGAAGCCACATGACGGAGGCACCACACAACAGGGCACGCCTAGGGGGTGGTCGCACCCTAATGTGTGGTGGGCCCCCCTTGGCGCCTCCTAACGTCCCTTCTCGCCATATAAATTCCTAAATATCCCGAAAACCCTAGGGAGCCACCCGAAACACTTTTTCCGCCGCCACAAGTATCTGGTCCATCATGAGGCCATCTCGAGCCCTTTTTCAGTGCCCTGTCGGAGGAGGGATCAATCAGGGAGGACCTCTAGATCAACCTTGCTGCTCCCATGGTGATGTGTAAGTAGTTTACCACTGAACTACGGGTCCATAGCTAGTACCTAGATCTCTCTCTCTCTCTCTCTTTCTCTCTCTCTTGTTCTTTAATAAAAGGATCATCACACCTTCGCTTTGATCTATCCGATGTAATCCTATTGTGCGGTGAGTTTGTTGGGATCCGATGAATTGTTGGTTTATGTTCAGATTATTCATGATGAAGATATGAGTCTTCTCTGAATTCTAATTATGATTCTTATTTGCATAATTACCATAGCTTCATAAATCTCGTCGATCTATTGAAATAGTTTGGCCAACTAGATTGATATTTATTCACTGAGAGGGGTGCATTCTAGTGGGTTCAACCTGACGGATTTCTATATCCCGGTGAGATAAGGGGACAAGATACTTCTTTGTGTTCTTTCCACTAAGGATAAAACGATGGAGTTAATTCATATTGATTGAGTTCTCTTTGTCTACATCATGTCATCATTCTCCAAGCATTACTATGTTTTACTTAATACTCTTGATGCATGCTGGATAGCGTTCGGCGGGTGGAGTAATAGTAATAGGTGTAGATAGGAGTTGGCCTATTTACTTATAAATGTGATGCCTATATACATATGATCATTGCCGTCAATATCACATAATTATGCACTTTTCTATCAATTTCTCAACAATAATTTGTGTACCCACTGTATGCCTACTACATGAGAGATGCCATTAGGGAAAACTACGGCCCCCGGGGTCTATTCACTTATATGTTTACAAACGTTACAATTCCTCCATGCCTTAATTTACTTTTTATTTACTTTGCACTTTAAAACTTTTATCTACACACTTTACTTGCTTTCAAATAACGAATCCAAGTGTTTGTTTCTTTTGTGTGCAATCACTCAAGACAGGGCTCGTTGTTACTCCTATTGGTTCGGTAAGCCTTGGTTCTCTGTTGAGGGAAATACTTACCTATATTGTGTTGCATCACCCATTTCTCTTCATGAAAAACCCAACACACATCACAAGCATCACTTATGGGTGGAGTGTCAAAGATGACAACGCTTGAAACTATGCATTATGACTTGCTAGGGGCGTAAAACAATAACACTTCTTGGGAGGCAACCCAATACTTATGTTCTTTTTATTGTTCTACTTTTTTCCTGTGTGATATAACATGATTATTGCTACTGTAATGATTATGTTTTTATGTTTATAATAGTGTTTGTTCCAAATAAAGCCTTTGGGATGATTTGAACGATGAGTAGAATTGAACCGATGCAAAAATAGAAACGTTTGCATCTAGTGTAGAATTTCTATGATTTTACTAAAACTTCTTTTTGATCTGAAATGTTTACACAATATTGCTATAAAAACTACTCAACTTTTACTATTTTTCAGAATTTTAGAAGTTACATAAGTAGGTTGTATTTTCTATGTGCTTCACTTATATCTTTTGAGCTAAGTACTTGCTCTAGGGCTTCAATTATATCTTTTAGAGCACGATGGCGTATAGATTTTATAGAAATAATTGCAATATCCTTCTTTACTTAATATTTTTAAAAGTTAATAAATAGTTACGGTAATTTTCATGGGTTACAAGACTATTAAAAAATAATAGGCATTAAAGGAGCGCATAATCAAAACAACATGTATCACATAAAAGAGAAATTGTCGGTTAATGATATTGATGTGGTAATATGAAAGGCTATGAGTGCATAGTTGTTGATTAGCAAAAAAATCGATAGTTAAAGGATGTTAATTTTATGTTCATATAAATATTGGTTATGGCATGGTGATGAGGTGTGAGCATTCTTATTCCTCGTTGAAATCCTGTGTCGTTTAGGTCGGGGGCACGCGATGGTTAACTCCTACCAACCTCCTCCCTAGGGGCATGAGAGTAGTACTTTTCTTATAGAGACCTAATAAAAGCTTGTCATAGGTATGTGAGCTCTTTATGACTAATGTGAGCCCATGGATGTACGCAATCTCACCACCTCATATTTGCTAGCCTCTTCGGTACCGTGCATTGCCCATTCTCACCTCGAGGATTGGTGCGGACTTCACCGGTGCATCCAAATCCCGCGACATGACACACTTAGTTGCACATGAGCCACCCTATATGTTCCTCAAAACAGCCACCATACTATCAGTGTACTAAAAAACGGATCCCTTAGTACTCTGACTTGTGCGCAGACCACATAGGCCTCCTCGTCCGACAGCACTATGGGGATCCCAACTCATAAGTCGTGATCACTGAATGTATATGCATAGTGATCCTAGAGATCACTGCTCGTTGAACACACAGAAACCAGATCACAAGAGTCTTACATCCTTTACGTACCGTTTTGCCCAAATATCGCCTTTATGGCCAAGACTTCAAATATTTGCAGCGGAAATTCTTCATCGATAGCATGAACCCATGCCATCTGCCTTAACCCTACAAGCATTCTGATTGGGAAGAGTCCTAGCTAACACGTACGTCACCAAGGTAATCTTGATCATATCCCGTTCTCTCATGCCCGACCAATAAAATAACCAGTGGCAAGCTAATGAGTACTTTGAATGTACTCGCAATCAACCTATGCTTGGAATGAGGCAATAACAATGCATGATATATCACTAATAGGTAAGTTGCAGAATGCTAGTTGTGAGTGCAATGTTATGATCAATCAGCTTGTATAAGCATGCATCAATAGGTTGCAGATACCCATACGAACAAGTTATAGATATCATCATAGGGAGGGGTTGAACATCTCATGTTCAATCAGCATGTCAAGTCATCTGACTTATCTCAAGTGTCATATTTCTCACACAGGCACACACGAGGTTTGTGAAAACATCAGACATAGTTTAAGTAGCACCATCAAACTATCCTTGACCATGGACATGGCTAGTCAAATAGTTTTACACTCTACAAAGGTTGCACACTTTACCCACAAGATTTGGGAAACTTCCGTAGCTATCCACGACTCGCGATATTTTTCATACCCAAGGTAAGTACCCCAACAATGCCTTTCCCATGACAATACTAACAAAGAGTCTCCTCGTTGTTGCCATCCCTCGTGATGTACATCTCTAGTATCATCCACGAGGGCACACAATGGTGTGTTCGGTGTTTGTGAAAACAACCCATGGACGTCCTTTTCGTCATGACCCCATATTGAGAGTGACCATGTCACTCCCTCCACTAGTAATGCGGGCTCTCAGCTAGTACCAACCATAGTAATCAACGAAGCATCGTCCCATAAGAGGTATTGTTGTTACACATGTAAGGTTGGGACAATCGAAAAAATCTTAAATATCTTCGTTTTAGAAAAACACACACACATCTTGCCTTGGTACACCACTTCTTTCTCAAGTGGTCACCCAATCTCAACACCATATCACTCGGGAAATAGTGGCACCCACCTGGGTTTCAAAAAGTCTTTGAAAACACCTCTATTTTCCAACACCATGCATAATCCCATCCCATTTGCATAGTAACTACATGGCATCCTAACTACTTCCCACCCGCACAACCCTTATAGGATAGTAGGGTCATGCTTAGTGCAAGTATCAATGAGGAAATATCGGAGACAACCCACCAATGGGGGGGGGGGGTCACCGATTCAACATGTTTCAGATGCAACGAAATAAAGGGCCACATGACATGCATAAAATGGTTTCAGAGTCATGGTCAAACGGTTGCTTGCTGGTTCAGCAAAGTCTTTGAGGTCTTCATGACCTTCTAGTCCAACTCCTAGCACTTAGTCTACTTCGTCAACAATCATCATTAACAACCACAATAATCCACACAAAAAGCAAAGAAACAAAAGTTCACTATAAATAGGAGTTTTATTTTTCTTGGACACCTTTGGTCTCAAGAATAATACCTAAAGGGGTTCCAATGGATCTAGATCAATGAGGATATCCGAAAGCTGCAAATGGAGGGATTAGTGGACCTACAAGAAGTCAATGGAAAATATTTTCTCAGAGATGAGTGGAGGCACCCATTTAATAGGGCATTATTTTAGAAGACTTTTGGAAGTAGTTTCGTTCGATTTGGTGTTCATATGAATTTCGTATGAATTTACTAAAATGGAATAAATGGAACTGGGGTTATTTATTTGGCCGATACAAAATATAACATTGGAAAAAATGTTCACCGTGGCTGGAAAAATAGTGCAGGATTTCTAGAGTGTTTGGAAATTTGAATCACTCCATTTGGAGTTGATTTGGACTCTCTAGAGATTTTGCAATGTGGAATTTGAATAATTCAAATTTGAACACTTCAGAAAATCTATGTGAAGAAATGTGTGATGCACATATTTGGATAGGACAAGATTTTAGTATTTATTAGGAATCTGAATCAGCAAAATTGGAGCTTATTTGGATTAATTTTGAATTTTGAATCTATCTAGAAAACAAAAAGAAAAAACTTTACCTAACGACTAAAAGACCCTCAGGGCGTAGGATAGCTTCTGGGCTTGTCCAACACCTCAGCATGGGCACACGAGGCCACATCGAAGCTGCACGAGGCAGATACGCCTTTGGCACAGGAATACGGTCCCGGAGGACCCGCTTCCACTTAAACAGGGTGGGGCCACCCGTAAGTGGCTCGGCCTCCAGCCGATAGGCGAGGACCGCCCGATGCTATCTCTCTCCTTCCCCTAGTAATACCTCCCACCATTAGGTAGCGGGGCGCCAGTTGTCATGTGCCTTGGCTGCTCTTCTACATTGGCTATCGAGCCGGTGGCCTGGGCGGATGCACCACTCTGGGCCAAACCCTGAGGTGACCGCGCACGTTGCGGAAGGGCTCGGAGCGAGCTGCCCGCCATGACGGGTGGATGGGAGCGCCGGCCATTGCTGTGGAGCAGGACACGGCCTCGGGCCAGAGTCTGGGGGTGCTAGCGGAGCAGCACTCACCGAGGGCGTCCTTCTGGAGCAGAGTATCGAGGCAAGGAAGGGCTAGTTAGCTTCGATTCGAGCAGTGGCCAAGGTGGGGCATGGCGGCCATGGGGAGAATGCCGAGCGCCAAGGCTCAAGGGGCTTGGTAACGGGGTCTATGGGAATTAGGGGAGCTAGGTGGAGCGCAAGAGAAAGCTCGGGGCACTTTATATGGCCGGTTGAGGTCCAGCGTGGACAGAGCTCACGGACCAAGCTCGGGCATGCTCTACAGGGGAGAGTGGAGGGCGAGGAAGGAGGGGCCCGACCATGAGACTTATTGCGGATGCCAAGACCGTTGTCGGGGAAACTTTACGAGGGCCCAAGGTGGTCGGGGCCTCGGTATGGGGCTGGCTACAGTGCAGGGGCACAGTGTGGCGTTGTTTGTTTCAGAAGTCCCGGGACTTTTTTAAGTCCCAACTAAAAGTCCTTAGTCCCTATCCGTTTGTTTTCATGAACTAAACAGGGACTGTAGGTCATTAAATAAAATGCAAAAAGACCATGTTACCCCTAATAATTTAGTAGTAGTTATTAAATAACATGCTAAAAACAGGGGCACTGTTGGAAAAAGTGCCAAAAAAGTCCCAAAAAGACCCTTCCATAGGGACTTTTTTTCCTTTAGTCCCAAATACCTCCTTTTAGTCCCTAAAAGTCCATCCTGTTTGTTTCACATGGGACTAAAAGGGACTTTTTTAGTCCCTACACCAAAAAGTCTCTCGAAACAAACACCCCTCTAGGAAGCTCCACATCACATCTTTGACATGCGAGGGCGTGCCGCTTGTGCCCTCAGCACGACCAAGCGTGTGCACTAGTCCCTGGGGTTTTTTGTGGATGCTTTGAGGTGCTTAGGTTCTAGGGGAAACAGATAGAAAGTAAAAAATGGAGAGGATAGAGGTGTTACCCTTGATGTCGAGAGAAGAGAATGGGACCTTTTTACTCACCAATAATTTCTCAATGGCGAGGGACAGTTACTCGTGATATAATAGGTTGAGACAAGGTCGTTGTAAATTTTCAGGCCAAGGAGAATCGTAATAGTGGTAGAAATAGTAACTTATAGAATCAACCAGAAGGTGTTTGATGCAAGTTTGAGCTAGCTAAATGTCACATCCTGTTTTTACCTCACTTCAACTGTAGCATTTTCAAAATCCGAGATTATTAAAACTTTTTAAGAAAATGCTATGAGTGCCATGAATGCTATTATTTGTATGAATACTTGCTTGAGTGGATCCCAAAAACCATATTTCACAGCATGATATTTTCAAAAAACCCCTTTTCTCATTTTTGACTATTTTAAAACCTTGCTTTGGGTTTGCACTACAAGTCCCTAATTTCAAGGGAGTGCCTTCACCAAATATTGTATTCTGGTTCTAGCACTACTTTTACTCTCCAAAATCATAAAATAATTGTTTTATAACATATTTTCTTATTTTATTTACATGTCCTTTTCTGAGGCGAGAAATGATATTTCTGTATGAAAAATTAATTTTCTGCCTTAAAAAATCTGGGAAAATTTAGAGATACTGAGAGGACATATATTTTCCATACATAAGATTTTCAACCCCTATTTATGTTCAAAATATTTGAGCAAATCCTTAAAAACATATTCTGTCTATTTTGACCTTTTTAAATATTTCCAAAGGAATTATTCCCAAGAAATGCCAACATGCTCCCCAAGCTATATTTGGTGTTCATGCCAAGTTTCACCTCATTCCAAGGTGATTTGGTTCACCAAATAATCCCAAAACTCTCTCTGTCCAGAATCAAGTTGAAGCAACTCTACATAGCAAAGTTTGTCCAAATGACTTGAAACTTTGCATGTGTGCTCAACACGCCAAATAAGGAGTCCCTGCCCATAATTGGATTTGTGGGGATTGATTTGCCCACATTCCCTTTTGAAAGTCCAGTACTGCCCATTTGGGGGTGATTTCAAGTTTGCATTGCCAAACTTGTCCAATGAAGCTGAAATTTGGTGGAGCAGACTATTTTTGCATCAAACCAAATCCCGTTAACTTGCGTCACCAGTGGTGAAGTGTAGTGATACGTCACCAACGTATCTATAATTTTTTATGGTTCCATGCTATTATCTTGTCAAACTTTCGATGTTTTGTATGCCTTTTATATCTTTTTTGGGACTAACTTGTTAACTCAGTGCCAAGTGCCAATTCCTGTTTTTTCCATGTTTTTGACCCTTTTCAGAGGAGGATTTTAAACGGAGTCCAAACGGAATGAAACTTCCAAAAAGATTTTTTCTGAAACAAAAGATGATCGGGAAGCTTGAGAACCAAGGCAGGGGGTCTCCAGGGACCCCACAAGCCCCCTAGCCGTGGCCAGGGGGCCCCGCCTCCCAGGCTTGTGGGCTCCCTGGGCCTCCCCTGCCCTAGGTCTTTCGCCTATATATTCCCATAAATTCCAGAAAAAATCAAGAGATCATCGATAGTACTTTTCCGCTGCCGCAAGCTTCTATCTCCGCAAGATCCCATCTGGGGCATGTTTTGGTGCCCTGTCGGAGGGGGATTCGGATACGGAGGGCTTCTTCATCAACACCAAGACCTCTCCGATGATTCGTGAGTAGTTCACCATAGACCTACGGGTCCATAACTAGTAGCTAGATGGCTTCTTCTCTCTCTTGGATCTTCGATACAAAGTTCTTCATGACCTTCATGGAGATCTATCCGATGTAATCTTCTTTTGCGGTGTGTTTGTCGAGATCCGATGAATTGTGGATTTATGAATAGATTATCTATGAATCTTATTTGAGTTTCTTCTGATCTCTCTTATGCATGATTTCATATCCTTGTAATTCTCTTCGAGTTGTGGGTTTTGTTTGGCCAACTAGATCTATGATTCTTGCAATGGGAGAAGTGCTTGGTTTTGGGTTCATACCGTGCGGTGACCTCACCCAGTGACAGAAGGGGTAGCGAGGCACGCATCATGTTGTTGCCATCAAGGGTAAAAAGATGGGGTTTTCATCATTGTCTTGAGATTATCCCTCTACATCATGTCATCTTCCTTAAAGCCTTACTCTGTTCGTCATGAACTCAATACACTAGATGCATGCTGGATAGCGGTCGATGTGTGGAGTAATAGTAGTAGATGAAGAAAGTATCGGTCTACTTGTCTCGGACGTGATACCTATATGTATGATCATTGCCTTAGATATCGTCATGACTTTGCGCGGTTCTATCAATTGCTCGACAGTAATTTGTTCATCCACCGTAATATTTGCTATTTTGAGAGAAGCCTCTAGTGAACACTATGGCCCCCGGGTCTACTCCACACCATATTTTCAGCCTTACTCTTTTACTCCATTGCACTTTCTGCCTTCAGATCTCACTTTGCAATCAATCTTGAAGGGATTGACAACCCCTTTATAGCGTTGGGTGCAAGCTCGTTTGTGTCTGTGCAGGTACTCTGGACTTGACGAGATTCTCCTATTGGATTGATACCTTGGTTCTCAAACTGAGGGAAGTACTTAATGCTCCTGTGCTGCACCTCCCTTTCCTCTTCAAGGGAAAAACCAACGCAAGCCCAGCCTTCGTCAACGTGTCAATCTCTGGCACTGTTGTCTGTTGCCGCAGCAGAAGAATTTCTGGCGCCGTTGCCGGGGAGGATCAAGTCAAGAACTCATCCAAGTAAGTGTCGCAAACTCATCTCTTGCATTTAATTTTTTTGCCTCTCTTTTTCCTTTCCCCCGTTTCTGAAAAGACAATAAATTACAAAAAAATATTTGCCTTTTTGTTTGCCTTTTCGTTCACCCTTTTCTCTCGCTTCCTTTCTGTTCGCTTGTGTGGGATGGTCTACCTGTCCTCATGGCTAGATCCACCACTTCGAACGATACTCCCGAGGACGAGGTCCACAATTTCAAACAAATTGAGGAAGAAAACTTAAAGGATGCTTCTCATAGGATTTGCAATGCTCAGAGTAGATCCACTCATAAGCAATCCACTACCGTCCTGCTTCGTAGTTTTTATGTGGGTGTTTCTCCTTCGAATAGGTATATTGTTGACACCATCGTAGGTGGAAATTTCTTGGTTAGCCATACCGTTGATTCTTACGGAGCTGTAATAAATTTGATAGGCTCACCCCCACTCATGGTTAATGGAACTACCTTAACTCTGGAACATGTGATGCGTAGGCTGGATGTCATTGAAAATAAAGTTGCTACGATCAAACTTATTGAGAATTTGGATAAAAAGATCCACAATCAAATCACTCACTATAGATCCAAGGTGGGAATGGTTTTGAAAAACTTAAAGGAGAGGGAACCCACAGTTAACGAAAAACTAGGTCATGATTCCGCTAGGATTGGCAAACTATAGGATGTTATAACCAACTTGGGTTCCGCTTTTGCCGCTGTGCAAAATACTCCAAACTTTCCCACAATAAGGCCACCAAGTCTATTTTTGTTCCTAAAAATAGTGGTGAATCATATAGTAAGAAAGATGAAGACCTTAAGATGATGAGTGATCATGCTACTTATGGTTTGAGCACCAAAGACGACGATCCGTGATTCTATCGCTTTTTGCCTAGCTAAGGGCGTTAAATAATAGCGCTTGTTGGGAGGCAACATAATGAATTTATGTTTTCTTTCTATTTTGTTGCGTCCACACCATCATAATTCAGTTATGATTGTGTATTTTGTGTTTCTTTTTGTGTTTGAGCCAAGCAAAACCTTTATGAGTAGTCTCGGTGATGGTTGTTTGATCCTGCTGGAAAAAGACAGAAACATTTTGCTCACGAGATGATTTTTCATTTTTATTCAGAAAGAGATTTTGAGTTGATTCTTTTTGCTTCTGGTTGATATGCCCTTTTCCCAGGAGGTCGCAATTTTGCAGAATTTTTGAGGTACCATAAGTATACGAAGTATACTGATTGCTACAGACTGGTCTGTTTTTGACAGATTCTGTTTTTGTTGAGTTGGTTGCTTGTTTTGATGAAACTATGGATAGTATCGGGGGGTACTAGCCATGGAAAAGTGAGAATACAGTAGCCCAACACCAATATAAATAGAAATCAAGATTACTACAGTACCTAAAGAGGTGGTAGTTTGTTCTCTTGAGCTAATGTTATCACGAGTTTCTGTTTAAGTTTTGTGTTGTGAAGTTTTCAAGTTTTCGGTGATGTTCTCATGGACAAAGAGATAAGGAGTGGAAAGAGCTCAAGCTTGGGGATGCCCAAGGCATCCCAAGACAAATTTAAGGACACCAAAAAGCCTAAGCTTGGGGATGCCCCGGGAAGGCATCCCCTCTTCCGTCTTCAATCCATCGGTAACATTACTTGGAGCTATATTTTTATTCACCACATGATATGTGTTTTGCTTGGAGCGTCTTGTATCGTAGGAGTCTTTTCTTTTCATTGTGTCACAATCATCCTTGCTGCTCACCTTTTGAGAGAGACATGCACTCATCGTGATTTTGCTAGAATGCTCATCGTGCTTTACTTATATCTTTTGAGCTAGATAATTTTGCTCTTTGTGCTTCACTTAGATCTTTTAGAGCACGGCGATGCGTAACTTGGTAGTTGTCTTATGCTATGAAAGTAGTCCAAAGGTGATAGGTACCCAAAGAGGATACAAAAACCTCCATCTTCATGTGCATTGAGTAGAAAGAGAAGTTTTGATTCGTCTCAATTAGTTTTGAGACGTGGATTTGGTAATATTAAGAGTTATGTTAGTAGGGTGTTGTGAATCTAGAAATACTTGTGTTGAAGTTAGTGATTCCCGTAGCATGCACGTATGGTGAACCGCTATGTTAGGAAGTCGGAGCATAATTGATCTATTGATTGTCATCCTTTGTGTTGAGGTCGGGATCGCGCGATGGTTAACACCTACCAACCCTTCCCCTAGGAGTATGCGTTTAGCACTTTGTTTTGATTACTAATAAAAACTTTCACAACAAGTATGTGAGTTCTTCATGACTAATGTGAGTCCATGGTATAGATGCACTTTCACCTTCCACCATTTCTAGCCTCTCTAGTGCCGCGTAATTTTTGCCGGTACACAAACCCACCATATGCCTTCCTCAAAACAGCCACCATACCTACCTACTATGGCATTTTCATAGCCATTCCGAGATATATTGCCATGCAACTCCCACCATTCCGTCTCATGACTTATGCCGTCACTCTCATATTGCCATTGCATGATCGTAAGATAGCTAGCGAGATGTTTCAACTTCTTATGCCAAGCTAGATCGTTGCACATCCCGGTAGACTGTCGGAGGCATTTCCTATAGAGTCATCATCGTTCTAAGCTTTGAGCTGTGAGTAAATAAAAGTGTGATGATCATCATTATTAGAGCATTGTCCCATGTGAGGAAATAATAAAAAAAATAGGCCAAAGAGCCCAAACAAAAAAAGAGAGAAAAAAAGAGATGCCCAAGTGCCCAAATAAAAAAAAGAGAAGAGAGAAAAAGAGAGAAGGGACAATGCTACTATCTTTTTCCACACTTGTGCTTCATAATAGCACCATGTTCTTCATGATTGAGAGTCTCTCATTTTGTCACCACCATATACTAGTGGGAATCTTTATTATAACTTGGCTTGTATATTCCAATGACGGGCTTCCTCAAAATTGCCCTAGGTCTTCATGAGCAAACAAGTTAGATGCACACCGACTAGTTCTGCTTTTGAGCTTTCACATACTTATTGCTCTAGTCCATCCTTTGTATGGCAATCCCTACTCATTCACATTGATATCTATTAATGGGCATCTCCATAGCCCTTTGATACACTGAGTCAATGTGACCATGTCCTCCTTTTTGTCTCAACAACCACCACCACACTCTATTCCACCTATAGTGCTATATCCATGCCTCACGCTCATGTATTGCGTGATAGTTATAAAAAGTTTGAGAAAGTAAGAGTGCGAAAACAATTACTTGGCCAATACCGGGGTTGTGCATGATTTACATTAGTTGTGTGAGGATGATGGAGCATAGCCAGACTATATGATTTTGTAGGGATAACTTTCCTTGGCCTTGTTATTTTGAAAGTTCATGATTACCTTGCTAGTTTGCTTGAAGTATTATTGTTTTCATGTCAATAGCAAACTATTGTTTTGAATCTTACGGATCTGAACATTCATATCACATGAAAGAAGTTGCAAAGGACAACTATGCTATGTAGCATTCCACATCAAAAATTCAGTCTTTATCACTTCCCTACTCGAGGACGAGCAGGAGTTAAGCTTGGGGATGCTTGATACGTCTCCAACGTATCTATAATTTTTGATGGTTCCATGCTATTATCTTGTCAAACTTTGGATGTTTTGTATGACTTTTATATATTTTTTAGGACTAACTTATTAACTCAGTGCCAAGTGCCAGTTCCTGTATTTTCCATGTTTTTGACCCTTTTGAGAGGAGGATTTTAAACGGAGTCCAAACGGAACGAATCTTCCAAAAAGATTTTTTCCGAAACAGAAGAAGATTGGGAAGCTTGAGAACCAAGGCAGGGGGTCTCCAGGGACCCCACAAGCCCCCTAGCCGCGGCCAGGGGGGCCCCCGCCTCCCAGGCTTGTGGGCTCCCTGGGCCTCCCCTCCCCTAGGTCTTTCGCCTATATATTCCCATAAATTCCAGAAAAAATCAAGAGATCATCAAAAGTACTTTTCCGCCGCAGCAAGCTTTTGTCTCCGCAATATCCCATCTGGGGCACGTTCTGGTGCCCTGCCGGAGGGGGGATTCGGATACGGAGGGCTTCTTCATCAACACCATGACCTCTCCGATGATGTGTGAGTAGTTCACCATAGACCTATGGGTCCATAGCTAGTAGCTAGATGGCTTCTTCTCTCTCTTGGATCTTCAATACAAAGTTCTCCATGACCTTCATGGAGATCTATCCGATGTAATCTTCTTTTGCGGTGTGTTTGTCGAGATCCGATGAATTGTGGATTTATGATCAGATTATCTATGAATCTTATTTGAGTTTCTTTTGATCTCTCTTATGCATGATTTCATATCCTTGTAATTCTCTTAAAGTTATGGGTTTTGTTTGGCCAACTAGATCTATGATTCTTGCAATGGGAGAAGTGCTTGGTTTTGGGTTCATACCGTGCGGTGACGTCACCCAGTGACAGAAGGGGTAGTGAGGCACGCATCGTGTTGTTGCCATCAATGGTAAAAAGATGGGGTTTTCATCATTGGTTTGAGATTATCCCTCTACATCATGTCATCTTGCTTAAAGCGTTACTTTGTTCGTCATGAACTCAATACACTACATGCATGCTGGATAGCGGTCGATTTGTGGAGTAATAGTAGTAGATGCAGAAAGTATCGGTCTACTTGTCTCGGACGTGATGCCTATATGTATGATCATTGCCTTAGATATCGTCATGACTTTGCGTGGTTCTATCAATTACTCGACAGTAATTTGTTCACCCACCGTAATATTTTCTATTTTGAGAGAAGCCTCTAGTGAACACTATGGCCCCCGGGTCTACTCCACACCATATTTTCAGCCATACTCT
Source organism: Hordeum vulgare subsp. vulgare (assembly GCF_904849725.1). NCBI lineage: Eukaryota > Viridiplantae > Streptophyta > Magnoliopsida > Poales > Poaceae > Hordeum > Hordeum vulgare. The sequence continues at coordinate 349,617,618 of NC_058519.1, read as the reverse complement.
TTTACTTCGTTGCACTTTCCGCCTTCAGATCTCACTTCGCAATCAATCTTGAAGGGATTCACAACCCCTTTATAGCGTTGGGTGCAAGGTCGTTTGTGTTGGCGTAGGTACTCTGGACTTGACGAGATTCTCCTACTAGATTGATACCTTGATTCTCAAACTGAGGGAAATACTTACTGCTCCTGTGCCGCACCACCCTTTCCGCTTCAAGGGAAAAACCAACGCAAGCCCAGTCTCCGTCAACGTGTCAATCTCTAGCACGGTTGTCTGTTGCCGCAGCATGTAGCTACCCCAAAGACAAGTCGAACACCTTTTGCCAGCTTAGTAAAACCGTACTTACCTCACTCTAGACCTAGGCACTTTCCTCCAAGCTCATAGTCCGAGCAGCCAACACCACTCCTCAACTGCAGAAGAGTGGCCCCTCTCTGGTTCGAAGCAGAAGAGCCAAAATCCCAAGTTTAGTTTCTGGCTCAAGTGTGGCATCATCTCTTTGATCACTCCCTTTGACCAACAGTGAGTCTCTCGGCTCTCAAACGGCTAGGGATCATCTACCCCAACCCCAGGACATGCCAGACACGGCCAAAACACCCCAGAGCGCTCCAGCATGCCGTGGCATGCAAAAAAGTGTGCTCTGGATGCGCTACATGGCGCACCCGAGACAAAGGGGGCTAGCCCCGACCGGTTCAAGCCTCCCCTCGATGCCTCTCCACGTCCCCGACACCCCACCTGCATCAAGGCAGCCTCACGACCCCTCCTCCTCCTCTATGTTAACCGGAGTGACGCATGCCCGCGCGCACCAGATCCAGCCAGAAGAACGCGGCAACGCAGCTCCCGCGCTCATCGCTCTCTCTCCCTCTCAGTGAGTCACACAGGTCCTAAACCATGTCCGCAATACCGTGGTTTCGACCCTGAGCTCTATGTGCCTCTCCTGCGTGGCACGGTGAAATCACTTGCGCTTCCCGCTCGGTGCAAAGTCGAGGGCCTATAAATAGGCCTTCCCCCTGGCTCCAGTACCCTCACCCCACTCCTCTGGGGCCTCTATCGAGCCCCTAGCCACACCATTCGAGCACAGCGAGCTCCGGTGCTCGAGATCGACCAAGGCCCCGCCACTTCGAAGCTCTGTCGATCTCAGGCTACAGGCCAGCTCTCGCGCTCCTCTCACCTACTCCGTGACCGTAGTGAGCTCAGGGAGCTTCCCCACCTATTCCCCGAGCTAATCCCTGCCCGTAGCACCCACTTCATCCACCTCCCGAATTGGCTCTGTCGCTACCACCTTGTCGCCGGTGACCCAGGGCCTCCCCGTCACCCCTTCGACCATGAGCAGGTAGGCGGCGACATGCTGGTTCCATTCCTGCCGTCATTGGGGCATGAGGGTGACAGTGTCGCCGCCGTCGTGCCTCCCCTTCCCTCTGTCCCAAGGAGGAAGACGACCCCGACAGGTGTGCCCCACCTGTCAGAGGCTCATCTCTCCCCCTCTCTCCTCTCTCTGCCACTGACCGTAGGGGCCCGCGCGCCAGGTTCGAACCTGACGGTACACGCACCTGGGCTACTGGCTGGCTGGTTGGCCAGTTGGGCCGGCCCAGCCACTAGCCGAGCCAGGCCAGGGCTGAGCCCTTTTTATTTTTTTGATTTCATTCTACTTCAAAAGATTTTAGTAGGATCTGTTATTTAATTAAATTTAATTATTTTCCACTACAATTCTTCTAAAAATGAGTAGAATTTAATAGAGCTATTGGACAAATTTTTATTATAACCTTTGTGTATAGTTATAATTAAAAGGTTTATTTTCAATACTTTAGCTCCTGTTAAATTGACTGTAAAAATAATCTTTTCACCAAAACCAGAGACAAATATTTTTAAAACTACAATATAGATTTATCACAATAGGATAACATTTTAAAAGTGAGTTTGTTTCCTGTTTTTGAGCGAGCTACTTATTTTTATTACTATTATTACGATGATAGATTCCATGTTTGACGAAGGAGTTGGACTCGAAGACCTCGAAGACCCCGGATACCTAGCTAACCAAGGCAAGCAGCCCTTTGACCATATTTGAGCAAAATATTATTTGCATGCTAAGTAGAGGAATTATTCCCGTTGCATATGATGATGAGTATTTGATAAATCATCGATATGATGTTACCGATGGCTCCTCCGGGGCTCTTGCATTTGAGCATGATCCTACCACCTATGAGGGTCACGCTAATACCATGTGGACAAGTAGACAGTAGTGCAACACATAGTAAAAGCATGAGCATGATGATGGTAAATATCAAAGGTTTTATGAAAACCCCATCGGGTGCCACTAATGCCCGAGGATGATGATAAGATAAGTAGCTATAGGTGAAGAAGTGGTGCATCGGGTATATTTTGGTCTGAGTGGTTTTGGAAATGGGAATAGATTTATGATGTGTCGACCGTACCGATCTTACATTTGCGACCATGTTACCCCTTTATGGGACGGGGCTTTGTTGATTACTTTGGTTGGTGCTAGCAAAGATCCAGATTACTAGTGGCGGGAGTGATATGTGGTTACTCTCGTGACGGGGTCATACCAGGTAGGTCGACTATGCCGTTCTTGCGTGTTCCGGGCACACCGTTTGTCCCCACATGGATGATACGGTCTAGAGTCGATGCTCGTAAGACGTACATCATGTGGGATGGGTACCAATCGAGGGAAACTCTTTGTCTAGTATCTTTAGGGGAAAGACATTGATCGGGTATTCACCTTGGGTATGTTATACACCACGAGTCGTGGATGACATGAAAGTTTCCTGGATCTTGTGGGTACAACGTACAACCTCTCAAGAGTGTAAAACTATTCGAATACCCGTGTCCACGGTCAAGGACAGTTGGGTTGTGTTGCTTAAACTACGGCCAGTTGTTTCTGCATAAACCAAGTGCGTGTGTGTGTGTGTGTTCAAGGAGTTGCGTGAAAGAGTTGATATGACCAAGTTCGGTGACTTGGCATGTCGGGTGAACCCGAAGTGTTCAGCCCTCATATATATGTTGATATCTGTAACCTGGTCTTCTGGATACCATCTAACTTATGATGCATATCCATACCATCTATGATCATGTTTATTTCCCTTCAAGTTTGCTTTCTGCCAATGCTGCGTATTACTTGTTATCATACCAACTGCATTATCCATATCATGGACTATTTGCGTGTACATTCAAAGTACTCACTTGCTTTCCACTGGTTATGTTATTGACCAGACATGGAAGGACCGTAGTTTGGAGAAGAATTCGTTCTCGGAGATGAACACGCAAACTAGGACGCTTCCATTTATCCCCAAGATTTCCGCTAGTAGATGTATTAATGTAATTGGCTGTATAGGCCCTACCTATGTGAACTTGACCTTGATGGTCCTTTGTTGTATTAATCGGTATGTTGGATGTAAGACTATTCATATTCAGTATCTGTGTGTTCGGTGAGCATTGATATCTGGGATCACTGAGTATGTTCATTCGACGATCTCAACTCGTAAGTCGGGGTCCCCACAGAGCTGGTGTCAGAGCCATCCTGACTGTAGGAAACCTTAGGTAGCATGGACGATAGCCGAGACGAGTAGTACACTCAGCCCCTACACTTGAGATTTTCTACACCATACTACCATTCCATACCACCCACAAAATTCTAACTCTCTCCTAAAAACCTTGTAGATGGCCGCCGTACCTGAGTTGCTTATGGAGACGGGCTTTCCCCTACTCTTGGGAGATAGCCTGGAGAAGTGTCAAGTATGCTGCACGCCCATTTTTCTCTACCACAAGCACTGGGTGAATGCCGACACAAAGGAATATCACGTGGACATGATAGTGAAGGAAAAATGGCTCCCCAAAAAGTTGATTCTTTGAAGGACCACAGATGGAGAATCTGATGTTGGCAGTGGAGACAGCTGCACAAGAGGCGCTCGTGCATCTCCACTATATTCTTCCCGAGATGGCCAACGAGCCGACTACTCGTCACCTGCCTTTTGTTAAAGACGGGATTGATGGGAGATGTACGCTTCACCCATCTTTGGAGGACGGGACGCCACTCAGGTTTCAGACCTGCTTCAGCCTCTCCGCCGACACCTTGACCCACCTACTAATCAAGGAGTCCGCGACGCTTCGCCAAGAACTGCACCAAGTCAAGGACCTACTTCGCCTGGAAAAGATGAAGATTCGCAAGATCAAGAAGCAAGGAGCACCCGGAGGGCAGCCTGCTATTGCCTTCCGAGGAGGGATACCACCGCTCCAGGCCACTCCTATACAGAGTCGCCGTGTGACCGCAGAAGAGTACACTCAGCTCCTCACCGCCTCGCCAACAAAGTGACGCCGCGATGGGCCACTCCCATCTCCCACACCTCTGAAGGAAGAAGGTACCGACGAGGATGAAGATGAAGACCCTGTAGAAGCTGCTTATGAGACCGAGTAATCCGCCGCTTAGAGGAACGTCTTAGAAAATTAGGAGTCTCCCCAACATAGTTGAGTCCATGTATCGGTTCATGAGAACCATGAGTGTTGTGTGATGATGTTTGATGCAAGCCGCATTTCTTCCTTAGGAAACTTGTAAGCGACAAAATCACTTTTTTAATTCAATGTGTTAGTTTTCTCAAAACATTTTTGTTGACTCACACACTTGCATAGTACCAAACCCCCTTATCTAGGAGCATCATCCCTTATGATTCCCCGACCACTTCGGTATATTGACCCGTCTGCTCCCCAAGCAGGATGGTAATTTCAACCCGCACCATCACCTTTGGCAACCCCAACACTACCACTTCTGGCCAGCAGCAGGGAACCGGTGGGTCTGCTCAAGCTCGAGATCACCTCGAGCAGCAGCAAGGCGACATTCCCCCGCCACCGCCTCCTCCGGAGAGCCTGATAGTGGCTCACTTCCTCCAAGCTCTCCGAGAGGAACGTCAAGCCAACAATGTCGCCATCCAACAGCTGGCTCATGTCTTAGTGAACAATCCGCCACAGAATGGAAATTGAAACAGTCACTCCACTATGTCAGAGTTTACGAGGACTACACCTCCCATATTCACAGAGTCAACTGAACCATTGGATGCCGATGACTGGATCCGCACTATCGAAGACCTCCTCGCATTGGTCAAGTGCGCCGATGACCGCGAGAAAGTCCTTTATGCTTCTCACTGTCTCGGAGGCATGGCCAGAGCCTGGTGGGACGGTTTCCAGATCATGCGAGAAGGGCAGGCTATCACTTGGGCTGTATTCAAGGAAGGATTCAACGCCGCTCACATTCCTCCTGGAATGATAACCATTAAGAAGCGGGAATTCCGAGCCTTGAGGCAAGGCAATGGAACTGTCAAGGAGTATCTGTAGAATTTTCACCTTTTATCAAGGTATGTACCCGAAGACGTCAACACAGAAGCTGCAAGGGTGGAACGCTTCATGGAAGGGCTATAAAAGTCGCTTCAGTATCAGCTGGTTGTGTGTGAATGCCGGACATTCTGCAATCTGGTCAACAAGTCCCTCATGCTGGAGGATAAGCGTTGTGCGATGGACGACACCCGTAAGCGCAAGCTGATGGGCAATGGAGGACCCAGTAACCAGAAGTCATGCCCATGGCAATCAACCTCGACAAGGCCCAGCTACCAGCAACAGCAGTATAAGGCACCAACTTTCCGCCCGAACTACCAGCCCCAGCAGCATGTCAACCCCAAGCCAGCAAGCAATCCGCCCAACAACAGTGGAGTCAAGCCCAACATCCTAGGACAGGTTACCTTCTTTGGATGTGGACAGACTGGGCACTACTCCAGGCAGCGCCCCAACAAGAAATCCGACACACCGCGCCCCAATGCGCCTAATCAAGGACAAGGTCAAGGAGCGCCAGGCAGGAACCAAGCTTCCCGCAATCAGCAGTACCACACCAGGGGACGCATTAATCACATCTCCGTAGAAGAAGCACGGGAAGACCCGGACTGCATTCTGGGTACGTTCCTCATCAACTCCACCCCAGTAACAGTATTGTTTGATTGTGGTTCTTCGCATTCTTTTGTCAATCAAAAGTTCATGGAAAAGTGTGGTTTGAAGCCTACCCTCCTTAATGGGAAAATGGCAGTACATACCCGAGGAGCAATGCTAAGGACCAACCTAGGATGTAGAGGAGTCGAGATCAACATTAATGGGATAAGCTTCACAGCAAATCTCATCGTCATTAAGTCGCAAGGCTTGGACGTGATCCTTTGAACGGATTGGTTCGCGAGGCACCAACACATATTGGACTGCGCCAAGAGGGCTATTACCATGATGAGTGACCAAGGGGTCAAAGTCGAGTATGTCCCTGAACCTACCTCTACTCAAGTTCCTCAGGTCAATTGCCTATCGTAAGAAGAGTTGGACCAAGTGCCAATAGTATGTGAGTACCCGGACGTCTTTCCTGATGAGCTGCCAGGGATGCCTCCTGACCGAGACATCGAGTTCATCATTGAGCTCATGCCCGAATCAAGGCCTATCTATAAGAAGCCTTATAGGATGAGATCCGAAGAACTAGCAGAGTTGAAGAAGCAGTTGGATGAGCAACTCAGGAAGGAATTCATCCGTCGAGTGCATCACCTTGGGGATCACATGTTATGTTCGTGTCTAAGAAGGATGGGACTATGAGACTCTGCGTCGATTACCGTTCTCTCAATGAAGTCACGCTCAAGAACAAGTACCCACTCCCCAAGATTGAAGACCTATTTGACTAGTTGAATGGTGCCAAGGTATTTTCCAAGATCGACCTCAGATCTGGATATTACCAACTGAAGATCCGACCCTAAGACATACCTAAGAGGACATTCGTGACCCGGTACGATCTATATGAGTGCGGAGTCATGTCATTTGGGTTGACCAATGCCCCAGCCTACTTCATGTACCTCATGAACCATGTCTTCATGGAATACCTAGATAAGTTTGTCGCCATCTTCATTGATGACATATAAATCTTTCCAAGTCCAAAGAAGAACATGAGCAACACTTGAGGATAGTGTTGGCAAAGCTTCGGGAGCACCAACTTTATGCCAATTTTAGCCAATGCAAATTCTTGCTGCATGAAGTTGGATTCTTGGGTCATACCATGACGGCAAGCGGATTGGAGGTCGATCCTTCTAAGATTACCACGGTAACCAACTGGGAATCGCCAATCAATGTAAAGGAAGTCAGAAGCTTCCTCGGGCTCTCGGGATACTACCGCAAGTTCGTGGAAGGATTCTCCCACATCGCCTGACCAATGACTCAGCTCTTGAAGAAAGGCTAGAAGTTCGAATGGACGCCGGATTGCGAAGAAAGCTTCCAGGAATTGAAGAAGAGGCTGACTACCGTGCCGGTATTGGCTACTCCAGATACTAGCAAGGAGTTTGTGATATATTGTTATGCCTCAAGAACCGGGCTCAGTGGTGTCCTAATGCAAAACGACAGGGTTGTGGCTTACCTATCACGGCAACTGCGCCCGCATGAGGAGAACTACGACACTCATGACCTTGAGTTGGCAGCAGTAGTGCATGCTCTGCAGACATGGCGACATTACCTTGTGGGGAAGCGATGTGAAATATAGACCGACCACAAGAGTCTGAACTATGTTTTTACTCAAAGGTAATTGAATATGAGCTAGCGAAGATGGTTGGAGCTAATCAAAGACTACGACCTCAGCATTCAATACCACCCCGGTAAGGTCAATGTGGTGGCCGATGCTTTAAGTCGGAAGGCCAACACCTTGAATGCTATGCTCAAGGAAAGGCTACCCGCCTTATATGATGAGCTAGAAAGCTTCAGGTTGGAGCTAGTTGAACCAGGATTCCTAGCTAACCTCGAAGTCAAACCCACTCTGGCAGACGACATCAAAGAGGTCCAGAAGGGGAACAAGAGCATTGAAGGCATCAAGAAGAAGATCCGGGAAGGCAAGGCCCCAAAATTCTTAGTGGATGAGCAAGGTGTTGTGTGGTTTGGAAAACGCTTATCCAACAAGGCTGAACTCAAGGATTTATACCTGCAAGAAGCCCATGAAACACCCTACTCTATTCACCCCGGTGGCACCAGGATGTATCAAGACCTTCGGGAAAGGTTCTCGTGGCATGGCATGAAGAGGGAAATAGCTTCCTATATCGCTAAGTGCGATGTGTGCCAGCGAGTCAAGGCTGAGCACCAACGACCTGCTCGATTGCTACAACATCTCCAAGTGCCCGAATGGAAGTGGGACATAGTCAACATGGACTTCATCACCGGTCTGCCCAAGTCAAGCAAAGGGCAGAACTCCATATGGGTCATTGTCGACCACCTAACCAAGGTGGCCCACTTTATTCCGATCAACACCACTTACGATGGTAACCAATTGGCCAACTTCTATATTCAACGTATTGTTAGCCTCCATGGAATTTCCAAGGAAATTGTGTCTGACCGAGGCACACAGTTCACCTTGATATTATGGAAGAAGTTTCAAGAAGCTCTCGGAACCAAGGTCTCCTTCAACATCGCTTTCCACCCGCAGCCGGGCGGACAGACGGAACGAGTGATTCAGATACTTGAGGATATGCTCCACGCTTGTGTCTTGGCACATGGAACCAAATGGGAAGATTGTCTCCCATTCGCTAAGTTCTCCTATAACAACAACTACCAGTCCAGTCTCAAGATGGCCCCATTTGAAGTGCTATACAAATGGAAATGCCACACCCCGCTTAACTGGTTCGAAACTCGTGAAGGATTGATTTTCGGGCCTGAAGTTCTTCGTGAAGCAGAACAGAAGGTGCAACTTGTCTAGGAAAACATGAAGGCAGCCAAGTCGCGACAAAAGAGCTATGCGGATTCTCATCGCACGGAATTGGAGTTTAACCTCAGAGACCAGGTGTACCTCTGCGTCACACCTGTCAAGCGAACCAGGCGTTTCCATGTTAAGGGGAAACTTGCTCCAAGGTTTATTGGACCTTTTAAGATCACGACAAGGCGTGGAGAGTTTCTTACCAATTGGAGCCACCTCCGAAACTTTCGGGTGTGCACACGTCTTCCACGTGTCACAACTTCGGAATTGCCTACAAGCGCCAAACCATCGAGATGTTTACAAGGGATTGACCATCAAGCCATTGACCTTCAATCAGACCTCACTTATCATGAGAGGCCGATCTGCATCCTCGATGAAGCCGAGCATTGTACTAGAAGCCGCACCATCAAGTACTTCAAGGTTCAGTGGAGCAACCACACCGACGCAGAAGCAACATGGGAGCGTGAAGACTATCCCCGATTCGAATTTCCGTACCTTTTTAGCACCTAGCTTAGGAATCTCGGGGACGAGATTCTTGTAAGGGGGATAGGTCTGTCACACCTTGTTTTACCTCACTTCAACTATAGCCTTTTCAAAATCTGAGATTATTAAGACTTTTTAAGCAAATGTTATGAGTGACATGAATGCTATTATTTGTATGAATGCATGCTTGAGTGGATCCCAAAAACAATATTTCATAGCATGATATTTTCATAAAACCCTTTTTCTCATTTTTGACTATTTCAAAACATTCCTATGGGTTTGCTCTACAAGTCCCTGATTTCAAGGGAGTGCTTTCACCCAAAGATTGTATTCTTGTTCTAGCACTATTTTTACTCTCCAAAATCATAAAATAATTGTTTTATAAAATATTTTCCTATTTTATTTACATGTCCTTTTCTGAGGCCAGAAATGATATTTCTATATGAAAAAATACTTTTCTGCCTTAGAAAAATCTCGGAAAATTTGGAGATACTCAGAGGACATATATTTTCCACACATAAGATTTTCAACCCCTATTTACGTTCAAAATATTTGAGAAAATCCTTAAAAACCTATGCTGTCTGTTTTTACCTTTTGAAATATTAAATTCCCAGAAAATTCCTGCATGCTTCCCAAGCTATATTTGGTGTTCATGCCAAGTTTGATCTCATTCCAAGGTGATTTGGTTCACCAAATAATCCCAAAACCCTCATTGTCCAGAATCAAGTTGATGTAACTCTACATAGCAAAGTTTGTCCAAATGGCTTGAAACTTTGAAAGAGTGCTCAACACCCCAAATAAGGAGTCCCTACCAATAATTGGATTTTTGGGGATTGATTTGCCCACATTCCCTTTTGAAAGGCAAGTACTGCCCATTTTGGGGTGATTTCAAGTTTGAATTGCCAAACTTGTCCATTGAAGCTCAAATTTGGTGGAGCATCCTATTTTTGCATCAAACCTAATTATATTAACTTGCATCACCAGTGGTGAAGTGTAGCTACCCCAAACACCTGTCGAACACCTTCTGCCAGCTTAGTAAAACATCACATACCTCACTCTACACCCATGCACTTTCCTCCAAACTCATAGTCCAAGCAACCAACACCACTCCTCAACTCCAGACGAGTGGCCCCTCTCAAGTTCCAAGCAGAAGAGCCAAAATCCTCATTATAGTTTCTGGCTCAAGTCTCGCATCATCTCTTTGATCACTCCCTTTGACCAACTGTGAGTCTCTCGGCTCTCAAACGGCTAGGGATCATCTACCCCAACTCCAGGACATGCCAGACACGGCCAAAGCACCCCAGATCGCGCCAGGATGCGGTGGCATGCCAAAACTGTGCTCTCGGCGTGCTACAGGGCGCACCCAAGACAAAGGTGGCCAGCCCCGGCCGGTTCAAGACTCCCCTTGATGCCTCGCCATGTCACCGACACCCCACCTGCATCAGGGCAGCCTTAGGGCCCATCCTTCCCCTCTTTGTAGACTGGAGCAACGCGTTCCCGCGCGCACCAGTTCCTGCCAGAAGAACGCGGCCACGTGGCTCCCATGCTCCTCGCTCTCTATCCCTCTCAGTGAGTCACATGGGTCCTAAACCACGTCCGCAATACCGTGGTTTCGACCCCGAGCTATCTCTGCCTCTCCTGTGAGCCACGGTGAAATCACTGGCGCTTCCCGCTCGGTGCATCGTCGAGGGCCTATAAATAGGCCTTCCCCGTCCCTCCAACACCCTCACCCCACTCCTCCAGAGCCTCTATCGAGCCCCTAGCCACCCCATACGAGCACAACAAGATCCGGTGCTCGAGATCGACAGAGGCCCCGCCGCTTCAGAGCTCCGTTGATCTCGGGCTACATGCCATCTCTCGGGCTCCTCTCACCTCCTCCGTGATAGTAGTGAGATCAGGGAACTTCCCCACGTCTTCCTCGAGCTAATCCCTGCTCGTATCACCCACTTCATCCACCTCCCGAATCGGCGCCGCTGTTGCGTGATGATGAGTTGATGTATATACTTCTCGCCCCTTCTTGGTTACCCCAAGTGGAAGGTGGAGATGTAGTCAGCAGCAAATTTCCCTTACACGGAGACTGTAAGGTTTATCGAACTAGGAGGACTCCTAGGCTCAACAAGTAGGTGTGTTCCACCCTGGCACTAGCAGAAGACGTGGACCTGCACACACAAGAAATAACTTTGCTCCCGACGAGTACAGAGAGGTTGTCAATCTCTCCGGCCTTGTAGTTTGCAAAGGATCAAAACACAAGCAGGAAGGTAATAGTGATTGCAACGGAAAAGTAAATGAAAGCGGTAAATGATGGAGGTGTAACAATGATGGTGATATGGACCGGAGTCACATGATGTTCACTAGTGATGTCTCTCTCCCAAAAGACGTTAAACAACTATACTAGGGTAAACAAATCACAGTTTGGAAACTGGCATAATTATGATCGCAGCGCAATGCTAATTATGCTCCTTGATAGTTAGAGGTTCAATAGTAATGGGCAGCACGCCAAGACAAGTAGAAATTTTATTCATCGGCATCTACTTACTAATCATCCACCTTAAGATATCTATCCAGAACATCTCTTCGGTATTAAGTTGCGAGCCCCACCCAAACTGTAAACTCAAAGCAACAAAAAACTGCATTAAGGAACTATGCGTAAGGTAAAAAATCCCTGCAACCGTGGTCACAAGCATCGTTGTTTTCTCCCTGGTGGCAACAAGCACATCCCCTAGTCTCATGGTTCTGTCACTCAAGCTATACATCGAGGGGCCCGAACCCATAATCATGCATAACGCTCCCTCTTGGAGTTACAATCTACTACTTGGCCAAAGCAATAGTGTCACATCCCTGGAACCCAGCATTGTGCTCATATCTTCATTGGATTGCATCCAAGAAATTGCAACAAGATCAAAGCAAGTGGTGAAGCAAAACTAAAAAACCCTAGCCACTTCTCAAATTCAAAGAAATTCCAAACTTGTTAAAATCAATGAACCCAAAATGGCCTCAAGAAAAGTTCAACTTTTCTGATAATTCTTGAAAGCAAATCATCAGGGAAGAAAACTATTTTTAAAACAGATTTGGCATTTTATTTAAATTCAAAAGGCCACTCGATTCAAGTTTAAATTTGAATTCAAAAACTTTTAAGTTTTCAAAAATGTTGAAAACCTCAGGAATGGTTGGAAATATTCTGACTAATATTTCAGTGTGTTCAAAATGATTTTTGAACCAATATTTGAGCCAAAACAAATAGGAATTCAAATAAGTGGATAAAATAGAATTTGTTTTAGCAAAACACTTACTTGTCGCCCTAAGGAAGCCCAGCCCACCAGGGGCAGTGGCGTCTTCTTCCTCCTGCCTTCTGGCAGAGGAGTGAGCGCCACGGCGGCCTCCTCCACCTCCTGCTTCGCCGTGGCATGCTCTCGTGCCCCCAGGCCAGCGCGACGCCAGGAATGAGACCCCCGCACGCGACTTTATCCTCCCCCGAGCTCCATTCCTATCCCTCCTCTCTGTTTCTTCTTCTTCTTCCTCTGCCGCCATGGACAGAGCTCAAGCTCGAGCTGCCCGAGCCGTCTAGCCACCGGTTCTTTCTTCCGAGCGCTCCAACCTCTCCGCCTCGTCAAGCTAGCCGCGTACACCACAGCTTCTCACCTCCCCGAGCGTTGCTGCGCCATATTGCCGTCGTCTTCAACCTCCGACCGCCGGCAAGCTTCGTTGGATTAGTCGCCCACAGCGCCTCCCCGAGCCGTCCGAGCTTTCCATCGCCTTCACCGTGAGCTTGCGCTCGTTTTCCCTCCCCTCAGTTTCGTGCACCCTAGCCACTAGACCGACGAGCCCGAGCTCCGGCTGTCGCCTCAACTCGTCGCCGGTGACCTGGGTCCTCCCCAGTCCTCCCTGAGGGCCGTACTGGATGAGGCCGAGCCTGGGGATCCTCCTAGTGCTCTCGGCCCTCGTTCCCGAGCACCACAACCATCTCCGGCGACTCTCCGGCAAAGATCCGCCGCGGATCTGGTCACCGCCGGTCAGTTTCCAGCAGGATCTGACCTGGCCTCGCTAATCCACCATTTTAACATTAAGCAGTCGCTGAAAGTGGGCCCGAGACGCAAGTCAAACACAATCAGGGGCTGGTCAGCGCGGTATTAGCCCTGTGATGCTGACCAGTGGCCCCCACCTGTCAGGTTTGACCTGACCAGGTCGGCCGACAGCTGACGCCATGCTGACGTGGGCCTGACGCAATAAATAGCTTTTTTGATTTAAAAGAATTCCAGAAAATGCCCAAAACTTCTAAAAATCATAGAAAATAAACTGTAACTCCAATGGAAATAATTTATATATGAAAAAGTATCAGAAAAATCCAAGGAATCTGATTTTGATATTTTCAAACATGTTTGAAAATGTTAACATCACCAAACAGATTAAATAATGAGTAAGATAACCATATTAAGTGATATAGATTTGGGATTTGAAATCCATTTGAATTACCTTTCAAATACCATGACCAAACAATGATCAAGAACAATCAGCACATCAAAATACCATCATCATGCATGCTAATACAAGATTACCTGAGCATCAGGTTGAATCAATTAAAAGGGAATCTAAAAATACCTTGTTTGAAGTGATATTTGAATCTTGATTCAAACCAACTTCAAACTTAATAAATGGTAGCTATAGTAGAATACCACCTTGCATCTTCATGCCATGCTCATGCATCATTTTGTTGTATATGATTTTTATTGATTGATGTCATTTCTATCGGTAGGCTCCGCTCCTCCGGATTCCACCGAATATCCGACTGACGGATATTGTCCCTCTGCTGAGCAACAAGGCAAGCAACCGTTTTGATCATCCTGATAAATCCCATGTTCTCGCTCCTGCACTTACTTATTGCATTAGGATCAAATGCTTCGAATGCTTTTTCCACATTAGTTGAACCCACTTCCTTTGCATGACCTGTCTTTGTCACAGTAAATAGCTGAACCTTGCAACCTAGCATACCTGGTAGATTCTTGAGCCATGATGTGCCTTATCCTGCTATGCATGCTATGCTTAGAGTTGTGTATGGTTTGTCATCTGGGAGATGAACAGAGTTGTGAGAATGTGTTCAGTAAGTAAAGGTTGTGTGTTGAACCTGATTTGGTAAAGGTACTGGTGAAAGGCTATGTAGGAGTACATGGCGGGTTGTTTCATTGGAACCGTCCTTAGGAACTGAGTTCCGTGTATGTAATCCAAGACGAGATACTACCACATGCTGGGCCCTGAAATATGATCCCGCTCGACTTACTAATCGCCTAGTACTCGGTCCAGGAGTTGCAAGTAGTTTCTGGTGTTTATAGTCATGTTGGAGGCCGTGCATAGCGCTGACCTGAGAGGTGGGCTGTGATGCAGTAGGCAGTGGCACGGTGTACCAAGTGGCACCCAGATGGTGGGCTTGGGAACCCTGCGCACATCGTTTGGGGCCGTGGCGGAAACCTCGGCCGGACTTCCGTGCGGGTTGCCCTCAGATAGGCGATAGACCTGGACTAAGTATTAGCGTGGTTAACGGTCGTGGCCAACTCCCTCGCTGGGCTTCCGCTTGAAGGTTGCCGAGGTGCATGACGTGCACATGGCGATAAGTGGCGAGAGCATCTGTGAAGATGTACACCCCTGCAGGGTTATGATCTATTCGAATAGCCGCGTCCGCGAATATGGACTACTTGGAGGCATATGTTGTTCATAGATAACCTTAATGGCTACTCATAAAATTGTCAAGATAAGCGTGAGTGTCATGGACAGTATTTCCGTATGGAGACGGAATGATTCCACGATGGAGTATTGTTGTGGTGTTAGTGGACTCGTGTGCGAGAAATCAAGCTGTCAAAAATTATTTAAAAATGCAAGTTGTCTAGCCACGAGTCAAATGCTGGCTTTCCGCATGAAACGCCACAATTCCTTATTGATACATTGCATGAGTAGATAGCTTATCCTAAAGTCTTGCTGAGTACTCTTGTACTCATGTTTGCCTAATAATTGTTGGAGAGGTTGTTAATGACCCTAATGGAGGGTTCTACCTAGACATCGACGACGACGAGTAGCTGGTATCCCAGCTACGATCTGGCCCTACGGTGGGTCTGTAGATAGTGAGGCCATGTGCCTTTATCTTTTCCTCTATCTGTACTCAGACAGCTTAAAATCTTCCATTGGCTTGTAAGAATTATGTGTATGACTTGTGATGATGGGTCGTGAGACCCCTACCTTGTAATATTATGTGTGTGGCTCTTCCGAGCCTTCTAAATAAAGTTTGTATGATTATGGTTATGTTGTGATGCCATCGATGTATCTATACATATCGGTATGCCATGCATACGTGTGTTGTACTTGATATGTATGGGGTTCGATTACCTAGTCGTAGGCTTTAGTAGCATTGCTTACAGGGAAATGCCCCTTTGTGATCCAACGAGCCATGGTAGTTCGCTACTGCTCCGGACACATTGGTTGACCGGCATGTGTCCTTCTTAGCTGTTGTGTCTGCCCCCTTTGGGGAAATGTCACGCGATGTAATGGAGTCCCTGTAGCTTGCTACGACTCGTCTACATTCGCTGATGACCGACACCTGCTTTGTTGGGTCATGTATGCCTGGCCCTGTGCGGAACTGCCGCTTTGGTTTATGACTAGACATGTCGATCCGGGTTCTCTGTCATTGGATTGCTAGCGACACAATTGCATACGCGAGTCAAAAGGCGCAAACATTCCCGGCTAAGGTAAGGCTGCAGCCGTGGGGATAACCGTGCATGAGACCGCAAAGAGATGCGATGTGTTATAGGTTGGATTCCTATGACTTAGGATCGAGGCCCCGACAAATAAAAAGCAACGGAGAACATGGAAGAATCACTAAGGAACATAATATAAAATGATAATCAAATATTTAACTCATAACAATATGAACATAATCTCATAATCCATCAGATACCAACAAACCGAGCATAGAAATAGCCAGAGAATTACATCGATGCCTTGATCATCCAGGGAAGCTCACAAGGACTAACCATTGAAGTACAGGATTGGAGAGCAGACATCACATAGCTACGGTTCATTGACTCATGGTCCAAGGAGGACTACTCATGGCACGCCCAGGAAGCGTCCATGGCGGTGGAGAAGCTCCCGGAAGTCAATCCTCCCTCCGGCAGGGTGCCGGCAAGAGGTCTGCTGACGCTCTTGATCTCGGAATTGCTGCGACGGCGGAACGATGGAGAAATTCACGATTCTAGAAAGTACGCGAGGGTTTCCTAAATATAGGCCAAAGGAGGGCACCAGAGGAGATGGGACCCACCCAGGCGACCTCCTGGCGCGGCCTAGGGCCTGGTCGCGCCAGCAGGCCGCCTGGGAGGCCCATGGCCCCCCTTTGGCCCTCGTTCGGTGATTCGGAAGCTTCTGTTTTGTTGATTTTATATATATATTTTTTGGATTTTTTCGGGCTTCGGAAAATTGGGTAAAAGCCCCTAAAAAATAGACATCAGCAGATAGAGACTCACACTGGGTGCACTGAGTTAGTAGATTAGTCCAAATATGTGTAAAATGATATCAAAGTGTAGCAAAACATATAACAATGTCACCCAAAAGATCATGGAACAAGCAGAAATTATAGATACGTTTGGGACGTATCACTGCCACCTCATCGCCGGTGACCCAGGGCCTCCCCATCGTCCCTTCGACCATCAGCAAGTAGGCGGCGACGTGGTAGTTCCATTCCTGCCGTTGTTTGGGCATGAGGGTGTCGGTGTCGCGATCGGCGTGCCTCCCCTCCCCTCTGTCCCGAGGAGGAAGACGACCCCGACAGGTGTGCCCCACCTGTCAGAGGCTCATCTCTCCCCCTCTCTCCTCTCTCTGCCACTGACCGCAGGGACGTGCGCGTCAGGTTCGAACCTGACGGTACACGAACCTCGGCTACTAGCTGGCTGGTTGGCCACTTGGGCCGGCCCAGCCACTGGCTGAGCCAGGCCAGGGCTAAGCCCTTTTTTTTGATTTCATTATGTTTCAAAAGATTTTAGTAGGATCTTTTATTTAATTAAATTTAATTATTTTCCCCTACAATTCTTCTAAAAATGAGTAGAATTTAATAGAGTTATTGAACAAATTTTTATGACAACCTTTGTGTATAGTTATAATTAAAAGGCTTATTTTGAATACGTTAGCTCATGTTAAATTGACATTAAAAATAATCTTTTCACCAAAACCACAGACAAATATTTTTAAAACTATAATATAGATTAATCAGAATTGGATAAAATTTCTAAACTGGGTTTGAGTTCTGTTTTTGAGTGAGCTACTTATTTTTTTTAATTATTATTACGACGATAGATTCCACATTTGACGAGGGAGTTGGACTCGAAGACCCCGAAGACCCCAGATACCTAGCTGACCATGGGAAGCAGCCCTTTGACCTTGTCTGAGCAAAATATTATTTGCAGGCTAAGAAGAGAAATTATTCCCATTATATATGATCATGAGTATTCGGTAAAACATCGATATGATGTTACCGATGGCTCGTCCGGAGCCCTTGCAATTGAGCATGATCCTACCACCTATCAGGGGCACGCTAATATCATGTTGACAAGTAGAAAGTAGTGCTACGCATAGTAAAAGCATGAGCATGATGATGGTAAATATCATTGGTTTTATGAAAACCCCGTCGGGTGCCACTAATGCCCGACGGTGATGATAAGATAGGTGGCCACTTGGGAAGAAGTGGTGCACCGAGAGTATATTTGGTGTGAGTGGTTTCTGAAATGGAAATATATTTATCATGTGTCGACCGTCCCAACCTTACATGTGCGACCACGTTACCCCTTTATGGGACGGGGTTTTGTTGATTACTTTGGTCGGTGCTAGCAAAGAGCCACATTACTAGTGGCCAGAGTGATATGTGGTCACTCTCGTGATGGGGTCGTACTAGGTAGGTCGACTAGGCCATTTTTACGTGTTCCAGGCACACCGGTGGTCCCTGCATGGATGATATGGTCTAAAGTCGGTGCTCGTAAGACGTACATCATGTGGGCTGGGTATCAATCAAGTGGAACTCTTTGTCTAGTATCGTCAGGTAAAAGGCATTGATTGGGTACTTACCTCGGGTATGTTATGTACCGCGAGTCGTGGATGACACGGAAGTTTCCCGGATCTCGTGGGTACAACGTACAACCTCTTCAGAGTGTAAAACTATTCGAATAGCCATGTCCACAATCAAGGACAATTGGGTGGTGCTGCTTAAACTATGTCTAGCCGTTTCCGCGTAAACCAAGTGTATGTGTGTGTGTGTGTGTGTGTGTGTGTTCAAGGAGTTACGTGAAAGAGTTGATATGACCATGTTTGGTGACTTGGCATATCGGGTGAACCCAAAGTGTTCAGCCCTCACAGATATGTTGATATCTGTAACCTGGTCTTCTGAATACCAACTAACTTATGATGCATATCCATACCATCTATGATCATGCTTATTTCCCTTCAAGTTTGCTTTCCGCCAATGCTTCATATTACTTGTTATCATACCAACTGCATTATCCATATCATGGGCTGTTTGCAAGTACATTCAAAGTACTCACTGGCTTGCCACTGGTTATGTTATTGACCAGACATGGAAGGACCGGAGTTTGGAGAAGAATTCGTTCTGGGAGACGGACACACAAACTAGGACGCTTCCCCAGTCAGAATGCCTGTTGGTGAAGGCTGATGGCATGGGCTCCCGTTTATCCCGAAGATTTCCGCTAGTAGATGTATCAGTGTGATTGGCCTTATGGGCCCTACCTATGTGAACTTGACCTTGTTGGTCTTTTATTGTATTAATAGGTATGTTGGATGTAAGACTCTTCATATTCAGTATCTGTGTGTTCGGTGAGCATTGATCTCTCGGATCACTAAGCACATCCATTCGGCGATCTCGACTCATAAGTCGGGGTCCCCACACTAAATGGTTCTCCTCGCTATGAAACTTAAGAGTATCAAATGGTGGGTTAAAATGAGAGTGACCACCTATTTTGAGATTATTTGAAGAAAGTTTTGAGTGCAAACTTGATAAACCCGAGAAATGGGCAGAAATAGCTTTCTCTAGATCCATCCATGCAAATCAATTCCCCCTAATGCACCACTTGGTGTGGTGGAATTACTTGAGGATTAGAGTATGCCCAAAAAGTTTGAGATCAGTTGGACAAACTTTATAATGCAAATATTACCAATTGTAGAAATCAATAGAAGTGGTTCTGAGGGGATTTGGACAAGTGGATCTGTTCTCCTTGATGCACCACTTGGTGTGTATGCACTATCTGGGTATTAGAACAAGTCCACAAAGTTTGAGAATAATTGCACACACTTGGCAATATAAAGTTGCTCAAGCTTGCATCTGTACAAAGAGGGTTTTGGAATATTTTGGTGAACCGAATCAATTTGTATTGAGATGGAACTTGGCAAGATCATCACATAAAGCATGTGCGACATGCTACAATTTTCCTAGAATTATTTGAGAATATTTATTTTAGAAATATTTCAAATACTTGAAGTAGGCAGAAAACGTTTTGAAGGGTTTTGTCCAATATATTGAACATGACCATGTGTTCAAACCCCTATATATGGAATATATATGTCCACTGAGTTTCCCTAAAAAAATTCAAATATTTTTGAAGCATAAAAATAATTCTTCCTCATAAAAGACCATTTCCGGCCCCGATGAAATGTATTTAAATAAAATAGTAAACTAACTTTTAAAATTATAATTTTGTGGTTTTGGGAAGTCTTTTTTGCTAAAAGGATCCAAATAAGATATTTGGGGAAAACATTTCTCCTAATTTGAGGACTTGTACTAAACCACAATTCAGGGGGTTTTGAAAGCTTAAATTAATTAAATGTTTTTGGTCAAAGTATTATTTTGTAAAAATAGTTTAATGTACTATACACACAGTATGGTCATTGGGCAAAGATTTGGAGCAAGCAGATGATTCTAGAGAGTAGGAGAATTTTTGTGGCTTAAAACATAGTTAAGCAAGCAAGCAAGCAACAATCAAGTCAAGCATCACTAGCACACAAATTTTTAATTGGTCCTAATTTTTGAGCTATGTTAACTTAGCAAAGTTAGGCCAAACACACGGTGTGACAGACCTACCCCCTTACAAAAATGTCATCCACGAGAGTCCTAGGCTAGGCGTTCAAGAGATACCGAAATTCGGTTTGAGGTAGTCTTCACGTTCCCTTTTTGCTCCTTCTTCAATGTGATTGCTCCAATGGTTCTTGAGTTGTTTGATGATACAACTTGAAATGCTTCTTTTGGCTTCGTCTGAGGGTGAATGGGGCTCTTGCAACATGCTAGGATTGACTAAAGGTCAAGGGCTTGGTGAACGAGGTTCAGGCAAGGGTCTAGCTTGCGTGTGTACTCGAAAGTCGGAACACGGGGTAATACAGTGTGTCTGCATGCTGGTCCTGGGGTTACTCACAGTGGATAGTCACATCTAGATGTCTCGTGTTAGAATAGAAGGGTCAATATTTTGGTGTAGCTTCTCGTTGATGGGGGAAATCCTTGGCTTCGTTAAAGCAGGTGATCTTTATTCGCAGGTGGTCTTCTTTCTTGAGAGTGTTGAAGCGTGTCAACGTATCCTTCTCACCAAGATTTTCTACTTGAGTAGTGGTCTAGGTATGTTCTTCATTTGTCTTCAGCCATTTGTCTTCGCAGTCACAGAAGCATGTTTCTGGCGTTTCTTCGAATGCTTGGTCTTCTAGCCTCTTCGTAGCTACTTGTGAAAAAGTGTGGGTTGGGTCACATCCCTAAGACTGAGCTTAGAGGCTTGGTGTTTAAAATGGTTTCAACCACCTAATAAACAGTTTTTGAGGGGTCCTAGATTAGCTGGCTACCCAAAAGTATAGACCATCCATCCAATCCCTTAGGTCTAAGTCTTCACAGGTGGTGTGAACCACCTTTGATAGGGGTATCACCATGATCTAGTCGGAACTCACGTCCTTAATTAGACCAAAAAGGGTTCGTTTAATTGTCTTTATGTCCAAAGGCTTCTTCGTGCATGAATGTTGGTGCTTCTTGACATAGTTGATGTAGCCGACAGAGGAGTGGTGGTTAACTTCTATTGCTTCTTCTTCATTGTCGTGTTTTCCCAACCGTAGTGGTCCTTCATCTTACTTGGGTAAGATTGTCTTCTACTACTTAGAGGCTTCTTCGAGGAATTCACTCCTTCATGGTAAAATCTTACATTTGAGAAGCATAACAATTGGCGCTTTTGGGGCTTATCCAAATAGGACTAATGTGTTATGTACTCTTATGGATAAATAAGTATGTCAACCGTGAGAATAACAACATATTTCTCCCAGCATCACATAAGCACATTGCCACGGGATATGTGAGAGGAGTGGGAATTTGTTCCGAATGGTTACTTGTCCAGGGTCTAGTGGTCCACATTGTCTAGATATTCGTGTCCACCTTTCTCAAGGACATGATTGGAGTGGTTGAGGTGGAGTACTGGCCGTAGCACAATGACTTAGGGTGAAGACCTATGGTCGTGATCCGACCAGATTATGGCTCGGTAAGCTTCAGGGTTTAAAGGAGCTTACGATGTGAGTGTACTCCTATCATCTCATCCTTGAGCACATTTCTTAGATGCCAATAGTTCTACCTATTTTCTCCAAACAAAATCATCCAATATCATCTAAATACCATCTCATATAAGTCAACTTCGACATTACTTATGCTATTGAACTCCAAGGCTTGGGACAACGACTAAACCAAAGTCTTATACGTACTCTATAGCCAACTCACATGTATCCCTATGTAAAAAATCCTCAGGAAGCATACAAGCCGCTAAACTTGAATAAGATACTACACATCCAAGTGCTCTACCAACCTATCAATGGTCTATTGTACAACATTTTTATGCCAAGGAAACACATATTTATACCAATCCAAGATTTTGTTTCCTTCCTACGAATCCAATCAAGTGATCCTTAAATGCCATCAAACATTACATGACCCACTACTCCTACAAATCCAACATCGATGGAGTTATGCATAGTTTCCTAGGGTTCCACAATTCTTTGGAGGGACTATTATCACCGTATATCCACCAACTTCCAATCTCATGACCAACTAAACTCCAAGGTGAGGCTTATCCTCATTCTTAAATCATTCCTAACATCATCTAATTACTTCTACTTATCATCCACCAAGAAACATGGTATCATAATCAAGATGATTGGACTAAATACAAATTACTCCGATCCATGTGGTCTCATTTATAATCGACACTCTATTAGGATTACTTATCCAAATCTCAGGTCCGACGAGAATTCCTACGGGTTCCTTCAAGCCCTTTTTGTCACATTATCAATTCATGACCACTACTTGTCAGAATCAAGTTATCATACCACCAAGAATTTTCAACATGTGATCCTTATTTATCCTACTAAGTCTAGTTTACTCAAAGGAGAAGTAAGTTATACCACTCTGCCAACTTGATCCACCAAGTTTACCTATCATCATGAAAATCTCGTAATCCACCAAAAAGGGGGGCTTAGATATATCCTCAAGATATCTATTGTGGCTAAATAAAATCATTGTCTACGAAAGTATATCTCTAGAACGATCATTCCAATGGCATCAAGGTTCTGGTGCTAGCTTGAGGTTGAAGGATGTCTGTTCACTGTGATCAGTCATCCCATAATGAACCAAGTGATAAGCAAGGGCTATTAAAACTTAACACGTGCTCTTGCAATCCTGTGTATTAAATGTGCGATCAGAGGTTTGAGGTAGGAAAGCTTGTGATGTCTAAGTTGGTCTAGGGAGGGTTTCTAGTCTAGAGGGAAAAGCATAGCTCTTCGGGGTTGTACTTGGTTGAGTACATTGTAGTCAAAATCTTCAGTGCTAGTTGTCTGTCAACGTGGATCCTCGGTGCATCTTGTATTTCTAGTCTTCAGTTGACGCTATGTGGGAGAGGGGAAGGTAGCGTAGAGGTGAGTGCCTAAGGGGGGTGGAATAGTGGGAGTGTAATCAAACAAGTGACCAAAATGCTATCACATTCATTAAGACAAGATAGGCGACATAGTCGCGTACATGTTTCCTAGGGCAAATGTGCGACCTATACCAAAACACAAATAGATAAAAACAAGCAACATACAACATGGTTTCATATGAACCATTAGACGGACTCGACTTCGCCTAGGGGATACATGACTCATCCTACCCTAGGGGTTCTCGGACTCAAGTAATCGTGCCTTGCTTCTTGTTCTCGAGAGGAGTCCACTCAGTCTTATCGGTCCTATTCAGGTGTTTCTATGCCTCTTGTTGTTGTTCATTGAAATGATCCAGGTTGACCCTGAAGAACCTTTGACCACTTCTCTCGGGTAAGCTAATGGCAAAGGTTGTTTCTCACGGCTGTCGTTGATAGGGTCTTGTGTCGTCTTTGTAATCATGTCGATGTCTTCTTGCCTTCCAAGGCATCAAGGGTTCGAAGTGGACAATCCTTTATGCAATTACATCGACATGGCATGATAGAGTTCTGACCTGCCGGTTATGTTGATGAGAATATCTACTCCAAGGGCGGGGAATGAAGAGAACCATTTTCATCCTCACTATTGTGAGGCAGACCAAATGGCGGGGTTATCCTCCACTAACGGTTGTCGACACAACAATGATAAGGACATGGTCACTCTATTAGCAATGCATATAAGGATCTTGCTTATCTTATGTCCTAATCTTCATTGGACAAGATTGCATCACTCTAGGGCAGTGTCGAGGGTGCCACCACCTTCTGAGTCTCGATGTCCTCATTCCCCGAGAAGGTAGCTTTTGTTGGTGTCATCTTGTCATAGTGTTGCCAACCTTGTGTTCCAAATCCGCGGGTGATCATTTTGCATGGTGACTTCCTTTCTAGTTACCCACCAGGATTTCAAGGAGTCCACTGGTCACGGGAATAAGGGTGCTAGCAACAGTTTGCAAGTTTTTGAAAAGTAGATGAGGAGAGCCAAGATAAAAAGGGTGGAAGTGCTAAGCCAAAACCCTTTGCTTCCTTTGAGAATTTGGAAGAGGTGAGAAAATAGAGGTTTCGTATGTGATTTTGAAGGGTCTAGCTAAATAGTTTTGTTCTCACTAACGTCCATTCTAAATAAGGGCTTCCTAGAGTTAGAATGGCTCTGATACCAGCTCTGGGGGACCCCGACTCATAAGTCGTGATCACCGAATGTACATGCACAATGATCCTAGAGATCAATGCTCACTGAACACACATAAACTTGATAACACGAGTCTTACATCCTTTACGTACTGTTTTGCTCCAATATGGACTTTATGGCCAAGTATTCAAATATTTACAGCGGAAAATCTTCATCGATACCGTGAACCCATACCATCTGCCTTAACCCTATAGGCATTTTGACTAGGAAGCATCCTAGCTCGCATGTACGTCAGCAAGGTAATCTTCAACATATCCTGTTATCTCTTGCCTAACAAATAAAATAACCAGTGAAAAGCCAACAAATACTTCGAATGTACTCGCAAGCAACCTATGTTTGGAACAAGGCAATAACAATGTATGATATAAAACTAATAGGTAAGTTGCGGAAAGCTAGTTTCGAGTGCAATGCCATGATGAATCAACTTGTAAAAGCATGCATCAACAGGTTGAGGATACCCATTTGAACAAGTAATAGATATCGTCATAAATCACGGGTTGAACATCTCATGTTGAATCATCACGTCAAGTCATCTGACTTATCTTAAGTATCAATTTTCTCACACACGCACACACAAGGTTTGTGAAAACAGTAGACGTAGTTTAAGAAGCACCACCCAACTGTCCTTGACTATGGACATGGCTATTCAAATAGTTGTGCACTCTGTAGAGGTTGCACACTTTACCCACAAGACTAGGGAAACTTCCATGGCAGTCCACAACTGGAGGTATTTTTCGTACCCGAGGTAAGTACCTGAAAAATGCCTTTCCCATGACAATACTAACAAAGAGTCCACTTGTTGGTGCCATCCCCCACGATGTACATCACTAGTATCATCCACGAGGGCATGCAGTGGTGTGTCCGGTGTCTATTAAAACAGCCCATGGTCTTGCTTTCTGGCACGGCCCCGTATCAAGAGTCACCACGTTACTCCCACCACTAGTAATGCAGGCTCTCAGCTAGTACCGACCAAAATAATCAACAAAGCACCCTCCCATAAGGGGTATCGTGGTTCTACATGTAAGGTTGGGACGATCGTGTATTGCCCAAGATGTGATCCTATCCTTATTTTGGCACAAGGGCCCTGAAAAATGTAGAAGCGCATCTCGTTGTTTTGCAAGAATGGGTATCGTACATGTACGGAAGTGATGAGTATATGTAATTGGCTTACACTCGCCACAAGCTACAACATGAATATCTCAATAGAAAAATATATTCGAACATCATGTAGAAGAGTAGGGTCCGACTACGGATGAAATCAAACGATAAAAGCACAACGTCCGTCCTTGCTATCCCACGCTGCCGGTCTCGAACCCATCCTATGATCGATGAATAAGAGGAACAAGAAAAAACTCCAAATAGAACTATCATTGAGCTCACGTCAAAGTAACGTTTTACTTGTACCTACAACTATTGTTGTAGTAATGTGTGAGACACACGGACTCAACAATCTCATTTCCAAAGGTATCAAAACTAGCAAAGCTTAATGTGTGAGGTATGGTTAAGTGGTAAGGCTGCAGCAAGCACTAAGAATTTATTTGAGTGACTATCTTACAAGTACAAGAAATAAGAGGGGGTGATCTATGCATAAAAGGACATCAACTAATAATTATCTCGAAGTGATCCTGAACACTTACTTACGTCAGACATAACCCCACCATGTGCTCTCTCGGATACATAGCTCACTAGAAGAGACAGTCATGGTTACGCACATAGTTGGCATATTTTAATTAAGTTTACTTCAAGTTTGCTACGACCGGGTATTAATTTTTTTTTCCAAGTTGCCACATAACCGCGGGCACGACTCCTAGAAAGATTTACGCCTCCAACAATGCTCCAAATAGTCCATCACAAACTAAAACAAGCTGCGTCGGAAACCTTGACCACGGAAAATCCGTAATCTCCTTGGATTCCTGATGGAAAACCTCAACCTCGAGATAACCCAAAGTATACTCATAATCCTGCACACAAGATGTTCAAGAAGGGTAAAACAAATCCAACAAGACCACCTTATGTGGCGACGAACCCGATAAGAGCCGCGTTTCTCAGTCTCAGGACATGTCGAAAGAGTGACGCGTACGGTAGTCTGATAGAAGTCACCCAAGTTTCCCTGGGTTGGCCCCGCATAGTGCTTTGGGTTGGAGCAAGACTCATGAATACCACTTCCCCGGGGGTTGATTAATTATCCATGGGTGAATTACTCCCTATGCGGTTCATGACTTATTAGGCAATTGAAGTACCAAAGTTGGGCCTTGCCAGAAGAGTTTTAACCCAAAACAAAAATCAAGGGGGTCCCCATAACAACCCCAAACATGTTAGGAGCGCTCAATTATGGAACATAACACCGGTACACAATTAACTAGGGCGACAAAAGTGGAACAAAACACCGAGACAAAAGACCAACCCTTCCACCTTTTACCAAGTATATAGGGCATTAAATTAAATAGCAATAATATGGTGATATATTAAGGAACCCATGTTTCCACATGGAAGCAACTGCACTTGCAACTAGCAACGCTATAAGAAAGGCTGAGCAAGCAGTAACATAGCCAAACAAAGGTTTGCTGGGATGTGGAGGCTTTCCATGGCAATGTTGGGAGGCTTGACATAACAGGTGGTAGGTAGAGAGACATAGCGATAGAAACGAGACAACTACTGTGGCAACGATAGTAGTGGTATCTAGGGACACGGTCTTCTTGAGTGAGATCCTGCTTGGAAGAAGAACAAATCCGTCAAGTAGACGAACAAACATAGTCAAACGAATCCTCACACTCCGAAGCGGTTCGGAACTCTATCAAGAAGATACAATCCCTTAATAACAATCAACACACAATAAACACGACAACATATGCATGACATGATGCAGAAACATATATGATGCATGTCCATTTAATTATGCAAGACACGACCAAGCACAACAATCACTTTTACACATTAAGTGAAGCTCAATATGCAACGAGTTGCATGTTGACGAAACTCCATATTAGAATTATTTATTTCACTCTTATTTAGGTAGACGTCAATATTAAATGTTATTAAACATGGCAAGAGGTGTGTTTAGCAGATCCCCGACAACGGCGCGAGAAAAATGTTGTTTAGCAGATCTCTGACAATGGCTAGACAAATGCTATTCTCGATTGCTCAACAATTAGAAATTGTCTTGCAATAACCCACGAGCGCGTGGGATCGAGGCAGTTTTCGAGGGTAGAGTATTCAACCCAAATTTTTGGTTCGCCGGTCAGGAAGTGAGAGGATACTCTCCAGTA
Organism: Hordeum vulgare subsp. vulgare; assembly: GCF_904849725.1. Taxonomy (NCBI): domain Eukaryota; kingdom Viridiplantae; phylum Streptophyta; class Magnoliopsida; order Poales; family Poaceae; genus Hordeum; species Hordeum vulgare. The sequence goes on along the minus strand of NC_058519.1, from coordinate 349,589,952 downwards.
TTAGCAGATGAGTGTGTCAAATTCAACCACACATGAAAGATTAGTATCTGCAAGCAAAGTATCAACAACAAAGTAGTATGATAGCAACGGTGTCAGAAACGATCTATTGACGAAAGACTATTCCTAACAATTGTATCAATGGCGCCAGAAGTTGCCGGTAGACGGGAAATATTCTTTCCCGTCAACGTCGTGCGAACCAGTATTGTAGCAGTGTTAGAGCATATATCTCCATATGTGGTTTTGGTAATTGATGACAATTCCTATGGAGTAATGGTTGCCTTAAGTTATATTTATAGGATTTGTCCATAGGCACTTCTTGAAGTCCATCTATTGGGTTCAAGGAGTTTATATGATGACCAAGGTGGTATTCAAGGTATTATCCAAAGAATGGTCATAGAGACACAAGGTTGATCAAGATCTCAGACAAAGAGTAAATCAAGATGATCAACACACAAAGCGTACAAGATGTACCGAGAGGGATCAAGTGATCCCATGGTATGGTAAGCATTGTCCATTACGTGTTTGTGTACTAACCCATGGTCTTCGTGAGAGTTCTATGTGGGGGTTAGGTGTGTTTCCATGGGCTTGCGTCAAAGAGAAGATCTCATACAACCCATGAAGTATGACGTCAAGTTGTGATTGTCATCAAGATTGCGATGTGCAAGTTCAAGTGGATTATCACGAAGATATCATGCTTGAAGCTTGCCGTCCATTGTGGTGGCAATGGACTTGTGAAGATATGCTGAAGAGTGGCTCACCCATAGTGAGTATGGGGGAGCAATCAACTAGTCTTCATCAAGCCAACGCAATCAAGAAAGGTGGTCCATCTTGAGGAAGTCATGATCATCATCATCTAGCTCAAGAGGACGAGGTGCAAGGTATAGGTTTGCCCTTGATAGGTTTTCTGGTTAGGATAGATTGCTGTACTATCAAGGGGGGCTCTCAAGTGAGTAACTTGATCGTATCGTTCGTTGAGAGCTCAAACCATTTGCATCCTTGCATCATACTTCTTGGTTCTTGTTTCTCTTTGTGAGTTTTAGAGCTTATGGTCATCTTCGTGACAAGCTCGAGTTCATCGAAAATGGAGTCCATATGCATCTACTATGATGTTTTCGATGTTTGAGTTTTTGCCGGTTCTTCATTCACAGAGGACTGACATCTCTATATCATTGGCATTTTCATATCATTGGCATTTTCATATCTGGATAGCTCTTGTCGTCCTGAATCCAACAAGCTTGGGTTTGCTCGATTCGGAGCTCGTATGTGAAAGTTATGGCTGTTTCAGTGGCGAGCGGTAGTACTGCTGGACCTAGCGGTAGTACCGCTAGAGTTGGCGGTAGTACCGCTGGCCCTGGCGGTAGTACCGCTGGCTGGCGGTAGTACCGCCCCTGGTCAGTGGTAGTACCGCTCCAGGAGCTTAGTACCGCCTGCCTAGCGGTTGTTCGTGGACGGACCTTTTTGCGAAGACTTTCTTGGCGGTGGTAGTGCCTTTGCACTACCAGGGGCCCAGCGGTAGTACCGCTACAGCCAGCGGTAGTACCGCTGGAGCTCGGGCAGAGAGTGGGCGTAACAGTCTGATTCCTTCCCCACTATATAAAGGGGGTCTTCTTCCCCCTTGGCCTTATCCATTCGTTGAGCTCTTGTTCTACCTCCATTGTTGACATTCTTAGAGCTTGCTTACTCTCAATCCCTCCAATGATTCTTGCTTGTTCTTGAGGGAGAAGAGAGAGGAGATCTAGATCCACATCTCCACCAATCACTTTCTCCTCTATGTGAGGGGAACCCCTTGGATCTTGATCTTGGAGTTCTTTGTGAGCTGCTTGTTCTTCCTCTCATTTTTCTCCATAGCTTTCGTTGTTGTGGAGGGATTTGAGTGTGAGGGACTTGACCACTTCGTGTGTTCTTGCCATTGCATTAGTTGCATCGGTTTGAGTTCTCCACGGTGATACGTGGAAGTGAAGTTTGAGAAGCTTATTACCTTTGGTACTTAGTACCCTAGATATTGTTCTTTGCGGATGCTTTGGCATCCTAGAATCTTGGTGGTGTCTCGGAGCTCAATCATTGTGGTGTGAAGCTCCGGGCAAGCATCGGGGTCTCCAATTAGGTTGTGGAGATTGCCCCGAGCAATTTGTACGGGTTCGGTAACCGCCCCAAGGGTTGCCACGTGTACGGGTTCGGTGATCGCCCCCAAGGTTTGCCATTTGTACAGGTTCGGTGACCGCCCTCAAGGGTCCCTTAGTGGAATCACGGCATCTTGCATTGTGCGAGGGCGTGAGGAGATTACGGTGGCCTTAGTGGCATCTTGGGGAGCATTGTGCCTCCACAACGCTCTAACGGAGATTAGCATCCGCAAGGGTGTGAACTTCGGGATACATCATCGTCTCCCCGTGCCTCGGTTATCTCTTACCTGAACCCTTTACTTATGCACTTTACTTTGTGATAGACATATTGTTTATTGTAATATATCTTGCTATCACTTAGTTGTTTATCTTGCTTAGCATAAGTTGTTGGTGCACATAGGTGAGCCTAGTTGTTTGTAGGTTTTGTGCTTGAGATATTAAATGTTAGTTTTATTCCGCATTTGTTCAAGCCTAAACCTTAATTATTTTAAAGCGCCTATTCACCCCCCCTCTAGGCGACATCCACGTCCTTTCAAGCAGGTAGCAGTAGTGTAAGGAGTAGCAGAAGTGGCAAGGAACAACAGTAGTGACAGCAGTAGCAAGTAGCAACAGTAGCAAGTAACAGCACCAGCAACAGTAGTAACAGCAGCAGAGCAAAACAAGTAACAACGGCAGTGGGACAAACTCGTAGGCAATGGGTTGGTGATTTGTTTGGATGATATTCATCATGCAACAGTTATAACACGGAGAGATATGTGGCTAGCTCCCGTTTGTCAATGTGATGTAGGCATGCATTCCGTGTGTCGTCATACGTGCTTAGGGAAAAGAACTTGCATGACATTTATTGTCCATCCCTCCCGTGGCAGCGGGGTCCAAAAGGAAACTACGGGATATTAAGGTTCTCCTTTTAATAAAGAACCGGACCAATGCATTAGCACTTGGTGACCACATGAACTCCTCAAACTATGGTCATCACCGGGAGTGGTTTCGGTTATTGTCACTCCGGGGTTGCCGGGTCATAACACATAGTAGGTAACTACAACTTCCAAGATCGGATCTAAAACACACATATATTGGTGACAACATAATAATTTCAGATCTGAAATCATGGCACTCGGGCCCTAGTGACAAGCATTAAGCATGGCAAAGTAGTAGCAACATCAATCTCAGAACATAGTGGATACTAGGGATCAATCCCCGTCAAAACTAACTCGATTACATGATACATCTCATCCTACTCATCACCGCCCAGCGAGCCTATGAATAGATTACTCACGAACGATGAAGAGCTTCATGGAATTGGAGAGGGAAGAAGGTTGATGATGACGATGGCGACGATTTCCCCTCTCCGGAGCCCAGAACGGACTCTAGATCTGCCCTCCAGATGAAGAACAGGATGTGGCGGCGCCTCTGTATCACAAACGCGACGAAATCTTCTCTCTTGATTTTTTCTAGGACGAAAGTGAATTTATAGAGCTGAGTTTGGGGGTGGCAAAGCCACGTGGGCCCCACAAGCTTGCTAGCCGCCACCAGGGGGCTGGCGGCTACAGGGCTTGTGGCCCACTGGCCCATCCCCTCCGGTGGATCTTTGCGCAGGTATTTTTCATATTTTCCACAAATATTCTTTGTAATTTTTCAGGACGTTCCGAAACTTTCATTTCTACACAAAAACAACACCAAGGCAATTCTGCTGAAAACAGCGTCAGTCTAGGTTTGTTCCATTCAAATCATGCAAATTAGAGTCCAAAACAAGGGCAAAAGAGTTTGGAAAAGTAGATACGATGGAGGCGTATCAACTCCCCCAAGCTTAAAACCTTGCTTGTCCTCAAGCAACTCAGTTGACAAACTGAAAGAGAAAGAAAAACTTTGACAAACTCTGTTTGATCTTGTTGTTGCAACTATGTCTAACTCATAACCAGAATTTCAGCAAGATCACAAGTTAACCACATAAGCAAGTGACACAAAGGTCTCATGGTAAACTAATATCAATGGAATAATCAGCTAACGAGCAAATAATAATGAGTTTCAGATACCAACAATTCAATCAAAACAAGCATGAAGCAATAGGAATAGGTGGTATCTCGCTAGCTCTTGATGAGACAACAAAACATAAATGCACATCACTTTCAAAGATCAAAGGCTGACTAAACATTGTAATTCATAGCAACGAAGATCCAGTCATAGTCATACTCAATATCAATCAAAAGCAAAGCATAAAAATGACAGAGGTGCTCTCTAATTGGCGCTTATATAAGAAGAGGATGACCCAACAGGAAAATAAATGGACAGACCCTTCGCAGAGGGAATCATTGATTTGCAGAGGTGCCAGAGCTCAAGCTTTGAAAACAGAGATAATAATTTTGGGTGGCATGCTTTCATTGTCGATGCAATGACCAAGAGTTCTCAATATCTTCCATGCTACTCATGCTATAGGCGGTTCCCAAACAGAAAAGTAAAGTTTTAACTCCCCCACCACCAATCAATCACACTCCACGGCTAGCCGAGTCCTCGGGTACCGTCCATACTAACATGAATCCGAGGGGAGTCTTGTTTTACAGTTATGTTTTCGATTTAAGCGTGGAACTGGGCATTCCAATTACCGGCCCCTTTCTCGTGAATGACAATGAATAAACACATGTTGAGGATAACACGCCTAACATGGAAGATACAAATAGCCCCCTGTCACCACATGAGAGGTTCGGGCATGCAAAACAGATTATTTCTTGAAGGTTTAGAGAATGACACATGCAAATTTACTTGGAACGATAGGTAGATACCGCAAATAGGTAGGTATGGTGGACTCTCATGGAAAAACTTTTGGGTTTATGGAAGTGGATGCACAAGCAGTATTCCGCTTAGTACAAGTGACGGCTAGCAAAAGACTGGGAAGCGACCAACTAGAGAGCGACAACAGTCATCAAGATGCAATGAGTTTGACTAACATTGAATGCAAGCATGAACAAGATATAAATCACCATGAACACGAACATCATAGAGGCTATGTTGATTTTGTTTCAACTACATGCATGAACATGCGCCAAGTCAAGTCACTTGAATCTTTCAAAGGAGAATACCATCCTATCATACTACATCATAGTCATCTCAACATCTATGTTGGCATTCAAGACAAACCATTATAAGCTCTCAGCTAGTTAAGCATGGCATCAGAAACTATGATCTCTAAGTTGTCATTGCAAACATGTTTCTCTCCCAACAAAGCTAAATCAGGCATGATGAGCTAGTCATACTTACAAAAAAAAATAGATCGAGTTCATACCAGCTTTTCCAGGCTTTGTCACTTCATCATATATCGTCATTATTGCCTTTCACTTGCACGACCGAATGATGTGAACAATAATAAGAGTGCTCGTGCATTGGACTAAGCTGAATCTGCAGGCAAACACAAAGGAGAAGACAAAGTAATATGGCCCTTTGAAAGGTAAACAGGTATGCATGCAAGAGCCACTAAACATTGTAACCAATATCTTCTACCTTGACCCAAAGAAAAAGAAAACTATTTACACGGGAAAGCTCCCAACAAGCAAAAAGAAGAAAGAAAAATCTTTTAGGTTTTTCTCAAAAGGACACAAAACAAGAAAACAAGAAACAAAAATAAACTAGCATGGATAGTACAGTGGCAAAGTGTAAACACTGACTGACAAAGTAAAAGCATAAGCATGAATGTAAGGTTGGTGAGAACACGTACTACCCCAAGCTTAGGCTTTTGGCATAGCTTGGTCTACTCCCAAGGCAGGAAATAACCAGCTCTGGGATACTCCGGAGCAGACTGTGGATGCCACTGCTGTGTGGGCTCCTCTGGCTCCCACTGATAAACTGGCATTTGGTACTCGACTGGCGGCTCGGGCACACACACCTGTGGTTGGGCCAAGCCCCAATATGCGTAGATGTCCGAGGGCATAATAGTGTACCTGCCTACATGAAGATCGAACAAAGAAGGAGCAGGCAAAGTAATAGTCTCTCGAGTACCCTGACTAAATACCAGGTTATAAATCATCTGTCTACTAGCATCTCTATCCAGAAAATCATGGCGAACCATGCTGTCATAATCCAGATATTTGTCAGGGATAAGCATCTCTCCTTCCTCCCCCAGTCCAACGGGTATCTCAAAGTGTCTAGCAAGACGGGTAGCATAGGTATCTCCATAGACGACACCCTTGGAACGGTTGGTGTTCAACCGCTGGGCTACTATAGCACCTAGGCTATAAGTCTTTTTTTAGACCGGCTACTGTAGGGAAAATCCCCCACAACCTTTTCTTTTATTCCCATATGCAAGAGTAGTATGTACAAGAAGAGGTTAGAACATACAAAGGGGATGGGTAGCTATGGATACAAACCTCAAGGAGGCAAAAAGGAAATCCATTTAAGGAGATCATCCCTGAAACTAGCCTTAATCCTATGAGCTAACAGGGAAATGTCATGGATGAAGTCGGATCTCCATTTTCTGAACCTTGGCTGCTCTTGGTGAAACACCTTGGCATTTCTGACAGTCCAGATATTCCAACATACAGTGAAGACCACCTCAGCAAAAAGGGGTTGTGGAAGTCTCTCCTAGCAGCTAAAGCAGACCTCCACATGGAATGACCCTGCCATGTGATCTGCAGGTAGGTCCAAACCCTGGTGCTGAAAAGACAGTTGAAAAATAAGTGATCTGTGTCTTCTTTAACTCTGGCATGGCATAGAACACAGAGATTAGAGTCTGAAACATTCCAGTGATGCCGTTCAAGCATGTCCTGGGTGTTAAGCCTATCCATGATGAGCATCCAGGCAAACATCTTGATCTTCATTGTACAACAGCTCCTCCGGATCCAGTTTAGCAAGGGGTTTGGGGTAATAGTGTTGTGAATATGAATATAGTATCTCTTGGCTATGTAGGCCTTAGCATCCTTAGCCCATACCCATCTATCACAGGCCTGGGATCAATTTCCAGGTCATGAAGCAGGTAGTTGACCGAAAGTAGCTCTTGGTAAGCTTGATCAGAGAGGGGCAAGTGGAACATGGAGAGCATTCTTCCATCATGAAAAGCTTTAAAAAATTCCTCGGCTGTGCAGAAAGGATCAGCAACAAAGGAGAACAGCCTTTGAAATCTAGCAGCCAGAGGCCTAGTAGAATTTCCAACCAACTAGGAGTCAGACCAAAACAAGAAAGTGTTACCCTTGTTAGGCTGAACATATGTAACTGATCTGAACTTGTCAAGCCTTTTGCAGATATCCTTCCACCAAAATGAACCACAAAGAGCAGTTCCCTGAGGGACTGTGTTATGGTAGTAAGTATTCCAGATTAAGTGAACCCATGGGATATCAGCATGATTCAGGAATTTATCCACATTCTTGAGCAGCAGGGCTTCATTCTGGATTGCCAGATTCATAATGCCTAAACCCCCTGTATTTTTGGGTGTGCACACCAGATTCCAGGCAGCAAGAGAGGGTGCATGATCTTGTCCCTTTTTCCTCCAGAGGCATTGCCTCTGAATTCTTTCAAGCTGCTTCATTATGCCTGGTGGGATATCAAGACTACATAGGAAGAAAATAGGAACAGATGACAGTGCTGAGTTTAAGTATTGTAACCTTCCCCCTGGGCCAGGAAAGATGAACCAACACTGAGTCTTCTTTCCATGTTGTCTACCAGTGGCATGAGATCGATGATTCTTGGTTTAGTTTTCACAACTGGAAGGCCAAGGTATGTGAAGGGCAAAGATCCTACTTTGCAGCCAATGGAGTCTGCTAGGTCTTGGAGATGCTGTGGAGAAATGTTGACAGGCAGAAGGGCAGATTTGTGATAATTCACTTATAGTCCAGTGGATTGGGAGAAAAGCAGGAGCATTTTCTTGAACTGTAACAGTTGAGTTTCATCAGCAGGGAGGATGATAAGGGTATCATCAACATATTGGACTATAGGGAAGTCCTTATCATGACAAGGGATGGGCAGCTGAATCAGTCCCTCCATCAGTACCTTGTTAACCAAGGTTTGTAAAAAAATTAGCAACAATTGCAAAAAGCAGTGGGGACATGGGATCTCCCTGCCTAACCCCTTTCTTGCACATAAATTTCTTACCAGGCACACCATTGACCAGGACAGAAGAAGAGCCAGAAGTTAGGAGCTGCTTTACCCAAAGTATCCATTTATCATTGAATCCTTTGTGTTTGAGAATCTAAAAGATGAACTCATGTTCCACATAATCAAATGCCTTTTCAAAATCCATCTTGAGAATAACTATTGGTTTCTTGGATTGATGACATTGATGCAGGTGTTCCATAGTCCAGCCAACACAATCTTGAATAGTTCTAGACTTGATAAAGCCATACTGATTCTTGTGAATACACTTCATGATCTGCAACTGTCACCTGTTGGCTATCATTTTGGACAGAAACTTGAAGCCCATCCCAGTGAGGGATATTGGTCTGTAGTCTCCCACTTGCTCAGGTGATCTCTTTTTGGGAATCAAGGTAATATAAGATGAATTCATGTTCTCCAGTTTAGCAGTACCAGCATGAAAGGCAGCAGCAAGTTGATAAAACCCAGGACAAATAATGGACCACCATTTCTTAAAGAAAAGGCCATTGAAACCATCAGGTCCAGGAGCATTGTCAATGGCCATTTCCTAAACAGTCTTGTCCATTTTAGACTTAGAAAAAGGTTGTGTGAGAACATCAAGACCCTCCACCTTTTGAATCAGAGATTGTAAATCAAAGGCCATGTTAATTCCAAGGGAAGTTCCCATTATATCCTTAAAGGATGTCCAAAAGCATGCAGCAATTTGATCATGGTCAGATATGATGGATCCATCATTTAGCTTGAGAGAGGCTATGGAGTTCCTCCTATATCTCTCAGTTGCCATAGCATGAAAGAATTTGGTGTTTTCCTCACCAACTTTGACAAATCTGATAGTGGCTCTCTTTTTCCAGTACAAGAACTGAAGATGCAATAGGTGCTCCAGGTGCAACTTAATAATGCTCCTGAAGTTAGCTTCAGGTCTGAAAAGGGGCCTTAATTCTTCAAGCTCATCCAAGCTGAAAAGAGGTTACACTTAGGGATGGAAGTGTCGACGGCACCAAGAATCCTTCAGCTGCGGCTACGCCTTAAGGGACTTCCTAGGTAAGTATGCAAAGGATTTCCCCCGTGGCCTTGGAGCCTTGCATTGGTGTTCCCTCGAAGCGGAAAGGGTGATGTAGCACAGTGGTGGTTAGTATTTCCCTCAGTTTGAGAACCAAGGTTTCAATCCGATGGAGGAGTATCTCAAGATCCTGCACAAACACAAAAACTTTCTCCCAACGCTATGAAGGGGTTGTCAATCCCTTATAGATTGTTTCCCAAGTGAGAACTGAAAGCAACAAAGTAACAAAGGAAAGTAAAAGCGGAGGTGTAAACGATGGATGTGAATAGACCCGGGGCCATAGTGTTTACTAGTGGCTTCTCTCATGAAAGCAAGTAGACGGAGGGTGAAAAAATTACTGTCGAGCAATTGATAGAACCACGCAAAGTCGTGACGATATCTATGCAATGATTATTTCTATAGGCATCACGTCCAAAACAAGTAGACTGACACTGTCTGCATCTACTACTATTACTCCACACGTCGACCGCTATCCAGCATGCATCTAGTGTATTAAGTCCATAAGAACAGAGTAACGCCTTAAGCAAGATGACATGATGTAGAGGGATAATGTCAAACCAATGATAAAAACCCCATCTTTTTACCCTTGATGGAAACTACTTGATGTGTGCCTTGCTGCCCCTACTGTCACTGGGAAAGGTCACCACATGGCAGAACCCAAACCCAAGCACTTCTCCCATTGCAAGAATCAAAGATCTAGTTGGCCAAACAAAACCCAAGACTCGGAGAGACTTACAAGGATATCAAATCATGCATATAAGAAATCAGCAAAGACTCAAATATATATCATAGATAATCTGATCACAAATCCACAATTCATCGGATCTCGACAAACACACCGCCAAAGAAGATTACATCGGATAGATCTCCATGAAGATCATGGAGAACTTTGTATTGAAGATCCAAGAGAGAGAAGAAGCCATCTAGCTACTAACTACGAACCCGTAGGTCTGAAGTGAACTACTCATGAGTCATTGGAGGGGCGATGTTGATGATGAAGAAGCCCTCCAACTCCAAAGTCCCCTCCGGCAGGGCGCCGGGAAGGGTGTCCAGATGAGATCTCGCGGAAACGGAAGCTTGTGGTGGCGGAAAATTATTTTCGAGGCTCCCATCATTGTTTGCGGAATATTTGGGAATTTATAGGCCAAAAACCTAGGTCAGGGGGCGGCCAGGGAGGCCACAAGCCTGCCTAGCGCCACCTCCCGCTGGTGGCGGAGTGGGGGCTTGTGGGCTCCCTGGAGCCCACCTGGCATGGCCCAAAAGCCCCCTGGTCTTCTTCCGTCCGGGAAAAAAATCATTTCTGGGTTTTTCTTCCGTTTGGACTCTGTTCCAAAATCAGATCTGAAAAGAGTCAAAAACACGGAAAAAACAGGAACTGGCACTTGGCGCTGAATTAATATGTTAGTCCCAAAAAAGATATAAAAGGTACATAAAACAACCAAAAAAAGACAAGATAATAGCGTGAAACCATCAAAAATTATAGATACGTTTGAGACGTATCACATAACACTAACACCGGCTCCAAGGTCACATAAGGCAGTTCTTACGTAGTTTCTTTTAATGGAGCAAGGTATAGTGGGCACTCCGGGATCACCAAGTTTCTTAGGAGTTCCACCTTTGAAAGTGTAATTGGCAAGCATGGTGGAGATCTCAAGATCTGGTATCTTACATTTATTGGTCATGATATCTTTCATGTACTTGGCATATGGAGACATTTTGAGCATATCAGTTAACCGCCTCTCCAGAAAGATGGGTCTTATCATCTCAATGAAGCGCTCAAAATCCTCATCATCCTTTTTCTTGGATGGCTTAGGAGGAAAGGGCATAGGTCTCTGAACCCATGGCTCCCTTTCTTTACCATGCTTCCTAGCAGTGAAGTCATTCTTATCGTATCTCTTAGGTTGTGGGTTATCAGGATTAACCGTAGATTCAATCTCCACATCCTCATCATTGCTAGGTTGAGAATTATTATGAACATCGCTGTCCATATTGTCACCAGGTTCATGTTCATCACCAGATTGTGTTTCTGCATCAGGCGCAGAATATCATTAGGTTCTTCAGGTGTGACAATATTTGGTGAACTGGCATGTAGGTTTCTATCATCCTTCTTCTTCTCCTTAGGATGACTGGGTGTATCAGCGTTAATTGCTTGAGAATCTTGATGAATTCTCTTAGGATGGCCTTCAGGATACAAAGGTTCCTGAGTCATTTTGCCTCCTCTAGTAATGACTCTGACAGAGTTGTCATTTTATTCATTGAGCAAGTCATTCCAAGCTTTAAGTACTTGTTCTACCTGAGTAGTGATCATAGAGGCATGTTTACTCAGAAGCTTCAGATCATTAACATTTCTGTCTACACAAGCACTTAAATGGCTAAGCATACGAGTACTTTTTTCCAAATGTCTGCTAACATAATCATTGTAACTCTGTTGTTTGGCAACAAAGTTGTCAAATTCATCAAAGCATAGGCTAGCAGGTTTGTCATAAGGAATATCACTCTCATCAAACTTACGCAGAGAATTCACTCCTACTACTTGTATCGGGTTATCGAGACCATGGATCTCTTCGATAGGTGGTAGATTTTTGACATCTTCAGATCTAATGCCTTTCTCTTGCATAGATTTCTTGGCTTCTTGCATATATTTTGGACTAAGGAATAGAATACCTCTTTTCTTAGGAGTTGGCTTAGGAGGTGGTTCGGAAATATCAAAGCATTATCGTTGATCAAGATGTTATACAGAAGGGTCTCAGCTTGTTCGATAGTTTGTTCCCTAAAAACACAACCGGCACAACTATCTAGGTGGTTTCTAGAGGCATCGGTAAGTCCATTATAGAAGATATCAAGTATCTCGTTCTTCTTAAGAGGGTGATCAGGCAAATCATTCTGTAGCTGGATGAGCCTCCCGCAAGCTTGTGGGAGACTCTCTTCTTTGAGTTGAGCAAAGTTGTATATTTCCTGCAAGGCAGTTTGCTTCTTATGGGCAGGGAAATATTTCTCACAGAAGTAATAGACCATATCCTGGGGACTACTTACACATCCAGGAGCAAGTGAAGTGAACCAGGCTTTAGCGTCATCCTTTAGAGAGAAAGGAAACGGCTTAAGGATATAGTAGTGGCGGATCTTCTCCTCACTAGTGAAAAGGGTGGCTCTATCGTGTAGTTTGGTAAGATGGGATACGACCGTCTCAGACTCATAACCGTGGAAAGGATCAGATTCGACTAGAGAGATTATCTCAGGGTCGACAGAGAATTCATAATCCTTATCGGTGATAAAGATAGGTGAAGTGGCAAACTTTGGGTCGTATTTCATCCTAGCTTTCAGAGATTTTTCCTTCCACTTGAGAAGTAATTTGTCAGCGTCATAGGCATCCTTACACGCAAGAAAATCCTAAGCTATCTCTCCCTCCATAACGTAACCCTCAGGTATATCAGGCAATTCATATCTAGGAGAGCTAGATCTAGCAGGAGCAAAAGCAGGTTCTATCTCAATAGTATCGGCAGTTTCAGAAGCATCACGAGCATTGGCAGTAACTCTAGCAATATGAGCATCAAGGAACACCCCTAGTGGCACATCAGGCAAAGTAGTATCTCTAGCAGTATCAAGCATAGCATCATCAGGCAAGGCAGTATCAGGCATAGGATCTCTAGCAGTATCAGGCAAAGCAGTATCAGGCATAGCATCTCTAGCAGTATCAGGAATAGCATCTCTAGCAGTATCACGCAAAGCAGTATCACGCATAGCAGCATCATAAGCGTCATCAAGCACAGGCGACATATCAAGATTTCTAGGAGGAGGTGATGTCGCAAACTTACTCATAACTGAAGGTGAATAAAGTGCAGAGCTAGATGGCAATTCCTTATCTCCCCTTATAGTTGAGGGCAAAACTCTGGTTTTTGGATCCTTCAGATTCTTCATAGTGATCAGCAGATATAAATTCCAAGTGACTCAGAGAATATAGCAATCGCTTCCCCGGTAACGGCGCCAGAAAAATGCTGTTTAGCAGATCCCCGGCAACGGCTCCAGAAAAATGCTGTTTAGCAGATCTCTAGCAATGGCTAGACAAATGCTATTCTCGATTGCTCAACAATTAGAAATTGTCTTGCAATAACCCACGAGCGCATGGGATCGAGGCAGTTTTCGAGGGTAGAGTATTCAACCCAAATTTGTTGGTTCGCCGGGTCAGGAAGTGAGAGGATACTCTCAAGTATCAGCAGCTGAATGTGTCAGATTCAACCACACCTAAAAGATTAGTATTTGCAAGCAAAGTATCAACAACAAAGTAGTATGATAGCAACGGTGTCAGAAACGATCTGTTGACGACAGATTATTCCTAACAATTGTATCAATGGCGCCAGAAGTTGCCGGTAGACGGGAAATATTCTTTCCCGTCAACGTCGTGCGAACCAGTATTGTAGCAGGTAGCAGCAGTGTAATGAGTAGCAGAAGTGGCAAGGAACAACAGTAGTGACAACAATAGCAAGTAGCAACAACAGCAAGTAACAGCAGAGCAAGCAAGTAACAACAGCATCAACAGTAGTAACAACAGCAGAGCAAAACAAGTAACAGCAGCAGTGGGACAAACTCGTAGGCAATGGGTCGGTGATTTGTTTGGATGATAATCATCATGCAGTAGTTATAACACGGAGAGATATGTGGCTAGCTCCCGTTCGTCAATGTGATGTGGGCATGCATTCCGTGTGTCGTCATACGTGCTTAGGGAAAAGAACTTGCATGACATCTATTGTCCATCCCTCCCGTGACAGCGGGGTCCAAAAGGAAACTACGGGATATTAAGGTTCTCCTTTTAACAAAGAACTGGACCAACGCATTAGCACTTGGTGGACACATGAGCTCCTCAAACTATGGTCATCACCGGGAGTGGTTCCGGTTATTGTCACTCCGGGGTTGCCGGGTCATAACACATAGTAGGTAACTACAACTTGCAAGATCGGATCTAAAACACACATATATTGGTGAAAACATAATAATTTCAGATCTGAAATCATGGCACTCGGGCCCTAGTGACAAGCAATAAGCATGGCAAAGTAGTAGCAACATCAATCTCAGAACATAGTGGATACTAGGGATCAATCCCCGTCAAAACTAACTCGATTACATGATAGATCTCATCCTACTCATCACCGCCCAGCGAGCCTACGAATAGATTACTCACGAACGATGAAGAGCTTCATGGAATTGGAGAGGGAAGAAGGTTGATGATGACGATGGCGACGATTTCCCCTCTCCGGAGCCCAAAACGGACTCCAGATCTGCCCTCCAGATGAAGAAGAGGATGTGGCGGCGCCTTCGTATCGCAAACGCGACGAAATCTTCTCTCTTGATTTTTTCTGGGACGAAAGTGAATTTATAGAGCTGAGTTTGGGGGCGGCAGAGCCACGTGGGCCCCACAAGCTTGCTAGCCGCCACCAGGGGGGTGGCGGGTACAGGGCTTGTGGCCCACTGGCCCATCCCCTCCGGTGGATCTTTGCGCAGGTATTTTTCACATTTTCCAGAAATATTCTCCGTAAATTTTCAGGACGTTTCGAGAACTTTCATTTCTGCACAAAAACAACACCAAGGCAATTCTGCTGAAAACAGCGTCAGTCCAAGTTTGTTACATTCAAATCATGAAAATTAGAGTCCAAAACAAGGGCAAAAGAGTTTGGAAAAGTAGATACGATGGAGACGTATCAAGGTGAAGAATAAATAAACTACACTATCTAGGCATTTTAAATGAAGTCGGAACCAACATATAACATTTCCGAAACGAACCCATATATGAATTTCGAAATTGGTCCAGATCTGAAGTAATAATATTTTATATTTTTTAAACAGCAAAATATAGTGGATCATGTGATTCTACACGTCATTCTAGTCGATTTACATATATAGATCATCTAAAACGGAGTTACGGTCTAAAAGATATGACCAACACAAGATAATAAGACATGTACAAAAGATATGACTATGGAATTGGCTTACACCCGCCACAAGCTACAACATGAACATCTCAATACAAGAAGACATTCAAACATCATGTAGAAGAGCAAGGTCCGACTACACACAAAATCAAATGATAAAAGCACGACGTCAATCCTTGCTATCCAAGGTTGATGGCCTGGAACCCATCCTATGATCGATGAAGAGGAGGAACAAGAAGAAACTCCAAATTGAACAATCATCACGCTCACATCAATGTAATGCTTTACTTGTACCTGCAAATGTCGTTGTAGTAATCTGTGAGCCACAGGGACTCAGCAATCTCATTTCTGAAGGTATCAAAACTAGCAAAGCTTAATGGGTGAGGTATTGTTACGTGGTAAGGCTGCAGCAAGCACTAAGCATGTATTTGAGTGGCTCACGAGAAGACATGAACTAGTAATGATCTTGAAGTGAACCTGAACACTTACTTACGTCAGACATAACCCCACCGTGTCCTCTCTTGGATACAGAGCTCACGAGAAGAGAAAGTCATAGTTACACACACAATTAGCATATTTTATTTAATTTTACTTCAAGTTTTCTATGAACTGGTGTTAAACAAAGGTTCCAAGTTGCACATAACCACGGGCACGGCTCTCAGAAATATTTAACCCTACACGGGTGCTCCAACTAGTCCATCACAAACTACAACAAGATCCATCGGAAACCTTGACCATGGAAAACCCGTGATTTCCTCGGATTCCTGATGGAATACCTCAACCTCGATATAGTCCAAAGTATCCTCGGAATCCCGTGCACAAGATGTTCGAGAAGGGCAAAGCAAATCCAGCAAGACCGCCTGATATGGCGACGATCCCGACAAGAGCCACATATCTCAGTCTTAGGACATGTCGGATAAGAAACACGTAAGGTGGCCTAATAGAAATCACCCAAATTTCCCTGGGATGGCCCCGCATAATGCTCTGGGTTGGACCAACACTGCTGAGGATCACGGGCCCGGGGCAGGTTTAATTATCCGTGGGTTAATTACTCCCTATGCGGTTCACTAGTTATTAGGAAAATGTAGTTACCAAAGTTGGGCCTTGCCCGGAGAGTTTTATCCCAAAATGAAAATCAATGGGGTCCGCATAACAACTGCAAACATGTTAGGAGTGCTCAATTATGGAACATAACACCGTTACACAAGTAACTAGGGCGACAAAGGTGGAAGAAACTACCAAGCCGAAAGACAAAACCTTTCAACTTTTACCAAGTGTATAGCCGCACTAAGTTAAATGGAAATAATATGGTCATATATCAAGGAAACCATGATTTCACGTGGAAGCAACTGCACCTGTAACTAGCAACGCTATAGGAAGGACTGAGCAAGCATTAACATAGCCAAACAAAGGTTTCCTCGGATGTGAAGGGGCTAGAAGCTCAATATGCAACGAGTTGCATATTGACGAAACTCCATATTTGAATTTTTTAATTCACTCCTGTTTAGGTAGATGGAAATATTAAATGTTGTTAAACATGGCAAGAAGAGAAGCATAAATAAACTACACTTTCTAGGCATTTTAAATGAGGTCAGAAAGAACATATAACATTTCCCAAACGACCCCATATCTGAACTAAACATAGTTTATACTTGCTAAACAACAAAATAAAATGGACCATGTGATTCTACACGTCATTCTAGTCGATTTATATATATATATATATATATATATATCATCTAAAACGGAGTTACAGTGTAAAAGATAAGACCAACACAAGATAATATGACATGGATGCAAAATGCATCCAAACGAAAAAACATTCCTGTCAAAGTGCGGATGCAACGAGATATTATGGAACTACATGAAATTCTTGGGAAGTTAAAATCAGGCCGGAACAACGAATAACAATTTTGGAAAGTCCTCATATCAAAATAAAGATTCCAGTACTGTTCTGCCTATAAAACAATTTTAGAGTTGCTAAACAACAAAACAAATTCCACCATGTTATTCTACACATTTTTCTAGTCAAGTTACATATGTGGATCATTTTAATCGGGGCTACGGTTAATCAATTATGAAATAAATTGTTTTAACATGGTATTTATGCAAATTAAATGAAAACAACAAGTTAAATATTTTAACAGGGTTGAAAGTTGTATATTGTGAAACTACAGAGAATTCTAAGTATTTTTCATGTATAAAGTTTTTAAATCTGATGCACAATTTTTTTCCTAATAATTAAATCATTTTAACATGGCAACGCACAAAACAATACAAACAACAAGTTCGGGGCGGGGGGGGGGGGGGGGGGGGGGGCGAAACTGGTTCGGGGTGGCCCGATCCGCCGGAGTCGGGGTCGAAGCAGGGCGGAGCTCGAAGCGACGACTCGTATGGTGCGGAGGGTGACTTGTAGGAAAAATCAGAGAGAAATCAAAGGGAGAGGGTGAAAAGAAAGGAGGAAGAAGGAGAGGGCGGGTGCGCGGGGCTTGCCCTGGAGTACGCCGACATCGAGGATGGCCTGCTCCGGCAGGGTTTGGAGCACGGGCGTCGAAGCAGGAGGGCTGCGCAGCCTGGAGGAGATCGGGCACAAGCGCCATGGGGAGTAGCAAGGGATCTTGGGGTCGGGCCTAGATGGGCTTGGCAGGCCCCAATCTGGGTTCCGCAGCCAGCGAGGGTGGAGAGGAGGTTGTGTGTGGCTGGCACGATAGAGACGACGACAAGTTGTGGCGGGTTGCTGGTCAGACATGGAAATTGAGGAAGAGGACTAGGGTTAGGCCAGATTAGGACTAGGGGCGTCTAATTATAGGAGCGAAGGCTAGATTGAGGTTTTTTGAAATGTTTTCGGACCCTCCAACCGCAATCGTACGACTCTGGTCGTGGGGTTAGGCTAGCTTGGGGTTAGTGGGCTATGTAGGAGGGTTGGGTGGAGAAGAGAGGGAGTTGGTGGCCCGTGGCAACATTTCTTAAAAGACACTGAAACACCTGACAATTAAACTGACTATAGTGCCGCTATAGGTTTATTCGTTGGGGTATCAAACAGACTCCGATTGTGAAGAAATTTGGCACGCGGTCAAGCTACATGAAAAGAAGACCGCACGCCAACTCACTACACATTCCAGGAAAGTTTGATACACACTTTTAAAAACAATATTTTTCCGATGCCGCGGGTGCGTGCGTGTGTGGTTGGTGTCGAAACGTTCAAGGAAAAAGATGGAGAGAACCGTCAACTAATCACGAATGCAAGTTTTGAAAACTGATGGCAACGGATTGCAGATGCAATGCAGATGATGCGTATCATGCGATGATGAATGCAACAACTAGATAAATCACAGGCGACAATCGAATAAAAGGGGAATCTTTTGCAGCGCCGGTTCGAGGCTCTTACACGTCAACAAATCTTAAATTTCTCCGTTTTTTGAAAACACACACATAGCTTGCTTTAGTACATCTCTTATTTCTCAAGTGGTCACCTAATCTCAATACCACCTCCCTCAGAAATTACTGGCACCTGATGGGGTTTTTAAAAGTCTTTTAAAACACCGTTGTTTCCAACACCATTCATAATCCAATCCCACTTGTGTAGCGACCACATTGTATCCTAACTACATCCGACCTGCACAACCCTCATAGGATAGTAGGGTCATGCTTAGTTCAAATGTCACTGAGGAAATATCAGAGATAACCCACCAATGATGTGTTGGGAAACGTCGCATGGGACATGGTGAAACCCTTGGTTGACTTCCAGACTCCTCCGGAAGTTCCCGAAACCTTCTAGAAGCTTCCTGGTACAATATCGGGAAAACCCAAAACTTGTTCGGTAGCCAAAATATGACTTCCCATATATAAATATTTACCTATGGACCATGCCGGATCTCCTCGTGACATCCGGGATCTCATCCAGGACTCCAGACAACTTTCAGTTACTAGCACACATAACTCATTAATACCAAATCGTCACCAAACCTTAAGTGTGCAGACCCTACGGGTCCGAGAACTATGCAGACATGACTGAGGCACTCCTCGGTCAATAACCAATAGCGGGACCTGGATGCCCATTTTGGCTTCTACATATTCTATAAATATTTTTATCAGTAGAACCACGATGTCAAGGATTTAACCAATCCCTTATACTATCCCCTTTGTCTCTCGGTATGTTACTTATGCGAGATTCGATCATCGGTATCTCTATACCTAGTTCAATCTTGTTACCGGCAAGTCTCTTTACTCATTCCGTAATACAAAATCCCGTAACTAACTCCTTAGTCACATTGCTTACAAGGCTTGTTGTGATGTTGTATTACCAAGAGGGCCCTGAGATACATCTCCGTCACACGGAGTGACAAATCCCTGTCTTGATTCACGCCAACCCAACAGACACCTTCAGAAATACCTGTAGAGCACCTTTATAGTCACTTAGTTACATTGTGATGTTTGATACACACAAAGTATTCCTCCGGTGTCTGGGAGTTGCATGATCTCATGGTCATAGGAACAGATACATTGACATGCTGAAAACAGTAGCAATAAACTGACACGATCATATGCTACGTTCATAGTTTGGGTCTTGTCCATCACATCATTCTCCTAATGATGTGATCCCGTTATCAAACGACATCTCATGTCTATGGCCAGGAAACCTTGATCATCCTTCATCAGCGAGCTAGTCCTTCAGAGGCTAACTAGGGACAGTATGTTGTCTATTTATCCACACATGTATTTGAGTTTCCAATCTATACAATTCTAGAATGGATAATAAGCGATTATGATGAACAAGGAAATATAATAATAACCAATTTATTATTTCCTCTAGGGCATATTTTCAACAGGAGGGTCACTGATTCAACATGATTCAGATGCAACGAAATAAAGTACCATATGACATGCATAAAAGGGTTTCATAGTCATGGTCAAAGGGCTACTTTCCTAGTTCAGCAAAGTGTTCGAGGTCTTCAGGAGCTTCTAGTCCAACTCCCAGCACTTTGTCTAGTTCGTCAACTATCGTTAGGAACAGCCGCAATAAGCCACACAACAAGCAGAGAAACAAAAGTGTTATATAAATAGGAGTTTTATTTTCTTGGACACCCGTGGTGTGAAGGAGAATACTTAAAGGGGTTCTAATGGTTCTGGATCAACGAGGATTTCCGAAAGGTGGATATGGAGGGATCAGTGGACCTACAAAAAGTCAACAGAAAATATTTTTTCATAGATGAGTGGAGGCACCCATTTAATAGGGCATGATTTTAGAAGACTTTTGGAAGTTGTTTTATTGGATTTGGAGTTGAGATGAATTTCCTATATATTTACTAAAATGGAGTAAATGCAAATGGGGCAATTTATTTGGCCCAACCAAAAGATATCATAGGAAACAAATTCACCATGGCTAGAAAAATAGTGCAATATTTGTTGAGTCCCTCAAAATTTGAATCACTCCATTTGGAGTTGATTTTGACTCTCTAGAGATTTTGCTATGTGGATTTTGAATAATTAAAATTTGAATTTGAATTTAAACACTACAGAAAAGCTCTGTAGAAAAAAGTGCAATGCACATATTTGGATAGGAACACATTCTAGAATTTAGTGGGAATTTGAATCATCAAAATTTGAGCTTATTTGAATTAATTTTGAATTTTTGAATCTATATGGCAAATAAAACTAAAGAACTTTACCTAACGACTAAAAGACCCTCAGGGCGTAGGCTAGCTTGTGGGCTAGCCTATCAGCTCAACACGGGTGCAGGAGGCGACGTCGAAGGAGGATGAGGCAGAATACGCCTTCGGCGCAAGAAGACAGCCCGAGGTAGGATCCGCTTCCACTTAAACAAGGCAGGGCTACCCGTAAGTGTCTTGGCCTCCGGTCGACAGACGGGGCCCGACAGGTCCTTTCTCTCTCTCCTCCCCTTTTTCTACCTCCCGCCATGAGGCAGCGGGGCGTCGGCTGTCGCGTGCCCCAGCGGCTCTACTATGCTAGCCGTTGAGCCGGTGGACTAAGCGAATGCCCCACTCTCGTCCACACCGAGGAATGGCCACGCGGGTTGCGGGTGCGCCTGGAGCAAGCTACCTGCCAGGAGGGGCGAATGGGAGCATCGGCCGTTGTTCGGGAGCATGGCACAACCTCGGGGTAAAGTTTGGGGGTGCTAGAGGAGCAGCACTCGCCGAGGGCGTCCTTCCGGACGAGAGAATCGAAGCGAGGAAGGGTCGGTTACCTTGGATTCAAGCGGTGGCCAAGGTGTGGGCATGGCGGCCAAGGGGAGGATGCCGAGCTCCACGACTCAAAGGGATTGGTTAGTGGGTCTATGGGAGTTAGGGGGGCTACGTGGAGCGTGCTCCCTCTTGAGCTTGCGTTGGTTTTTCCCTTGAAGAGGAAAGGGTGATGCAGCACAGGAGGAGTAAGTATTTCTCTCAGTTTGAGAACCAAGGTATCAATCCAGTAGGAGAATCCAGTCAAGTCCAGAGTATCTACGCAAACACAAACGAGCTTGCACCCAACGCTATAAAGGGGTTGTCAATCATTTCAAGATTGATTGCAAAGTGAGATCTGAAGGCGGAAAGTGCAACGAAGTAAAAGTGTAAGGCTAAAAATATGATGTGAAGTAGACCCGGGGGCCATAGTGTTCACTAGAGGCTTCTCTCAAAATAGCAAATAATAAGGTGGGTGAACAAATTACTATCGAGCAATTGATAGAACCGTGCAAAGTCATGACGATATCCAAGGCAATGATCATACATATAGGCATCGCGTCCGAGACAAGTAGACCGATACTTTCTGCATCTACTACTTTTACTCCACACATCGACCGCTATCCAGCATGCATCTAGTGTATTGAGTTCATGACGAACAGAGTAAAGACTTAAGCAAGATGACATGATGTAGAGGGACAAACTCAAACCAATGATGTAAACCCCATCTTTTTACCCTTGATGGCAACAACACGATGCGTGCCTCGCTACCCCTTCTGTCACTGGGTGAGGTCACCGCACGGTATGAACCCAGAACCAAGCACTTCTCCGATTGCAAGAATCATAGATCAAGTTGGCCAAACAAAACCCGCAACTCGAAGAGAATTACAAGGATATGAAATCATGCATATAAGAGATCAGTAGAAACTCAAATAAGATTCATCGATAATCTGATCATAAATCCACAATTCATCGGATCTTGACAAACGCACCGCCAAAATAAGATTACATCGGATAGATCTCCATGAAGATCATGGAGAACCTTGTATTGAAGATCCAAGGGAGAGAAGAAGCCATCTAGCTACTAGCTATGCACCCGAAGGTCTATGGTGAACTACTCACGCACCATCGGAGACGTCATGGTGTTGATGAAGAAGCCCTCCATATCCGTATCCCCCTCCGGCAGGGCACCAGAACGTGCCCCAGATGGGACCTTGCGGAGACAGAAGCTTGCGGCGGCGGAAAAGTATTTTCGTGGATCTCTCTCGCAGTTTGGATTTTTCAAGAATTTATAGGCGGAAGAGGTAGGGCAGACGAGCCACAGGGGGCCCACAAGCCTGCTAGGCGCGCCCCCCGGCCACGCCTAGGGGGCTTGTGGGGTCCCCTGGTGGCCCCTGCCTTGGTTCTCAAGTCTCGTGCGTATCTTCTGTTCCGGAAAAAAATCTTTTTGGAAGTTTTATTCCGTTTGGACACCGTTTAAAATCGTCCTCTCAAAAGAGTCAAAAACACGGAAAAAACAGGAACTGGCACTTGGCATTGGGTTAATAAGTTAGTCCCAAAAACGATATAAAAGGCATACAAAACATCCAAAGTTTGACAAGCTAATAGCATGGAACCATCAAAAATTATAGATACATTGGAGACGTATGAAGCATCCCCAAGGTTAACTCCTGCTCGTCCTCGAGTAGGGAAGTGATAAAGACAATTTTTTTGATGTGGAATGCTACCTAGCATAGTTGTCTTTGTAACTTCTTTCATGTGACATGAATGTTCAGATCCGTAAGATTCAAAACAATAGTTTTCTATTGACATGAAAACAATTATAGTTCAAGCAAACGAGCAAGGTAATCATGAACTTTCGAAATAACAAGGACAAAGAAAGTTCTCCCTACAAAATCATATAGTGTGGCTATGCTCAGTCATCCCCACACAACTAATTTAAATCATGCACAACCCCGGTATTGGCCAAGTAATTGTTTTCGCACTCTTACTTTCTCAAACCTTTTTCAACTCTCACGCAATACATGAGCGTGAGCCATGGATATAGCACTATGGTGGAATAGAGTGTGGTGGTGGTTGTGAGACAAAAAGGAGGAGATGAACACATTGACTCGGCGTAAGGGCTATGGATATGCCCATTAATAGATATCAGTGTGAATGAGTAGGGATTGCCATACAAAGGATGCACTAGAGCTATAAGTATGTGAAAGCTCAAAAGGAGAACTAGTGGGTGTGCATCCAACTTTCTTGCTCACGAAGACCTAGGGCAATTTTGAGGAAGCCCATCATTGGAATATACAAGCCAAGTTATATAATGAGGATTCCCACTAGCATATTGTGGTGAAAAAATGAGAATCTCTCAATCATGAAGAACATGGTGCTATTATGAAGCACAAGTGTGGAAAAGATAGTAGGATTGTCCCTTCTCTCTTTTTCTCTCTTTTTTTGTTTGGGCTCTTTGGCCTCTTTTTTTCTCCTTTCCTCTATTTTTTTGTTTGGGCTCTTTGGCCTCTTTTTTATTTCCTCACATGGGACAATGATCTAATAATGATGATCATCACACTTTTATTTCCTCACAGCTCAAAGCTTAGGACGATGATGACTCTATAGGATATGCCTCCGGCAGTGTACCGGGATGTGCAACAATCTAGCTTGGCGTATGACGTTGAAAAATCTCGCTAGCTATCTTACGATCATGCAATGGCAATATAAGAGTGACGGCACAAGTCATGAGATGGAACGATGGGAGTTGCATGGCAATATATCTCGGAATGGCTATGAAGATGCCATAGTAGGTAGGTATGGTGGCTGTTTTGAGGAAGGCATATGGTGGGTTTGTGCACCGGCAAAAATTGTGCGGTACTAGAGAGGCTAGCAGTGGTGGAAGGTGAAAGTGCATCTATACCACGGACTCACATTAGTCATGAAGAACTCATATACTTGTTGCGAACGTTTTATTAGTAATCGAAACAAAGTGCTAAACGCATACCCCTAGGGGAAGGGTTGGTAGGTGTTAACCATCACGAGATCCTGACCACAACACAAAGGATGACAATCAATAGATCAATTATGCTCCGACTTCCTAACATAGCAGTTCACCATACGTGCATGTTACGGGAATCACTAACTTCAACACAAGTATTTCTAGATTCACAACACCCTACTAACATAACTCTTAATATTACCAAATCCACGTCTCAAAACTAATTGAGAGGAATCAAACTTCTCTTTCTACTCAATGCACATGAAGATGGAGGTTTTATTGTATCCTCTTTGGGTATCTATCACCTTTGGGACTACTTTCGTAGCATAAACCAACTACCAAGTTACGGACCGCCGTGCTCTGAAATATCTAAGTGAAGCACATAGAGCAAAATGGTCTAGCTCAAAAGATATAAGTGAAGCACATAGAGCAAAATGGTCTAGCTCAAAAGATATAAGTGAAGCACAATGAGCATTCTAGCAAAATCACAATGAGTGCATGTCTCTCTCAAAAGGTGTCCAGCAAGGATAATTGTGACATAACAAAAAGAAAAGAGTCCTACGAGACAAGACGCTCCAAGCAAGACACATATCATGTGGTGAAAAAAAATATACCTCCAAGTAATGTTACCGATGGATTGAAGACGAAAGAGGGGATGCCTTCCCGGGGCATCCCAAAGCTTAGGCTTTTTGGTGTCCTTGAATATGGCTTGGGATGACTTGTGCATCCCCAAGCTTGAGCTCTTTCCACTCTTTATCCATTTGTCCATGAGAACATCACCCAAAACTTGAAAATTTCACAACACAAAACTTAAACAGAAACTAGTGATATCATTAGCACAAGAAAACAAACTACCACCTCTTTAGGTATTGTAGAAATCTTGATTTCGATTAATATTGGTGTTAGATTACTGTATTCTCTATTTTACATGGCTAGTACCCCCCGATACTATCCATAGTTTCATCAAAACAAGGAACCAACACAACAAAAACAGAACCTGTCAAAAACATACCAGTCTATAGCAATATGTATACTTCGTATACTTCTGGTACCTCAAAAGTTCTGAAAACTTACGACAGCCTGGAAAAAGGGATATCAACTAGCAGCAAAAAGAATCAACTCAAAAGCTCTTTATGGCTAAAAATGAAAAATAATTTCGTGAGCGAAAAGTTTCTGTCTTTTTCCAGCAGGATCAAACAACCATCACCAAACTAGTCATAAAGGTTTTACTTGGCTCAAACACAAAAAGAAACACAAAAAACACAATAATAACAGAACTATGATGGTGTGGACGCAACAAAACAGAAAGCAAAATCAAAGATAAATTCATTGGGTTGCCTCCCAACAAGCGCTATTGTTTAATGCCCTTAGCTAGGCATTGATAAATCAATGATGCTCACACAAAAGACAAGAATTGAAGCACTACGAGAGCATCATAAAGCATGTGAAAATCACATCTATGTCTAACATACTTACTATGCATAGGCATTTCATAGGAAAAAAGATTGTCAAGACAACCAATAGTTGCCATATGCAAGGAAGAAGAAAGAGACAATAGCAATCTCCACATAACGAGAGGTAATTTGGTAACATGAAAGTTTCTACCACAATATTTTTCTCTCTCATAGCAATTACATGTGGGATCATAATCAAATTCAACAAAATAGCTATCACAAAAGATATTCTTTTCATGATCCACATGCATGCAAAGTTGACGCTCTTAAAAAATAGTGGGATTATCATCAACTAAAGTCATGACTTGTCCAAACCCACTTTCAATATTATTGCAACAAGTAGTGGACATAGCAAAACTAGCATCCCCAAGCTTAGGGTTTTGCATATTTTTAGCATGATTGTCATTAATAGAATTTATAATGAAATCATTGCAATCATGCTTTTCATTCAAGGAGCCCTCGTGAATCATTTCATAAATTTCTTCATCACGATTTTCAGATTCACGCATCTCAAGCAAAACTCCATAGAGAAAGTCAAGTGCACTCAACTCACTAGCAATTGGTTCCACATAAGTGGATCTCTTAAAGAGATTAGCAAGTGGGTGAGGATCCATATCACTAGATTTTCAGCAAGCAAAGATGCAAGCATATTGAAGGCACATAGCACACAAGCAAAGGAAAGGCAAACGAAAAAGGAAAATATTTTTGTAAATTTTTGTTTTTCAGAAGTGGAGGAGAAGAAAATGAGAGGCAAAAAGAGTAAATACAAGAGATGAGTTTGCTACACTTACTTGGATGAGTTCTTGACTTGATCCTCCCCGGCAACGGCGCGAGAAATCGGCACGTTGACGGGAGACTATTCTTTACTTGATGCTCCTCCCCGGCAACGGCGCCAGAAATCCTTGTGCTGCCTCTTGAGCTTGCGTTGGTTTTTCCCTTGAAGAGGAAAGGGTGATGCAGCACAGGAGCAGTAAGTATTTCCCTCAGTTTGAAAACCAAGGTATCAATCTAGTAGGAGAATCCAGTCAAGTCCAGAGTACCTGCGCAAACACAAACGAGCTTGCACCCAACACTATAAAGGGGTTGTCAATCCCTTCAAGATTGATTGCAAAGTGAGATCTGAAGGCGGAAAGTGCAACGAAGTAAAAGTGTAAGGCTGAAAATATGATGTGAAGTAGACCCGGGGGCCATAGTGTTCACTAGAGGCTTCTCTCAAAATAGCAAATAATACGGTAGGTGAAAAAATTACTGTCGAGTGATACATCTCCGTCATATCTACTTTTCTGAACTCTTTTGCGCTTGTCTTGGACTCTAATTTGCATGATTTGAATGGAACTAACCCGGACTGACGGTGTTTTCAGCAGAATTGCCATTGTGTTGTTTTTCCGCATAAATAAAAGTTCTCGGAATGACCTGGAAATCTACGAGGAATTTTTGTGGAATATATAAAAAATACTGGCGCAAGAATCAACTGGAGGGACGGAGCCAGGAACTCACAAGCCCACCAGGCCCGCCCCCCCGGCCGGGGCTGGCAGGCTTGTGAGCCCCTCGGAGCTCCGCCGCCCCCAATTCCAGCTGTATATAACCTCTTTCGTCCAGAAAAAATCAAGGAAAAGAGTTCATCGCGTTTTACGATACGGAGGCGCCGCCACCTCCTGTTCTTCCTTTGGAGGGCAGATTTGGAGTCCGTTCTAGGCTCGAGAGAGGGGAGATCGTCGCCATCATCATCATCAACCTTCCTTCATCGCCAATTCCATCGTGAGTAATCTTAGGCTTACTGGACGGTGATGGGTTGGATGAGATCTATCATGTAATCGAGTTAGTTTTGACGGGGATTGATCCCTAGTATCCACTATGTTCTGAGATTGATGTTGCTACTACTTTGCCATGCTTAATGCTTGTCACTAGGGCCCGAGTGCCATGATTTTAGATCTGAACCTATTATGTTGTCGCCAATATATGTGTGTTTTAGATCCTATCTTGCAAGTTGTAGTCACCTACTATGTGTTATGACCCGGCAACCCCGGAGTGACAATAGCCGGAACCACTCCTGGAGATGACCATGGTATGAGGAGTTCATATATTCACCAAGTGTTAATGCGTTGGTACGGTTCTTTATTAAAAGGAGAACCTTAATATCATGTAGTTTCCATTAGGAACCTGCTGCCACAGGAGGGATGGACAATAGATGTGAGGCAAGTTCTTTTCCCTAAGCATGTATGACTACATACGGAATACATGCCTACATTAGATTGACGAACGAGAGCTAGTTACTTATCTCTTTGTGTTATAACTGTTACATGATGAATCACATCCGGCATAATCATCCATCACCGATCCAATGCCTACGAGTTTTTCCTACTAGTCCTTGCTACGTTACTTTGCCGCTACTGCTGTCACTGCTGCTGCCGTTACTCTGTTGCTACTGCTGTTACTTTGCTGCTACTGGTGACTGTTGCTACTGCTGCTATCTTACTACCTTGCTACTGATACTTTGCTGCAGACACTAAATCTTCCAGGTGTGGTTGAATTGACAACTCAACTGCTAATACTTGAGAATATTCTTTCGCTTCCCCTTGAGTCGAATCAATAAATTTGGGTTGAATACTCTACCCTCGAAAACTGTTGTGATCCCCTATACTTGTGGGTTATCAAGACCTTTTTCTGGCGCCATTGCCGGGGAAGCACAGCTATATTCTCTGAGTCACTTGGGATTTACGTTTGCTGGTCACTATGAGTCATCCGATAGATCCAAGAACTAAAGTCTTTCCCTCCACTACGAGGGCAGGTAAGGAACTGCCATCTAGCTCTGCACTTGATTCACCTTCAGTTATGAGTAACTTTGCGACACCACCTCCTGCTAGAAATCTTGATATGTCGCATGTGCTTGATGATGCTACTTCTGCTGCCCATGATGCTTATGATGATGCTATGCTTGATACTGCTTTGCCACTAGGTGCATTCCTTGATGCACAAATTGCTAGAGTTGCTGCTAGATGTGATGATACTTCTGAAACTGCTGATACTATTGAAGTAGAACATGTTGTTTTGCCTGCTAGAACTAGCTCTCCTAGACATGAATTGCCTGATACGCCTGAGTGTTATGTTATGGAGGGAGAGATAGCTGAGGACTTTCTTGCATGTAAGGATAGCTATGATGTTGAGAAACTACTGCTCAAGTGGAAAGAAAAATCTCTGAACGCTAGGATGAAATACGACCCGAAGTTTGCTACTTCGCCTATATTTGTGACCGATAAGGATTATGAATTCTCTGTCGACCCTGAGTTAATCACTCTGGTCGAATCAGATCCTTTTCACGGTTATGAGTCTGAAATGGTTGTAGCCCATCTTACCAAACTACACGATATAGCCACCCTATTCACTAGTGAGGAAAAGATCCGCCACTACTATATCCTCAAGCTGTTTACTTTCTCACTAAAGGATGATGCTAAGACTTGGTTCACTTCTCTTGGTTGTGTGCGTAGCCCCCAGGATATGGTCTACTACTTCTTTGAAAAATATTTCCCTGCCCATAAGAAGCAAGCTGCCTTGCAGGAAATATACAACTTTGCTCAAGCTGAACAAGAGAGTCTCCCACAAGCTTGGGGGAGGCTCGTCCAGCTACTGAATGCTTTGCCTGATCACCCTCTTGAGAAGAATGAAATACTTGATATCTTCTGTAATGGACTTACCAATGCTTCTAAAGACCACCTAGATAGTTGCGCAATTGTGTTTTTAGGGAACGGACCGTAGAATAAGTTGAGATCCTATTGAATAACATCTTGTGCAATGAGAACGCTTGGACTATTCCCAAACCACCTCCTAAGCCAACTCCGAAGAAAAGAGGTATTCTATTCCTCACTCCCGAAGATATGCAAGAAGCTTAGAAATCTATGCGAGAGAAAGGCATTAAATCTGAAGATGTCAAAAATCTACCACCTATCAAAGAAATCCATGGTCTCGATAACCTGATACAGGTAGTAGAAGTAAATTCTCTGCGTAGGTTTGATGAGGGTGATATTCCTTTTGATAAACCTGCTAGCCTATTCCTGGATGAATTTGATAACTTTGTTGCCAAACAACAGAGTTTCAATGATTATGTTAGTAGACAATTGGAACCGAACTCTCATATGCTTAGTCATTTAAGTGCTTGTGTGGACAGAAACGTCAATGATCTTAAGCTTCTGAGTAAACATGCCTCTATGGTTACTACTCAAGTAGAACAAGTACTTAAAGCTCAGAATGACTTGCTCAATAAGTTGAATGACAATTCTGTCAAAGTCGTCACTAGAGGCGGTAGAATGACCCAGGAACATTTCTATCCTGAGGGTCATCCAACGAGAATTGAACAATATTCTCAAGGAGTTAGCACTGATGCACCTAGTCATCCTATAAAGAAGAAGAAACATGATAGGAACCTGCACGCTAGCAACCCTGTTGCTGCTACACCTGAGAGTCCAAATGATGCCTTTGTTTCTGATGCTGAGACACAATCTGGTGATGAACATGACCCTAATGATAATATCAATACTGATGTTCATGTTGATGTTCAACCTAGAAGTGATAAGGATGTGGAGATTGAACCTGTTGATCTTGATAAGCCACAGCCTAAGAATAGAAGATACGATAAGAATGACTTCTCTGCTAGGAAGCATGGTAAAGAAAGGGAACCATGGGTTCAGAAACCTATGCCCTTTCCTCCCAAACCATCCAAGAAAAAGGATGATGAGGATTTTGAGCGATTTTTTGAAATGATTAGACGTGTCTTTCTGCAAATGCTTTTCACAGATATGCTCAAAATGTCTCTGTATGCTAAGTACATGAAGGATATTATGACTAATAAGAGGAGGATACCCGAGGTTGAGATTTCCACCATGCTTGCTAACTATACCTTCAAGGGTGGAACTCCTAAGAAACTTGGTGATCCCAGAGTGCCCACTATACCTTGCTCCATTAAAGGCAACTACGTTAGAACTGCTTAATGCGACCTTGGAGCCGGTGTTAGTGTTATGGCTCTCTCTCTTTATCGTAGACTTGAACTGGATAAGTTGACACCCACTGAAATCTCTCTACAAATGGCCGACAAATCAACTGCTTTTCCTATCAGCATTTGCGAGGATGTGCCTGTCGTGGTTGCCAATGTCACTATCTTGATAGACTTTGTTATCTTGGATATTCCCAAGGACGATGCCATGGTGGTCATCCTCGGAAGACCCTTTTTAAACACCGCAGGCGCTGTTAAAGATTGCAGCAAAGGCAGTGTCACTTTCCATGTCAACGGTAATGAGCATACAGTGCACTTTCCGAAGAAACAATATCGAGTACATTGCATCAATGCTATCGAAAAAACTTCATCGATTCTTATTGGGAGCTTTGAATGTCCTATACCTCTTGTTAAGATGAAGTATGATTTACTTGTTGGGGATATACACATCCCCATTGAGGTGACCCAGTGAGTATTCGAAAATTCTCCGTTCTCTTTTGCGATTCGAAAAAGTTTGTCAGGGAGACTTGATCAACCTCATTGACAGATTTCTTTCGATGACCATGAGATGGATGAATCGAGGAGTCACAAACCTATGTTCCAAGCTTTCACCTTCGGTTGCTTAGAAGAAAAATGATAGGTTTAGTTTAGTTTTCCCTGTTTTCTGTTTTAGCGTCCCATAGAAAAGTATCCCAAAAATAAAAGTTCTCCGAACGTCCTAAAAATCAAGTATGTTTTTTTCTGGAATTTTTGAAAAATACTGAGACGAATAGCTAGTCTGGGGGATGCGCCAGTGGGCCACAAGCCCAGGAGGCCCGACCACCCCCCTGGCCGGGGCTGGCAGGCTTGTGGGGCCCACATGCACCCCCTCCACTCATTCTAGATCTCATCCACTTCTCCTACCTCCAAAAAAATTCATTTCGCAGCTCAAACCCGTGTTCTTGCTCCACTCGCTGGGATTTTCGATCTCCTTGCTCAAAGCACCATTCTTCGAACTGTTTTGGGGAAATTACTCCTTGTTAAGTGACTCCTCCATTGGTCCAATTAGTTTTTGCTCTAGTGCCTTATACTTCGCGTATTTTTGCTGCCTTGGTGACCATGTTCTTGAGCTTTGCATGCTAATTTTAGCTGGTCCCATGTAGTAGTTTTGATGCGTAATATGGCCTCTAGGCACTTGTGGGAGTAGTTGCTACGAGTTTTGTTGAGCCTTGTTCACTTTTCCTTAGAATCAATAAAAATTTCAGAAATTTTCAGAGATATAAAAAGGAAAAGTTGAGGAGGTTCTTAAGAGGATCTTCAAGCCGTGACCCCAAGGATGATGGAAGTGAGAAGAAGCCCAAGTATCCGGTCCCTCGAGTTGCAGAAGTTCGAGCGTGCGAGTGGCCAAGCGATGTGTTCTTACGCGCCGCCGGACTTTATGAGGACTTTGACTACTTGGTGCAGAACGCAGGCCTTACCGCCTTCATTGAAGATAAGTGTCCGCAATACCTCCTCCTCACTAATATCTTCGTACAAAGCTTTAACTTCTATCCGAGGAAGAATCCTCCTATGGTTGAGTTCAAACTTTATGATATCCCCCAGTGCATGTCACTGTAGGATTTTTGCAATGTTTGCAGATTACCGTATGTTGGGGATATTCATGAACCTCGTCCACGGGACTTGGAAGCTTTCATTGAGACTATTGATGTAGGAGAGGAGAGAGGAGTGTCTTGCGCTAGAGCTGCTAGCATACATTTTCCCGTGCTTCGATACTTGTCACTATTTGTGGGAAAATGTTTGATTGGCCGTGGGAAAGTTGGGTCACTTAGTTCCCCAGATCTTGCGGTCTTGCACGAAGCCCTTTATAATGATAAAACTTATAGGTTTAGCGCTACAGTAGCTCAACGGTTGAACACGAACCGTTCTAAAGGCATTGTCTATGGACGTATCTATGTTACTTGTCTTGCTAGACACTTTGAGATACCTATTAGACTGGAAGAGGAAGAAGAGATTTTTCTTCCTGAGAGATATCTAGATTACGATAGCATGGTTCGCCATGACTTTCTTGATAGAGATATAAATAGAAGGATGATTTATAACCTGGTGTTTTGTCAGGGTACTCGTGAGACTATTAGTTTGCCTGCTCCTTCTTTGTTCAATCTTCATGCAGGCAGGTTCATTATTATGCCCTCAGACATCTATGCATATTGGGGCCTAGCCCAACCACAGGTGCCCATGCTCGAGCCACCAGTCGAGTACCAGACGCCGGTTTATCAGTGGGAGCCAGAGGAGCTCACACAGCAGTGGCATCCTCAGTCCACTCCGGAGTACCCCAGAGCTGGTTATTTCCCTCCATGGGAGTAGACCAACTTAGGCCAAAAGCCTAAGCTTGGGGGAGTACGTGTTTCCCACCGACTTTACATTCTTTCTTATGCTTTCACTTTGTTCGTCGGTATTCACACTTTGCCACTGTATCTTCCATGCTAGTTTATTTTATTTTTCTCGCTTTCGTTTCGTGTGTATGTCTAGTTTGAGAAAACCCAAATAGATTTTCTTGTTCTTCTTTTTCTTGTTGGGAGCTTTCCCATGTAAATAGTTTTCTTTTTCTTTGGGTCAAGCTGGAAGATCATGGTTACAACGTTTAGTGGCTCTCGCATGCATACATGCTTATCTGTTAAAGAGCCATATTACATTGTCTTCTCCTTTGTGTTTGCCTGCAAATTCCAGCTTTAGTCCAATGCACGAGCACTCTTATTATTGTTCACATCATTCGGTCGTGCAAGTGAAAGACAATAATGACAATATATGATGAAGTGACTGAGCCTGGAAAAGCTGGTTTGAACTCGATCTATTTTGTTTTTGTAAATATGACTAGCTCATCGTGCCTGATTCAGCTTTGTTGTGAGGAAAACATGTTTGCAATGACAACTTAGAGCTCATAGTTGCTTATGCCGTGCTTACTTAGCTAGGAGCTTATAATGGTTTGTCTTGTATGCCCACATGAATGTTGAGATGACTATGATGTAGTATGATAGGATGGTATCCTGCTTTGAATGATTCAAGTGGCTTGACTTGGCGCATGTTCATGCATGTAGTTGAAACAAAATCAACATAGCCTCTATGATATTCATGTTCATGGTGATTTATGACCTACTCATTCTTGCACTCAATGTTGGTTAATCTCAATGCATTTTGATGACTGTTGTCGCTCTCTAGTTGGTCGCTTCCCAGTCTTTTGGTAGCCTTGACTTGTACTAAGCGGGAATACTGCTTGTGCATCCACTTCCCTAAACCCAAAGTTGTTCCATATGAGTCCACCATACCTACCTATATGCGGTATCTACCTGCCGTTCCAAGTAAATTTGCATGTGCCACTCTCTAAATCTTAAAGAAATAATCTGTTTGGCATGCCTGAACCGCTCATGTGGTGACAGGGGGCTATCAGTATCTTCCATGCTAGGCATGTTATCCTCAATATGTGTTTATTCACTATCATTCATGAGAAAGGGGCCGGTAATTGGAATGCCCAGTTCCATGCTCAAATCGAAAAGATAATTGCAAACAAAACTCCCCCTGGATTGATGTTGGTATGGACGGCACCCGAGTATTCAGCTAGTCATGGAGTGTGATTGATTGGTGGTGGGTGAGTCAAAAATTTACTTTTCTGTTTGGGAACCGCCTATAGCACATGTAGCATGGAAGATGGTGAGAACTCTTAGTCATTGCGCTGACAATGAAAGCATGCCACCCAAAATTATTATCTCTGTTTTCAATGCTTGAGTTCTGGCACCTCTGCAAATCAATGCTGCCCTCTGCGAAGGGCCTGCCTATTTATTTTCCTGTTGAGTCATCCTCCTCTTATAAAGCACCAATTAGAGAGCACCTCTGTCATTTTTATGCTTTGCTTTTAACTGTGTTGAGTATGACTGTGACTGGATCTTCTTTGCCATGAATTACAATATTTAGTCAACCCTTGGTCTTTGAAGGTCCTCTCATTTATGTTTTGCGGTCTCAGAAAGAGCTAGCGAGATACCGTCTATTCGTACTGCTTCATGATTGTTTTGATTGAAGTGTTGACGTTTGAAACTTATTATTATTTGCTCGCTAGTTGATTATGCCATTGATATGAGTTTACCATGAGATCTAGAGTTTACCATGAGTTTGCTGGCAGGCTTGTGAGCCCCTCGGAGCTCCGCCGCCCCGAATTCCAGCTCTATATAACCTCTTTCGTCCGAAAAAATCAAGGAAAAGAGTTCATCGCGTTTTACGATACGAAGGCGCCGCCACCTCCTGTTCTTCCTCTGGAGGGCTGATCAGGAGTCCGTTCTGGGCTCCGGAGAGGGGAGATCGTCGCCATCGTCATCATCAACCTTCCTTCATCACTAATTCCATGATGTTCTTCACCGTTCGTGAGTAATCTCATCGTAGGCTTGCTGGACGGTGATGGGTGGGATGAGATCTATCATGTAATCGAGTTTGTTTTGACGGGGATTGATCCCTAGTATCCAGTATGTTCTAAGATTGATGTTGCTACTACTTTGCCATGCTTAATGCTTGTTACTAGGGACCGAGTTCCATGATTTCAGATCTAAACCTATTATGTTGTCGCCAATATATGTGTGTTTTAGATCCTATCTTGCAAGTTGTAGTCACCTTCTATGTGTTATGACCCGGCAACCCCGGAGTGACAGTAGCCGGAACCACTCCCGGAGATGACTATAGTATGAGGAGTTCATGTATTCACCAAGTGTTAATGCGTTGGTCCGGTTCTTGATTAAAAGGAGAACCTTAATATCCCGTAGTTTCCATTAGGACCCCGCTGCCACGGGAGGGATGGACAATAGATGTCATGGAAGTTCTTATCTCTCCCTGTTATAACTGTTACTACATATATGGAATACATGACTAAATTAGATTGACGAACGGGAGCTAGTTACTTATCTTTCCCTGTTATAACTGTTACATGATGAATCACATCCGCATAATCATCCATCACCAATCCAATGCCTACGAGTGTTTCCTACTGGTCCTTGCTACATTACTTTGCCGCTACTTCTGTCACTGCTGCTGCTTTTACTCTGTTGCTACTCCTGTTACTTTACTGCTATTGGTTACTATTGCTACTGCTGCTATCATACTACCTTGCTACTCATACTTTGCTGCAGACACTAAATCTTTCAGGTGTGGTTGAATTGACAACTCAACTGCTAATACTTGAGAATATTCTTTCGCTTCCCATTGGGTCGAATCAATAAATTTGGGTTGAATACTCTACCCTCGAAAACTATTGTGATCCCCTATACTTGTGGGTTATCATCGAGCAATTGATAGAACCGCGCAAAGTCATGACGATATCTAAGGCAATGATCATACAAATAGGCATCATGCCCGAGACAAGTAGACCGATACTTTTGGCATCTACTACTATTACTCGACACATCGACTGCTATCCAGCATGCATCTAGTGTATTGAGTTCATGACGAACAGAGTAACGCCTTAAGCAAGATGACATGATGTAGAGGGACAAACTCAAACCAATGATGTAAACCCCATCTTTTTACCCTTGATGGCAACAACATGATGCGTGCCTCGCTACCCCTTCTGTCATTGAGTGAGGTCACCGCACGGTATGAGCCCAAAACCAAGCACTTCTCCCATTGCAAGAATCATAGATCAAGTTGGCCAAACAAAACCCACAACTCGAAGAGAATTACAAGGATATGAAATCATGCATATAAGAGATCAGAAGAAACTCAAATAAGATTCATAGATAATCTGATCATAAATCCATAATTCATCGAATCTCGACAAACACACCGCAAAAGAAGATTACATCGGATAGATCTCGATGAAGATCATGGAGAACTTTGTATTAAAGATCCAAGAGAGAGAAGAAGGCATCTAGCTACTAGCTATGGACCTGAAGGTCTATGGTGAACTACTCACGCATCATCGGAGAGGTCATGTTGTTGATGAAGAAGCTTCCGTATCCGAATCCCCCCTCCGACAGGGCACCAGAACGTGCCCTAGATGGGATCTTGCGGAGATAGAAGCTTGCGGCGGCGGAAAAGTATTTTCGTGGATCTCTCTCGCAGTTTTGGATTTTTCAGGATCTTATAGGCGGAAGAGGTAGGGCAGACGAGCCACACGGGGCCCAGAAGCCTGCTTGGCGCAGGCCCCCTGGCCGCGCCTAGGGGGCTTATGGGGTCCCCTCGTGGCCCCTGCCTTGGTTCTCAAGTCTCGTGTGTATCTTCTGTTACGGAAAAAAAATCTTTTTGGAAGTTTTATTCTGTTTGGACACCGTTTAAAATCCTCCTCCGAAAAGGGTCAAAAACACGAAAAAAATAGGAACTGGCACTTGGCACTGAGTTAATAAGTTAGTCCCAAAAAAGATATAAAAGGCATACAAAACATCCAAAGTTTGACAAGATAATATCATGGAACCATCAAAAATTATAGATACGTTGGAGACGTATCAGAGCGCGATAGCAAGCTCGGGGCACTTTATATGGCCGGTTGAGGTCCACCATGGACCAAGCTCGGGCGTGCTGTGTAGGGGAGAGAGGAGGGGCAGGATGGAGGGGCCCGACCATGAGAGTTATTGCGGATGCCGAGACTGTCATCGGGGCAGATTTACGAGGGCCCAAGGTGGTCAAGGCCTTGGCATAGGGCTAGCTACAGTACGGGGGCATACTATAGCATGCTACACAGCACCTCTTTGCCATGCCAGGGCATGCCACTTGTGCCATGAGCGCGACTAAGCGTGTACACTAGTCCTTGGGGGCTTTTGGGGATGCTTTGAGGTGCTTAGGATCTAGGGGAAAGAGACAGAATGTAAAAATAGAGAGGAGAGAGAGGAGTTACCATGGCTGTCTTGAGAAGAGAATGGGATGTTTTACTCACAAATAATTGCTCAACAGCAAGGGGAGAGTTACTGGTGATAGAATAGGTTGAGACAATGTCGTGGTACAAATTTTGGGCCAACAAGAATAGTAGAAGTGGTAGAAGGAGTAACTTATAGAATCGACCAGAAGGTGTTTGATGCAAGTTTGAGCTAGCTAAATGGTTCTCCCGGCTATGAAACTTAAGAGTATCAAATGGTGGGTTAAAATGAGAGTGGCCACCTATTTTGCTATTATTTGAAGAAAGTTTTGAGTGCAAACTTGATAAACCCGAGAAATGTGCAGAAACGGCTTTCTCTAGATCCATCCATTCAAATCAATTCCCCCAAATGCACGACTTGGTGTGGTGGAATTATTTGAGGAATAGAGCCTACCCAAAAAGTTTGGGATCAAATGGATAAACTTTACAATGCAAATATTCCCAATTCTATAAATTAGTAGAAGTGATTTTGAGGGTATTCAGACAAGTGGATCTGTTCTCCTTGATGCACCACTTGGTGTGGATGCATTATTTGGGTATTAGAACGTGTACATAAAGTTTGGGAATAATTGCAAACACTTGGCAATATAAAGTTGCTCAAGCTTGGATCTGGACACACTACAAGAAATATGCTCATACATGACGTTTTTTAAGACGTCGTTGATGAATTCGTCATAAATCTATGACGATTTCATCCGAGATTGTCGTAAACCGTTTGAGGGGATCAAATCTACATATAAATTACGATGATGTGAGTCAAAAACGTCGTAACCGCATAAGATGAGATCGTCATAACTTTTACGACGATTATAAAAATGTCGTAACATGTTTTAACTATGTTGACATGTCACTCGTGGGTCCATTCTATGTCACGCGCCAAACCCGCCTAGTTTGTGAAGCAACCTACTATTCTGTCATTCCAAAAAATCTTGGAAAATTCTCATAAATATTTTGGACTATATATTACTCAAATATGTGAAAACCCTTCCTTCCATAGTTCAAAAATAATTCAGCAATATTCATTTTCCTATTCTGTTCAGAATAGCACTTTGTGAAGGAAGTGCTATTTCGATTTTTTTGATTCCCCTCAAAATTGTTGGGAACTCTTTCCTATCCAAATCTTTGCCTCGTGAGAACTTTTGTAATCATTTGCCTAGTAAATCTTTCTCAGGAAATTTCCGAAGTTTGTGTTCAGCTGACAGCTTTGTGAAGGAAGTACTAGCTAGGAATATCCTGATGATTTGAATTTTTTCTACATATTCTATATGCCAAAACCATAGCTCATCACAAAATTTCAGCCACATGTAACAATCCATGTGAGGTCAGCATCCAATCTTTGTTTCTAGTAATATTTTCAGTTTGTGAAGCAACTACATTTTATATTGCTTTATAGTTGATGAAAATTTACCACAGAATAAAACTTACCATATAACATAACTCCACCAAATTTTAGCTCATTTAACTCTGCCAGTTTCCGTCAATATTTTTCCTAATATTCTGTTCAGTAGAGAGCATTGTGAAGGTAGTACAATTTTTGTTTATCCAAAATTTATGAAATTATTACACTGCCTTAATGTGCTCGAGTTATCATCCTCCTCCAAATTTCAACTCAATCCAATCATGTATGTGAGCCTAGTTTCAATTACCATTTTCTGTCTGGATTAACACATTGTGAAGGAAGTGTCACTTTGGCATGTACAAATGGTATAAAAAAATTACACTGCCTTCATATGCCTAAATTAGCATCATACACCAAATTTCACCTCAATACATTCATTCATTTGATCTCAGCTTCAACATCCATATTTTTGCGTAGTGTGGTACTTTGCAAAGCAAGTGTCACCTAGGTTCATCCATTTGAGCTAAAAATTTGCCAAAAGAGTGTCCTTAGTAGATGATCATCCTCATCCAAAATTTAGGCCCATTGTCTATGTGCATTTCCCGCATCGCTAATCAAACACTTGGCTGCTATTTCATGGTTGAACTCAGTTCAGTCTCCTCATGAGATTCTTCTATTGTATTCTTATTCCTAACACCTACCGAGGGATTTTCCAACCTACCAGACATACCTATTCCACCCCGAGCGTGTGGCAACACAACGGTCACGTGGTGACCACGTGGCTGACATGCAAGTTTACGCGCTCTGGAGTTGGGGCCCTCGACCACCTTTCAAACCTCAACGTCAAGACGCCACACCATGTATTTATGATTAAATATATTTTTATTTACCTATAAATGATTTTTGAGGAAAATAAATATCAAACTATAATGCAGCCGCAGTGCAAATTTGACCCGCTTCCAACTGATTCGATGAAAATTTGTCTTTTTCACGAGAGGTGGATAAAAGGTTTTAACACCCAACCATTTTGTCAATTGTAAATTAAACGTGTCCTAGTATTTTAGAAAAATGATTTGGTATAATTTTGAAACAAATATATGATAGGTCCTTCACAAAAAAACTTATTTTGGACACTTGAAAAATGGAAAATGATTTTTACATATAAGGGAAATGAAAACTTCCTTAATCAACGTTGTTTGTCATTCGAATATGCACCCTTGTGCATAATGTTAGATCATTTGAACAAACTATGCAATGAATGTGGCCAAAAGATTGATCATTTGGCTTGAAAACCATGAATCTTCACACATGGTAGCCCATTTCTGAGAACACTTTTTAAAAATAATTGTCGTATTACAATTTTACTATTTTCCCTGGTAAAATTGTCACATATAATGACACAATGCAAAGGTTTTCATTTTCTTGATTTTTTTTGAATTTTTCATGGCCATTTCAAAATGCGGTGAAAACGGCGGGTATGACCGTTCCTAGCTACTGGTTGAATCTTGGAAAACTTTGGATGTTTCTATGATTAAATAGATACTTTTGTACCTATAAATTCTTTTTGGGAAAAATATAAAGCAAACTATGAGGCATCTGCAGTTCAAATTTGACCCGCTTCCAACTGATTCTATGACAATTTGTCTTTTTCACGAGAGGTGGATAAAAGATTTTAACACCCAACCATTTTGTTAATTGTAAATTAAACGTGTCCTAGTATTTTATAAAAATGATTTGGTACAATTTTGAAACAAATATTTGGTAGGTCCTTCATAAAAAATCTCATTTTGGACACTTGAAAAATTGAAAATGATTTTTACATACAAGGAAAATGAGAACTTCTTTAATCAACGTTGTGTGCCATTCCAATACACACCCTTGTACATAATATTAGATCATTTAAGAAAACTATGTCATGGATGTGGCCATAAGATTGATCATTTGGCTTGAAAACCATGAATCTTCACACATGATAGCCCATTTCTAAGAACACTTTCTAAAATTAATTGTCGTATTACAAGTTTATTATTTTTCCTGGTAACTTTCTCACATATAATGACACAATGCAAAGGTTTTCCATTTTTTTGAATTTTTCATGGCCATTTCGAAATGCGGTCAAAACGGCGGGTATGACCGTTCCTACCTAGTGATTGAATCTTGGAATTTTTTTGGTGTTTCTCTGATTAAGTAGATACTTCTGTACCTAAAAAGGATTTTTGGGAAAAAATAAAAAGAAAACGTTGAGGCAGCTGCAGTTCAAATTTGACCCGCTTCCAGCTGATTTAACGAAAATTTGTCTTTTTCACGAGAGGTGGATCAAAGATTTTTGGACCCAACCATTTTGAGCACTCGGAAAATGGAAAATGAATTTTCCATCCAAAGAAAATGAAAACTTTCTTTCGCAACATTGTTTTCCATTCTTATACGCACCCTTGTGCACAATATGAGATCATTTGGTCAAGCTTTACACTCAAAAAATGGACGAGAGGTGGACAAAGAGCTTTTAAGAGGGAATCATTTGGTCAATTTGTACATAAAATAGGTCGATTATTTTTGAAAATTGTTGCGGTTCACTTTTGTAACTAATATTTGATAGATTCTTCACATTGGTAAAAACAAATAAGAGAAACAAAAAAAGATAAACACATTTACATATATAAGCTTTATTCTCATTGGTAGAGATGTTTGTGCCATGGATTGATGACATGTCACACATCCATCCATCCATCCATGACCGAACCCTAACTCCCATCTGCCCTCACCTTGGCATTTTTCCTTCTACACCCCTGCCCCCTTTCTTTCTTTCTTTCCTTCAAAGCACGATCTCCTCTCTCCCCAACGCACCAGAGACCCCCCCCCTAATTCACATCGATGGTGGATGCTTGCGTAACTGCCCTCGTGAAGCCTCCACAATGGTGGTGGTGCCGGTGGCGGTGGCGGTCGGCATCGCCTTTGCGGTGCTGCAGTGGGTGCTCGTCTCCAAGGTCAAAGTCACCACCAAGCCGCGCGTCGAGGGAGGCGAGGCCTCCGCCGCCGGCGGCAAGTACGGTGCCAGCGAGTACCTCATCGAGGAGGAGGAGGGCCTCAACGACCACAACGTCGTCCTCAAGTGCGCCGAGATCCAGACCGCCATCTCCGAAGGTGAGACGTGCACCCCCCACACATGGTTATTTCTCGGAGGTCGTAGCTACTGGTCCGCGCTCCGCGCGCCGGCGGGCGTGGATCGATCCTATGGTGGGGGGTGCGTAGATCTCGAACCCATCAAGACGTACCGACTAAAATGCTGGCAAAGTTAATCCTACAGTGCACTGCCTTTTTCATTATTAGAATATGAAATAATTGCTTCATCTATACGTACGCAGAGGCGTGGCGAGAGGCGACACGAAGAAGCATGAGCAGCTGGAGCTGCTGCTAAAGGACTACCCGTATGCGGTGGACGGGATGAAGATCTGGACCGCGATCAAGAAATGGGTCACCGACTACTGCGCGATATACTACGCCGACGAGGACCGCGCCGTCGCGGCCGACAGCAAGCTGCAGGCGTGGTGGAGCGAGGTGCGAAATGTGGGCCACGGCGACCTGAGCGACGCGCCATGGTGGCCGGCCATGGACTGCGTCGACGACCTCGTCGAGACCTGCGCCACCGCTACTAGTAGTCAGTTTCTCCGCCGGTTTGACTGCTTTCTGTTCTCTTGCGGCGTGGTTGAACCCGTCAGGAACTTTATGTTTGTGTGTTCTTACTCCAGATAAGTAGGAGCTAGATAGGGTAGTGCATGTGAAGGTGGATGGGGTGATAGTGGAGCACCATATGCCGTTGCCATCATCGGTCACCGGCAAGGTCCCCATAGTGGAGCTGTCGGAGCACACATTTCGGACGCCGAGCGCAAGCAGCTCCTGTAGCCTGTTAGATGTAATCGTGACTTGGAGTTTGTTTTCCGTCAGATGTGTGCACTTCGGGTCCGGCTTGTACGGCAATGGCCGTTGGCATGAGTCATGGCCTGTTCATGCATGGCATGGATGTAGTTAGCAGTTAGTGCGTGCATGCAGCAACTGGATACGGACGTGCATGTAGTTAGCTAGTTGTTATCTACATGGAGCCAGGTCGTGTGCGTGGTGAGCCGGTAGTGCTATTAGTGACCGGCTTAGTGGTGTGCGTGCGTCTGTACTAGCCCGGGTATAAAAAGCCCCTGTGTACTAGTTGTGAAGCACGCCGATCTGTGGCCGAGCCACGGTGCTGGTAGTGAGTCAGCTGAAACAGAAAAGATTAGGGCGTACCAACGCCCGTGGTGGCGTTCGTCGCCGATAAAATTATGTGTTGTCTCCTCCGGTTCTTATTCTACATCTGTCTGTGCGAGAGATAGAGGAAGTGGCAACATTGGTAGGTGAGGTTTTGTGGTTAGAGGCAGTACAATTATATTGGTATGTATGTTGACTGGTTGTTTCCAATTTCATGTCGACCTATGGGAGCAGGCTAACTATTAGATGCCGAAATGCCTTCCTTTAAACAATTAAAAGCTTTCAATCTTTAGTTTGGTATAAACTAGTAATGTGGCCATGTAGATGCTGCTAAGTGCTAGGTAATGTAGTCATATAGATGCTGCTAAGTGCTAACTAGAGACGAGGGAAGGAGGGAGGGAGAAGTCTTGCCGAATGCACTACTTTCTAGTGATTGTTTATACCAAATGAGGAATCTGGTCTGCAAGAACCTAATTCAGGTGAGCACTCAGATTTGTTCTGTTCTTCGTAGCAGCAGTCAGTAGATATCGAGTACGGGAATTAACTGAGTTAGTAAGT
This sequence comes from Hordeum vulgare subsp. vulgare, assembly GCF_904849725.1. Classification (NCBI taxonomy): domain Eukaryota; kingdom Viridiplantae; phylum Streptophyta; class Magnoliopsida; order Poales; family Poaceae; genus Hordeum; species Hordeum vulgare. The sequence goes on along the minus strand of NC_058519.1, from coordinate 349,546,184 downwards.
ACTGTATCATACAACCATACTTCTCTAAGCTTGATGTGTCCATAGTTTTCTTCCATAAACATCTTCACTTTTTTATTTGGAAGTACTATGTCCGGAAAACAAAGTGATTTTCCCTATTTCAGAAACATAACAGTTTTCCCTATTTCACAAATCATACAGGCTGCGTCACCTATACATCACTTTGCGACGAACTGCAACCATATATTGCTATTGCCGACCTACCTGTTTCCTACTTCAGCTCGACTCTATGTTGTTCGCAAAATTCTTCGATGGTACTTTTAAAAATAACACTTTCCCATTGTTATGAAGAAGAAAAAAATCTGTGATCACAAAATTTAGTTTGTTATAATGCATGCGAATTCTATAATAGGTACAGTAAACTTTAAATCGAGTAGCAGTGTCACAAAATTTAGTTTGTTATAATGCATGTGATCACAAAATATAGTTTGTTAACCAAAGAACAATTACTAATCAAATTTGAAGAACAACTAATACATTTTTACTAACCCAGTAAACTTTCCACTATAGGTTAATCCACATACGCACGAGCTCAAAATATGTGATTTTGGCAGTGCAAAGGTCTTGGTAAGTTATCTTCTATATTAGGTTTTGAAATTTAAATGCACGAGTCCTGCTAATTTTGAAAAGAACATCCTAAACTTTCTTGATAATATGAATAAGAAAAGGGTGTGCGCTTATGCCAGTAACCTTACCTAGACCTGGTGATTTCTAAATTGTTTTGATGTAATGTCTTGAATATATGCAGGTCAAGGGAGAACCAAATATTTCCTACATATGCTCAAGATACTACCGGGCACCAAAACTCATCTTTGGTGCAACTGAATATACCATTGCCATTGATTTGTGGTCCGCAGGCTGTGTCATGGCAGAGCTTCTTCTCGGACATGTTTTGTTCATGCATATAGTCTTGTATCTTTTACTCTCTAGATTGTTCTCATAACATTCATCCATGCAGCCTATTTTTCCTGGGAAAGTGGAGTTGATCAGCTGGTTGAGATTATCAAGGTAAATTCTTGTATGACATATTAAACTGTTTTCTCCTGCGACCTGTATTCTGTACAATGACATGTTCAGTGATAGTGCCTTGCAGGTCTTGGGTACTCCAACAAGGGAAGAGATCAAGTGCATGAATCCGAACTACACAGAGTTCAAGTTCCCACAAATTAAGGCTCATCCATGACACAAGGTAATTTCGTTGCACAGAAATAATACATGGTTGCATGTGCAAAACAGAGGATTCCGAAAGCATGAGAATTTTGGGTGGTTGATTCAAAGGAACACATGATTGGAAGGAGATATGTTTGTGTTAGCGAATCTGAGTTTGTAAGTCACGATGCTATCCTCGATCTGCAAGTAAATAAAGGAAATAAATCCTTGTTGTGTTTGTTTGTGCATTTGTCCCATATACGCACTCTTCTTCCTCGCTTGCGAGGATGCGTTTGTCGAGATGAATTCTGTGGCTGGCTCTGCTTTGACTGAGTGTAGTTCTTGTGTGAAGTGAGCAGGCCTTAGTCTTAGGAAACAAGGTAACTTCTGTATGCTTCCTTATTAGTGTTCGAATGGGAAGTAGAATGATTGGGCACAAGTTAGGTTGACTTCTCATCAGATAGCTTCGTTTTGAGTACATACGTTTTACATTTTGGTGTTTCAGTTTTGCAATTGAATGAGCGTCTTTGATCGAAGCTGGTAATTAATTATAAGCAGAACTGTGAACAACTACACAATAGCCTGGTATTGGATTCAGATTGTTTTGGGACATCAATTTGCCTGTTATTGGATTCAGATAGTTTTGAGTGTCACCCGCAAAAAAAAGATTGTTGTGAGTGCATTACTGGATTCAGATTGTTTGGAATGCATAGTTGTCCTGGTAATTGACCTAGTAATTACATCAAGATCTCAGGTGTAAGTGTTGAGTAACACTACTGATCCAAGGGACAAGTGCATGAACAACCCCTCCTCTTATGCATGTGAATTTTGACTTGTGCATCGATTAGTTAGTAACGCTGCTCATGTAGTATATTTTCTGTTTCTCTTACTCATGTATAACAGTTAATTTATTGCTTGAATGGAATTTATTTATAGAGCATTTTTCATTCAATTGATGTGCTTGCACTGTTTACCGATTCAGGAATGCTATTCTTGGAAGTTAGTCTTGTAGCATTTGTACATCAAGGAAATGAAGCCAGCGGTTTTGATGTCCTTGGAGATTTGTTATCTGTGCAGCTGTAGCCACTACCCAGTGCTGATGTACTGCTCAAGGTTTATATATGATGTCGCCAGATTTTTCACAATTCTGTGATACCATTACATTCTGTGATACCATTATGATGTCGCCAGATTTTTCAAATGCTCAAGGTTTGTTGCTGCTCAGTCTTTATATATGATGTCGCCAGATTTTTCTATCCCTCCTTATTTTGTTCTCCAAATCTCAGGCTGCCCCCCTCCTGTTCTTATCAAGGCTGACGTACCTTGGTCAGCCCGAAGAGGCAATCTCTCAGAATCCTATCGCATCTCGAGCATGACTCATAGGAGAGCGGAATGAAGTCCATTGTACTATTGGGACACTAGCATATGTGTCATTGTTCTATTGTGCAATTTTGTTCATTCTTGCAATATTCATGTGTAAGAAAATGTATTCATGAGATGATTTATTGTGTTATGTAAACTTGGGATATGTATTTTGTGATGTTATATGATGGATGATTTTAATTCGAAATGGAGTTTTCTTGATTTGAATATGAAATAGTGTTGGATTTAATACTGGACAAATAATTGGGTTGAAAAGGCCCAACAAATAGAAATGAATACAAATTCTGGAACAAAAAGTTGCTGAATTCAAAAATGAAAAAAGGCCAAAACTGAAACTATATCAAATGTATTTGGGCATGAAATGGCCAGGGCCCAAATTAGAATGATAAAAAAATTGATTTTTTACTAAAGTGGTTGTAAATAGGCCAAGGCCCAAAAACAAGCCCAATAAGAAAAGCCAAAGAAATAAAATGAGCCCATGTGATCAATTGAAATGGGTTGGGCTGATTTCAACCATGACGTTTTGATTTCGTCGTAATATTGCCACGTAGGACTGCCATGTAGGACTGGGTTGGATTGCCAATGACGATTTAGGATCGTCGTAAAGGTTACGACGATCCAGGAATCGTCGTAAAGGTTACGACGATTTTGATGAAAACGTCGCTGCTGTTCATTTGTGACGCTCCGTTTTCGACGTTTGGTTTTTCGTCGTGAGATCGTCGTAAACTAAAAATCGTGATGATGTAGCGACGAAAATATAGCGTTGTGTATTAGCATATTCCTTGTAGTGACATAGAGGTTTTTTGAATATTTTGTTGAACCAAATCAATTTGTATTGAGATGCTACTTGGCAAGATCATCACATATGGTATGTGTGACATGCTAGAATGTTCCTAGAATTATTTGAAAATATTTCTTATAGAAATATTTCAAATACTTGAAATAGGAAGAAAAGGTTTTGAAGGGTTTTGTCCAATATATTGAACATGACCATGTGTTGAAACCCCTATATATGGAAGATATATGTCCAATCAGTTTCCCAAAATTTTCTCAAATAGTTTGAAGCACAAAAATAATTCTTCCTTGTAAAAGACCATTTATAGCCTCGAAGAAAGGTATTTAAATAAAATAGTAAAATAAATGTTAAAATAATAGATTTGTAGTTTCGGGAAGTCTTATTACTAATAGGATGCAAACAAAATATTTGGGGCAAAACATTTCTCCGAATTTGAGGACTTGTAGTACAAACCTGAGTTGAGGGGATTTTAAAAGATTAAATGAATTAAATGTTTTTTGTTCAAAATAATATTTTTTAAAAATAGTTTCATGTCCTATACACATGGTATGGTCATTGGGCAAAGATTTGGAGTATGAACATGAGCCTAGAGAGTAGGAGAGTTATTGTGGATTAAAACATAGTTAAGCAAGCAAGCAAACAACAAACAAGTCAAGCATCACAAGCACACAAAAAAATTAATTGGTCCTAATTTTTGAGCAATGTTAACTTAGAAAAGTAAGGAAAAACATAGGGTGTGACAAGCACTCTGTTGGAAGATATCTCAACCACAAGCAACAAGACGAAGCCCCGTCAAGTCACCTTGTCGGGTGTGGGGGAGAAGACGTGACAACCATCACTCCTGACAGGACTCCACATCTACGCGGCTCCACCTCATCACACTGATTGTCAATATCAGCGAGGTGTCGATCGGGCAGGTAGTTACGTGGGTTTTGACACAGGCACATGGCAATAGTTAGGGACATGCATCACCTTTAAGGACACCCATCCTGCGGTGTGGAAAGAGAATTAAATGTAGCTGGGAGAACGTCATAGAAGGAGAGAGAATCCTTGCTGGAAAGGCATCGCTAGTGTGACACCTCACGACACATTTAATGCGTCTGTCTTAATCCGTCAGGGTTAGGTTTGTACAACTAGTTTTCTTAGCAGCAATAGAACCCATTATTCACCTATACAAAAGAGCATTTTAGCCATTGTGGTAACCCCTTACACTATAAAAGGAGGTCCATGGCTACCTTTAACAAGGTTGAAAAATTGTCCATTTATACGCATAGCCATGCTCCTCGTGCATCCTTCTCAGGATATCGTGGTCTTGTACTTGGACACACACACATAATTCCAGAACACAAGATGTAGGGTTTTACGCTTCCAAGCGTGCCAAAACCTATCTAAAAACCTTCGAGGGCGTATGTGTTTGATGATGCTCTTTGTAAATGCGTGACCCCGCCTCAACAACAAGGGACCACATTGATCCCATAAATCATCGTACACACCCTAAATTTTTTGGCGCGCCAGGTAGGGGGAATCGCCTACGCGAACCTTCATCAAATTCTGTGTGCCTTCGTCAGCATATTCACCGAAGCCCATGGCACCCAAGAAGGCCAGGGGCACGTCTATGGCCATCCCATCTTCGTCTATGCTACCATCGCAGGTAGCTACAGGTGACATTGATGGGGGCAACAAACACACTCACCATGCTAGTGAGCACAGCTACAACACCACACGAAGTTCTACAAGCTACAACCCGGGTTCAGCCATTATGGCAGTGCAAGGCGTGCTTGCGATGACTAGGGACAGCGTGGGCGATGCAACAGCTCCACCAACAGCCGCAACAACAGGATTTCCATCATGCCCTTTACAAGATGACCATGACCAGCGCCCGTAGAGCAGCGACCCCGGTAATGCACGAACAAGACTGCTGTGCGCCATTCTCAGGGCATGCAAGGCCAAGATAAGCTAAACCTCCGGAGCAGGGCATGTAGCATGCGGTAGGATACGCGGGTGCTCCTCCTGGCACTATTGGGAGTAGAAGCACCACTAGTTCCTCACACCACAGCACGCCCAAGACCATGTAGGAAGCTCGTGCGTGGGCCCAACTTTTACTGAACTTTTCACCCGCGTCGAAAAATATAGAAGATCGGAGGGCGACCATACAGAGCGTGTTGAGCTTCACAAACTACGACAAGCTAGAGGTGGCATGCCTGTCCCAAGCATGCCACACGGCTCCAACAAGGCCCATTACCAAACATGAGGCTGGTAGAGCACCAATGATGCAGTCGCCCGCGCAGTAGCAACAACCCTATCGCCAGTCCGATGCGCAAGACGAGGTATCCTATGCCTTGAGGGAACTGCGGAAGAAGCGAGACCAACATCTGGTTTTGAAGGAAAGATGCAAGGAGGTTGCATGCACCACCATCGAGCGATGGCGCGAGACACGTCACCAATCAAACGAGCATGCAGATCCAGATGTCGACGAGCTTGCGCCCAGGATGCTCGGCAACCTCCCTTACAAGGTAGGTTTCCCCGCATTCACCAATGAGATGTGGCAAGTCCGTTGGCCCTCTAGTCGTCCCTTGAAGCTTAAGGCACCAGACAAATATGTGGACAGAATCAGCCCATCGGAGTTCCTTGGCATCTACACGATCGTCATACAGGCTGCCAGGGGACGAGATGAGAAGGTGTTCGCCACCTACTTCCCGCTGGCGCTCAAGCCCAATGTGAGGAGTTAGCTGATGAATTTGCCGGAGAGATCCATTTCCTCTTGGGCAGACTTGTGCAATCAATTCATTGGTGTATACCATGGGGGTCACAAACTCCCAGAGCAGCCGACTGACCTGCATATACTTCCCTAGAGAGATGGTGAATCCCTTCGGAAGTATATCCAAGGATTATTGCATTCCACACGAATGTGCGCAAGGCGGATGCATGAAGAGATGAGCATCAACAAGGTGTGATATGTCGCCGAACTCTATGCCCTGGCTGACATATGTGCATGTGCTGAGGAATAAAGGAGACCCCCTGGGGAGGATGTTGACACAAAGGTCGGCTCTGACAATGAAGACATGCCTGCCTCCAAGGGACCGAAAGCATAAGGGCAAAGCGGTCATTGCTGTGGAAGGGTCCGACAAGTCTAGTGCCGGCAAGAAGGCTAAGTCCGAGGGGTCTGGCAAGGAATCTATCGCTTGCTCCGGATATGATGAAGCCACAACAAGGAAGAAGACCGGTACACCATACTACAAGATCCACCTCACCAAGGGCCATAACATCACTTAGTGACGCCAAGTAGAGTAGCTTGGTGAAAATCATAACCAAGAATACGAAAGGTGTGACAAGGAGAAATGTCAGAACAATGCATGTGGTACAGACAAGAAGAACCGCAGGGTCCAATCTGGTCGCTGCAATAGGGCCAAGCAGAAAAAGATAAGCCTGCTAGGGACCGCGACAAAAAGTCTGACGATGAGGATGGTGATGAGGATGAAGATGAAAAAGGATCACAAGCCAGGAGTTCTAGAAGGCAATAGACACATGTGCATTGACAGAGGCGCATCTTTGCACTCATTGCACCGGCAAATCAAGCAATGGGTACGTGAGGTCAACGAGGCGGAACCAACGGCAGAGGCCAGAAAGCCCCTCAAGTGGTCCAACAGTCCCATCATATTTGACATTGAGGATCACCATGACCGCATCACTAACACCGGGTGTGTGCCGTTGTTGGTATCACCAACAATTCACAATCTCAGGGTCACAAAGTTGTTGATCGACAATGGGGCGGGCTTGAACTTGATATCTCCTGATGTGATCAAGCGGCTGTAGATTCCTCACTCGAATCTCAAGTCGACATGGTCCTTCCAGGGTATCAACCCGGGAAGATCTTAGCCTAAGGGAAGTTTAATCTTCCGGTGACATTCGTGAGTATGCTTAACTGAGGACTACGAGAGTTGTTTTTGACATTGCAAAAATGTCACTGCCATATAATGGAATCTTGGGCAGACTGGTGCCATCAAAGTTCATGGCGGTATATCACCATGCCTACAAGACGCTGAAAATACCGGGACCAATGAGCCTCATCACCATCCACACCGACAAGAAAGATGTAGTTCTATGCATCGTCAAGCTTTTTTGTCAGGCAGTGGCAGCACCTGCCGATGAGGCACTTTCTCTTGCCAGCACAGCTCCCGGGGGGAGAAGAATAAGACAACATGCAAGTACTGTGGTGATAATTCTGGGAAGCACACCCAGGGTCCCGCATGCCCGTCGATGACTTACCAACAACCTCTGCCACCTAGAGCAAGAAAAAGAACGTGACCGCCCGTGATACGAAGGAAGTGGTTGTGCGGGGGGATGCCGGGGGCAACACTTTGACCATACGTGCCACCCCTCGATAGCAAATCAGAAAGCGCTCCTCGCCTTCCCACGGGCAAATGTAGATGTGTTTCCCTGGCAGCCATCTTACATGCCCGGTGTTCCTAGGGAGGTGATCGAGCACCACCTTGCCATTTGCCCCCACGCATGTCCCGTCAAGCAGAAGGTCCGGAAGCAAGCTTTGGAGCACCTGGAATTTATTGTCGAGGAAATCAAGATACTGGAAGCAACAGGTGTGATCAGAGATGTGCTCCACACCACGTGGATGTGGAATCCAGTGGAGGTGCGAAAGGCTAATGGGAAATGTAGACTTTGCATTGACTTTATTGATGTCAACAAAGAATGCCCAAAGGACCCTTTTCCCATGCCGCACATCGATCAAATAGTAGACTCAACTACTTGGTGCGACCTGTTGTCATTCCTTGATGCCTACTCTGGCTACCACCAGATCTTCATGGCCGAGGAAAACGAAGAAAAAACCATGTTCTTTACCCCATGTGGCACATATTGCCTCAAGTGTATGCCTTTTAGGTTGAGGAGCGTTGGTTCAACATTTTCTAGGGCCGTCTAAATTGGTTTTTGGCCGCAATTACACAGAAATGTGGAGGCATAAATGGATGACTTAATCGTTAATACCAAGCACAAGGCCATGCGGATCCAAGACTTAGAAGAGGCCTTTGCAAACTTGCAAAAGATCAACTTGAAGCTCAACCCTAAGAAGTGCGTGTTCAAAGTCCCGTCCGGCAAGATCCTCGGGTTGTTTGTGTGACAACACGGGATAGAAGCCAACCCCACCAAAATTGAGGCAATTGAGCAGATAGAGTCATTGAAGCGCGTCAAGGATATACGCCGCTCGGCCGGCTGCATAGCTGCTCTTAGTAGGTTCATTTGCAAGTTTAAATAATGTGCCCTGTCATTTTTAAAAATCTCAAAAAGGCAAGCCCAATGAAATGGACTCCGAAAGCGTTGGTTGTGCTGCAAGATTTGAAGAAATATCTATCCTTAGCTCCAATACTAGTTGTACCAAGAACACAAGAGTTGTTGTTGGTATACTTGGCGGCAACTAATCAAGTGGTCAGTGCCACGCCAGTGGCCGAAAGAGAAGCTGAGAGAGAGGAGGCGGCAACCCCCAAGATGGTTGCCAGCAAAACAGATTCAACTCCAGCAAGCCAAGGAGCTGACAAGATAAAAATGATGCAATAAGTAGAGCAGCAGATCGTGCAAAATAAGAAGATGGTGCAGCGGCTAGTTCACTTTGCCATCTCCCTCCTGCAGGGGGCTATGTCAAGCTATTATGGGGTGCAAAAAATGCTTTGAGGCCTTCTCATGGGCTCTCGTAAGCTGCGCCATTACTCCAAGCACACCACATCATCATCGTCACTCGCTTTCCATTGCAACACATCTGGAGGAATCTAGAGGCAACTCACAGGATTGTCGAGTGGGAGTTGGAGTTGGCTAGCTTTGACTTGAGCTTTGCAAGCACAACAACCATACAAAGCAGAGCCTTCGCAAAATTCGTTGTTGAATGGGCTGCAACGCAGGACAAAGAGACTCAAAAAATAATCCTCCCTCGCAGGGAAGCTCCTTAGGATTGGGTCATTGTGGTGTACTAGAGAACGGTTCCCTTAGTACCTTGACTCATGCACACAAGACAGAAGGCTCCTCACCTGGAGATGCTCTGCCGGTGGAAAGCTCAGACCACAAACAACATGACAAGGCTAATGTGGAATGTTGCATGGGAAATGCAATTTTTACTACAAACACCCAATATCAATCTATGGATATCAACAAGTATGAAAGGGAGTGGATCTACATACCCATGTAGATTGCTAAGCGGATGCGTTGAGAAACTGGTATGATGTAGTCAAACGTGTTCGCAAACCAATCACGATCCGTCCTCCGATTCAATCACGAATCAAGTGCCGAACGGACGACACCTACACATTCGGCACACGTGCAGCTCGATGATACCTTCACCACCTTGATCCCGCTATTATAGGTTAAGTAGTATCTGAGTTGTCCTACAACACAACGAAATCGTGGCGGTGATAGTGCTGCAATCTTGGTAGGACTTCGTCAACCTCTATTGCGATCATGATAGTGGAGAAGAACTACGAGAGAGAGAGGGAGGGTGCCATCCAGGAGTTGTGTGTTGGCTGCCTCCCTCTCCTCTCATATAAATAGGGGGAGGGTGGAGAGGTGGCCGGCCTAGGGTTTCCCCAAGGAGGGGTGGCGGTCAAGGTTTGGTTGCCTTGCCACCCAAGACAAGGGGTGGCGCCCCACCTTGGGCTGCCCTAGCCTTTCGCCGCATGGGAATTCATGTGAGACGAGCGCTAAGCCCACTAGGGGCTAGTGCACCACCTCTCACAGCCCATGCGACCCTTCGGGGCAGGTGGACCCTCTTGGTGGACCCCCGGAACATTTCTAGAACCTCCATCACAAAATCTATAACCTTTTGTAACTCTTCCGGAATCTGAATACCAACTTTGCATATATCAATCTTCATATCCGTACCATTCGGAAGCTCCTCGTCATGTCCGGGACCTCATCCTGGACTCCAAACAACCTTCGGTCACCAACACAATAACTCAACTATGTCTATATTCTCATTGAATGTTAAGTGTGCAGACCCTATGGGTTCGAGAACTATTGAGACATGATCGAGACACATCTACGATTAGTAACCAATAGCACGACATGGATGCCCAAATTGGTTCCCACACATTCTACGTAGATCTATATCAGTCAAACCAACAATGTCAATGATTCATTTAATACCATATGTAGTTCCCTTTGTCAGTTGGTATATTACTTGCCCAAGATTCGATCATCGCTATCTCCATACCTAGTTCAGTCTCATTACCAGCAAGTGTCATTACTCATTCAGTATTACAAGATCCCATGACTAATTCCTTAGCCACATTACTTGCAAGCTTATTGTGATGTTATATTACCGAGTCTGTCCCGAGATACCTCTCCATCATATGGAGTGACAAATCCCAAACTCGATCCATGCCAACTCCACAGATACCCTCAGAGATACCTCTAGAGTATCTTTATAGTCATCCAGTTATGTTGTGATGTTTGATACTGATACGTCCCGAACGTATCTATAATTTTTGTTGTTCCATGATCTTTTGGGTGACATTGTTATATGTTTTGCTACACTTTTATATCATTTTACACATATTTGGACTAACTTACTAACTCGGTGCACCGAGTGCCAGTTTTTGTGTGCTGATGTCTTTTTTGTAGGGGCTTTTACCCAATTTTCCGAAGTTTGAAAAAATCTAGGAAAAATATATAAAAAATCAGCGAAACAGAAGCTTCCGGATCACCGAAGGAGGGCCACGGGCCTCCCAGGCGGCCTGCTGGCGCGGCCAGGCCCTAGGCCGCTCCAGGAGGTCGCCTGGGTGGGTCCCACCTCCTCCTGTGCCCTCCTTTGGCCTATATTTAGAGTCACTAGAGGAAACCCTTGCAGACTTTCTGGAATTGTGAATTTCTCCATCGTTCCGCCGCCGCAGCGCTTCCGAGATCGGGAGCGTCAGGGGACCTCTTCCCGGCACCCTACCGGAGAGAGGATTGTCCTCCGAGAGCTTCTCCACCACCATGGACGCTTCCCGGACGTGCCGTGAGTAGTCCTCCTTGGACCATGAGTCCATGACCAGTAGCTATGTGATGACTTCTCTCCAATCTTGTGCTTAAATGGTTAGTCCTTCTGAGCTGCCCTACATGATCAAGGCATCTATGTAATTCTCTTGCTATTGCTATCCTCGGTTTGTTGGGATCTGATGGATTATGAGATTATGTTCAGATTGTTATGAGTTATATAGGTGATTATACTTTTGTATGATGTTGCTTGGTGATTCATGCATGTTCTCCGTTGCTTTTTACTGCTTTGGCCAAGTAGTAGATTGTAACTCCAAGAGGGAGCGTTATGCATGATTGTGGGTTCGGGCCCCTCGATGTCTAGCTTGAGTGACAGAAACATGAGACTAGGGGATGTGCTTGTTGCCATCACGGAGAAAAAATCGGTGCTTGTGACCACGGTTGCAAGGATTGTTTACCTTACGCATAGTTTGTTAATGGAGTTGTCCGTTGCTTTGAGTTTACACTTAAAGTGGGGCTCGCAACTTAATAACGGAGAGATGTTCTGGATAGATATCTCAAGGTGGATGATTAGTAAGTAGATGATGATGAATAAACGGTCTACTTGTCTTGGCGTACTTCCCATTACTATTGAACCTCTAACTATCAAGGAGCATAATTAGCATTGCGGTTCGATCGTAATTCTGTCAATTGCCCAACTGTGATTTGTTTACCCTAGCATAATTGTTTATCGTCTTTTGGGAGAGAGACATCACTAGTGAACATCATGTGACTCCAGTCCATATCACCATCATTGTTACACCGCCATCATTTACCGCTTTCATTTACTTTTCCGTTGCAATCACTATTACCTTCCCGATTGTGTTTTGATCCTATCCAAACTTCAAGGCCAGAGGGATTGACAACCTCTCTGTACTCGTTGGGAGCAAAGTTATTTGTTGTGTGTGCAGGTCCACATCTTTTCGTAGCACTAGGGTAGAAGACACCTACTTGTTGAGCCTAGGAGTCCTCCTGGTTTGATAAACCTTACAGTCTCCGTGTAAGGGAAATTTGCTGCTGACTATATCTCCACCTTCCACTTGGGGTAACCAACGAGGGGCGAGAAGTATATACGTCAACTCGTTATCAAGCGAATTTCTCGCGCCGTTGCCGTGGACTCCAGTCTTCAAGATAGGGGAGTTACACGCTATCTTTTACCTTTGCTTTTTAATCTTGTAAGTTTGCTTTTTAGTTTATGCTTTAGAGTCTTATACCAAAAACCACAAAAAATTAGTTTCTTTGTTCTTGCTTGTTGCTGCTGCTATGGGTTCCACTGAGAACACTAAGTTGTGTGACTTCACTAGTTAGGCTTATGCAAAACTGCACTCTTAGTTAGCTGTTTGGGGAAGGCCACTTTACCACACCCGTGGTAGAGAAGTCTCCTCCACCTACTGAATGTATCCCATTCAAAATACTACTTGGGATAATTTAAATAATTAGGAATGATTGTTATGCAGGAGATGGGACAGTCAATCCTAGTATTCATTTGTTGCAATTTACAGAACTTTGTGAGTTGTTTAAGATTTCAGGTTTGACAAGAGATGGAGTCATGAGGTAATTATTTCCTGGTCACTGAAAGGAAAAGCATTGGAATGGTATAGGCTACTAGATGATTCTCACCTACGTGATTGGGAAGAGATTAAGTCTCTCTTTTACTCCAAGTTTTATCCTCTTCATGAAGTCCATGTGGATCATGGTAACAATGCTTTATGTGATACTTATATTGTTGAGTTTATTCATGATCCCACTGAAAATTATTATGACAAGGGAACATATGCTTATAGATATTTCAATAATATCAAGTTCCCTCTCTTTATGTTGAAGGTTTTGAAGCTGCACTTGTTTTGCCTTCCTATGCTTATTGCTTTGTGCTTCAATGAATTATTCTATTACAATATTCCTATGCATAGGAAGCATGTTAGACTTAAATGTGTTTGGTATTTGCTTCTTGATGCTCTATTTTGTTCTACAACTCTTATTCCTACGAGAGCATCATTAAAATCTTAAGCCTATCTTTATGGCTATAAAGAAAGAGCTCTAGGGAGACAACCCTTGTTATCTTTACTTTGAGTTTTTACTTTCAGATTTAGTGGTCTTGATGCTTGTTACTACAGTAGCAACATCATTGTAACTTTATTTTTAAGCTTTGTTCCAAGTTATAGCCTCCGATTGCAAGAAAGTTCAAAAATTGTGACATGCTGTCCAGAAACAGATTCTGTCCGCCTGGCGGAAAAATTCGCCAAAAATCACCAGATCATCCTTTTTATCTGAATATTTTTTACATCATGCTCTATGTAATTTCCTTTGTGGCATCTGTTCTGAGTTTTTTGATTTGAGTTGAAGAAGTGCCCCGAATACATTATTTACTACCTGATGTTCTGTTTTTCACAGATTCTCCTACGTTTTGCGCTTTCATTGTTTTGAAAATCCCAAGCTTACTTTTATTTTCTAAAAACCTTTTGGCAATCATGAGAAACAGTAGCCATTCATGAAAATCTTTATTTCCAGTAGGTAATAAATTATTTTATTAAGGGTACTAATCAGCTTATGATGAGTTTCAAATGAAGGGAGTTTTCAAGTATGCGATGAGAGAGATGATGAAAGAAGATACAGGAGCGTCAAGTGCTCAAGATTGGGGATGCCCCCATGCACCCCAAGAAATATTCAAAGGAGACTCAAGCGTCTAAGCTTGGGGATGCCCCCGTGCATCCCCTTCTCTATCAACAATCATCAGGTCGTCCATCTCCATGCTATATTTTTATCACTTCATATGATATGTGCTATGCTTGGAGCATCCCGCTCTTTACTTTTTAGTTTATTTTAGTTTTGCTTGCTCTTCATAACAAGTCGGAACCTAGCCTACCTTGTTTGGGAGAGAGACACGCTCCATTCCACTCTAGAAACCAACATAGCTTTTCATGCTTATCCTTTTTGTGTGTTCTTCATCTTCTAGTAGCTACTGTCATGCTTAGCTCTTAGTTTTCATGCTTATCTTTTTAAGAGCTATTATTTAGGTTGATTTTTCAACTGTCTTGAGTTATCATTCTTATCTTGTTTAGAGAGTTGGCTTGTTGCACTAAGTTGTGTGTCTTGCACGAGTAGGTAATTGAGATTGCTATTTAAGTATAGTAGTAACCTGCAATAGTTTTGAGGTATTGATTTGAGTAATGTTTGGACTATTGGTGCCAAGAGGTTGAGCCTATTAGTGATAGGTGTCGTATTCTAGGAAATCCCTGTGTTTTTCAAAAACTAAAAGTTAGTTGAGAACTCTAGCTACTAAATTGATCGCTAACCTCTGGAGGGGTTGGAATATATAGAGTACCCTCACATTACCATGAGTCGTGGATGTGCAAGGATAGCCAAACCCCCAAACACTCTTCCTCGGGGTACTTGTATCTTTGTGAACCTCCTAACTAGATAGAGAGTTACCGATAATAAGTGTATGAGTTCTTCGGACTAATGTGAGTATTCGATTATTGGCACTTCCACCATCCATATTTTGCTAGCCTCTTCGGTACCGTGCATTGCCCTTTCTCACATTGAGAATTGGTGCAAACTCCGTAGGTGCATCCAAACCTATGACATGATACGCTCTATCATACATAAGCCTCATTATATGTTTCCTCAAAACAGGCACCATACCTACCTATTAAGGCATTTCCATAGTCTTTTCGAGATACATTGCCATGCAACATCCACCATCTCATGACTTGATCTTCATGGCATACATGGTTTTGCATGATCATAGAGCCTCATGCTAGTTGGGACTTGCCCACATTACCGCTACATGATGCGCTAGTATCATTGCATATCCTGCTACACTAGCAGAGGCATACATTTGCATACATCATGATAGTTTTCACTTGTATTGATGTTCAACACTTCTTATAAAGTGTGATGATTTTCCTTTTAATAATGTAAAATATAGAGTGTTTCCCTTAAGTGAGGAAAAGATCCCAAAGTGGACAAAACAAAAGATCCCAGAGAGGACAAATGAGAGATAAAAAGAAAGAGCCAAAGAGGCCACAAAAAAAGAAATAAAAAGAGAGAACGGGGCAACACTACTATCCCTTTTGAAAGATCCACAATGGTACACCATTTCTATATTGGTACTACATAGATATTATCATTCATGCATAACTATGTGGGGACCCTTACACTATAGAACTTGGTTTGCATATTCCAATGATGAGCCTCGTCAAATGAGCTCTAGGTCTTCATGAGCAAACAAGCTGGATGCACCACCACTATTTCCATTAGAGAGCTTACCTTATCTCATACGTGCATCCGTTACATGGCAATCCATACTCCTTACATCATATCTATCATTTGTCTTTCTCTCGCCTATGGTTGTCCTCATTGATGTGAGCCTTTCACACCTTTTTGTCTTCCTTCCCCATCATTATTCTATTTGCCATCCTAAGTGCCAACATATCTTGCTTACGCTCATTCATTGCATGAGTGCTCAAAATCGAAAGGGAGAGAATCGTTTTGACTTGTGCCTGACAAGTGGTCTAGGGATGAGTCGAAATAAGATTTCAAAGGAGACTAAGTGTGAGGTTTAGTAGATTGAGTTCTCAATTAAAAAATATATTTTATCTCGGAACGCATCTCCCACTTCTTGCACGTAAACACCATTTGGAGACATGCGAGTCACGGACAGCAAGAGCTCTTGCACCTTTATGTCCTTACTTTGCTAAATTCAATACTAGATATAGACTCTTGCTTGTTATTGTCTTGACTTGGATTGCATATCTCACTTGCTTTATTTGAAGTTCTTATATGTGTGTTAGCATGCCACCACAGAAATTATTGTGTTATCATTTATCTACTTGAGGACGAGCAGAAATAAAGCTTGGGGATGTTGATACGTCCCAAACGTATCTATAATTTCTGCTTGTTCCATGATCTTTTGGGTGACACTGTTATATGTTTTGCTACACTTTTGTATCATTTTACACATATTTGTACTAACCTACTAACTCAGTGCACCCAGTGCCAGTTTCTGTCTGCTGATGTCTTTTTTGCTGGGGATTTTACCCAATTTTCTGAAGCCCGTAAAAATCCAGAAAAAATATATAAGAAATCAGTGAAACAGAAGCTTCGGGGTCACCGAAGGAGGGCCTGAGAGGGGCCAGGGGCCTCCCAGGCGGCCTGCTGGTGCGGCCAGGCCCTCGGTCGCGCCAGGAGGTCGCTTGGGTGGGTCCCACCTACTCCGGTGCTCTCCTTTGGCCTATATTTAGAGTCCCGAGAGGAAACCCTCACAAACTTTCTGGAATCGCGAATTTCTCCATCATTCTGGAGGGAGGATTGACCTCTGGGAGCTTCTCCACCCTCACAGCCCATGGGGCCCTCCGGGGCAGGTGGACCGTCCTGGTGGACCCCCGGAACACTTCCGGAACCTGTGTCACAAAATCGGTAACTTTCCGGAACTCTTCTAGAACCTGAATACTAACTTCCTATACGTCAATATTCATCTCCGGAATATTCTGAAGCTCCTCGTCATGTACGGGACCACATCTGGGACTCTGAACAACGTTCGGTCACCAACACAATAACACAACTATCTCTATATCGTTACCGAACGTTAAGTGTGTAGACCCTGTGGGTTCGAGAAATATGCAGACATGACTGATACACCTCTAAGGTCAATAATCAATAGCACGACCTGGATGCCCATATTGGCTCCCACACATTCTACGAAGATCTATATCGGCCGAACCAACAATGTCAAGGATTTAGTTAATCCCGTATGCAGTTCCCTTTCTCCATCGGTATATTACTTGCCCGTGATTTTTGTGACCGACTACTGTAGGGAATCACCCCACAATCTTTTCTATTAATTCTATAAAAAGAGTTTTTATGTACAAGGGAGGGAAAGAATATACAAAAATAGAATTGAGGGGAGGGGGTGTATGAGATAAAACCCTCAAGGAGGTAAAAATGCTATCCATCTAAGGAGATCATCCCTAAAACTAGGTTTAATCCTGTGAGCTACGAGAGAAATATCATGAATAAAGCTAGACCTCCATTTTTTGAACTTGGGTTGGTGATGGTGGAAAACTTTGGCATTTCTTACAGTCCAGATGTTCGAGCAAGCAATGAAGACAACTTCAGGGAAGAAGGGATGATGAAAGTCTCTTCTTGCAGCTAAGGAAGTAGTCCACATGGAATTTCCCTCCCATGATATCTGAAGATAATTCTAGATCCTGGTACTGAAAAGACAGTTGAAAAACAAATGATCTCTATCCTCCTTGGTCCTGGCATGGCATAGTACACATAGATTTCAATCAGACACATTCCAGTGACGCCTCTCCAGCATATCTTGAGTGTTGAGTGTCTCCATGATCAGCAACCAGGCAACCATCTTAATTTTCATAGTGCAGCAGCTCTTCCAGATCCAGCTAAGCAAGGGGTTTGGTGTGATGGGTTGGTGGATGTGGAGATAATACTTCTTAGCAGTGTAAGCTTTAGAATCTTTACTCCAGAGCTAGACATCATCAGCATTTTGGTTTATGGCAATGTCCTGAAGCAGAGTGTTGACAGTATCTAGTTCTCGATAGGCTTGTTCAGAGAGAGGTAAGTGGAACATGGAAAGCATACCGTTCTCTTCGAAAGCATGGAAAACTTCCTCAACAGTGCAAAAGGAATCAATAACAAAAGAGAATAGTCTCTGGAACCTAGAAGCAAGAGGCCTGATAGAATCTCCAATCAACCAGGAATCAGACCAAAACAAGAATGTATCACCTCTATTGGTTTTAACATATGTCACAGTTCTGAAATTATCCAGATGCTTGGAGATGTCTTTCCACCAAAAGGAACCACAAAGTGAGGTACCTTGGGGAAATGTGTTATGGTAGTATGTGTTCCAAATTAGCTTGACCCAGGGTATAACAGCTTTGTTCAGGAATTTGTCTACATGTTTGAGCAGCAGGGCCTCATTCTGGAAAGCAAGATTCATGATCCCCAACCCACCCTTCATCTTAGGTCTGCATACAAGGTCCCATGCAGCAAGAGATGGGGCATGATCTTGACCATTCTTTCTCCATAAACATTGTCGTTGGATCTGCTCTAGCTGCTTAAGGATCCCTGGAGGAATATCTAAGCTGCAAAGAAAGAAGATAGGGACCAAAGAGAGAGCTGCGTTCAAATATTATAAACGCCCCCTGAGCCAGGAAGGATGAACTAGCACTGAGTCTTCTTTCGATATTATCCACTAAGGGCATGAGATCAATTATCCATGGTTTGGTTATTCCCACAGGTAAACCATGATAAGTGAATGGCAAGGAACCCACCTTGCAACTAATAGCATCAGCTAACCTTTGGAGTTGTCCTTGATCTATGTTGATGGGGAGCAGAGCAGACTTGTGATAATTCACCTGGAGACCAGTGGATTGGGAGAACAGAAGTAGCATTTTTTTGAATTCAAGCAACTGGGATTGTTCGGCAGGTAGAATGATGAGAGTATCATCAGCATACTGTACTGTGGGGAAGTCTCTGTCATGGCAGGGAATTGGCAATTGAATGAGGCCATCCTTTAAGACCTTATGGACCAAAGTTTGAAGGGAATCTGCAGCAATTGCAAAGAGAAGAGGGGACATGGGGTCTCCATGTCTTACCCCTTTCTTACACATGAACTTCCTTCCAGGAACTCCATTTAGAAGTACAGAGGAGGAGCCAGAAGTGAGCAGCTGTTGCACCCATAGGAGCCATCTATCATTAAAACCCTTATATATGAGAATCTGAAAAATGAACTCATGTTCCACAGAATCAAAAGCCTTTTCAAAATCCAGTTTGAGGATGACAATGGGTTGCTTGGACTGATGGCATTGGTGCAAATATTCAAGTGTCCAACCCACACAATCTTGGATGGTTCTGGATTTGATAAAGCCATACTGATTTTTGTGTATGCATTTCATAACTTGCAGTTGCACTCTGTTGGCCACCATTTTAGACAAAAACTTAAGTCCCATCCCTGTGAGAGAGATAGGCCTAAAATCACCAACCTGCTGAGGGGAGCTATTCTTGGGTATCAAAGTTATATAGGATGAGTTCATGTTTTCAAGCTTGGCAATGCCGGCATTGAAATCAGGTGCAAGTTGATAAAATTCAGGGCAGATTACAGACCAACATTTATTAAAAAATAGGCCATTGAAGCCATTAGGACCAGGGGCCTTGTCAGTGGAATTTCTTGCACCGTCTGATCCATTTATGACTTGGTAAAAGGTTCTGTTAGCACATCCAGCCCATCTACCTTCTGAATTAGGGACTGTAGGTCAAAAGCCATATTAATACCCTGAGAGGAGCCCATCCTGTCCTTGAAAGAAGTCCAGAAATATCCATCAATTTGCTAATGATCAGAGATGATAGAACCATCATTCAGCTTAAGAGATGAAATGGAATTTTTTCTATATCTTTCAGTTGCCATGGCATGGAAAAATTTAGTGTTCTCTTCTCCAACTTAGATGAAACGAATTGTAGCTCTTTTTTCCAGTAAAGGAACTGCAGGTGCAAGAGATGATCCAAATGCAACTTTACAATCACCCTGAAATTAGCTTCAGGTCTGTATAGGGGTGTTAGCCCTTCCAGATCATCAAGGCAAAGCACAACCTGGTTGCACCTATCAATAAGAAGCTTGAGCTGAGAGAGGTTGGTTTGCCATTTATTTAGGGTCTGTCGTAGGTGCTTCAACTTATCCATGATGATGGCAGTGATATGTCCTTTCCTGGATGGAATTTTCCAAGAGTCATTGACACAATCCATGAAACCATCCATCTCAACCCAATAGTTTTCAAATCGAAAGAGATTGCATTTTGGGATGGAAGTGTTAACTGTAACTACACAGGGGACATGGTCAAATGCAGTTTTAGCCAAAGGAAGGACTTGTGTCAGTGGATATGATGAGATCCAATTAGCAGATGTAAAGAACCAATCCAATTGTTCTAGCAGAGTTGAATCTTGCATATTGGACCAGGTGAAAGATCTGCCCTTAATAGGCAATTCAAGTAGACCTAGGTGACCAATGATCTCATTGAAGATGAACATGTCATTCACATCAGCCCCAGGAAGGTTTCTATTAGATGGTGATCTAATAAAATTAAAGTCCCCAAGCAGTAACCAATTGGCATCAGCAAGGATGTTGAGATTATATAACCAGCTGACAAAAAGATCTCTAGCCTCACCCTGACAAGGGCCATAGACATTTACCAGGGTCCAAGATTCTGCAGAATGATTGGATGTAAAGGAGATAATAAGGCCAAAAGGCTGGCACTCAACTAAGGTACCAGTAAGAACAGAGGAGTTCCACAGAGTGATCAGCCCACCAGAGGCACCACGATAGGGTGAGTATGCAAACTGGTCAAATCTTTTAGGACAAAAGCTTCTTGCTGATCGAAAGTCAATGTGTTGCATTTTGGTTTCCTGTAAACATACTACGGAGGCCAAGCTATCATCGATGTTGTTACGAACAACTCTCTGTCTATGATCAGAATTGAGGCCACACACATTCCAGCAGAGAACACGCCAACTTCGCGTAGATCTACTATCCATGTGAACTAAGAGATATAGCAAAAGTGGAGTTACATAATAACCCACACAACCAAGGTTCAGAACACTGTAACAAAGGAGAAGCAGTAGTCTGACAAACCGAACAACCGAAAAAACAGAGCAATAACAATATTGATTTAAACATCAGTAGATGGGGTCTTGGATGCAGCAGGATCTTCCATAACACGATCCACAGAAAGCTTCTCAGCAGTGATCCCAAGCTTCTGACCAGTTGCTTGCAGTACAAGGATTGGCGTTGCTGGTGGTACCTCCTCTTGAGCTGATTTTTCACCCACCGGGTCGTCCATAGGATTGGCCTTGGGCTTCCTCCTCTTGAGAACATGCATTGGGAGTTCCTGCAGTACTGGTTTGAAGCCATCCCGCTTGATAGAACCCCTCATGCAGCGGTGAACCGAGGAGTCGACGATGGGTGTGGCCTGCTTACGAGGCCCTTTCTTCTTGATAGCAGGTGAACTAAAAGCTAAATCCTCTGGTGTTGAAAGAGAGATGTCATGTGTTACCTCAGTGTAAGGAGCAGGGGTGATCTCGATGGGCCCCAAGCTTGGTCCTGCAGCCTCGTCATCAAAAGCAGACGACCATGATCGCTTGGGGATCATGATCGGCAGCACTGGTGGCATATGAATATAGCGAGGAACATGCATAGTACATGTCGCGCCCATAAGAGATTCGAATGACCTGGCCCAGGAAATCACAGGTGGCAGCGGTGGACTATAAAAAACCCTTGCCGCACCAACAACCAGGTTAGTTTGCTGCATCGCAGGTCGTTGGTATGGGACGATCGCCAGGGGTTAAACACATGCACTTCCTCGGCATGATCTGCTTCCACAGGCTCCTCGTCTTCGGCATTGTCGGGTGTCGTTGCATCACCACCATTGGGAGGGGCAGGATCAGGAGTAGTCGCCTCGTCAGTAGCAGGGTGGAAAACAGGCATGTCCACAACATCAGCGTCAGTAGCAGTAGGCTGCGGGTCTAGAACCACCAGCACCTGAACAGAATCAGAGGAGGTTGGTTGATCAATGACCATCGAGTCTTGATCTTGTGCAGGTGCATCAGGTTGTGCTTCCGGGGCTTCAGGTTCCCAACCCCATCCTCCTACCACAGGGACTTGTGGCTCTGGCTATAGGGGAGGTGGTAGCACTGCGTTCCATCCCAGGGCAGGGTATGGTGGCAGTGCAAATAACAGGTTATCATTGACCAGTTGACCAGGATGTGGGTGCGGGTTGCCATTGAGGGGCATGGGATATTCATCGTTGGGCATCTGTTCACCAAAAGTTGCGCCCACGATGTACACTGGTGCAGACCATGAGACCTTGGCCCCTCCCCAGGCAACATATTCAGAGAAGGTGACGCTCCTCAACACCAGATTATCCTCAGGGAAAGATGCAAAGACAATGGATCGAACCAAATATGGGTCATCGCTGACCCAATGATGGAACTCCCCAAAAGTGTTAACAACAGCCCATAGATCACTGGTATTGCGGAAGTCTAAAGGGACCCCAAGCAGCATCAAGTAGCCCTGACGAAAACCTGTTTGCCCATGAAATCCTGCACCATCGCTATGTCGCATGAAACGAACAAAGGTGTCGTTCCCTAGTGCTTGGGGGACCATCTGAACTGTAGCGAAACTTTCCGCAACATTTCGAAGCTCAAACAGACCAACCCCCTCAATCCAAGGTAGTGCTGAGCGAACATGAAAACCCCTATTGAGAAGGAGGGCAACAACTTCTTGTCGTACCTGGGCCACCAACTCGGCAGGAGGGACTAGCATTACTTCGGCGATTATGTACTGTTCGTGCCTGCGGGTGATGGGGATGGTCGGCGTGATGAAGGTCCGTGGGAGGCGATTAGGGCCTCCGTCGATGATGTTATGACCCTGTGGGACGAAGCGCAGGGGATCAAGCTCAAAATTGGCCATTGTTGTCGACGAAACAGGAGGAGGCGGCGTCAATGGTGGCGTCTCAGAGGGAGTCCGGGGAGACGATGGGCTTGACAAGACTGGAGGGAGGAACTGCTCGGCAGGCTTTGCGGTTTCCGCAAGAATAGCAGAGGTTCCCGAGATATATGCTACAGGGGAGGTGGTGGGGTCTTGCTTTTCCAAGCAAGACAATTATCGCGCATAAAGGAAGTGCAGTCAGATTTGGCATGGCCCACATTGCTGCAGGCAGAGCAAATCAGCGTGGCGGTGCAGTTGAAGCCTAGATGCCCTTGAGACAAGAAAATCGTGAAAGAATAAAAATCTGTAACCATCCCATTAATCAACTCATCAAAGAGCTGGTGGGCCTCCTGCGAAGAGGGAATATCGGGTTGATAATACGATTCAGGCCCGGCAGTAGATGTCGTCGCCGAAGACCAATTAATGGGTTCAGAGAGAGGCCCACTGTCGAGGCAATCCAAGAAAACAGATTCAAAATGTTTTGAAATCCCGCCTAGCGCGGTGGGATTAGCCGAATCTACGCCGTATGAGGAGGAGATCCCACTGATCTCGCCTTTTTCCATTAGGTTACCGGATGATCCGGGATGATATACGTGCTGATGAGGTGAGCCAAAGGTGATGTGCGGCGAGGCTGACGTCCACCGGAGCTCTGCCGACGGTGGAGCACTAATAATAACACGTTCTTGCGGACGGATCGAATAACCATCCTTGGAAAGAGTAATAAGCTCATCTTGAGAACCAGGGCATCGGTAGCCTTTGCAAACGTCATATTGTTGTAGGGTTGCAAAAGTTAATTTCTTGCAAGCAGAAGATCCCGACTTAAGAGAGGACTTAAGAGGTCTGGAATGCATTGCCATCAGACCTAGTGCTGCTCTTCATTTGGTCGGGCTAACAATGATCCATTCTGGATCACATTGCTTCTTCCATAACTTAAATTCTCGACGCCAATTAGGGCCACCATAACCCCAAAGATGAAAATAGCCCTTAAATCTTGAACATTTGTAAGAACGAAAATCCAGAATGTAAAAACCAACTTGCTGGCAAGAAACCTTGAAAGAGAAAACCGATTCGGCGACATGGGAAACCCTCAGTTCAATGGTCGAACCTCCAATAGCTGATTCCAGCGCGGCAGCGACAGATTCCTCAAAAAGGCGGAAAGCATGGCGTCCGAAGGAGGCAACCATTGTGAAAGAGTGACGATGCTTCATTGGATGCGCCGAAAAACCAGAGATGCGATAAACCTCATCCACAAAGGCCAAACCAGGAGAAAAATCCAGATCCAACGAGGAGCCAGCCATGCGAGCCATGCACAACCACGTAAAAGGACGCTGGGGTTCACCTGAGTTTATGAGCGGAGAACGAGGATCAAACACCGGCTAGAAGTCCAGATCGCCATGAGGTCGCCGAGGTGGGAGGTGGGAGTCGCCATCATGGAAAAGTATTGTCGTGGCTCGACTTCACATATTTTATCTTTAAAAATGGGGAGAATTTCACTTCTCGGCCTCTGCACCAACTAGGGATGCATATGGCCATATTAGTATGAGTACCAAGATAAACATGGTCCTCATAATTTTTTTAAACGAGTATCAAGATATTTCTTGATGTGTAGTTCCACCACACATCAAACTTGATCCTCAATAAATGGGGGAAAACCCATGTGCATCACCTGTAAATTCTAGGAATTGAACTCGGATGGTTAGGCCGCACAACCGCATGTCCAACCACTGAGCCAAGGCTCTCTTGGTTTGCCCGTGATTCAATTGTTCCTATCTCCACACATTTTTTAATCTCATTACCGGCAAGTATCTTTACTCATTACGTAATATAGGATCTCGTGACTAACTCCTTATCCACATTGCTTGCAAGCTTATTGTGATGTTGTATTACCATGTGGCCCCTGAAATACCTTCCCTTCATACGGAGTGACAAATCTGAGTCTTATCCATGCCAACTCCACAGACACCCTCGGAGATACCTGTAGAGTATCTTTATAGTCACCTAGTTACGTTGTGACGTTTGATACACACAATGCATTCCTTCAGTGTCAGTGAGCTGCATGATCTCATGGTCATAAGAACAAATGCATTGACATGGAGAAAGCAATAGCACTAAACTGGACACGATCAAACTCTATGCTTAAAGTTTGTGTCTTGTCCATCACATCATTCTCCTAATGATGTTCTCCCATTATCAAATGACATCTCATGTCTATGTCTAGGAAACCTTATCCATATTTGATCAACGAGTTTACGAGGGACACTTTGTTGTGTATGTATCCACACATGTATTTGAGTTTCCAAACAATACATTTATAGCATGGATAATAAATGATTAGAGTGAAGAGGGAAATATGATAATAACTACTTTATTATTACCTCTAGGGCATATTTCCAACAAAGGCCTTCGGAAATCCACCTTGCTGGGAGGGACAAGAAGTGAAAGCCATCACGCCCGACAGGACACCTCCACATCTGCGCCGCTCCACCTCATCAGGATGATTGTCCACATCAGTGTGGTGTCGGGAGGGCAAGCAGTTAGGTGGGTCTGATCAGAGGCCTCTGGCAACAGTCAGGGACATGCAACAACTTTAAGGCCACCCATCCCGCAATGTGTTATCGGGAGAATTCAGCGACCTATGGGACATGTGAGGCCCCTTTATGGTTCTGTAGGGGGATCTAGGTGCACGAAGAGCATTAGTCGATCACATTGCGTGCGAGGGTTTATATAGGTTGGGGCCGCTCGCGAGCGTCAAACCGTACATCTTGTTTGTGCTTGGTTGATTATGTGGGTTTCAAGTACAGGAGCGCAACAACCCAGCAAGGATGCTCGAGAGGTGCAGCTACGGGTGCAATTCAACATAGTATCAACCCTTCTAAAGGTTGCCATGAACCTCCTTCTATAGAAGGGGTTACCATAGTGGCTATATGGGTATTTTTAGTGGGTGTACCATTGGGGCCCAGATCCTAAGCCATACGAATCCATCATGTAACGCATCACATCACTTTGTGGCCTCACGCACGGTAAACTCTACGACTGCCACCTTACCTTGGCCGGGGCCGTTTGCGTCTTTTGTCTCAAGTATACGAATGTATCGCTAGCAATCATATGTTAAAGGACCCGGGTCGACATGACTAGTTATAGACCCCAAGTGGCACCACCATACAGTGACATGCATACATAACCCAACAATGCAGGTGTCAGTCATCAGCGTGTGTAGACGAGTCATAGTAAGCTACATGGACTCCATTACACTGCGTGACATTTCCCCGTGAGGATAGACACAACATCAAAGAAGGATACATGCCGGTCAATCAATGTGTTCGGAGTAGTAGCAAGCTACCAAGGCTCGGTGGAAGCACAAAGAGGCATTTCATCATAAAGAAGGCTACTAATGGAATACAACTAGGTATCGAATCCCACACATACAATGCATTTCAAAACATACAGACAATATGCACGATATGTGTAGATACAACATGGCATGACAACATAACTCTATGACTCAAGCATTTATTAAATACTCATAGGAGTCAACATAGTATGATAACACAAAGAAGGGTCACATGACCCAACACTCAAGTCATACAAGCATCACGCAGAATCATAACATGTCTGAGTACAGACATCTATTAAAAGTGGGTGGAGGAGCCTAAAAATATACAACGACCCTACAAAAGGAGCCAGACCTCTATTTGGGATTACACATCGCTTAGATTCAGTAATGAGACTAGTGTATTTGAAAGCACATATGCTCCCTTGGTCATTTTAATATTTCATGACAACATACATTGTCTCTTGGACTAACACTTTTACCTAGGTATTTCAGGATTAGTCCATGGAGAGCTATGGCTTCAGGTTTATCTGGAGATACCCCTGGATGCAAGCAAGCAATAATATTGGATCAAGCTTCAAGCTAGACGACTCTTCATTTTATATTTATGGGAAATCACATTTGAGTCCATAGGAAAGCCAATACTATTAAAAGGGGGTGAGGTAGTAAAATGAACTGATTGCTCAAATTTTCAAATTTAGCCACCAAAACACTCAGTCATTTTACCCACATTTCCACTCTCTCAAGTTCCACATTCACAAATTCGGTGTCACCAACATTTACATATCGGACCCACCGAGTTTGACCTAGCACTGGAACCCTAGCCATTCCCACCAAATCTATGCAACCAAAACTTCATCGGTGCTACCTAGTATGGAGACCAACATTCTGTTGCCAAGATACACAAAGTCGGGATATCCGAGTTTGAGTATCGGTGCCACCGAGTTTGGCCATCTGACTGTTACTCACCTTTTCGGTGCCACCGAGTTGTATATATTGGCCTTGCCGAGATTCAAAAGTTCACACCTTTAGTGCTAGTCGGTATCACCGAGTTTCCAACTTTGGTGTCACCGAGTTTGCTCTTTTGTGTGTAACGGTTGGATTTTGGTTGCTGCCTATATATACCCCTTCACCCACCTCTCATTCGTGGGTGAAGCACTCAGAACACACACTTCATTTCCAGATCCATTTTCTAAGAGAGAACCACCTACTCATATGTTGAGACCATTATATTCCAATCCAATCATTTGAAACTTGATCTCTGGCCTCCCCAAACTGCTTTCCACCAACTCAACCTCTCCTACCCATGCATATTCTATGAGAGAGTGATTAGTGTTGAGGAGAATATCTTTAGAAGCACAAGAGCAAGGAGTTCATTGATCTACCATATCTATTACCTTTTGGAGGCTGGTGCCTCCTAAATTGGTTATGTGTCGCTTGGGAGCCTCCTACTTCATGTTGTATAGTTGAACCAAGATGTTTGTAAGGGCAAGGAGATCGCCTACTTCATTAAGATCTACCGTGAGTAAGGCTAGTCCTCTTTGGACGCAAGTTGTGGTGGGATAGACAAGGCCGCTTCTTTGTGGACCCTCCGTGGGCTCTCGTAGTCGTTACCCTTCATTGGTAGAAGTCTCCACTAACATGGACGTACAATACCGCCACCTATCGGAACCATGGCAAAAATCGTCGTGTCAACCTCATGCGTTTTATCTCCCTACCTTACGCCTCTACATTACACTTGCATGCTTAACTTTCCGTTACTATGCTCTTAGAACTGCATGTGTAGAGTGACCTAGACTTGTTATAAATGCTAAATTTCTGCCCTCCTAGAAATTAGGTTTGGCTAAATTTTTTATCTTGACAAGTAGTCTATTCACTCCCCTCTAGACACATCTTCTATCGATCCCTCAATTTGTATCAGAGCAAGGTCTCCAAAATCTAGGGTTAACCGCCATTGGAGGAAGATGAATGTGACTAGTTCCTAGATTTTTAGTTATAGAGTGCCTATTCCTGATGTGGAGTACTTTAAACAATGGAAAGGCGAAATGCTTGATATATTTGATGAGTTTCATTTGCGCAAGTATATTGAATATCCCTGTGCGCCTCCCATTGACCCTATACATCCTTCTCATAATGATGAAGTTAACATTCTGGGTAACCACAACACCGTCAATCTTATCATTAGAGGTTTACCAAGGAATGTGCTTAATCAGTTACAAAATTTGAGTGTGCTCATACCTTGTGGAAAGACTTAGAGAAAAGATATCCAAATTATTCCTTGAAAAATATTGATATCATTGTTCACGAATACATTTGTTTCCATAAGATGAAGCCAACCGATCCTATCTTTGATAAATGCCTATTTGAGCTTCATGACCTCATGCGTCCCAAAGGAAATGTCATTACCATCAACAACATCATTGTTGAAGCCATTCGAATGCATAAACTTGAACACTGTAATAGTCAAATTCCTGATGAAACTTTTGTTTCTTACGAGGAGACTTCATTCGATGATGACTATGCAAAACATGGCTACTACGATTATGATGAGAACTTCGACACCAAGTATGAGAAGACCATGAAGAATTGTAGTCTAATGGCTAACCTTAAAGACTAGATGGCCGGTGGTAAGGAGTGGGTTCTCGATAGTGGATGCACTAATCACATGACCGGAGATAAAGACATGTTCCTTGAAATCACACCGAATCGTGGACCTCGAAGCTATGTAACTTTTGGAGACAACTCCAAAGGTAAGGTAATTGGTCTCGGTAAGGTGCTCGTATCTAGACTAGCAGATTTCGGTTTTGATGTGCTATTTATGAAAGTTGAATGCTGAGTGTTTCGTAGCGACAATCATAACATCGTCTTTACTGGTTTCCGTAGAGGTGATCTATACATTGCTGATTTCGCTAATATATCCAAACCCCGTACATGCCTTATTGCAAAATATTCTAAGGGTTGGTTATGGTATAGAAGGCTTGGACATGTTGGTATGCGTAATCTCGAAAAACTCATCAAAGGTGATCATATTCTTGGTGTTAAAGATGTTATCTTTGTCAAAGATAGACTTTGTAGTGCTTGTCAAGAAGGAAAATAAGTTGGAGGAAGTCATCCCGTGAAGAACATCATGACCACAAGAAGACCCCTCGAGCTGCTTCACATGGATCTGTTTGGTCCCAACGCTTATAAGAGCCTCGGTGAAAATTCTTATGGTCTAGTTATTGTTCATGATTTTTCCAGATTTACGTGGTTGTCCGTTCTCAATGATAAGTCGCAGGTACAAATGATCTTCAAGAACTTTGCTCAAAAAGCTCAAAACCAGTTTAAAGTGAAGATCAAGAAGGTTCAGAGCGATAACAGAATGGAGTTCAAGAACACTAATGTGGATACTTTTCTTGACGAAGAAGGTATCTTACATGAGTTCTCGGTGACGTTCACTCCTCAACAAAATGGAGTTGTTGAGTGGAAGAAACGGATGCTCATAGTGTTGGAGAATGTCGCACGAGAAACAAAATTTTTCCTACGCGCCCGAAGACCTATCATGGTGATGTACATCTACGAGAGGGGATGAGTGATCCACATACCCTTGTAGATCGTACAGCAGAAGCATTAGAGAATGCGGTTGATGTAGTGGAATGTCCTCACGTCCCTCGATCCGCCCCGCGAACAATCCCGCGATCAGTCCCACGATCTAGTACCGAACGGACGGCACATCCGCGTTCAGCACACGTACAGCTCGACGATGATCTCGGCCTTCTTGATCCAGCAAGAGAGACGGAGAGGTAGAAGAGTTCTCCGGCAGCGTGACGGCGCTCCGGAGGTTGGTGATGACCTTGTCTCAGCAGGGCTCCGCCCGAGCTCCGCAGAAACGCGATCTAGAGGAAAAACCGTGGAGGTATGTGGTCGGGCTGCCGTGGAAAAGTCGTCTCAAATCAGCCCTAAAACCTCCGTATATATAGGTGGGAGGGAGGGGGCCTTGCCTTGGGGCTCAAGGAGCCCCAAGGGGGTCGGCCGAGCCAAGGGGGAGGACTCTCCCCCCCAAACCGAGTTGGACTAGGTTTGGTGGGAGGGAGTCCCCCTCCCTTCCCACCTCCTCCCTTTTTTTTTCTTTCTCTCTTGATTTTCTTCTCCTTGGCGCATAGGGCACTTGTGGGCTGTCCCACCAGCCCACTAAGGGCTGGTGTGTCTCCCCCAAGGCCTATGGGCTTCCCCGGGGTGGGTTGCCCCCCGGTGAACTCCCGGAACCCATTCGTCATTCCCGGTACATTCCCGGTAACTCCGAAAACCTTCCGGTAATCAAATGAGGTCATCCTATATATCAATATTCGTTTCCGGACCATTTCGGAAACCCTCGTGACGTCCGTGATCTCATCCGGGACTCCGAACAACATTCAGTAACCAACCATATAACTCAAATACGCATAAAACAACGTCGAACCTTAAGTGTGCAGACCCTGCGGGTTCGAGAACTATGTAGACATGACCCGAGAGACTCCTCGGTCAATATCCAATAGCGGGACCTGGATGCCCATAATGGATCCTACATATTCTACGAAGATCTTTATCGTTTGAACCTCAGTGTCAAGGATTTGTATAATCCCGTATGTCATTCCCTTTGTCCTTCGGTATGTTACTTGCCCGAGATTCGATCGTCAGTATGCGCATACCTATTTCAATCTCGTTTACCGGCAAGTCTCTTTACTCGTTCCGTAATACAAGATCCCGCAACTTACACTAAGTTACATTGGTTGCAAGGCTTGTGTGTGATGTTGTATTACCGAGTGGGCCCCGAGATACCTCTCCGTCACACGGAGTGACAAATCCCAGTCTTGATCCATACTAACTCAACCAACACCTTCGGAGATACCTGTAGAGCATCTTTATAGTCACCCAGTTACGTTGCGACGTTTGATACATGTCAGTGAGTTATATGATCTCATGGTCATAGGAATAAATACTTGACACGCAGAAAACAGTAGCAACAAAATGACACGATCAACATGCTACGTCTATTAGTTTGGGTCTAGTCCATCACGTGATTCTCCCAATGACGTGATCCAGTTATCAAGCAACAACACCTTGTTCATAATCGGAAGACACTGACCATCATCGATCAACTGGCTAGCCAACTAGAGGCATGCTAGGGATGGTGTTTTGTCTATGTATCCACACATGTAAATGAGTCTTCATTCAATACAATTATAGCATGGATAATAAACTATTATCTTGATACAGGAATTATAATAATAACTATATTTATTATTGCCTCTAGGGCATAATTCCAACAGTCTCCCACTTGCACTAGAGTCAATAATCTAGCCCTCACATCACCATGTGAATTACATTGTAATAAATCTAACACCCATACAGTTCTGGTGTCGATCATGTTTTGGCCGTGGAAGAGGTTTAGTCAGCGGGTCTGCTACATTCAGATCCGTGTGCACTTTGCATATATTTACGTCCTCTTCCTCGACGTAGTCGCGGATGAGGTTGAAGTGTCGTTTGATGTGTCTGGTCTTCTTGTGAAACCGTGGTTCCTTTGCTAAGGCAATGGCACCAGTGTTGTCATAGAACAAGGTTATTGGATTCAGTGCGCTTGGCACCACTCCAAGATCCGTCATGAACTGCTTCATCCAAACACCTTCCTTAGCCGCCTCCGAGGCAGCCATGTACTCCGCTTCACATGTAGAATCTGCTACGACGCTTTGCTTGGAACTGCACCAGCTTACTGCACCCCCATTAAGAATAAATACGTATCCGGTTTGCGACTTAGAGTCGTCCGGATCTGTGTCAAAGCTTGCATCGACGTAACCTTTTACGGCGAGCTCTTCGTCACCTCCATACACGAGAAACATCTCCTTAGTCCTTTTCAGGTACTTCAGGATATTCTTGACCGCTGTCCAGTGATCCACTCCTGGATTACTCTGGAACCTACCTGCCATACTTATGGCCAGGCTAACATCCGGTCTAGTGCACAGCATCGCATACATGATAGAACCTATGGCTGAAGCATAGGGGACGGAGCGCATATGCTCTCTATCTTCATCAGTTGCTGGGCACTGAGTCTTACTCAATCTCGTACCTTGTAAAACTGGCAAGAACCCTTTCTTGGACTGTTCCATTTTGAACCTCTTCAAAACTTTATCAAGGCATGTGCTTTGTGAAAGTCCTATCAGGCATTTTGATCTATCCCTATAGATCTTAATACCTAGAATGTAAGCAGCTTCTCCTAGGTCCTTCATTGAGAAACTTTTATTCAAGTAACCTTTTATGCTCTCCAAAAGCTCTACGTTGTTTCCAATCAGTAATATGTCATCCACATATAATATTAGAAACGCCACAGAGCTCCCACTCACTTTCTTGTAAATACAAGATTCTCCAACCACTTGTATAAACCCAAATGCCTTGATCACCTCATCAAAGCGTTTGTTCCAACTCCGAGATGCTTGCACTAGTCCATAAATGGATCGTTGGAGCTTGCACACCTTGTTAGCATTCTTAGGATCGACAAAACCTTCGGGTTGCATCATATACAACTCTCCCTTAAGGAAACCATTAAGGAACGCCGTTTTGACATCCATCTGCCAGATTTCATAGTCGAAAAATGCAGCTATTGCTAACATGATTCTGACGGACTTAAGCATCGCCACGGGTGAGAAAGTCTCATCGTAGTCAATTCCTGGAACTTGTGAAAAATCCTTTGCCACAAGTCGAGCTTTATAAACGGTCACATTACCGTCAGCGTTCGTCTTCTTCTTAAAGATCCATTTGTTCTGAATAGCCTTGCGGCCCTCAGGTAGTATCTCAAAAGTCCACACTTTGTTCTGATACATGGATCCTATCTCGGATTTCATGGCTTCTAGCCATTTGTTGGAATCTGGGCCCACCATTGCTTCTTCATAACTCGCAGGTTCATTGTTGTCTAACAACATGATTGATAAGACGGGATTACCGTACCACTCTGGAGCAGCACGTGATCTCGTCGACCTGCGTGGTTCAACAGAAACTTGAACTGGAGTTTCATGATCATCATCATTAACTTCCTCCTCAACCGGCGTCGCAATGACAGAGGTTTCCCCTTGCCCTGCGCCACCATCCAGAGGGATGAGAGGTTCGACAACCTCGTCAAGTTCTATCTTCCTCCCACTCAATTCTCTCGAGAGAAACTCCTTTTCGAGAAAAGCTCCATTTTTAGCAACAAACACTTTGCCCTCGGATTTGAGATAGAAGGTGTACCCAACTGTCTCTTTCGGGTAACCTATGAAGACGCACTTTTCCGCTTTGGGTTCCAGCTTTTCAGGCTGAAGCTTTTTGACATAAGCATCACATCCCCAAACTTTAAGAAACGACAACTTTGCCCTTTTGCCATACCACAGTTCGTATGGTGTCGTCTCAGCGGATTTTGATGGTGCCCTAGTTAAAGTGAATGCAGCTATTTCTAATGCATAACCCCAAAATGATAACGGCAAATCAGTAAGAGACATCATAGATCGCACCATCTCTAACAAAGTACGATTACGACGTTCGGACACACCATTACGCTGTGGTGTTCCAGGCGGTGTTAACTGTGAAACAATTCCACATTGTCTTAAGTGAGCACCAAACTCGAAACTCAGATATTCACCCCCACGATCAGAACGTAGGAACTTGATCTTCTTGTTACGATGATTTTCCACTTCACTCTGAAATTGCTTGAACTTTTCAAATGTTTCAGACTTGTGCTTCATCAAGTAGACATAACCATATCTACTTAAATCGTTAGTGAAGGTGAGAAAATAACGATATCTGCCGCGTGCCTCCACGCTCATTGGTCCACACACATCGGTATGTATGATTTCCAATAAGTCACTTGCACGCTCCATTGTTCCGGAGAACGGAGTCTTAGTCATCTTGCCCATGAGGCATGGTTCGCACGTGTCAAGCGAATCAAAGTCAAGTGACTCCAAAAGTCCATCAGCATGGAGTTTCTTCATGCGCTTTACACCAATATGACCCAAGCGGCAGTGCCACAAAAATATGGCGCTATCATTGTTTACTCTAACCCTTTTGGTCTCAATGTTATGTATATGCGTATCGCTATCAAGATTCAATATGAACAATCCTCTCACATTCGGTGCATGACCATAAAAGATGTTACTCATATAAATAGAACAACCATTATTCTCAGACTTAAAAGAGTAATCGTCTCGCAATAAACAAGATCCAGATATAATGTTCATGCTCAACGCCGGCACTAAATAACAATGATTTAAGTTCATCACTAATCCCGATGGTAGCTAAAGTGACACTGTGCCGACGGCGATTGCATCAACCTTGGAACCATTTCCTACGCGCATCGTCACTTCGTCTTTCGCCAGCCTTCGTCTATTCCGCAGTTCCTGCTTCGAGTTGCAAATATGAGCAACAGAACCGGTATCGAATACCCAGGCACTACTACGAGAGCCGGTTAAGTACACATCAATAACATGTATATCAAATATACCTGATTTTTCTTTGCCCACCTTCTTATCTGCCAGATACTTGGGGCAATTGCGCTTCTAGTGACCCATACCCTTGCAATAGAAACACTCCGTTTCAGGCTTAGGTCCAGCTTTGGGTTTCTTCGGTGGATTGGCAACAGGCTTGCCGCTCTTCTTCGAATTGCCCTTCTTGCCTTTGCCGTTTCTCTTGAAACTAGTGGTCTTATTCACCATCAACAGTTGATGCTCTTTACGGAGTTCAGACTCTGCGACTTCCAACATCGCAAACAACTCGCCGGGAGACTTGTTCATCCCTTGCATGTTGTAGTTCAACACAAAGCCTTTGTAGCTTGGCGGCAGTGATTGGAGGATTCTGTCAGTGATAGCTTCTTGCGGGAGTTCAATCCCTAGTTCAGCTAGACGGTTTGAGTACCCAGACATTTTGAGCACATGTTCACTGACAGACGAGTTTTCCTCCATCTTGCAAGCATAGAATTTATCGGAGGTCTCATACCTCTCGATCCGGGTGTTCTTCTGAAAGATAAACTCCAACTCCTGGAACATCTCAAATGCTCCATGATGCTCAAAGCGACGTTGAAGTCCCGGTTCTAAGCCATACAAGACTGCACATTGAACTATTGAGTAGTCCTCCTTACGTGCTAACCAAGCGTTCTTAACATCCTGATCAGCCGTAGTGGGTGGTTCATCTCCTAGCGCAGCATTAAGGACATAATCCTTCTTCCCAGCTTGTAAGATTAGCTTTAAGATTACGAGCCCGGTCTACAAAGTTGCTTCCATCATCTTTCAACTTAGCTTTCTCTAGGAACGAATTAAAATTCAGGATGACTGTCGCGTGAGCCATGATCTACAACACAAATATATTCAAAGTGGACTTAGACTATGTTCAAGATAATTAGAGTTCAACTTAATCAAATTATATGCCAAACTCCCACTCAAAAAGTACATCTCTCTAGTCATTTGAGTGGTTCATGATCCACTTACACTATCCCAAGTCCGATCATCACGTGAGTTGAGTATAGTTCCAGTGGTAAGCATCCCTATGCTAATCATATCATCTATATGATTCATGATCGACCTTTCGGTCTCATGTGTTCCGAGGCCATGTCTGCACATGCTAGGCTCGTCAAGCTTAACCCGAGTGTTCCGCGTGCGCAACTGTTTTGCACCCGTTGTATGTGAACGTTGAGTCTATCACACCCGATCATCACGTGGTGTCTCGAAACGACAAACTGTAGCAACGGTGCACAGTCGGGGAGAACACAATTTCGTCTTGAAATTTTAGTGAGAGATCACCTCATAATGCTACCGTCGTTCTAAGCAAAATAAGGTGCATAAAAGGATTAACATCACATGCAATTCATAAGTGACATGATATGGCCATCATCACGTGCTTCTTGATCTCCATCACCAAAGCACCGGCACGATCTTCTTGTCACCAGCGCCACACCATGATCATCCATCAACGTGTTGCCATCGGGGTTGTCGTGCTACTCATGCTATTACTACTAAAGCTACATCCTAGCAAAATAGTAAACGCATCTGCAAGCACAAACGTTAGTATAAAGACAACCCTATGGCTCCTGCCGGTTGCCGTACCATCGACGTGCAAGTCGATATTTCTATTACAACATGATCATCTCATACATCCAATATATCACATCACATCGTTGGCCATATCACATCACAATCATACCCTGCAAAAACAAGTTAGACGTCCTCTAATTTTGTTGTTGCATGTTTTACGTCGTGACCAAGGGTATCTAGTAGGATCGCATCTTACTTACGCAAACACCACAACGGAGATATATGAGTTGCTATTTAACCTCATCCAAGGACCTCCTCGGTCAAATCCGATTCAACTAAAGTTGGAGAAACCGACACTTGCCAGTCATCTTTGAGCAAAGGGGGTTACTCGTAACGATGAAACCAGTCTCTCGTAAGCGTACGGGTAATGTCGGTCCAAGCCGCTTCAATCCAACAATACCGCGGAATCAAGAAAAGACTAAGGAGGGCAGCAAAACGCACATCACCACCCACAAAAACTTTTGTGTTCTACTCGAGAAAACATCTACGCATGAACCTAGCTCATGATGCCACTGTTGGAGAACCTCGCACGGGAAACAAAATTTTTCCTTCGCGCACGAAGACATATCATGGTGATGTCCATCTACGAGAGGGGATGAGTGATCCACATACCCTTGTATATGTACAGCAGAAGCGTTAGAGAACGCGGTTGATGTAGTGGAACATCCTCACGTCCCTCGATCCGCCCCGCGAACAATCCCGCGATCAGTCCCACGATCTAGTACCGAACGGACGGCACATCCGCGTTCAGCACACGTACAGCTCGACGATGATCTCGGCCTTCTTGATCCAGCAAGAGAGACGGAGAGGTAGAAGAGTTCTCCGGCAGCGTGACGGCGCTCCGGAGGTTGGTGATGACCTTGTCTCAGCAGGGCTCCGCCCGAGCTCCGCAGAAACGCGATCTAGAGGAAAAACCGTGGAGGTATGTGGTCGGGCTGCCGTGGAAAAGTCGTCTCAAATCAGCCCTAAAACCTCCGTATATATAGGTGGGAGGGAGGGGGCCTTGCCTTGGGGCTCAAGTATCCCCAAGGGGGTCGGCCGAGCCAAGGGGGAGGACTCTCCCCCCCAAACCGAGTTGGACTAGGTTTGGTGGGAGGGAGTCCCCCTCCCTTCCCACCTCCTCCCTTTTCTTTCTTTCTCTCTTGATTTTCTTCTCCTTGGCGCATAGGGCACTTGTGGGCTGTCCCACCAGACCACTAAGGGCTGGTTTGTCTCCCCCAAGGCCTATGGGCTTCCCCGGGGTGGGTTGCCCCCCGGTGAACTCACGGAACCCATTCGTCATTCCCGGTACATTCCCGGTAACTCCGAAAACCTTCCGGTAATCAAATGAGGTCATCCTATATATCAATCTTCGTTTTCGGACCATTCTGGAAACCCTCGTGACGTCCGTGATCTCATACGGGACTCCGAACAACATTCAGTAACCAACCATATAACTCAAATACGCATAAAACAACGTCGAACCTTAAGTGTGCAGACCCTGCGGGTTCGAGAACTATGTAGACATGACCCAAGAGACTCCTCGGTCAATATCCAATAGCGGGACCTGGATGCCCATAATGGATCCTACATATTCTACGAAGATCTTTATCGTTAGAACCTCAGTGTCAAGGATTTGTATAATCCCGTATGTCATTCCCTTTGTCCTTCGGTATGTTACTTGGCCGAGATTCGATCGTCAGTATCCGCATACCTATTTCAATCTCGTTTACCGGCACGTCTCTTTACTCGTTCCGTAATACAAGATCCCGCAACTTACACTAAGTTACATTGCTTGCAAGGCTTGTGCGTGATGTTGTATTACCGAGTGGGCCCCGAGATACCTCTCCATCACACGGAGTGACAAATCCCAGTCTTGATCCATACTAACTCAACCAACACCTTCGGAGATACCTGTAGAGCATCTTTATAGTCACCCAGTTACGTTGCGACGTTTGATACACACAAAGCATTCCTCCGGTGTCAGTGAGTTATATGATCTCATGGTCATAGGAATAAATACTTGACACGCAGAAAACAGTAGCAACAAAATGACACGATCAACATGCTACGTCTATTAGTTTGTGTCTAGTTCATCACGTGATTCTCCCAATGACGTGATCCAGTTATCAAGCAATAACACCTTGTTCATAATCAGAAGACACTGACCATCATCGATCAAGTGGCTAGACAACTAGAGGCATGCTAGGGATGGTGTTTTGTCTATGTATCCACACATGTAAATGAGTCTTCATTCAATACAATTATAGCATGGATAATAAACTATTATCTTGATACAGGAATTATAATAATAACTATATTTATTATTGCCTCTAGGGCATAATTCCAACACATAGAGATGGCGAGAAAGATGCTTGACGAATACAAGACTCCGAGACACTTTTGGGCAGAAGCCGTGGAAATAGCTTGACATGCCATAAACCGACTCTACCTGCACAAGCTTCTCTGTAAAATGACAGACTAGCTACTCACCGCTAAGAAACCCCAAGTTGGATACTTTGAAGTATTCAGCTCTAAGTGCTATATTCTTGATAAGCATCGTCGATCTAAATTTGCACCTAAATCTTATGAAGGTTTCCTTCTTGGTTACGAATCAAACTCTCACGCTTACCGTGTCTAAAACAACTTCACTCGAAAAGTTGAAGAGACGTTAGATGTGAAGTTTGATGAGACTAAAGGTTCGCAAGTAGAACAATTGCCAATTGATATAGGAGATAAGGAACCTTCAGAAGCTATCAAAGATTTTCCCATTAGCAAGATTCGTCCCAGGGAGGTGAAGGAAAGCACTTCATCAACTCAAGTGGAAGCTCCTACTTCGCATCTTGGCAAACCACAAAATGACATGGAAGCATCTACAAGAGGTAGACGACATGATGAAGAAGAGGAAGAGAAACATCTTGATGATCCACCTCAACCTTCCTCACCACCACCTCTAGGAGAAGATGACGCCAACGAAACTGCTCAAGATGACGATGAAGAAGAAGAAGCTCCTCCATCCAACAAGAATAAGTAGTCAAGAGTTAGAGCAAGAGTGGACAACGATCATCCGCTGAAACAAATCTACACCGAAATAAACAAAGGGAGAATCACTCGCTCTAAAACTCGTCTAGCTAAATTTTGTGAGCATTATTATTTCATATGTAGCATTTAACCCTTGAAGGTAGAACAAGCTCTCCAAGGTCCAGATTGGGTGAATGCCATGCATGAAGAGCAACACAAATTAAACAGGAACCATGTATGGACACTTGTTGAAAAACCAGAAGGCGAGCAGAATATTATTGGTACAAGATGGGTGTTTCGGAACAAGCAAGATGAAGAAGGACAGGTTGTACACAACAAAGCACGTCTGGTAGCCTAAGGATACACGCAAGTTGAAGTTATGGAATATGGTGAGACTTATTCTCCTGTTGCTAGACTTGAAGCCATTCATAGTCTTCTATCTTGTGCCAATCAACATGATATAACTCTCAACCAAATGGATATTAAAAGTGCCTTTCTCTATGGACAAATTGAGGAGGAAGTTTATGTTAAACAACCTCCTGGTTTTGTTAACCCTAAGAAACCTGATCATGTTTAGAAACTTCGTAAGGCTTTATATGGTCTTAAACAAGCACCTAGAGCTTCGTACAAATGCCTAACAAAGTTTCTCATTGAAAAGGGTTTTCAGATTGGAAAAATTGATGCTACCTTATTCACTAAAAGAGTAAATGGTGAATTATTTGTTTGTCAAATATATGTGGATGATATTATCTTTGGATCTACAAACCCACATTTTAGTGAAAAGTTTGGAAAGCTGATGTCAGAGAAGTACGAGATGTCCATGATGAGTGAACTGAAGTTCTTCCTTGGATTGCAAATCAAACAATCGAGAGAAGGTACGTTCATCTCTCAAATCAAGTACACCAAGGTCTTGATCAGGAAGTTCAACATGCAAGAATGCAAAGGTATAAGAACCCCCATGCCTACAAGTGGACATCTTGACCTCACTAAGGATAATGCACCCGTTGATCAAAAGTTTATAGATCAATGATTGTATCATTGTTATATCTATGTGTTTATCGGGGGGATAACCCCGGGGTAGGCTCAACGAGCCTGCTCCTTTATCTCCGGCCCCAAAGGAATGGCCAAGAACCCTTCTGCAAGGCCCCAGTCCTCTGGCCGGCTAGGCAACACCTACCGGCTAGGGGGCAAGACGACCAACTCTCTGGCCGGACAGGCAACACTTGCCGGCTAGAAACAAGCCGGCTACATCTTCCTGGCCGCCTAGGCCAAGCCAGCCGGCTAGGAACTAGGCGGCCATGCCCAAGCGGGCTAGCCGGTCGGGGATCTCAAGTCACATCAGATCGTTGTTCATGACGAGACCTTACGATTAAAGCTGGCTACGTGTCAGCAAAGGTACTGGATCGGAGTGCACGGCGGGTACCAGCGTCGGCGGCCATGCCGCTGACCTCCCCCTGACTCTGATCCATCATCCAACATAGTGTCGGCCGTCGAACTCCTACTCCATTACTGCACTCGGCGTGGGAACAGTGGAGGCGGCCGTACCGTCTACCCATGACGAAACTCGCTGGACGATGCCTGACGTACCATACATGTCCTGCGTCAACCTTACGTGAGACCTCAATTGGTTAGCCGGTGGGTCCCACAGCCAGACGGGACCTTGCAACCGGCGGGCCCCTCAAGCGACAAGACAAGACCCTCGTGGGCCCCATGGCTAGCCGGCGAGGCTGCCAGCTGGGTCCCACTCTTGTACCCTTTGTCCATATTGTAGGTCGGTGGGTTCGAATATAAAACCCCCGGCCCCCTCCATGCACAGGATCGGTCAACAGATCACACACACACACCAACCACATAGGACAGGCAGAGACGAGCCGGCTGCTCCCTTCTTCCACCTCTGCAATACAAGTCGAGGAGCAACCTTGTAATCCCATCCATACACATCATACACTCCGGCAGGACTAGGGGTATTATCTCTACGGAGAGCCCTGAACCTGGGTACATCGTGTGTTCCATGCTTGTACCAACCTCGCCCCCAGCGCCCTCCGTTGCCACTTTGGTTCTCACCTACTTTAGCCTACCTATGGCATATGTTGTGAGTATTCACCGACATTTGGCACCCACCGTGTGGCCGATCGCGGCATCGGCTGGCTTTATGCGCTGGGCGGGGCCCCACACATACACTACCGGATGCATCGCGTCCGGATCTATCTGCATGCCCGTGGAGCCCGCCTTCGATGAGGCAACGCCGATGATGATCGATGTCCCGGTCCGCCATGCGGATTCGGACGAAGAGTCCGATGACGAGGATCCTCCTAGCATCGTCGTCGCTGCAATGGAGAACCTCAGTGTTCTCTTTAGCAACCTGCGCCTCATCGATGGTCCTCGCTACTTCCGTGAGGACTTCAATGTTGAGGCACTGTGCGCCAGCTTTAGTAGGATCTCTATCACCGAGACGCCTACGCATGACGTGTACCCCAGCAACGTACTCGTCTTCGACGGCCCTCCGCCGTCGGTGGGGTTCTTCACCCCATACCATGTCGCCACCGTGTCCAACATCGTGGAGGTGATGGTCATCGGCGCCGGCACTAGCATGGCTCAGGGCAAGGTGTCATTAGACGCTGCTGACCCTGCTATTGCCACCCTGATGCTCTTCAGGCTGCGCTAACTAGCCTGAAGACGCCCATCAGCGCCTCCACAAACCCTAACGACGCACGAGCCTTGCTGGAGGAGGCTCGCAAGAAGATCTTTGAGGAGGGCACAGTCGTCGCTTCGGCGAAGCACCTGATGGAGGCCACGCAGCGCGAGTATAAATCTGCATACGGCCTCACTCCAGTTTTAGAGGCCCCTAGCCGGCTTGGTTCAGTCCGCGGCCGCAGCCGGTTCATTGCTGAGATTCTAGGCGGCAAGCAGCCCGTCTACGAGACCCGTTCAGCCAACTTGCGGGCGGCATAGGCGGCCATGGAAGAAATGCCAAGCTTGGAGGGAGAGGAGCGCGCCTTCTAGGAGAAGCGGGTCAAGGATCTCCTTGACGCCGCCAACG
The DNA here is from genome assembly GCF_904849725.1 of Hordeum vulgare subsp. vulgare. Classification (NCBI taxonomy): domain Eukaryota; kingdom Viridiplantae; phylum Streptophyta; class Magnoliopsida; order Poales; family Poaceae; genus Hordeum; species Hordeum vulgare. Next base: position 349,503,893 of record NC_058519.1, on the reverse strand, counting down.
AGCAGCAGACAGGGCTTGACCCCGGTCAAGCCCAGTCAGAGTCTCCGGGACCCAACCCCACAACACGCCGCAACCTTAGCGGTCATCAGCATGCAGAGGGATCTTCCTCGCATCGCACTTCCGGCCGGAAGGGCGAGGGAAGCCAAGACAGGCGCTCCCAGCGCCTGAGTGAGCACACTTCGAGCCGGCGTCGCGGAGGCGACCAGAGCGACTCGATGTATGAGGTTCCTCGTGCGGGGAGGACCCATGCCACCAGTTCGCAAGGTGTCCTTCCGATCGCAGCTCGGATCGGCGCTCGCGTTCCCGAGGACGACCAGGACACCCGCAGGCGTCTCAACACGCTGGCCCAGTCAGCCCTCCTAGAGTAGGGTGGCCCCATCGGTCAGGCCTGCTTCAGCCCCTGGATCCGAGGGGAGCCGTTTCCCCGAGGTTTCACCTTGCCTCGGGACACTCCCAAGTACAACGACACCGCCAAGCCAGAGGAATGGCTGATCGACTACACCACCGCCGTTGGCATTGCCAGGGGCAACAAACGTGTAGCAGTTCGCTACGTGCCACTCATGTTGGCTGGCTCCGCTCGGACTTGGCTTAACAGCCTTCCGGTCGGCAGCGTCAACTCATGGGCGGACTTCGAGGAAGCGTTCGTCCGCAACTTCACTGGCACCTACAAGCCCGCTGGCCGGCCTCGCGAGCTGGCCATGTGCGTCCAGAGGCCCGCCGAACCACTTCGCGACTACATCACTCGCTGGACGGAGCTTCTCAACTCCTGCGAGGGAGTGCATGAGGTACATGCCATCCAGTACTTCATCAACGGTTGCCGAGACGACACTCTCCTCAAGCACAAGCTCATGTGCTCCGAGCCAACCTCTCTGGCGGTGATCACGGCCAAGGCGGACAAGTACGCCACTGCCGACTCCGCGATGGGAGTCAAGGTGACCGCCTCGGACAAGGCTATCCCCACGCCGGCTACTCCCAAGCCGACTGGAGACAGTCGAGGCGGCCAAAACAACAACAATCGCAAGGCAGATCAGCTAGATTCGTGCTCCAACAACAAGTTGGTAGCGAGCGTGGAGGGTGAGGCGTCGGCTTCTCAAGCCAGATCTCAACGGAAGCGGCCCAATAGGGGCAATACGAACTGGTTGCCCAAGAAGACTTTCGAGCAGCTGCTTGACACCCCCTGCTAGATACACTCCGGGGCACAGCCTTCTACCCACAGCCTTTGACAGTGCAGCTTTGCACAACTACTGTCGCAAGGGGAGGGCCTGCCGGCTGCCCCAAGTACACATGCCGCACCTCAAGCCCTGGCTCCGGGTCCTACTCCGGCTCCACCGTCGCCGCCTCGTGACGACGGCCGCCTCCATGACGACCACCCCCTTCAAGACGGAGCATTCGTTGTCTTCACCAGTGAAGGAAACGACAAGCATAGCCTGCGCCAGCGATGGCGTGAGGTGAATGCCACACCCCCCGGTTCCCCAATACATGCATTGGTCTGAAAAGCCCATCACTTGGAGCCGGGTCGACCATCCCGTGGTGATGCCCAACCCGGGCTCATACGCGCTCATCCTCGAGCCCACCTTCGCCTCTAAGAGGCTCACCTGCTGGTTCTCCCGGGTGTTGGTCGACAGCGGCAGCAGCATCAACATCCTCTACCTCGACACTCTCCACAAGCTCAGGCTCAAGGAGACGGATGTCCTGCCGACCAGCACTGTCTTCCACGGCATCGTGCCGGGGCAGTCCTGCTCGCCTATCGGCAAAATCCAGCTGGACGTCGTCTTCGGCGACAAGGCTCACTACCGCCGCGAGTCCATATGGTTCGAGGTAGTGGACCTCAGCAGCCCGTATCACGCGCTGCTGGGCAGACCAGCTCTGGCCAAGTTCATGGCTATCCCCCACTACGCCTACCTAAAGATGAAGATGCCGGGTCGAAAGGGCATCATCACCGTTGTTGGCGACTACAAGAAGTCGCCCGAGTGTGCAAAGGACAACAACCTCCTGACCGACGCCATGGTGATTGCTGAGGAGAAGAGACAGGTCGATCGGTTCGTGGCTCAGGCTAGGAAGCAGCCGGCGATCCCTTCTCCCCCGTCCCAGTAGGCCGGCGAAGGCTCCTTCAAGCCGGCTAAGGAAACCTAGTAGGTGCCACTCGACCCTTCAAACCCCAAGCAGTGCATAACCATCGGGGATGGCCTCAAACCCAAATAGGAAGGCGAGCTCGTCGTCTTCCTCCATGAGAATCGGGACATCTTTGCATGGTCCTCCAAAGACATGCCTGGTGTTCCGAGGAAGTACGCCGAGCACAAACTTCACGTGCGACCGGATGTAAAGCCGTAAAACAACCTTTGTGCCGCTTTGCCAAGGGGAAGCGACGCACAATTGGAGAAGAGATTACCCGACTCCTTGCAGCCGACTTTATCACGGAGGTTTTCCACCCGGACTGGTTAGCTAATCCAGTCCTGGTGCTGAAGAAAATCAATACATGGAGAATGTGTATCGACTACACTAGCCTGAATAAGGCATGTCCGAAAGACCGTTTCGCGTTGCCTAGGATAGATCAAGTGATCGACTCCACTGCAGGCTGCGAAATGCTGTCATTTCTGGATGCTTATTCAGGCTACCATCAAATCAAGCTGGATCCAGCTGATCGCCTGAAGACCTCCATCATCACGCACTTCGAAGCCTACTGCTACACCACCATGATGTTTGGTTTGAAGAACGCTGGTGCGACATTCCAACACTGCATGCAGCAGTGCCTACTTCCATAGATCGGCAGAAACATCCACGTCTATGTGGATGACATCATCATCAAGACGAAGCAGCACTTCAGCCTCCTCGACGACTTGCGGGAGACGTTCGCCAACCTGCGCGAGTACAAGATCCGGCTCAACCCGGAGAAGTGCATCTTTTGGGTTCCAGGCGGCAAGCACTTGGGGTTCTTCATGTCCGCTCGTGGCATCAAGGCGAACCCCGAGAAGATCGGCACCATCGAGCAGATGGTGAAGCCGGCTCGAATCCTAGACGTCCAGAAGTTCGCCGGCTGCCTGGCATCCCTTATCCTGTTCGTCAACCGGCTCGGCGAGAAGGCCATTCCACTCTACCAGCTCATGAAGAAGACAACGAAATTCGAGTGGAACGACCAGGCGGACAAAGCATTCCACGACCTCAAGCGGGTCATCTCGAGCCTGCCAATCTTGGTAGTGCCGGCTGAAAGGGAACCCATACTCATATACATTGCAGCGACCACTCGTGTGGTTAGTGTAGTGCTGGTAGTTCAACGCAAGGAGGAGGGCAAGGTACTGTTAGTGCAGCGCCCTGTCTACTACCTCAGCGAGGTCTTGTACGCCTCCAAGCAGAACTATCCCCACTACCAAAAAATGTGTTATGGTGTTTACTTTGCTGCAAAGAAGTTGAAGCAATACTTCCAAGAGCAAGCTATCACCGCGGTGAGCACTGCTCCACTTTCAGAAATGATGGGCAACCGTGATGCAACTGGCAGGATTTTTGTGGGGACCCCGACTGGTGAGTCGAGATCGCCATGCCCAGTGATCCCAAGGATCAATGCTCACTGAACACAGATACTGAATAATAGAGTCTTACATCCAAATACCGAATATTACATCACATGACCGAAGGGTTAGGTTCACAAAGAGGGCCTAAGGCCAAAAAAAGCGGGTACAGCAGGTAGCGGAAACTCATAAGGGCTAAGCGGGTGCCCGTGCCATCAAGCCTACACTGATAGGCATTCCGACTTGGAAGCGTCCTAGGTCGCCGGTCCGTCTCCGAAGACGTACTCGTCGCCAAACTCCGGTCCTTCCTTGTCTGGTCAATAATATAACCAGTGGCAAGCCAATGAGTACTTCTGAATGTACTCGCAAACAACCCATGATATGAACAATAAAAATGATGGACAATTATCATGCATCTCTAGTATAACTCATCTGGGTGGAATGATCATGGATATGCATTAAGTTAAAGAATTACTCTTGAAGAACAGGTTACAGATATCAACATTTCTGCTAAGGGTTGAACCATCCCGGTTCACCCTATATGCCAAGTCATCGGACTTGTCATAACCTCAATATATTAATGAGGGTTAAACCATCCGGGTTTACCTTATATGCCAAGTCATCAGACTTGTCATAACCTCAATGTATTAATGAGGGTTAAACCATCCGGGTTTACCCAATATGCCAAGTCATCGGACTTGTCATAACCTCAATGTATTAATGAGGATTAAACCATCCGGGTTTTCCCTATATGCCAAGTCATCGAACTTAGTCATATTATTATGATTATAACACCTTTTTAACACCACACACACAGACACTTGCTTTATGCGGAAATATCAGGACGTAGTTTCAGCATGATTACCCAACTGTCCTTGACCGTGGACACGACTATTCGAATAGTTTACACTCTGCAGAGATAGTACGCTGGACCCACGATATCCGGGAAACTTCTGTGTCATCCACGACTCGCGGTATATCATATATACCCGAGGTAAGTACCCGATCATCATCTTTCTCCTGACGATACTAGACAAAGAGGTCCACTCGATTGGTACCCAGCCCACATGTTATACGTCTTACGAGCACCGACTCTGGACAGTATCAATCATGCGGGGACCAACAGTGTGCCTAGAACTCATAATAATGGCAAGTGCTTCGATGAAGCCTTCGGTACCATCACACCAATGATGAATCCGCACTGTGATCTCATGCAACAAAAAAGTACTTGCTATTCTAGAATGCATCAATGTATATGCTCAAGTCATGGTCAAAGGGCTGCTTGCCTTGGTCAACTAAGTATCCTGGGTCTTCGTGGTCTTCCGCTCCGAATCCTTCGTCACTCGGTAATTCTATCGTCGAGAATAGAATAAATAAGAAATAGCTCACACTAAAACAGATCACAAACCATTTTTAAAAATGTTGCAAGTCTTGGTAAAAATCAGGTTGTTACTTTGAAAATATCTTCTCTTTGTTTTTACTTAGCAAAGCATTTTTAATAATTATAAAACAGAAGCAAATTATTGCTTTTAATGCCTTTATATTGCTATAGAACAGATTCTGCTTTTGACAAATATCAACAATGGCAGAATCAAATACTACTCATTTTCAGAAAAATATCAGTGGAAGAATCATATTTTTCCACTGGATAGTTATTTTTACAAAAATCATTTAGTCTCAAGTTTATAAAAATAAAAGGAAAGGCCATAGCCTGGCCTGGGAAGCCGGCCGGCCCAGCCAGTTGCAGGCTGCCAGGCGCACGCGCACCAGGTTTGAATCTGACGTGCGGGCCCCTGGAGTCAGCGGCTTTGGCTGCGCGCAGGGCAGCTCCAGGACACCGACAGGTGGAGCCCACCTGTCGGGTTCTTCTCCTACCTCTAGCCAGAGAGGAGGAAACGAACGCCAGCGAGGCTACCGTCGTCCATGGGCCTAGCTAATGGCAGGAATGGATTCAGCATGCCTCCGCCTACCTGTAGGTGGTCGGAACAGCGTCGGAGAGGCTAGGAGTCACCGGCGACGAGGTGGCCGTGGCGGAGGAGTTTTGGGAGGTAGTTGAACTGATAGCTAGGGGCACTGACAAGCTCGGGGTTGTTGGGGGAAAGGTTCCTGGTGTCGAGGGGGGTGCTCTGGTGGGTCGAGTGTCGCAGGAGCCGGCGTATAACCGGAGATCGACCGGAGCTCCGAGGCGGAGGGTCCTCGGTCGATCTCGAGTACTGGGGCTCTGCGAGCTCGATTGGGTGGCTAGGGGGGGCTAGTGGTTGTGTAGAGGCTGTTGGAGGGGTGCTGAGGTGCCGGGGGGCCTATTTATAGGCTGGCGACGGTGAGCCGAACTCGGTGCGCCGGTGACTCACCGTGGCGTGCGTGCGTGCACAGTGAGGGGCTGGCTGCGAAACCACGGTCTCCGGACGTGGTTTAGGACGCTCTAAAGCATCGGCCGCAGAAGGAAATAGCGTGGGGTCGAGCTGCAGCGTCCGTGCATGTTCGGCCGAGTCGGGTGCGCGCGGGCATGCGTCGCCCGAGCTCTAGCGCGGGGGAGGAGGGTCCCTGGTGGCTGCTTTACACTGAGGGGTTGTCGGGGGAGGTCTTGGACACTTCGGGGGAGGTTGGAACCAGCCGGGAGTGTCGTCCCCTTCTCGGTTGCTCTCTGTAGCACGTCCAGAGCGCAGTTTTGGCATGCCACGGCATGCTGGCGCGCTCTGGGGCACTTCAGACGTGTCCCTCATGTCCTGGGTGTTGCTGGGAGTGTATCTAGCCGTTGTGTGCTAGTGAGAGCACTGGTTGGTCAAGGGGGACATGGCTTACTAGTGCTGCCAGTCCTGATCTATGGCACAAATTGGAGTTTTTGTCACTTGTGCTTTGAACTGGGGAGGGGCCAGTTGACTGGGTGTTTAGGTGGGTCTGTGGCACTAATACAACAAGTTTGAGGCCTTGACATGGGGTAAAATAGTGGCTAGGTGGGTTTTTACCTTGCTGCCAGAAGGTGTTCGAAAGTGGTTTGGGGTGCTTCCAGTCTACCACTGGAATTGCCACTTAACAGGTTTGGTCTTGGGGTTAAAGTAGAGGCTTCCACCAAATTTGAGCTCCATTGCACAAGTTTAGCTTTGTAAACTTGAAAATGCATGGTAGTGGCCAGATCTGTCTTCTCCAAAGGGAGTGTGACTAAACAGAGTCTAGGAAATCTCAGTTTTGGTGTGGATTCCTCTTTTGAGGTGCAAAACTCCCCTGCAAAGTTTCAGCCCTGTTGGACAAACTTTGCTATATAGAGTTGTTCCAACTCTATTCTGGACAGAGAGGGTTTTAGGCTCATTTGGTGACCTTCCCCACCTTGGATCAAGGTGAGAGTTTATGTGGGCACCAAATATGGCTTGGGGAGGCTCCTGTAATTTAATGGGATTTTATTGAGAATAGTTCCTTTGGAAATATCTCAAAAGGTTAAAACAGACATAAATGATTTTCAGGGTTTTTCTCAAATAATAATAATATAAATAGGGTTGAAAATGTTATGTATGGAAAATATATGTCCTAGTGAGCTTCCATGAATTTACTCAGAATTTTCTAAGGCAGAGAAGCATTTTTCCTTGTGGGAATATCATTTCTGGCCTTAGAAACAGACATGTATTTAAAATAGAAAAATAATGTTTTTGGCAAAACAAAATAGTATTTGAGTTCAGATCACCAACTTTGGTTGAGAGGGCTACTAAGTATCATGAACTAGTAGTGTAACCCAAGCAAGGTAAAGGTGATCTGATGTTAAAGAAAGGAGTTTTGGAAATTCATTTTTAATTAAATAAATAATTAGCCATGGGTTTGGTTCAACAAGCAAACAAGCACACATTCATACAAGGCATTCATAGCATTCACAACATCATTGGAAAAAGTTTTAAAAAGCCCTGATTTTTGCAACTCAAAACATTGGTAGTCAAAAACAGGGTGTGACAATTGCCAAGTGGGCCATCGCCATGGCGGACCACGATATCCGCTACGAGCCTCGCATCGCCATCAAATTTCAGGTGGTGGCCGACCTCCTAGTCGACTCGGCTGAAACCCAGTTTGAGCCACCACCTCGGGACTCCTCACATTGGCGGATGCACTTCGACGGCTCAAAGATACGGACCGGCCTCGGAGCCTGCATCGTCTTGACGTCTCCAAAAGGAGACCAGCTCAAGTATGCTCTCCAGATCCACTTCGCCGCCTCCAACAACGTCGCCGAGTACGAAGCACCCCCTCACGGCCTCCGGCTCACCAACGAGATTGGCATCCGGCGGCTCATCTGCTTCGGCGACTCAGACCTTGTGGTGCAGCAAGTTTCTGGCAAATGGGACGCGAGGGACGCCAACTTGGCAAGCTACCGCTTCCTCAGCCAGCAGCTCAGTGGCCCCTTTCAAGGTTGCGAGTTCCACCATGTTCCCAGGGCGGAAAACGAGGCGGCCGATACATTGGCCAAGATTGGCTCCATGAGACACGCTATCCGAGCTAGTGTCTCCCACGAGCAGCTGCTCAAGCCGTCTACCAGGCCGTCTCCAGAGTCGGCATCAATTTTCATACCGGCTGATTCTTCGGTGCAAGCGCCTTCGGCTCCACCAGCTAAACCGGCTACAACTCTTGTGCCGGCTATGCTAGCCCTGCCAACTCCAATGCCGGCACCGGCTACAACTACTTTGCTGGCTACGAGTACTTCGTCGGCTACAACAACAAATCCGGCTCCGCCCTGCCTCGAATCCTGTCGTCTCGACACCCAGTGGGTGGACGTCATGGAGGTAGATGGTGAGCCGGCCGCCACGACGGCATCAGAGACACCATGTCTCGAGCCCACGACTACTTCTTCATCAAGCGCGGGGGCTGTAGAAGCCCCTGATAGTCAGGTCGAGATGGTGCCAGCCCTTGTGTCGGCTCCTTCATGGGCTCAACCCATCCTGGCCTTCCTCCTTCACGGCGAACTTCCTCAAGACGAGGGGGAGGCGAGGCATATCCAGCGCAGATCTGCAGCCTACACCATCATCAATCGCGAGCTGGTTCGGCGTAGCGTGACTGGTGTGTTCAAGCGTTGTGTCGAATCTGAAAAGGGACAGGAGATCCTCAGACACATTCACAAGGGGGAGTGGGGGCATCATGCCGCCTCTAGAACCCTGTGACCAAGGCGTTCCGCCATGGATTCTATTGGCCCACGGCCCTCGAGGAGGCCGTGGACATGGTCAACAAATGAGAGGGCTGCCAATTCTTTGGGACGGAAAGCCACATGCCGCCTTCGACCCTCAAAACCATCCCCTTGTCATGGCCTTTCGCTGTCTGGGGGTTGGACATGGTGGGGCCCTTCAAGACGGCTCATGGTGGCATGACTCACCTCTTGGTGGCCGTCTACAAATTTACCAAGTGGATCGAGGCTAGGCCCATCAAGAAGCTTGATGGCCCCACAGCTGTCAAGTTCATCACGGACATCTCTTTCTGATATGGCGTCCCCCACAGGATCATCACCGACAACGACACTAACTTCGCCAAGGACGCTCTGGCGCTCTACTACTGCAAGGTAGGCATCCGGCTCGACTTGGCGTCAGTGGCACATCCCCAGTACAATGACCAGGTGGACAGGGCCAACGGCCTAATCATGACCGACATCAAGCCAAGACTGGTGGCACCACTTGTGAGGTCAGCCGGCTACTGGATCGAAGAACTGCTGGCTGTATTGTGGAGTCTCCGCACCACGCCTAACCGGTCAACCGGCTTCACTCCGTTCTTTCTAGTATACGGGTCCGAAGCCATCATCCCTACGGATATCGAGTCCGACTCGCCTCAGGTCACCCTGTACACGGAAACAGAGGCGAAGGAGGCAAGGGAAGACGATGTTGATCTCCTCGAGGAAGCAAGGGACCTAGCCTTGAGCCGGACGGCCATCTATCAACAGAAGCTGAGATACTACCACAACAAGAAGATCAAGCTTCTCTCTTTCAGAGAGGGAGACCTAGTGCTCAGAAGAATCTAGCGCACCGCCGGGCAACACAAGGTTTCATCCCCATGGGAGGGACCCTTCATCATCAGCAGGGCATTGCACAACAACGCATACTACTTGATCGATGCCTAGAAGCCAAGGAAGCGCAAGAGGGATGACACCGGCCAGGAGATGGAATGCCCATGGAACGCGGCATTGCTTCGCCCATTCTATTGCTAGAAGCCAAGTATCAAACATGGAAAGAGCATGCACATATGCATCTTTCTCCCTCTTCAGGGATATCCAATGAATGCAATGAAAAGAGCATGCCATATGCTTCTTTTCAAATTCATACTTAGAGTGCTCACTCTGTGAGCCCCTTGCCGGCTCTAATAAGCTCGGGGGCTTGCTAGCCGTCCGGACGACTTCCTTATGTTGTAGAAAAACACATAGTGTACGCCGGACCGATCCCTGGTCACCTCATAACAACTACAGACCGGCTCCCGGCTTTCCGGCTAGCGAGGCGACGCCAGGTAAGGCCGGATGCACGGAAAGTTTGAATACAAAAAGATTGCCGGCTCGCGTTGGCTTGATCTATTTGACGATCTCATTCTAGCCGGCCTCTGCTGGTTTATGTCTGAATCTTGAAGTCTTGATGGCTTCGAAAAATTGAAGTCCTATATTCTCAAGGTCAGAAACCTCGACCCAATCACAGACCGGCTCTCGTCTGTCGGGCTGGCAGGGTGGAAACTTGTGGGGTAGAGGAGATGGAGAAAAAGAAGTCAAACAGGAATCAAAAGATGAAGATATAAAACAACATGCATGGCAATACGAATATAATGCTGAATCCATACATTCAAAAAGCATTGGCCCACGGCCGAAATTCATTACAACCCAAGTGGGTGGAACTGTTGTACTGAAAAGATAATTGCAGACAACAAAAAGAAAAAACAGGATCGACTAAGGGGCTGCAGCCTCGTAGGTCGCCCTGGGTGCTGCTCCTGAAGTGGTGGCTTCACCATCGCCGGCTGCTCCCGAGGCGGTGGCGCTGTCTCCTCCGCGAGGGCTTCGGGCTCCGTCCTCGTCGGAGTCGGCATACGCCTCACCGCTGTCGGCGGCTGCGTTCTCCACCTGATGGGCCGCCTCGTCGGAGTTGCCATCGGCGTCATAGGGCTGAAGGCCATGCAGATCCTGAGGGATCACATTGCCGCCTTCACCCCGCTCCAAGTTGAGCTCATCCCAGGCAGCGTACGAGGTGATGTCGCTGGCCCTCACGCGCAGCTCCTCCTCCACGGCATGCAGCTCCACCTCCGAGCCGTCGCGCTGAGAGACGAGCTTGCCCAAGCCAGCGGGAGAGCCGGTCATCGACGCCGGCTCCAATCCATCAGGCCACAAAGCCTTCACCATCGACAAGCTAGTGATCTAGAGCTGAGCCACGAACTCGCCCATGACACGCAAGTGGGCTGTGAGGCCCACCCTGATCTCCTCCACGCTCCAGCCGGAGGTAACGTCTTCCTCCTGCCCGGCCGCGCGGCGCTCCTCGCGGCTCACCTGGACGACCATGTCGGCCGCGTCCCATGTCTCAGGGAAGAGGCCTGAGATAGCGGAGGGGCGCAAAGAAGAGTAAGAAGAGGAGGCGGCAAGGAAAATTCAAGACAAAACAAAGGAAGACTCACGGTGGAAGTGGCTATCAGTCTCATGGGCGCCCTCCACAGCCTCAAGCTCCCACACCTTGCTCACTTGCGTGAGGCGGGTGACTTCATCTTGTAGGGCCGCCGCCATGTCCAGGGGCTTGGCCAGCTGCCCCTACTTCTGGATCAGGGCCTGCTCCTTATCTTTCAAGGCAACGTCCTTGAGCTTCATCTCCTCGAGATGAAGCGTCTCAAGACGCTCCATGTCGGCAGTATGGGATGCGTCCTTCTCCTGCAAGGAGGTGCGCAGCTGCTCCTGCTCAACCTGGCGGGCCGCCTCGAGCTCCTTCTTCTCCGCCTGGAGAAGAGTCAGTTGCTGCTGGAGCCAGAACGTCTGCCTCGCGCTCGGCGTCCTGCTCCACGGCAGCCTCGTCCAGCCGGGCCTCAAGCTCGGCGATCTGGCCATCAGCTGCCTGGTTTTGAGCCCGCAACGTGTTGTACGCTTGCACGTGGGCATCATAAATATCCTACAAAGCACTGAACAAGCAAAAATAAGATTCGGCCTGGTTAAATCATAACCAACCCAATTCTCGGGGGCTACACCCAGTGGGTGCGCTAGCGCGCCCCCACTAAAAAAGCAAGGCAAGAGAAGAAGCTCAAAGAGATTCGGCCGGCCCGACTCTCGGGGGCTACACCCAGTGGGTGCGCTGGCGTGCCCCCACTGATTCAAGACAAAAAAATTCGAAGACAGAGACGAGACACTTACCCTGGTGCGCTTCCCCAGACGCTCCAGATCGCCATCCACCATGCGGGCCGCCTGGTGCACCTTGTACCGGCTGCTGGCAAACAACGATATCAGCTCCGGGACACCGTGGACCACGGTGCCTGTGGGCAGCTTCTGGCGCTCTAGATTGGCCGCTCGCCAAGCCTTCATGGGCCGGCTCCTGGAGCAGCCGGACCACGGTTATAGACGACGATGGTGCCATCTCCAAGCGCTAGCATGCCGGCCTGCTCTGCCGACATCCCAGCCGGCGCCGTCTCCTCGGCAGGAGGTGGATGGGCCGGTGTCCGGCGCATCCATGTTCACCCCTGGCGCATCCGGAGCCACGTCTGGCGCATCCAGGTTCAGTTCTGGCGCGTCGGCCACCGTGTCGGCCTCTGGTGAATCAGGGATCACCTCAAGATCCACCGGCACGGAGGCGTCCGGCTCGGAAGGATGGGCCCCCTCGGTCCTCGGGGCGCGCCTTGTTGGGGAACGTCGCATGGGAAACAAAAATTTTCCTACGCGCACGAAGACCTATCATGTTGATGTCCATCTACGAGAGGAGATATTTGATCTACGTACCCTTGTAGATCGCACAGCAGAAGCGTTAAGCAACGCGGTTGATGTAGTGGAACTTCCTCACGTCCCTCGATCCGCCCCGCGAACCGTCCCGCGATCCCTCCCACGATCTAGTGCCGAACGGACGGCACCTCCGCGTTCAGCACACGTATAGCTCAACGATGATCTCGGCCTTCTTGATCCAGCAAGACAGACGGAGAGGTAGATGAGTTCTCCGGCAGCGTGACGGTGCTCTGGAGGTTGGTGATGATCTTATCTCAGCAGGGCTCCGCCCGAGCTCCGCAGAAACGCGGTCTAGAGGTAAAACCGTGGAGATATGTGGTCGGGCTGCCGTGGCCAAGTTGTGTCAAATCAGCCCTAAAACCTCCGTATATATAGGGCGAAGAGGGGGAGCCTTGCCTTGGGGTCCAAGGACCCCCAAGAGGTTCGGCCGAGCCAAGGGGGGGAGTCCTCCCCTTCCAAACCGAATCCAACTAGGTTTGGAAGGAGGAGTCCTTCCCCTTTTTCCCACCTCCTCTTTTTTCTTTCCTTTTCTCTTTGATTTTCTTCCTATGGCGCATAGGGCCTTCTTGGGCTGTCCCACCAGCCTACTAAAGGCTGGTGCGCCACCCCCAAGGCCTATGGGCTTCCCCGGGGTGGGTTGCGCCCCCGGTGAACACCCGGAACCCATTCGTCATTCCCGGTACATTCCCGGTAACTCCAAAAACCTTCCGATAATCAAATGAGGTCATCGTATATATCAATCATCGTTTCCGGACCATTCCAGAAACCCTCGTGATGTCCGTGATCTCATCCGGGACTCCGAACAACATTCGGTAACCAACCATATAACTCAAATACGCATAAAACAACGTCGACCCTTATGTGTGCAGACCCTGCAGGTTCGAGAACTATGTAGACATGACCCGAGTGACTCCTCGGTCAATATCCAATAGCGGGACCTGGATGCCCATATTGGATCCCACATATTTTACGACGATCTTATCGTTTGAACCTCAGTGCCAAGGATTCATATAATCTCGTATGTCATTCCCTTTGTCCTTTGGTATGTTACTTGCCCGAGATTCGATCGTCAGTATCCGCATACCTATTTCAATCCCGTTTACCGGAAAGTCTCTTTACTCGTTCCGTAATACAAGATCCCGCAACTTACACTAAGTCACTTTGCTTGCAAGGCTTGTGTGTGATGTTGTATTACCGAGTGGGCCCCGAGATACCTCTCCGTCACACGGAGTGACAAATCCCAGTCTCGATCCATACTAACTCAACGAACACCTTCGGAGATACCTGTAGAGCATCTTTATAGTCACCCAGTTATGTTGCGACGTTTGATACACACAAAGCATTCCTCCGGTGTCAGTGAGTTATATGATCTCATGGTCATAGGAACAAATACTTGGCACGCAGAAAACAGTAGCAACAAAATGACACGATCAACATGCTACGTCTATTAGTTTGGGTCTAGTCCATCACATGATTCTCCTAATGATGTGATCCCGTTATCAAGTGACAACACTTGCCTATGGTTAGGAAACCTTGACTATCTCTGATCAACGAGCTAGTCAACTAGAGGTTTACTAGGGACAGTGTTTTGTCTATGTATCCACACATGCACTGTGTTTCCAATCAATACAATTATAGCATGGAGAATAAACGATTATCATGAACAAAGAAATAAAATAATAACTAATTTATTATTGCCTCTAGGGCATGTTTCCAACAGTCTCCCACTTGCACTAGAGTCAATAATCTAGTTCACATCACCATGTGATTCCAACGAATCCAACACCCATATAGTCATGGGGTGTGATCACGTCTTGCTCGTGAGAGTGGTTTTAGTCAACGGTTCTGAAACTTTCAGACCCGTGTGTTCTTTACAAATCTTTATGTCATCTTATGGATGCTGCTACTATGTGCTATTCGGAAATACTCCAAATATCTACTCTACTATACGAATCCGTTTCACTACTCATAGTTATTCCGATTAGTGTCAAAGCTTGCATCGACGTAACCCTTTACGACGAACTCTTTAACCACCTCCACAATCGAGAAAATTTCCTTAGTCCATCAGTTACTAAGGATAAATTTTGACCACTGCTAGTGATTCAATCATGGATCACTCTCTGTACCTCTCAACAGATTTTGAGTCAAGGCACACATCAGGTGCGGTACCCAGCATGGCATATTTCATATTCTACGGCCAAGGCATAGAAGACGACCTTCGTCTATTCTCTTTATTCTGCCGGGGTCGGGTTTTTAGTCTTACTCAAATTCACACCTCACAACACAACCAAGAACTCCTTCTTTGCTGATCTATTTTGAACTCCTTCAAAAACTTGTCAAGGCATGGATCTTGTTGAAACTTCCATGAAGCGCTTTCGATCTATCTCCATAGATCTTTGATGCTCAACGTTCAAGTAGCGCAATCTAGGTACTCCTTTGAATACTCCTTTCAAACAACCTTGTATGCTTTACAGAAATTCTATATTACTTCTGATCCACAATATGTCAACCACATATACTTATCAGTAATTCTATAGTGCTCCCACTCACTTCTTTGGAAATACAAGTTTCTCATAAACCTTGTACAAACTGAAAATCTTTGATCATCTCATCAAAGTGTATATTCCAACTCTGAGATGCTTGCACCAGTCCATTGAAGGATCGCTGGAGCTTGCATACTTGTTAGTTTCTTTAGGATCGACAAAACCTTCTAGTTGTATCACATACAATGTTTGCTCAAGGAAACCGTTGAGGAAACAATGTTTTGACATCCTATGTGCAATATTTCATAAATAATGCAACAACTACTAACATGATTCTAACAGACTTTTAGCATCGCTACGAGTGAGAAGGTCTCATCATAGTCAACTGTTTGATCTTGTCGGAAACATCTTTCCGACAAGTCGAGCTTTTCTTAATAGTGACTTATCACCATCATCGTCTGTCTTCCTTTTAAAGATCCATCTTTACTCAACTGTCCCATGACCATCAAGTAGTTCTTCCAAAGTCTACACTTTGTTTTCATACATGGATCCTCTCTCGGATTTCATGGCTTCCAGCCATTTGTCGGAATCCGGGCCCACCATTGCTTTCTCCATAACTCGTAGGTTCACTGTTTCTCAACAACATGACCTCCAAGACACGGTTACCGTACCACTCTGCAGTAGTATGCGACCTTGTCAACCTACGCGGCTTGTAGTAACTTGATCCGATGCTCGAAGATCACCATCATCATCTTTCACTTCAATTGGTATAGGCGCCACAGGAACAACTTCCTGCGCCCTGCTACACACTGGTTGAAGTGATGGTTCAATAACCTCATCAAGTTCTACCACCCTCCCACTCAATTCTTTCGAGCGAAACCTTTCCTTGAGAAAGGATCTGTTTTAGAAACAAACACTTTGCTTTCAGACCTGAGATAGGAGATGTACCCAACTGTTTTGGATATCCTATGAAGATGCATTTATCCGCTTTGGGTTTGAGTTTATTCGACTGAAACTTTTTCACACAAGTGTCGAAGCCCCAAACTTCCAAGAAACGATAGTTTAGATTTCTTTAAACCTCAGTCTATACCGTGTCATCTCAACGGAAATACGCGGTGCCCTATTTAAAGTGAATGCGGTTGTCTCTAATGCATAACCCATAGACGATAGTGGTAATTCGATAAGAGACATCATAGCATGCACCATACTAAATAGTGCGTGTCTATGACGTTCAGACAGATCATCACACTATGATGTTCCAGGTGGCATGAACTACGAAACAATTTCCACATTGTCTTAACTGCTTACCATAACTCATAACTCAGATATTCATTTCTATGATCATATCGTAGACAGTTTATCCTCTTGTTACGATGAACTTCACTCCTGAAACAGAATTGAACCTTTCAATATTTCAGACTTGTGATTCATTAAGTAAATACTCTTGTATCTGCTCAAATCGTCATTGAAGTAAGAACATAATGATATCCACTGCGTGTCTCAGCACACATTGGACTGCATACATCAAAATGTATCACTTCCAACAAGTTACTATCTTGTTTCATCTCAATGAAAACAAGGCCTTGCTCATGTGGTATGATTTGCATGTCACTAGTGATTCAAAATCAAGTGAGTACAAAGATCCATCAGCATGGAGCCTCTTCATGCAATTTACACCAACATGACTCAAGCGGCAGTGCCACAAGTAAGTGGTACTATCATCATTACCTCGTATCTTTTGGCACCAATATTATGAACATGTGTAACACTACGATCGAGATTCGATAAACCATTGAAGGTGATTTATTCAAGCAAATAGGGTAACCATTATTCTCTTTAAATGAATAATCGTATTGCAATAAACACGATCCAATCATGTTCATGCTTACACAAGTACCAAATAACAATTATTTAGGTTTAACACCAATCCCGATGGTAGATGGAGTGTGCGACGTTTGATTATATCAACCTTGGAAACACTTCCAACATGTATCGTCACCTCGCCTTTAGCTAGTCTCCGTTTATTCCGTAGCTTTTATTTCATGTTACTAATCACTTAGCAACTGAACCGGTATCCAATACCCTCGTGCTACTAGGCGTACTAGT
This sequence comes from Hordeum vulgare subsp. vulgare, assembly GCF_904849725.1. Taxonomy (NCBI): domain Eukaryota; kingdom Viridiplantae; phylum Streptophyta; class Magnoliopsida; order Poales; family Poaceae; genus Hordeum; species Hordeum vulgare. The sequence continues at coordinate 349,486,902 of NC_058519.1, read as the reverse complement.
AAAGTACACATCAACATCATGTATATCAAATATACTTCTTTCGACTTTTGCCAGCCTTCTTATCTACCAAGTATCTAGAGTTGCTCCGCCTCCGTGACTGTTCCCCTCATTACAGAAGCACTTAGTCTCGGGTTTGGGTTTAATCTTGGGTCTCTTCATTAGTGCAGCAACTGTTTTGCCGTTTCACGAAGTATCCCTTCTAGCCCTTGCCTTTCTTGAAACTTAGTGGTTTTTCAAACCATCAACTATTGATGCTCCTTCTTGATTTCTACTTTCGCAGTGTCAAACATCGCGAATCGCTCAAGGATCATTGTATCTATCCTTGATATGTTATAGTTCATCACGAAGCTCTCACAGCTTGGTGGCAATGACTTTGGAGAACCATCACTATCTCATCTGGAAGATTAACTCCCACTTCATTCAAGCGATTGTCGTACTCAGACAATCTGAGCACACGCTCAACGATTGAGCTTTTCTCCTTTACTCTGTGGACAAAGAATCTTGTCGGAGGTCTCGTACCTCTTAACAAGGGCACAAGCATGAAATCACAATTTCATCTCTTCAGAACATCACTTATGTTCCGTGACATTTCAAAACGTCTTCGACGCCTTGCTTCTAAGCCATTAAGTATTTTGCACTGAACTATCGTGTAGTCATCATAAACGTGTATGTCGGATGTTCACAGCATCCACAGACGACGCTCGAGGTGCAACACGCCGAGTGGTGCACTAAGGACATAAGCCTTCTGCGCAGCAATGAGGACAATCCTCTGCAAAGTTTGCTACAATCAACTTTCAACTAAATTTTCTCTAGGAACATATAAAAACAGTAGAGCTATAGCGCAAGCTACATCGTAATTCGCAAAGACCATTAGACTATGTTCATGACAATTATTTCAATTAATCATATTACTTAAGAACTCCCACTCAAAAAGTACATCTCTCTAGTCATTTGTGTGGTACCTGATCCAAATCCACCATCTCAAGTCCGATCATCACGTGAGTCGAGAATAGTTTCGGTGGTAAGCATCTCTATGCTAATCATATCAACTATACGATTCATGCTCGTCCTTTCGGTCTCATGTGTTCCGAGGCCATGTCTGCACATGCTAGGCACGTCAAGCTTAACCCGAGTGTTCCGCGTGTGCAACTGTTTTGCACCCGTTGTATGTGAACGTTGAGTCTATCACACCCGATCATCACGTGGTGTCTGGAAACGACGAACTGTAGCAACGGTGCATAGTCGGGGAGAACACAATTTCGTCTTGAAATTTTAGTGAGAGATCACCTCATAATGCTACCGTCGTTCTAAGCAAAATAAGGTGCATAAAAGGATTAACATCACATGCAATTCATAAGTGACATGATATGGCCATCATCACGTGCTCCTTGATCTCCATCACCAAAGCACCGGCACGTTCTTCTTGTCACCGGCGCCACACCATGATCTCCATCAACGTGTCGCCATCGGGGTTGTCGTGGTACTCATGCTATTACTACTAAAGCTACATCCTAGCAAAATAGTAAACGCATCTGCAAGCACAAACGTTAGTTTAAAGACAACCCTATGGCTCCTGCCGATTGCCGTACCATCGACGTGCAAGTCGATATTATCTATTACAACATGATCATCTCATACATCCAATATATCACATCACATCGTTGGCCATATCAGATCACAAGCATACCCTGCAAATACAAGTTAGACGTCCTCTAATTTTGTTGTTGCATGTTTTACGTGGTGACCAGGGGTATCTAGCAGGATCGCATCTTACTTACGCAAACACCACAACAGAGATATACGAATTGCTATTTAACCTTATACAAGGACCTCCTCGGTCAAATCCGATTCAACTAAAGTTGGAGAAACTGACACTTGCCAGTCATCTTTGAGCAACGGGGTTACTCGTAGCGATGAAACCAGTCTCTCGTAAGCGTACGAGTAATGTCGGTCCAAGCCGCTTCAATCCAACAATACCGCGGAATCAAGAAAAGACTAAGGAGGGAAGCAAAACACACATCACCGCCCACAAAAAACTTTTGTGTTCTACTCGAGAAGACATCTACGCATGAACCTAGCTCATGATGCCACTGTAGGGGAACGTCGTATGGGAAACAAAAATTTTCCTACGCGCACGAAGACCTATCATGGTGATGTCCATCTACGAGAGGGGATATTTGATCTACGTACCCTTGTAGATCGCACATCAGAAGCATTAAGAAACGAGGTTGATGTAGTGGAACGTCCTCACGTCCCTCGATCCGCCCCGCGAACCGTCCCGCGATCCGTCCCGCGATCTAGTGCCGAACGGACGACACCTCCGCGTTCAGCACACGTACAACTCGACGATGATCTCGGTCTTCTTGATCCAGCAAGAGAGACGGAGAGGTAGATGAGTTCTCCGGCAGCGTGACGACGCTCCGGAGGTTGGTGATGATCTTATCTCAGCAGGGCTCCGCCCGAGCTCCGCAGAAACGCGAGCTAGAGGGAAAACCGTGGAGATATGTGGTCGGGCTGCCGTGGCCAAGTTGTGTCAAATCAGCCCTAAAACCTCCGTATATATAGGGGGAAGAGGGGGAGCCTTGCCTTGGGGTCCAAGGGCCCCCAAGAGGGTCGGCCGGGCCAAGGGGGGGAGTCCTCCCCTTCCAAACCGAATCCAACTAGGTTTGGAAGGGGGAGTCCTTCCCCTTTTTCCCACCTCCTCTTTTTTCTTTCCTTTTCTCTTTGATTTTCTTCCTATGGTGCATAGGGACTTCTTGGGCTGTCCCACCAGCCCACTAAGGGCTGGTGCGCCACCCCCAAGGCCTATGGGCTTCCCCGGGGTGGGTTGCCGCCCCCCCCGGTGAACACCCGGAACCCATTCGTCATTCCCGATACATTCCCGGTAACTCCGAAAACCTTCTGGTAATCAAATGAGGTCATCCTATATATCAATCTTCGTTTCCGGACCATTCCGGAAACCCTCGTGATGTCCGTGATCTCATCCGGGACTCCGAACAACATCCGGTAACCAACCATAAGTCAAATACACATAAAACAACGTCGACCCTTAAGTGTGCAGACCCTGCGGGTTCGAGAACTATGTAGACATGACCCGAGTGACTCCTCGGTCAATATCCAATAGCGGGACCTGGATGCCCATATTGGATGCCACATATTCTACAAAGATCTTATCGTTTGAACCTCAGTGCCAAGGATTCATATAATCCCGTATGTCATTCCCTTTGTCCTTCAGTATGTTACTTGCCCGAGATTCGATCGTTAGTATCCGCATACCTATTTCAATCTCGTTTACCGCCAAGTCTCTTTACTCGTTCCGTAATACGAGATCCCGCAACTTACACTAAGTCACTTTGCTTGCAAGGCTTGTGTGTGATGTTGTATTACCGAGTGGGCCCCGAGATACCTCTCCGTCACACGGAGTGACAAATCCCATTCTCGATCCATACTAACTCAACGAACACCTTTGGAGGTACCTGTAGAGCCTCTTTATAGTCACCCAGTTACGTTGCGACGTTTGATACACACAAAGCATTCCTCCGGTGTCAGTGAGTTATATGATCTCATGGTCATAGGAACAAATACTTGACACGCAGAAAACAGTAGCAACAAAATGACACGATCAACATGCTACGTCTATTAGTTTGGGTCTAGTCCATCACATTATTCTCCTAATGATGTGATCCCGTTATCAAGTGACAACACTTGCCTATGGTCAGGAAACCTTGACCATCTCTAATCAACGAGCTAGTCAAATAGAGGCTTACTAGGGACATTGTTTTTTCTATGTATCCACACATGCACTGTGTTTCCAATCAATACAATTATAGCATGGATAATAAACGATTATCATGAACAAAGAAATATAATAATAACTAATTTATTATTGCCTCTAGGGCATATTTCCAACACGCCTCTAGGCCGCCTCGCAAGCTGGCTCCTCCACGCGAGCACCCGTGGAGGAGTCATGTCTAGCCTTCGTACGCTTCTCAGTTGGCTTCTCGGCCCGGATGGGCCGAGACTGGCCCTCGGCCGTCTTCTCCGAGGCCGCATCCCAGTGGCGGGCGGACTGCTCCTCGAGCTCCTTCCGGGCAGCGTCAGCCGCTGCCCAGCCGGCTCGCTCGGCAGCGGAGGCGGTGTCTTCCTCCACGTCTTCAGCCTCCCTGCCAAGCTACGCTTTGAGGAACAGAACTTCAAGCAAGACAAAGTAAAAAGAGCAAAAGGGGAGCCCTTACCCTGCGATGATGGGCACTGCCTCCTTCCGCCACTAGCACGACGGTTCTTAGTGCCGCTTGCTCGTGCCACGGTGGGAGGACCCGTCGCGACTCGCTTGGGAGCCGACCTGGAAGCTATGTCACCCTTTCCTTTCTTTCAGGCCGCCTCGTCAAGACCGGCCCCCTCGGCCTTATGGCACCGTCCGCGCGTCAGGGGCGGACTGGTGACCTCCTCCACCCCGTCGGAGTCTTCGGCGAAGGCTGCAACAGATAGGGAGGAGGGGGTCTCATCATCATCCGTCCAATCTACATTGGAGGGCCTCAGAAGCTCACCAGATGGCTCTATCCCCTCCGACTCCAGCGCATCCTCTGAACCTTCGCAGGAGGCAGAACGGGACTCGATCATGCCCTCGTCCTCAATCTCCGAGGCAACAGACGTCACCACGTCGGGGGCAGGCGGGTTGAGTGCCTGCAGCTTCTCGAACACCTGCATGAAGGAGTTGGCGGCCAGCTCAAAAAGACGGCCGACCACGAGAAAAACAGCAAGAACAGATGCAATGAAAAGTGTTTACCACCGGAGGCGGGACGGGACCTGCTGTAAGGGGCCATCCCCCTCGACCAGCTCCCACTATCGTCCATACGGGCGGTGGAGATCTGGTTCAACCCCCCCCCCCCCCCCGCGCCAGCGCGCTGGTGGTGAAGCTCTTGGTGGAGGTCCTGCAGGGGTCATACCGGCCACTCGTCTGGCAGACCAGATGAGGCCGCCTCTACGGGGGCAGGATCCTGCGGGTGACCATGGCGGTAAGCAGGTCGCGGCCAAGGAGGACGCGATCCTGCAAGACGTCGAGGTGGGCGCCGATCTGCGACACCTCGGGAATCGGCTTCGGGTGCTTCGCCCCCCAGTCCAACTTCGTCGGAGGATTGATGTTGAACGGGGGCATGTTGAGGGCGTCGTGTCCAGGGTTGTCATTCTTCACATAGAAGAAGCCCCTCTGGCACTGCTTAATGGATTCCTGCAACGGCATCTGGGGGAAGCCGGACTTTGAGTAATGGTGCACTAGTGCGGCTCCGCACGGCGTCATCGGGCGAGCCCCGGCGAGCTTCTCTAGCTCAGCCTTGTCCATCTTGACGGACTGCTGCTTGAAGAAGGACAAGCTTTGCCAGAGGTCGAGGCGGGGCTCGATCCCCAGGAAGCCCTCGCATAGGATGACGAAGGACGACAGCTGAAGGATGGCATTCGACACGAGGTGATGCGGCTGCAGGCTGAAGATGATAAGCTAGTTGGAGAAGAAGGTGCTCGCCGGGAGCCCGAAGCCCCTGTAGAAGTGCTCGTCGAAAACAACGATCTCTCCATCCTCCGGTGTTGGAGCCATCTCGGCGCCAGGGATCCGCAACGACAACTGAGAGTCCGGGGGCTGCATTCGGCGGTGGCGGAGTGCCTCGAAGCGGCCGTCGCAGATCTCACTGCCGAGCCAAGCTCCATGAGACGAAGTCTTCTTCGAAGAAAGCCGCCGGCCATTACTGCGGGCGGTGAATGCTCGGGAAGGCTGGTGGCGTGACGGCGACGGAGAAGAAGAAGACGAAGGTAGACGAGCTCTTTCTCTCTGGGCTCAGGGAGAAAGACGGCATCGATGTGGGGCGAGAAGGGGGCGAGTGGCCTCCTCAGAACCCTCGCATCCCATTTAAACCCCAAGATGCGTCGTGGGGAGGGGATCCGGTGCATGCGGAGACCCACTAATCCCGTGCATTACGGGCGGTACCGCTTCCCGAAACCCAACCGTCGCGGAGCAAATCCGCAGAGGATCTCCCGTGCGGAGGCCTAGGTGGCGTCGTGGCGGGACCCAGGGGCCAGGCCCGGTCCCGTCACCAGTAATAACCATCATCACGTCAGGCCGGGCTTGGCACGTGGAGCAATCTGCGCACCCTACAACGAAACCGATGCGTCGCTTCGAAGACAACCGGCTTCCGAGCCGGCGACCCCTGCCGCAGGTGGCGGCAGGAATACAATGACAGAACATCAAGCCGGTGAGGCCACCCGCAAGCAGGCGGCGGGCCTCTCCAGGTTCGGGGACTACTTTCGGGGGGATAACCCAGCTATAGGCTCAACGAGCCGACTCCTTTATCTCCGGCCCCAAAGGAATGACCAAGAACCCTTCTGCAAGGCCCAAGTCCTCTGGCTGGCTAGGCAACACCTACCTACTAGGGGGCGAGACGCCCAACTCTCTGGCCGGACAGGCAACACCTACCGGCTAGAAACAAGCCGGCTACCTCTTCTTGGTCGCCTAGGCCAAGACAGCCGGCTAGGAACGAGGCGGTCATGCCCAAGCCGGCTGGCTAAGTGGGCTAGCCAGCCGGGGATCTCAAGTCACATCAGATCGTAGGTCTTGACGAGACCCTACGATTAAAGGTGGCTATGCATCAGCAAAGGTACTGGATCGGAGTGCACGACGGGTACTAGCGTGGGCGCAACGCCGCTGACCTCCCCCCGCTCTGATCCATCACCCAGCACAGTGTCAGCCGTCAAATTCCCACTCCATTACTGCACTCGGCGTGGGAACAGTGGAGGCGGCCGTACCATCTACGCATGACGAATCTCGCTGGACGACGCCGGACGTACAATACGTGTCCTGCAACAACCTTACGCGAGAGCTCCATTGGTTAGCCAGTGGATCCCACAGCTAGACGGGACCTCGCAGCCGGCGGGCCAATCAAGCGACAAGACAAGACCCTTGTGGCCCCCATGGCCAGCTAGTGAGGCTGCGGGCAGGGTCCCACTCTTGTACCCTTTATCCATATTGTAGGTCGGTGGGTTCGTCTATAAAACCCCCGACCCCCCTCCATGCAGATGGTCGGTTAAAAGATCACACACACACCAACCACATAGGAGAGGCAGAGACGAGCCGGCTGCTCCCTTCTTCCTCCTCCGCAATACAGCTCCAGGAGCAACCTTGTAATCCCATCCATACACATCATACACTCCAGCAGGACTAGGGGTATTATCTCTAGAGAGAGCCCTGAACCTAGGTACATCGTGTCTTCCATGCTTGTACCAACCTCGCCCCCAGCGCCCTTCGTTTCCACTTCGGTTCTCACCTACTTTAGCCTACCTATGGCATATGTTGTGAGTATTCACCGACAGTGCCTCTCGTCCTGATATCATGCTAACTGTTTGCATGTGTGCCCGCTATCAAGCAGCACCCTAAAGAGTGTCATCTATTGGCTGTGAAAAGGATAGTGAGATACCTTATACATACACCAAACTTTGGCATATGGTATCCCAAGGAATCTTCCTTTGATCTTGTTGGCTATTCCGACTCTGACTATGCTGGAGACAAGGCTGATAGAATATCCACCTCACGTACATGTCAATTTCTAGGGAGATCTCTTCTCTCTTGGATATGCAAGAAACAAAACTCGGCATCCTTACCAACTGCAGAAGCTGAATACATTGCCACTGGATCATGTTGTGTTCAATTACTATGGATGTCCCAAATGCTGAAGGATTATGGAATTCACGTTAGAAAAGTCCCATTGTTTGTTGACAATGAAAGTTCTACTAACATTGCATGTAATCATGTGCAACATTCTAGAACCAAGCACATCCAAGTGCGACATCATTTCATCTCTGATCATGTTTCCAAATAAGATATCAATCTCAGGCATGTTCGTACTGACAAACAATTGGTTGATATTTTCACCAAACCACTTGATAAGAAAGTGTTCTATCATTTGAGGAGTGAGTTGAACATCATTGATGCTTCAAAATTGAGCTAGACTCACTCGAATGCATGCAAGGGCATGAGCTTGACTCACTGTCCTTTGATGCCATTTATATGACTATCTTATGTTTTGGAAACTATGCTCCCTTGTATTGCATCTAACCTTTTCTATGTACTTGAAAGAAATACACTCCAGAAGATTGCAAACCAACTCTCATCAAAAGAAATCTTGACATGGCCAAGTATCAACAACCTTTTCTTCGGAGATGAAGGAACAAGACAACAAATCATATCCTTGAGAATACTATGATAATGATTTTCACTCATGTCAATTGGATATATTGTGTTCTTCCTTGCGTGACTAACCATTGTAGGTGAAAACTGAACCAAAACAACACGGATAGCTCCCAACTCAAGATAATATTCATCAATTTTGAGCATCCACAACAAATTCACCTACATGCTATGCCATCAACATCATTCAAAGGTATGTACTCATATCCTTGATAAAGCTATACACTAATTCATGGTGTTCAACAACTCAAGTGATATGAAGACATTGAAATGCTTAATAAAAAAATGGCAACCCTATTTCGCGCTTAACGATGAGTATGACCTATGATCAGGCATCCTTGGTTGACTCCTCAAGTCAAATACTCTGATATAGGTTACCTAGTCACCGCCCCACATCTAGATGGAGAATATTGTATGGTTCGCATTCAATCTTTCACATTCTTAGATCCATTCCACTCTCATCTATATGTGTGTATTAACAAAAAAATTGTCTCTTATTCTTCTTACTTTTGTTTAACTGTCTCTGTTGGAATTATCATTCTATTGGACTCTTGACCTTTTGAAACAATTCTTTCAATTAGCCTATTTTCTGTTAAAGGGTTGACTATCATTGCAACTCGGTTTCACCGAATTGGGAAACTTGGTCCAACTGATTTCTCTAAGAGGCCTAAATATCAATCTCGGTTCTACCGAATCGTTATGCCTCGAAGATTCCAATTTTTCTGACTTTGTTGCTTTGACAATTTCATCCACACTATTGTCTTAGGGGGAGACAACTTCTCTAGGGGGATAAAAATCTGAGTGATCCCATGCAATATAAGAGTGAGAATCCTCTAGGATCCCTAACTTAGGGGGAGATCATTCAAGGAACTCTTATCCATACCTAAGGAGGAGAACATTCAATGAACTCTACAAAATATCTAAGGGGGAGAAAAGACAAATTCCAGGAACCCTTAAAAAGAGAGAAGTATCCAGGATTCTCTTATTTCTCTCAGTGAGCCCTTACCCTTTGACCTTTTTTGTTAATTGTGCCAATGAGGGAGAAATATTATCAAAGCTTCCATTTAGTGAACCTATTTATAGGGGAGAATACTATCAAATACTATCAAGAAGTTTATACAAAAGAGGGAGCAACAACACTAAGGCGAGATACTTGTATCAAACCCAACAGATTAAGGGGGAGAGAGATAAATACCATTTTAATTTGCTTTATTGGTTTGAACTTATTTTCCCTACCTACTCCCAATATCTACATGCCATGATTCAGGGGGAGAGGAAACTCTACATACTCATTATTAGGGGAGAAAAGGTTCTTGTTCCTTGAAGACATATTGTTTCATCAAATCCTATCTTAATTATGTCTTCAATTTCTTGGTACTTTTGAATTTCCTTGCATCTTTACAACATGGTACTCTTGTGTTATCTAACATTTGTTTTCCCACGTGTACTCGTATGTCAAGACGCTCATGATCCTCAAGGTAAGTATATGCATCATATCCTTGTTCATGATGACCTCTTGTTTCTGCACATATTGTTTACAAGAGGGAGTCTTAAACATGGAAGTCTTTTTTTCACATATGTTTGATGCATATAGCCAAGATTCCTATGACTTTTCTTGTCCTTATACCTTGTGTGTGCCCATGCAGTCCAAAGCAACTATCCTTTAAAGGGATTGCACACATTTAAGGGGAGATTGTACTAGTCATATTTCCTTCAAAGTTGTCATATACTTATGAGTATCTTTATTTGAAGCTTTGATTGTATGTTGTCATCAATTACAAAAAAGGGGGAGACTGAAAGCACATATGCTCCCTTGGTGACAACATACATTGTCTCTTGGACTAACACTTTTACCTAGATATTTCAGGATTAGTCCATGGAGAGCTTTGGCTTAAGGTTTATGTGGAGATACCCCTGGATGCAAGAAAGGAATAATATTAGCTCAAGCTTCAAGCTAGAAGACTATTCATTTTATATTTGTTCTAAATCACTTTTGAGTCCATAGGAAAGCCAATACTATTAAAAGGGGGTGATGTAATAGAATGAACTGATTGCTCAAATGCTCAAAGTTGGCCACCAAAACACTCAGTCATTTTTCCCGCATATTCACTCTGTCAAGTTCCACATTCAAAAATTTCCATATCGAACCCACCGAATTTGACCTCACACAGTAACCCTAGCCATTCCCACCAAATTGGTCCAACCGAAACTCCATCGGTGCTACCGAGTTTGGTGACCAACATTCTGTTACCATGATACATAAAATCAGAATTTCCCAGTTTGAGTATCGGTGCCACCAAGTTTGGCCATCTGACCGTTAGTCACCTATTCGGTGCCATTGAGTTGTATATATCGGTCTCATGGAGATTCAAAAGTTCACACCTTTAGTGCTAGTCGGTACCACCGAGTTTCCAACTTTGGTGTCACCGAGTTTGCTCTTTTGTGTGAAACGGTTTGATTTTGGTTGCTGCCTATATGTACCCATTCACCCAACTCTCATTCTTCGGAGAAGCACTCAGAACACTCGCTTCATTTCCAGATCCATTTTCTGAGAGAGAACCACCTACTCATGTGTTGAGACCAAGAAATTCCAATCCAATAATTTCAAACTTGATCTCTAGCCAACCCAAAAAACTTTCCACCAAATCAACCTCTCCTATCCATGCATATTCCATGAGAGAGTGATTTGTGTTGAGGAGACTATCTTTTGAAGCACAAGAGCAAGGAGTTCATTTATCAACCACATCTATTATGTTTTGGAGGGTGGTGCCTCCTAGATTGGTTAGGTGTCGCTTGGGAGCCTCCTACTTCGTGTTTTGGTGTTGAACCAAGATGTTTGTAAGGGCAAGTACATCACCTATTTCGTGAAGATCTACCGTGAGTCGGGCTAGTCCTCCGTGGACGAAATACGTTGTGGGATAGACAAGGCCGCTTCTTTGTGGACCCTCTGTCGGTGGAGCCCTTCTTGGACTCTCGCAGTTGTTACCCTTTGTGGGTTGAAGTCTCCACTAATATGGACGTACGATAGTGCCACCTATCGGAACCATGCTCAAAATCGCCGTGTCAACCTCATGTGTTTTATCTCCCTACCTTACTCCTCTACATTTACAGTTGCATGTTTTACTTTGGGCTGCTATACTCTTAGAACTGCATGTGTAGGGTGACCTCGACTTGTTATAACTGCTAGATTTCTACCCTCCTAGAAATTAGGTTAGGCTAGAATTTTATCTTGACAAGAAGTCTATTCACCCCCCCTCTAGACACATCTTCTATCGATCCCTCAGTGTCCTCTGCAAAAATATAAATTAAGCAACTGTGAGTACAAAGGTACTCAGCAAGACTTACATCAAAACTATCTACATATGCATCAGTGTCGATAAAGGGGTTGTGGAGTTTATTGCATCAAGCCAGCTTTGACTCTTGGCTAACCTGTACTACGACTACAAACACTTTCTTTGAGGTGCGGGTAGCGCACACGAGTCCACATATTCACCAAATCAATACACCACTATGTATCCACTCTCGTCTCCCTATGAGAAGGCCATCCATAGCACTCACACTTATCCTGCATGTTTTAGAGTATCCATTTCAAGTTTCTATGTACCACATAATGTTTCCAAGTAGTCCATATCCGAGGACACGGATATTCGAATAGATTAATTCACCCTGCAGGGGTAGACTTCCTCACACACGCTCTCACGACGTATCAACATATGCACGTCATGCATCTCGGTAACCTTCAACCGGAAGCACTCACGTGGGCGTCGGCCATGACCGTTAACCACACAAGATTCTAGTCCAGGTTTATTGCCTATTTGAGACTCAACCTGCAAGGAAGTCCGGCCGAAGTTTACTCAATGGCCTCAAACGATGTGCACAGGGTTCCACAAGCCCACCATCTGGGTTCCACTTGGTACACAGTGCCACTGTATATATACCGCACTGAGGCCTACACCGTTGAGCACATCTAAACACGACCGCCAACACTTTTCCTACAAACACCACAAAACTAGTTGCAACTCGTGGACAAAGATCTAGGTGATTAATATGCCAAGAGGGTACATTGGTTTTGGGCCCAATGCGTGGTAGTATCTTGTCTTAGATAACATAGACAGAACTCAGTTCTTAAGGATGGTACCAATGAGACAACCCACCATGTACTCCTACATGGCCTCTCATCGCTACCTTTACCAAATCGGATTCACAACCTTAACTCTCACACATCAGGCCATAAACACAACAATTCTGATTCATCATCTAGATGAATCAAACCTCACAAGACTCTAAGCATAGCAGGCATAGTAAGCAAGCATGGATGAATAGGCACATCAAGGCTCAAGAAGTTTCTACTCATGCTAAGTGCTTTCAACTATTTACTATGGGAAAAAAGGTCATGTAGAGGAATGGGTTCCACTAAAAAAAGGGAAGAATTGAATCGTTGTTGTCCTAATGCAGTAAAAGAGAGCAGGAGTGAGAGAGTGGGTTTATGTCAGTATGCTCAAGGGGGGTTGCTTGACTGATAGTTCTGAAGATAGTAAAGTTCTTCATCAATGTCAACGATCACATTATCGGAACCACCGTCTACCAAGAAGGAATAACACCAGCAAACAGGAAGAAAGAACACATTCAATGTGATGCAACAACCTGATGTATGACATGGCATGCTAAGGTACTGAATTTACCTAGTACAAAATTTAGCCATATTAATTGAAGTGGAATTCAAATAGGCATCAATTCCAACTCCAAACTGTTTATCAAATTTACCCTAATCATCATTTCCCATACTTGGTGATGTTAACTTGCTCAAACATGCATGAATATGGCATAAATAGATTCCTTGCACTTTTCTGACAATTTTTCTTATATAATTTATTTTCATCTAAGTCACAGATTAATTTCTATGATTTTTAGAAGTTTTATGATTTTTCTGAAATTCATAAATTAGTTATTGTGTCACGAGGAGATCACGGTGACATCAGCGGTCAACTGGACTGTCCAGGGTCAAACCTCACACCTCGTCCCTCACGTTAGTGTCTCCGGGTTTAAGCAAGAATTAACTAATTTTAACCTACTATTAATTAGTGAGGTGGGGCCCTCTGTAAGTGTCAGTGGTGTTGATTAGCACGGTTATTAGGCTCTAAACTAATCACTCACCAACCGGGCCCATGCGGCAGTGGCACATGCTGGTGAGGTCGTCGGCGACAACGACGGCGGAGGCATCGGGATTCCTCTCCCGGGGACCAAATGGACGGCGGAGGGCACCTAATTGGTGTTTGGGCTCGCCCACATTCATCTGAGTTAGCGGAAGGAGTTGCGGTGGCTTGAGGCGACGGCGGCGAGAAACTTGGCGGCGAGGCACGGGCGAGCTGGCTCGATGGCCTTACGACCTCTACGGAACTCCAGGAGCTCGATTTCGAGCTTGTACACGCGGGTTGAGGGCCACAGTGACAACATCGACATGGCCGACTTCGAGGAGTTCTCGGCTCCGATGGCTAGGGGCTCTCGGAGCAACGGGGTTAGGAGTGAGCGGATCAGTGGCTAGCCGCGGGTCAAACGAGCGGCTAAGTTGGCTCGGGGGAGCTGAGGACGCGACGAATTGACGCCGCAATCTTCGACACCCGGAGATGGGAATGACGACATTGGCGGCTGTTGGAGGGCTACCAGCTTGCTCGGCTTGATGGAGATGAACAGGACAACGTTGCGAAGCTCTACGACGTGTCTAGGGGTCGAGGGGGAGGCAGATGACATGGCTATGGCGGGGCGAGCCCGCAGCTGCTTCGGCCATGGCGAGGAGTAGGCGATGCAGAGCAAGGGGATGATGGCGTGGAGGTCAGTGAGATCGGGACGGCAGCGCTGGGTCTATCCACGACATCGACATGGAGGCTAGAAGGTAGGAGGTGGTGCAAGGAGCTCGCGTGCACGTCGGGCACGCTCCCGGCGTCCTTCTGGCGAGAGGAGGGAGACGACTGGCATGTGGGTTGTGGGCTGGGTATCTCTAGTGGGCTGTATAGGTAAGCGAGGTGGTTCTATTTCCTTTTTTCATTTGTTTTGTTTTCTAATTTCTGTGATATATTTTAAATTTGGTTTTACAACCAAATCACTTTATAGCTTCTAAAAATTATCATGTGGCTTGATAATATATATTCATAGCCACTCACCAATTTTCAGAATTATTGGAATTATAATTATGTTGTAGCAGAATTAAATCCAACTCCAATAATTATTTTTTTAAATGAAAGCCCCAAAATAAGTGCTTCTGTGATCGCAAAAATATTAACTAGAATTTTACCTCATGCCAATATTTCCTTAGAATACCAGGGACATTTTCTTGGACTTCTTTGAATCAATTTTTATCTGGCTTATTTGATAAAATTATTTCTAAGGCTTGACCAATCTTGAATTCAAATTCAAAATAAAAATAAAAATCCGTGCATGAAATGCAATGACAAACAATTCTAAATCTAGGGCTATGACAACTCACCTGCACTAAACAAGAATCTCGTCCCGAGATTCATGCGTAGGGTAAAAGGAAAGTGGAGACACTGGCTATCACGATCTTCACGATCCAATTGCACTTCTGGAGATGTTGATTCATTGCATCATGTTGATCTTGACATGTTTTTCTTTGAGTCTTCATCTAAGCGCAACGAGAAAAGGAAATAGAAAGCTCTACGGAATTCGATCTTCATGAAGATCGAAAACTCATGATCAACTCATAGAATGAGACGTAGGAACGTCCCTTGAGCTGAGACACCAAACACATAACACGAATCAGGAAATGAGGCATATGACGGAGGTTCAATTGGTAGGCAACAAGTCCACGCTAGAACAGAAGGCGACGAGGTTTCAAAGTAGCGAGGAATGAAATTGCCCTTTGTACCAAAACGGGGCACCTTGAGAAGGTGACTCGTAGAGTTATTGCCTTAAGTGACAAAAGAATTACTTTTGATACAGAGATCACTAAAATTGTTCATACCATCTTAAGGAAATCACCAAATGATCGTTAAAAGAATTTCGAAAGAATGGCATACTCAGTTGGGAAGGAAACCAGAGTTATAGAACAACTAGGCAAAGAGAAGGCACATTTCAATTGATACCGAGAATATAACCTTGTGTATGAGCGTCCTCTCAAGAGTTGAGAATTCCCATATTCTTCAGAGTTTTACCAACATTCATGCCAAGATATTGGTGACACATCATACTACCATGATGGATAGTGATGGAGGATGCAGATAGAAAGGAAGAAAACACTTTCTCAGATTTCACCTTAGCTATGCCTACGCATTGAAATCTGGATAATCGACCGAGAGACATTTAGCACCCCGCTTCCAATGTCCTCCTTGATATGCTAGCATAACCCAAATTTGGTATGTAGAACATCAAGTTAAGGTCGGACTTCGGGGGCTCAAAGTGTCCATCAGGAACAACTCCTAAAATAAGTAGCACAAGGTCCTCATAGGGAAATGGCTAAGGTTGCTGATAAAATATATTATAATACCAGGTCTTCCGGCTAGGTGTGTTAGCCATGACATCACTTTACCGATATATATAGAGACCAATATTATAATCCTTGGGAAGCCTTCCAACCATCATATCCGCGTGAGATTCAGATATGATTGGAGACATGATGTTTCAAAATCAGCATGTCTCATAGGAAAGTTTGCAACACAAATCGACGAGATAACGTTGCCAGATTCTTAGGAGATGTACTACGAAAGCCAACTCCAAAACATGAGCTGGATTGCAAGACCCGCGTGAACACACTCTCCAAGACCATGATGACCACATGGAAAGTCTTACAACAAAACATTACGAGTTCTGGGTGGAAACCATCATTGCAGATAACAAAGCCATGTGCAAGTCTGTCTGGGCCCTTTGGGAATAATACTTAACTTCTTTTCCTTGAACAAATCAATCAGTGGCTTGGTGTGCTAGGAGATACATATGGAATGGACATGATCAGTCTATCAAACCATACAATACTCGCACGTGCATGACTGACTTGGGATGATTCCGAAGAAAAGAAAATAACTTTTCTTGAATTCACGGCGACAACTTGCATCAATTGCACGTGAATAGAGAGGAAGTCACTTCTTACACCTAACATATACTTCATGTACTAGATATAAAGATAGTGCCTATGAAAATTTCCAACACTAGCTTGATGTTCAACAAATCATGGAGAGGATGAACAATGTTATCAATGGGCTCAAACAATGGTTCCTCAAGGTTTCCATACATAAAGGAAATTCCACTACTAGGTGAACAATGTGGTAGCATTGATCATATCAAAGAATGTAATGGTGTATGGTCAAGGAACACCACGAATAAAGCACCATTATGAAAATCTTTCTTCCTAGTTGGATTTTACGATAGCCCACATTCAAATCAAAGGTTGGACAAGACAATAGGTGTAACAATTGATCACAAGGATCAACCAATGAAGATATCCTCTTTCTTCAGGACTCACATAACACAAAATATATCCATTTTGGATGAACTAAGTCAGGCAAAGCTTTTATCTTACAACTCTCCAAGTTGTTGTTTAGCTTAACCAACTAGTTTCAGGGGTATCCAACACGGATTCTTGGGGAAGGGTTGGTTTATGGGAAAACCAACTTGATCACGAACTCAACATAACGATCAACGGTAAGCTGGAAATACTTCCGAGAAGATATTCAGAAAATCACGAACCATCGTTATGTTATTAAGCTTGGGACCAATCTTGCATTTTAGGGCAAGATGATATGTTCAAAGTAGCGAAGGATTGACACAATCCTAACCCATTGATCGAGGAGTACACAAGGAAACATGGACCAGGTAGCATGATCAATCTTTAGAATGATGATTTAATAACCAACACACTAAGAATGAAGTTATTGATCATTAACTTCCAAGACAACATGATTGCTAGGAGTATTGATTTCACATGTCACGGTTCACTTGTCGGTATTCGGGTTACAACCAACACTGAGACCGAGGAATAATAATGATGGCTAGAAGTATCACTACATCAAAAATTCTTAAGAGATGGTGCAATTCTCACAACATTCTTGACATAAGAGGGTAATACTCCAAGGTAGAATACAGCAAAAGCTGGATTGGCATTTGATCTGCGGAATACAACTGCTTTGACCCAATCCAAGAAATGGATGAGGCACTAGAGTTTGCTTCTCCGAGTCATGCTGAAATAGAATGGATCGATAGACCACAAGAATAATAGGCTTCGATGAAACAAATGCACAACTACTCTTCTCTATCCACTAATAGATGAAGGTCGGAATACAATGGAGGGGGAAACTCCAGATCACATGATTTTTCTGAGTTGTAGATACATAGATTAGCATGTCGAACAAGTTAAACATAATTCTTCCGGATAACCCATGCAGAAAGGAAGGATTACCATAGTCACAACTATGGAATGGAGAACTCATCAAGAGCACTCTTGTTGTGATCATTTAGTTCGTGAAGAACTTCTGCCATGATGGTTAATGGTAGTGGAAGAATGATATACCACAAACCTTGAAAACTAGAACAAGGTTACTAACCATCTTAAAGGAATGAGCAATTACTATCAACAGGAGTAAGCATAAGGAATCATGGCTTTGAGAACCCAGAGACAGAATACCTACTCACTAAGTAGCATCACAAGATACTTTCGATAATGGTGACCAGAATTATCACACTAGAAACACACAACACGACTAGACTATTGGGTGGTTCTCTAAGATAACATGGTTTCCTAATACTTTAACAAATATGTCATGGAAATATAATACCTCAACACAAAAATTAGTGTGCTTTGTCTGGACCAAAAGACAACGGATTAGAAGGAAGGATTTGCAATTGCATCCGATTATTCAGAAACCTTGGATAACACGGACAACATAACACTTGTACGGCATGAAATATGAGGCAACCTGCGAGAAACTGACAACATAACAAATGTATTCTTATGGAGACACTAGTCCTTGAAGACAACAACTTTCCTATCAGTCTCCAGCATAGTAACTCGTCATCCTGATAGATAGATTAGAAAGCCTAGTTTCCTAATCACCATAGAATAAAGAAGAGGTTCACTCAGAATAAGAACGGCACATGGAAAGGAGTAAAAAGAGCCTTACGTTCCCTTTCACAAGCAATTCCCTTATATAAATAAAGAGTTGCCAGACTCAGCATCGACCAGTTTGGCTTGGTTATCCTACAGGCAGTCAACTTATGATACCGAAGCTGTTGGGACCCCAATGCTAAGCCATACATGTAACACATCACATTACTTTGTGGCCTCATGCACGGTATACTCCACGGCTGCCACCTTACCTTGGTCGGGACCATTTGTGTCTTTTGGCTCACGTATATGAATGTATCGCTAGCAATCATATGTCGAAGAACCTGGGTCGACATGACTAGTTATAGACCCCAAGTGGAACAACCGTACATGGACAGGCACACATAACCCATCAATGCAGGTGTCAGTCATCAGCGTGTGTAGACGAGTCATAGCAGGCTACATGGACTCCATTACACCGTGTGCCATTTCCCCGTGAGGAAAGACACAACAGCAAAGAAGGATACATGCCGATCAATCAATGTGCTCAGAGCAGTAGAAAGCTATGAAGGATCGGTGGAAGCACAAAGAGGCATTTCCCTGTAGAGAAGGCTACTAAAGGCATACAAATTGGTGTCGAATCCCACACATACAATGCATTTCAAAACATACAAACAATATGCACGATATGTGTAGATACAACATGGCATCACAACATAACTCTATGACTCAAGCATTTATGAAAGACTCATAGGAGTCAACATAGTATGATATAACAAACAAGGGTCACATGACCCAACAATCAAGTCATACAAGCATCACGCGGAAGCATAACATCTCTGAGCACAAACATCTTTTAAAAGCGGCTGGAGGAGCCTGAAAATCTACAATGACCCTACCAAAGGAACTCAACAAGACCTCTCTCTGGGATTCCCAAGCTATTTCGGTCAACATGGTACACATCGTGTAGATGCAATATTGAGACTAATGTATCCTCTATAGAAATATAAAATAAGCAATCGTGAGTACAAAGGAACTCAACAAGACTTACATCAAAACTATCTATATATGGATCAGTGTCAATAAAAGGGTTGTGGAGTTTATTGCGGCCAGCCAGCTTTGACTCTTGGCTAACCTGTACTATGACCACAAACACTTTATTTGAGGTGGGGTAGCGCACAGGAGTCCACATATTCACCAAATCAATACACCACTATGGATACACTCTCATATCCCTACGAGAAGGCCATCCATGGCACTCACACTTATCTTGCATGTTTTAGAGTATCCACTTCAAGTTGTCTATGTACCTCATAATGTTTCCAAGTAGTCCATATCCAAGGCCGCGGCTATTCGAACAACTTAATTCACCCTGCAGGGATATACTTCTTCACGCACACTCTCACCACTTATCACCATATGCACGTCATGCATCTCGGCAACCTTCAAGCGGAGGAACTGGCATGGGCATCAACCACGACCGTTAACCACACAATATCCTAGTCGAGGTTTATCGCCTATTTGATATTGAACCCGCAAGGAAGCCCGGCCGAAGTTTCCTCTATGACCTCAAAGAACTTGCGTAGGATTCCACAAGCACACCATCTGGGTTCCACTTGGTACTCCATGCCACGGTGTATCTACCACACTGAAGCCTACCCTGTCGGGCAGAGCTAAACACGGCTGCCGACACTTTTCCTACAAACACCAAAAACTAGTTGCAACTCCTGTACAAAGATCTGGACGATTAATAAGCCGAGAGGGTCCATTGGTTTTGGGCCCAATGCGTGGTAGTATCTTGACTTGGATAACATACGCATAACTCAGTTCTTAACGACGGTCCCAATGAGACAACCCACCATGTACTCCTACATGGCCTCTCATCCCTACCTTTACCAAATCGGATTCACACACTTAACTCTCACATAGTAGGACATGAACACAACCATTCCCATTAGTCATCCAGATAGATCAGACCTCACATATCTCTAAGCATAGCAGGCATAGTAAGCAAGCATGGATGAGTAGGCACATCAAGGATCAAGAAGTTGCTACTCATGCTAAGTGGTTTCAATTATTTACTGTGGCAAAAACAGGTATTGTAGAGGAGTGAGTTCGACTACCGAAACATGTAGAAATTGAATCGTTCTGGTCCTAATGCAGTAAAACATAGTAGGAGCAAGTGAGTGGGTTTATATCAGTATGCTGAAGGGGGGGGTGCTTGCGTGACAGTTCTGAAGATAGTAAAGTTCTTCATCAATGTCAATGATCACAGCGTGGAAACCATCAAAAATTAGTTATTGCGTCACTAGGAGATCATTGTGACGTTAGCGGTCAACTAGACTGTCGAGGTTCAAACCTAACACCTGGGTCCCACACGTTAGTGTCTCAGGGTTTAAGCAAGATTTAACTAATTTTAACCTACTGTTAATTTGTGAGGTGGGGACCTCTGTTAGTGTGAGTGGTGTTGATTAGCATAGTAATTAGGCTCTAAACTAATCCTTGACCAACCAGGCCCACACGGAAGTGGTACTCGCCGACGAGGTCGTCGCCGGTGACCACACAGGACGCCGGAGGCATTGGGATTCCTCTCCCGGCGACCAAATGGCCGATGGAGGGCACCTACGTGGTGGTGGGTCTTGCCTGCATTCATCTGAGTTAGCCGAAAGAGCGGCAGTGGCTTGAGGCGATGGCGGCGAGCAACTTGGTGCCCTTCGGAGCTTGTCCTTGCACGGTTGCGGGGTTACGGGGCATGGGCGATCTGGCTCGATGGCCTTACGCACTCTACGAAACTCCAGGAGCTTGATTTCAAGCTTGGACGCGCGGGTAGAGGGCCACAACGATGGCGGTGATATGTCCGGCTAAGGGATCGATAGAAGATGTGTCTATAGGGGGGGGGTGAATAGACTACTTGTCAAGATAAAAAATTGTATCCTAACCTAATTTCTAGGGGGGCTTAAATCTAGTATTTGTAACAAGTCTAGGTCACCCTACACATGTAGTTATAAGAGTATAGTAGTGGAAAGTAAAACTTGCAAGTGTGATGTAGATGAGTAAAGTAAGGAGATCAAACGCATGAGGTTGACACGTCGATTTTCGGCATGGTTCCAATAGGTGGCGCTATCGTACGTCCATGTTAGTGAAGACTTCAACCCATGGAGTGTAACGGCTGCGAGAGGCCATCGAGGGATCCACCCACGGAGGGTCCACAAAAAGCGGCCTTGTCTATTCCACCATGGCTTCCGTCCACGGAGGACTAACCTTACTCACGGTAGATCTTCACGAAGTAGGCGATCTCCTTGCCCTTACAAACATCTTGGTTCAACTCCACAACACGAAGTAGGAGGCTCGCAACCGACACCTAACCAATATAGGAGGCACCACCCTCCAAATGGTAATAGATGTGGTAGATCAATGAACTCTTTGCTCTTGTGCTTCTAAAGATAGTCTCCTCTACACAAATCAATCTCAACACGTGAGATCAAGTTTCAAATGATTGGATTGGAATATCTTGGTCTTAACACATGAGTAGGTGGTTCTCTCTCATAAAATGAATTTGGAAATGAAGTGTGCGTTCTGAGTGATTCTCCCACGAATGAGAGGTGGGTGAAGGGGTATATATAGGCAGCAGCCAAAATCCAACACTTACACACAAAAGAGCAAACTCGGTGACACTGAAGTTGGAAACTCGATTGTACCGACTAGCACTAAAGGTGTGAACTTTTGAATCTACGTGAAACCGATAAACACAACTCGGTAGCACCGAAAAGGTGACTAACGGTCAGATGGCCAAACTCGATGGCACCTATACTCAAACTTGGAAATTCAGATTTTGTGTATCTTGGCAACAGAATGTTGGTCACACTGAACTCAGTAGCACCGATGCAGTTTCGGTTGCATCGATTTGGTGGGAATGGCTAGGGTTCTATCTGTGGTTCAAACTCGGTGAGTCCGATGTGGAAATGTTGGTGACACCGATTTGTGAATGTGGAACTTGATAGAGTGGATATGTGGGGAAAATGACTGAGTGTTTTGGTGGCTAACTTTGAGCATTTGAGCAATAATTTCATTTTACTACCTCACCCCCTTTTAATAGTATAGGCTTTCCTATGGACTCAAAAGTGATTTCTCACAAATATAAAATGAAGAGTCTTCTAGCTTGAAGCTTCAGCCAATATTATTCCTTTCTTGCATCGAGGGTATCTCCACATAAACCTTAAGTCATAGCTCTCCATGGACTAATCCTGAAATATCTAGGTAAAAGTGTTAGTCCAAGAGACAATGTATGTTGTCATGAATTATCAAAATCACTAAGGGAGCATATGTGCTTTCAATCTCCTCCTTTTTCGAAATTAATGAAAACATACAATCAAATCTTCAAATAAAGATGCTCATATGGATATGACATCTTTGAAGGAAATAGTACTAGTACAAGATCCCCTTAAATGTGTGACATTCCTTTAAAGGATAGTTGCTTTGGAAGGACAAGACAAGTCATGGAAATATTGTCTATATGTGTCAATCATATGTGGATGAAACACTTCCATGTTTAAGACTCCCTCTTGCAAACACTATGTGTAGGAAACAAGAGGTCATCATGAACAAGGATATGATGCATATACATACCTTGAGGATCTTGAGAGTCTTGACATAGGAGTACACTTGGGAAAACAAATGTTAGATAACACAAGAGTACCCTATTGTAAAGATGCACAGAAATTCAAAAGTACCAAGAAATTGAAGACATAATTAAGTTAGGATTTGATTGAAGAATATGTTTCCAAGGAACAATAACTCCCCCCCCCCTAAAAACGAGTATGTAAAGTTTCCTCACCCCGTGAATCATAGGATGTAGATATTAGGAGTAGGTAGGGAAAATAAGTTCAAACCAATAAGACCAATTAAAACGGTATTTATCTCTCTCTCCCTTAATGTGTAGGGTTTGATACAAATATCTCCCCTTAGTGTTGTTGCTCCCTCTTTTGTATAAGCTTCTTGATAGTATTTGATAGTATTTCTCCCCTGTAAATAGGTTCATTGAATGGAAGCTTTGATGATATTTCTCCCCCTTTGGCACAATTACCAAAAATAAAGGTCAGAGTGTAAGGATTCATTGAGAGAATACAGAGGATTGTCGATACTTGTCTCCTTTGTAAGGGTTCCTCGAATTTGTCTTCCCCCCCTTAGATATTTTGTAGGGTTCATTGAATGTTCTGACCCTTAGGTATGGGTAAGAGGTCCTTGAATGATCTCCCCTTAAGTTAGGGATCCTAGAGGATTCTCACTCTAATATTGCATGGTATCACTAAGATTTTTCTCCCCCTAGAGAAGTTGTCTACCCCTAAGACAATAGTCCGGAAGAAATTATCACAGCAACAAAGTCAGAAAAAATCATAGTCACCGAGGCATATGATTCGGTAGAACCGAGATTGGTATTTAGGCCTCTTGGAGAAATCCGTTGGACTGAGTTTCCCAATTTGTTGAAACTGAGTTTCAATGATAGTCAACTCTTTAACAAAAAATAGGATGATTGAAAGAATTGTTTCAAAAGGTCAAGAGTCCAAAAGAATGATAATTCCAACTGAGCCAGATAAACAAAAGTAAGAAGAATTTTTTTGTAATACACACATATAGATGAGAGTGGAATGGTTCTAATAATGTGAAAGATCAATGTGAACCATACGATATTCTCCATCTAGATGTGGGGCGGTGACTATGTCACCTATATTAGAGTATTTGACTTGATGGGTGAAGCAAAGATGCTTGATCATAGGTCATACTCATCGTTAAGTGCGAAATGGGGTTCCCATTTTTCGATTAAGCATTTAAATGTCTTCATATCGCTTGAGTTGCTTTACCTTATGTCTTGGTGGAAAGCTTTATCAAGGATATGAGTACATACCTTCGAATGATGTTGATAACGTGGCATTTAGGTGAACTTGTTGTGGTTGCTCAATGTTGATGATAATCATCTTGATCTAGGAGCTATCCATGATATTTTGGTTCACTTTTCACCTACAATGGTTAGTCACGCAATTAAGAACATAGTATATCCAATTGACATGAGTGAAATTCAATATCATAGGATTATCAAGGAAATGATTTTGTTGTCTTCTTCCTCCATCTTAGAAGAAAAGGTTGTTGATGCTTGGCCTTGTCAGGATTGTTATTTATGTGTGTTGATTGCAATCTTGTGGAGTGTATTTCTTCCAAGTACCTACAAAAGGTTAGATGCAATACAGGGGGGCATAGTTTCCAAGACATAAGATAGGCATATCAATGGTATCAAGGAACAACCATACAATCTCATGCCCTTGCATGCATCCGAGTGAGTCTAGATCATATTTGAAGCATCAATGATGTCCAACTCACTCCTCAAATGACAGAACACTTTCTCATCAAGTGGTTTAGTGAAAATATCAGCCAGTTGTTTGTCAGTACGAACATGCGTGAGATTGATATCTACTTTGGCAACATGATCAAGGATGAAATAATATCGCACTTGGACGTGCTTGGTTCTAGAATGTTGCACATGATTATATGCAATCTTAATAGCACTTTCATTGTCACACAACATGAATGCCATAATCCTTAAGCGTTTTAGACATCCATAGTAATTGAGCATAACATGATCCAGCGGCAATGTATTCAGCTTCGGAAGTTGAGAAGGATACCGAGTTTTGTTTCTTGGATGTTTAAGAGACAAGAGATCTCCCAAGAAATTCACATGTACCCTAGGTGGATTTTGTATCAACCTTGTCTCTAGAAAATTCCGAGTCGGAATATCCAACAAGATCCAAATAAGATCTCTTGGGATACCATATGCCAAAGTTTGGTGTATGTATAAGGTATCTCACTATCCTTTTCACAGCCAATAGATGACACTATTTAGGTGCTGCTTGATAGCGGTCACACATGCAAACACTTAGCATGATATCAGGACGAGAGGCACATAGATAAATCAATGATCCAATCATTGATCGATAAACCTTTTGATCAACGTGTGCATCATCCTTAGTGACGTCAAGATGTCCACTAGTAGGCATGGGGGTTCTCATACCTTTGCATTCTTGCATGTTGAACTTCCTGATCAAGTCCTCGGTGTATTTGGTTTGAGAGATGAACGTACCTTCTCTCGATTGTTTGATTTGCAATCCGAAGAAGAACTTCAGTTCACTCATCATGGACATCTCGTACTTCTCTGACATCAGCTTTCTTAACTTTTCACTAAAATTTGGGTTAGTAGAGCCAAAGATAATATCATCCAGATATATTTCACACACAAATAGTTCACCATTTACTCTTTTAGTTAAGAAGGTTTCATCAATTTTTCCAATCTCAAAACCATTTTCAATGAGAAACTTCGTTAGACATTTGTACCAAGCTTTAGGTGCTTGTTTAAGACCATATAAAGATTTACGATGTTTGTAAACATGATCAGGTTTCTTAGGGTTCACAAAACTAGGAGGTTGTTTAACATAAACTTCTTCTTCAATTTCTCCATTGAGAAAGGCACTTTTAATATCCATTTGGTAGAGAGTTATATCATGTTAATTGGCATAAGATAGAAGAATATGAATGGCTTCAAGTCTAGCAGCAGGAGCATAAGTCTCACCAAAGTCCATACCTTCGACTTGTGTGTATCCTTGGGCTACGAGATGTGCTTTGTTGCTTACAAATTGTCCATCTTCATCTTGCTTGTTGTGAAACATCCATCTTGTACCAATGATATTCTGCCCGCCTTCTGGTTTTTCAACAAGTGTCCATACTTGGTTCCTCTCGAAGTTGTGTAGCTCTTCATGCATGTCATTCACCCAATCTGGATCTTGGAGGGCTTCTTCTACCTTCAAGGGTTCAATGCTAGATATGAAAGAATAATGCTCACAAAAGTTAGCTAGTCGAGTTTTAGAGCGAGTGATTCTCCCATTGTTTATGTCGCTGTAGATTTGTTTCAACAGATGATCTGTGTCCACTCTTTATCTAACTCTTGAGCATTGTCGTTGGTGTCATCATCTCCTTGAGGTGGTGGTGATGAAGGTTGAGGTAGATCATCAATATGTCTCTCTTCCTCTTCTTCATCATGTCGTGTACCGCTTGTGGATGCTTCCATGTCGTTTTGCAATTTGCCTTGATGCAAAGTAGGAGCTTCCACTTGAGTTGATGAAGTGATTTCCTTAACCTCCATGGGACGAATCTTGCCAATGGACAAATCTTCGATAGCTTCTGAAGGTTCCTTATCTTCTATATCAATTGGCAATTATTCGACTTGCAAACCGTTAGTATCATCAAACTTCACATCTATCGTCAGTTCAACTTTTTGAGTGAAGTTGTTGTAGACACGGTAAGCGTGAGAGTTTGATCCGTAACCAAGAAGGAAACCTTCATAAGATTTAGGCACAAATTTAAATCGATGATACTTATCAAGAATATAGCACTTAGAGTCGAATACTCAAAAGTATCCAACTTGGGGTTTGTTACCGGTGAGTAGCTTGTATGCCGTTTTACCGAGAATCTTGTGTAGGTAGAGTCGATTTATTGGATGAAAAGCTATTTCCACGGCTTCTACACAAAAGTGTCTTGGAGTCTTGTATTCGTCAAGCATCCTTCTCGCCATCTCTATGAGCATCTGGTTCTTCCTCTCAACAACTCCATTTTGTCGAGGTGTGTACATTGCCGAGAACTCATGTAAGATACCTTTTTCGTCAAGAAAAGTATCTACATTAGTGTTCTTGAACTCCATTCCGTTGTCGCTGTGAACTTTCTAGCAAAGTTCTTGAAGATCATTTGTACCCACAACTTATCATTGAGAAAGAACACCCACATAAATCTTGAATAATCATCACCAATAACTAGACCATAAGAATTTCCACCGAGGCTCTTAATAGGACCAGAGAGATCCATGGGATGCATCTCGAGGGGTCTTCTTGTGGTCATGATGTTCTTCACGGGATGACTTCTTCCAACTTATTTCCTGCTTGACAAGCACTGCAAAGTCTATCTTTGTCAAAGATAACATCCTTAACACCAAGAATATGATCACCTTTCATGTGTTTATCAAGATTACACATACCAACATGTCCAAGCCTTCTATGCCATAACCAACCTTTAGAAGATTTTGCAATAAGACATTACGGGGTTTGGATATCTTAGAGAAATCAACAATGTATAGATCACCTCTACGGAAACCAGTAAAGACGATGTTATGATTGTCGCTACGAAACACTCGGCATTCAACTTTGGTAAGTAGCACATCGAAACCGAAATCTGCTAGTCTAGACACTCGGCATGACATTCTGGATGGAAGTTTCATGAGATACGGCCACCTTACCAAGACCAAGTACCTTCCCTTTGGAGTTTTCTCCAAAATTCACTTACCTCTGAGGTCCATAGTTTGGTGTAATCTCATGGAACATGTCTTTGTCTCCAGTCATGTGATCATTGCATCCATTGTCGAGAACCCACTCCTTACCACCGACCATGTAATCTTTAAGGTTAGCCATAATAATGAGATTCTTCATGGTCTTCTCATACTCGATGTCGAACTTCTCATCATCATCATAGTAGCCACATTCCACATTGTCATCATCAGATGAAGTTTCCTTGTAAGAGAAAAAAGTTTCATCAGAAATTTGAATATTACAATGTTCAAGTTTATGCATTCGAATGGCTTCAACAATGATGTTACTAATGGTAATGACATATCCTTTAGCGTGCATGAGGTCAAGAAGATCAAATCGGCATTTATCGACCTTAGGATCTGTTGGCTTCATCTTATGGAAAGTAATGTACTTGTGAACAATGATATCAAGATTTTTCAAGGAATATTTTGGATATCTTTTCTCTAAGTCTTTCCACAAGGTATGAGCACACTCAAAGTTTTGCAACTGATTAAACACATTTCTTGGTAAACCTCTAATGATTAGATTGACAGTGTTAAGGTTACCAAGCATCTTAACTTCATCATCATGAGAAGGATGTATGGGGTCAATGGGAGGCGCATAGTGATATTCAATATACTTGCGCAAATGGAACTCATCGAACCTATCAAGCATTTCGTATTTCCATTGTCTAAACTACTCCCCATCAAGAATAGGCACTCTACAACAAAAAATATGGGAACAAGTCACATTCATCTTCCTCCAATGGAGGTTAAACCAAGGTTTTGGAGTCCTTGCTCTGATACCAATTGAGGGATCGATAGAAGATGTGTCTAGAGGGGGAGTGAATAGACTACTTCTCAAGATAAAAATATTCTAGCCTAACTTAATTTCTAGGGGGGGCAGAAATCTAGTATTTGTGACAAGTCTAGTAGTTATAACAAGTCGAGGTCACCCTACACATGATGTTCTAAGAGTATAGAAGCGGAAAGTAAAACATGCAAGTGTGATGTAGAGGACTAAGGTAGGGAGATCAAACGCATGAGGTTGACACGGCGACATTTAGCATGGTTCCAATAGGTGGTGCTATCGTACGTTCATGTTAGTGGAGACTTCAACCCACGGAGGGTAACTGCCACGAGAATTCACGGAGGGCTCCAACCAAGGAGGGGCCACAAAGAAGCAGCCTTGTCTATCCCACCACGACTTCCGTTGATGGAAGACTAGCCTTACTCATGGTATATCTTCACGAAGTAGGCGACCTCCATGCCCTTACAAATATCTTGGTTCAACTCCGCAACACGAAGTAGGAGGCTCCCAAGCGACACCTAACCAATTTTGGAGGCACCACCCTCCAAAAGGTAATAGATGTGGTAGATCAATGAACTCCTTGCTCTTGTGCTTACAAACATAGTCTCCTCAACACAAATCACTCTCTCACAGAATATGCATGGGTAGGAGAGGTTGATTTGGTGGAAAGCAGTATGGGGAGCTAGAGATCAAGTTTGAAATGATTGGATTGGAATATCTTGGTCTCAACACATGAGTAGGTGTTTCTCTCTCAGAAAATGGATCTGAAAATGAAGTGTGTGTTCCGAGTGCTTCTCCCATGAATGAGAGGTGGTTGAAGGAGTATATATAGGCAAAAGCCAAAATCCAACCGTTACACAAAAAAGAGCAATCTCGGTGACACTAAAGTTAGAAACTCCATGGTACCGACTAGCACTAAAGGTGTGAACTTTTGAATCTCGGTGAGACTGATATACACAACTTGGTGGCACCGAAAAGGTGATTAATGGTCAGATGGCCAAACTCGGTGGCACCAATACTCAAACATGGAAATTCCGATTTTGTGTATCTTGGCAACATAATGTTGGTCACACCGAACTCGGTAGCACCGATGTAGTTTCGGTTGCACCGATTTGGTGGGAATGGCTAGGGTTCTGTTTGAGGTTC
Organism: Hordeum vulgare subsp. vulgare; assembly: GCF_904849725.1. Lineage (NCBI taxonomy): Eukaryota > Viridiplantae > Streptophyta > Magnoliopsida > Poales > Poaceae > Hordeum > Hordeum vulgare. The sequence continues at coordinate 349,457,294 of NC_058519.1, read as the reverse complement.
AAACTCGATGGGTCCGATGTGGAAATGTTGGTGACACCGAATTTGTGAATGTGTAACTTGACAGAGTGGATATGTGGGAAAAGGACTGAGTGTTTTGGTGGCTAACATTGAGCATTTGAGCAATGGGTTCATTTTACTACCTCACCCCCTTTTAATAGCATTGGCTTTCCTATGGACTCAAAAGTGATTTCTCACAAATATAAAATGAAGAGTCTTCTAGCTTGAATCTTGGGCCAATATTATTCCTTTCTTACATCCAGGGGTATCTCCACATAAACCTTGAGCCACAGCTCTCCATGGACTAATCCTGGAATATCAAGGTAAAAGTGCTAGTCCAAGAGACAATATATGTTGTCATGAATTATAAAAATCACCAAGGGAGCAGATGTGCTTTCATCGGCGTCGCGGAGCTCTCGGCTCCGATGGGTAGCTAGCAAGGGGCCGCTCTTAGCAACGGGGTTAGGGGAGAACGGATCAGTGGGTCACTGCGGGTTAAATGAGTGGCTCAGTTGGCTCGGGGGATGCTGCGGACGCGACGAATCGACGCCGACAATCTTTAGCGGTCGGAGATGGGAACGGCGACATTGGCGGCTGTTGGAGGGCTAATGGCTTTCTTGGCTTGATGGAGATGAATAGGACGACGTTGCGAAGCTCTCTGACGTATCTAGGGATGGACGGGGAGGCAGAGGCCATGGCTATGGCTGGGCGAGCTCGCGGCCGTTTTGGCCATGGCAAGGATGAGGCGATGTAGAGCGAGGGGAGGATGGCGTGGAGGTCAGCGAGATCGGGACGGAAGCACCGGGTCTAGCCATGGGATCAACGTGGACGCTAACAGCCAAGAGGTAGCACGAGGAGTGCGCCGCACGTTGGGCACGCGCCCGACGTCCTTCTGGCAAGAGGAGGGAGATGACTGGCGTCTCGGCGGTGGGTTGGGCCTCTCTAATGGGCTGCACAGGTAAGCGAGGTGGTTCTTTTCCCTTTTTTGTTTGTTTTTTTTTCTAATTTCGATGATATATTTTAAATTTAGTTTTACAACCAAATCACTTTTATAGCTTCTCAAAATTATCATGTGGCTTGATAATATATATTCATAGCCACTCACCAAATTTCAGAATTATTCGAATTATAATTCTGTTGTAGCAGAATTATATCCAACTCAAATAATTATTGTTTTACAACAAAACCCGAAAATAAATGCTTGTGGTGATTCCAAGAATATTGATTTGAATTTTACAAGCTTGGTCCCCGAAAATAAAATTATTTCTTAGGCTTGGTAACTCCTCAATTCAAATTAAGAATAAAAATAAAAATGCATGCATGAAATGCGATGACAAACAAGACTAAATAAAGGGGTGTGACATGTACAATGTGTACTCCAGCGACAGGGACTGCTTGTCAGGATAGATAGTGGCAAATACCTAATTTTGACGGACTAGGACATGCGCATTGAATGTGCTGTGAGGTTGCTACGTCTCGAACATATCTATTATTTTTTATTGTTCCATGCTTATATATTATCATTCTAGAATACTTTGGGGGTATGTCGGTGAAGGATCGACACCTATGGGGGCCTCAAGGGTCCCCTTTTGCTAGTTTGGCGGGGAGAGGGATCACGACAAGAGGAGAACCAACAGTCAGGGCTCGATAAGGTCTTTTTTACCCATGTTCAGGCCGCGTGGTGCGTAAAACCCTACTCCTAAATGTGTTTAGTTATTTGTTTTAGGTTACTATAGATCTGTCCCTCTTACAGCCTTTTGATTGGTTAAAAATCCAAAAGTACCTACTACTGAGCCTCGGGCCTCCTTTTATAGGCAAAGGGGTCACCACCGTGGCTAAGTGGGTGAATGGTGGTTCACGAGTGGAACAGCGCCGACCGACAGTTAATGTGTTACTGCGATTAAATGCTTCGACAGACTTCCCTGACCTCGTCAGTGGGGTTTGGTCATGTACCCACATGTGGAAACTTCGGGGTGTTGCGCTGGCGTGCGGGTGGACGCATGGTCCCCGCATCGGCGGTGGCGTGTTCATCGGCGGAGGCATTCACAGGTCGCGAGGGCACCCTGGGCCCGCGCCTCTCCTTGGGTCTTATCTTCCTTCTCGGCAACGGTTACCTTGCCGGGGCTCTTCTTGTTGCTCTCGGTAGGGTCTCGCTGTGGCATTGTCTATACCCCTGACACGGAGCTCCTGCCGGGCTCTCTTCTTCTTTCCCACGAGGCGAGGGCTTGCGGGGGGCTTGCAATCTGTTCTTGGTGTCTTCTGAGTCTTGCTTCTGCCCTAAGCTGCAGCGACACGCCTTGCCGCTGCAGAGGGGCTGCCGCCGTCCGCGCACTAGTCTAGGGCACTGGAGACCCCAGTCTTTAGTGCACCGACAGGAGCCCCCGGGCCTGGGCCACACACGCATGCGAGGCGTTGTTGGGCCAAGCCCAAAGTGGTGCGCGGACTCGTAGGCACTGGGCTTATCGGAATCGAGGCGTTACACGCTTTCTTTCGCCACATCACGCATTGAACACGCTAAGTGGGAGGGTGTGCGGCACGCGCATGATGCCCTCTTTATTCCCTCAAAATGCCTCTGCCACATGTAGGACATGCAGAGGGGCGTTCAGGCAAGTAACGATCATAGCCTTAAAAGCCGCGGGCGTGGATGGACCTGCCACAGCATGCATTGGCGCATCAGGGCGGTTCCATGTTCCGCTCGTGACTTGAGGGTGATTGGGCGAGAGGGGTGGTGGATTCTCGAGCGAGGAGGGTGGCCTCCGAGCTTTGCCCTATAAATTAGGGTGTTTGCGCGTAGGTTTTGCACATCCATCTCACTCTCGAAGCCTTCCGCGCCTATCACCTTGTCTTCTCTTGTTTCGTTCAGCCTTTCTGGTGGCACCCACCCCTAACCATGGTCAAGGGATGGGGCCGGCCTCCGTCACCCGTCAGGGCGGCAAGGGAATCCCTCTCGGATCATGCCATAGCTTCAGGGGCCGCAGTGAGCGGCTGCCCCGTCGACCGTGACGGGAGAGGTTCGAGGGGCTGAGGACGCCGGGGTCATGGCCGAGGGAGGCGCAGTGCTACTCCAGCGTCTCCGCCTTCTCTTGGGCTTGGCAGGCACTCGGACGTGACAATGCTGGAGTTCATCGTGGAGCTGCACGACATCCTCAGGGGCCACCTGCATCTGCACCGCACTTTTGCTAGGATGATGGAGGCTGCCAGGCCCCCTGTCTTGTGGTTACGGGCACACGACTGCTCCCATGGCGCTATGCACGCGCTCGTGGAGTACCCAAAGCGCCACTCCATGCTGCTCGGACGGGGCTGGAAAGCCTTCGCCCGCGCCGACAACCTCGAGGATGGGCATATCCTCCGCTTCAAGCTAGCAGCGGAAAATATGCTAGCTGTCAAGTTTTACGGGCGCATAGGTGTGCGTCTCGGCTGCTGCGAAGAGGGATCGAGCGGCACCGAGTGTCTCTCCTCGAGCGATAGCGACGACGGGGACATCGGCGGCATTGGCTGATCGGGATCCCGGGGGGTCATGTCAGAGTACGATTCCCCGGGATCTGACTGACAACCAGCCAAGCCGCCAAGGCCCGCTCACGCCTCTCCCCCGCCCGGCTGGGGTATCTTGCTGGTGCTGGCGTTCGTGCTTCGTGTTCGAGAGGGAGGCACATCCGCAAGCTCTGACTTCTCCATGCCCTCTGCTTGGGCCACCACACCGGAGCGGGTGTCCCCCCCTGCTCGAGGAGGAGGCGCGCTCGCGGACTCCGGATCCTTTGCCCCTGCCTATGCCCTGCCCTCTGGTATCCGGCCAGAGGGGGTTCTGGTGGTTCTTGCCGGGGCTGATCCCGTTCTCGTTGGCACAATGCTGATCATGAGGAGCCATCCCTGGCCGTACCGCAGGCTCCGCCTTTCTTTCATATTGAACTTCACTCCTCCGCACAGGTCGTTCCTCATCAAAAGACAAAGTCTTTTGGTTAGGACAACAATGCTTTGTAAGTGGTATCAAATGTATCCAGACAAATGAATGAATAGATGCATCGTTTATTTGACTCTCATTTTGTATGATTATTCCTTTGCACTTTCCAGATGCTTGCCGGCTTGACTTATCCTGCCGCGATTACCTAGAGGAGAGGATCCTCAGAAAACTCAGCAGAGGAGGTCGTCACCGGCAAGACTCCTTGCCGCACTCAGTGCAACCATGTAAATCGTCGAGTATGGCTCGAGTCGTAATAAGGTGCGACCTAGCTATCCAAAATGTTGAACGAGTTCGAAACGAGATGAGGGCGCTCTTTGGCCGCTCAAGTCATTGAACAGGCTCGAAACTAAGTCGGAGTGCTTTGATCCTAGAAAGGCTCGTCAGCACGCGGGATTCTCATACAAAAGCTGATGCTTTAAAAGAATACAACTAATTAATCTACCAAGAGTCTGGAAAGAAGTTTGCCTCTGTACTTATCGGGCGCGTCACGGCATTCTTAGACGCAGAGTATGAAGGTGCTGCCGAAGAGGAATATCCATACCCCCGGCAAGCTGATGTTGCCCCCAGCGGCCTCCTTGCCAACGAGGTTCTTGTTGGTGGCCTTTGGCCACTCTCAAGGAAAGAGGCACGCCAGGGCATATCACTTTCTCATCACTTTTGCAAGAGATTTACTGGCGCAGCCCCTGAGCGCATCTTTCTCGTGCCACAGCGCTCCAAGGAGAAATGCGAGTCGTAGGGCGCGTAAAGGGGCGGTTCGGGGACTCGGACGCATCCTCGACGACCATGCGGCACTCTAGAGATGTGCGACGATCGGAGTAAGCGTCGAAGGCCTCGAAGAAGCCTCGTGTCATGCCCTCGACAGCAGCGCGGCATTCCAAGGAGGTGTGTTGGCCGAGCGATGTAGAGCTTGGGGCATCCGCTCCTTCTACCCGCGCTCGCATAGCACCTACGGAGGCGCTATGAGCGCTCGCGCGGGCAGAGCAGCCACTGCCTCCTCCCACTCAGGGAAGATGTTGCAGGGAATTGAGATCCGTGGAGCGGACGTGCGGTTCATCGGATCGGGGCGGCGCTGACGCCGGCCTGCTTCCGGCGATCCCCCTACCCGGCGCGCCAAAGATGTCGGTGAAGGATCGACACCTATGGGGGCCTCAAGGGTCCCCTTTTGCTGGTTTGGCGGGGAGAGGGATCGCGACAAGAGAAGAACCAACTGTCAGGGCCCGGCAAGGTCTTTTTTACCCAGGTTCGGGTCGCGTGGTTCATAAAACTCTACTCCTGCATGTGTTTAGTTATTCATTTTAGGTTCCTGTAGATCTAGCCCTCATACATCCTTTGGATTGGTCAGAAATCCAAAGGTCCCTACTACCGAGCCTCGGGCCTCCTTTTATAGGCGAAGGGGTCACCAAAGTGGCTCGGTGGGTGAACGGTAGTTCACGAGTGGAACAACGCTGACCAACAGTTACAGTGTTACTATGGTGCATTAAATGCTTCACAGACTTCCCTGGCCTCGTCAGGGGTGTTTGTACACATACCCACACATGGCAACTTTGGGGTGTTGCACTGGCGTGCGGGTGGACGCGTGGTCCATGCATCTACGGTGGCATGTTCATCGGTCGAGGCGTTCACATGTCGTGAGGGCTCCCTGGGCCCGCGCCTCTCCTCGGGTCTTCTCTTCCTTCCCGGCAAGGGTTACCTTGCCGGGGCTCTTCTTGTTCCTCTCGACAGGGAGGCGATGTCCTGTCGAGGCCTTGTCAATCTTCCTAACAAGGATGGCTTGCCAGAGCGCAGTCCTTCTTCCCTGGCGGGAGGGTCTCGCCGCGACATTGTCTATCCCCCCCGCAGGGAGCTCTTGCCGGGGTCTCTTCTTCTTTCCCAGCAAGCGAGGGCTTGCCGAGGGGCTTACAATCTGTTCTTGGTGGCTTCTGAGTCTTGCTTCCGCCCTAAGCTCCAGCGACGTGCCTTGCCGCTGCACAGGGGTTGTCGGTGTCCGTGCACTAGTTTGGGGCACTCGAGACCCGAGTCTTTATTGCACCGATAGGGCATTTATCTAACAATTTTTATTATTTTTGAGCACTAACCCAGTTGGTGTTTTCTGCGTGTTTTTCACTTTTCAGGTTTTCCATACCAAATGAAGTCCAATTGCCTTGACACTTTTTGGTTATTTTTTCTGGATCAAAACAAGACCAATGAGAATCGGAAAAAGGCTGGAGGCCTCACGAGGGGCCCAAAATCCAATAGGGCATAGTCTGGGGGGCACCCTGATCACTTGTGCCTCCGTTGTACCCCTCCCGACTTTGTTATTTGGCTTATAAATTCTCATCAACCCTTAAAACACCAGAGTCTCTATTTCGATGGGAGGCCATCTAGAGCTCCGTTCCGGGACCCGGCCGAAGGGAGGGATCGATCACGGAGGGCTTCTTCATCAACCTTGCTTCCCTCACAATGTTGTGTGAGTAGTTCACCAGAGATCTACGGGTCCATAGTCAGTACCTAGATGGCAATCACTCTCTCCCTTTGATCATCAATACAATGATCATCTTATCTTTGCTTTGATCCATATGATGTATTTCCTTTTGTGTGGTTCGTTTGTTGGGATTGATGAATTGTGGGTTTATGTTCAGATTATTCATGATAAATATTTGAGTCACCTTCGAATACTTCTGTGATTTTAATGTGCATGACTCTAATACCTTCATAATTTTCTCTGATATATTGAAATAGTATGGCCAACTAGATTGATATTTCTTCGGTGAGAATAGAGAATGAAATGATGAATCTGAAATAGTATGGCCAACTAGATTGATATTTCTTCGGAGGATAGAGAATGAAAACAAATCGGAAATGCACCGGATAGATAGGGGAGGAATTTTTCATGATCGAGAACAATTCAAGATGATAACACAAAAATGAAATGATGAATCTTCAAGAGAATGGACCTAGATTTGAGAGAAACACTCCTTCGGTAATTATGAGGAGAACACCGCAAAGAAATATTGAAACACGCCGGAATGATGAAGAATGAAGGTTGAGCCAACGATGAGAAATAAATTTGAAGTGATCTTGAAGAAGGAATAAGACTGATCGAATGCACACTTATGTCACACTTGAAAAGCATTAGAGATCTCCGAAAAAGATTGGAATAGCCAGGTAAGATCCTGGGAAACACCTGTGGGTTATGGGAACACTAGAAGAAAACACCGTTGAATGGATTGCTCAGAAAGAGAGATACTACACCGGTACAAATGAAACTAGATGAGGTGAGACACTCGAAATAATTGAAAGGATTGAACACAAGAAGCTCTAAGACATCTTGAATAAGGAAAATCAATAGAGGAAGAAAATGATATGAAGACACTGAGAGCTTGAATTGAATCCACCGGAGAAGAAAACAAGAATGAAGAATGATGAACTCTATATCCTTAGAAACTTGACAATAGAACACCTTGGATGACTCATGATAGCGGAAGCGCCAATGAAAAGAAATGTACTTGCATGACAATTTAATAGTTGAAGCAAAAGGGTGGGAGTGAAGAAAAAAACAAAGACAACTTGGTACAGACAAGACGAACTTCAGAAAGAAATGAGAGATTGATCTTGCAAATCTTGAAAAGGATAGAATTGACTTGAAGAGAAACACCCCGGAAGAAAAAAATTGACATGACGACTCCGGTTGAGAAGAATTGAAAAGATAACTTGACTGAGAAAAAGAATTTGCATTCCCATAAAAATAGGAGAACAGCTCTTGGAAAGTTATGAGTTCACCACATGACATCGAAGCAACTCGAATTACCATACTCCAACAAAGCAAAGGATGAGGCTTACGAAACAAGCTTGAACAAATTCATTGTTGGAATTATGCCCTAGAGGCAATAATAAATATAGTTATTATTATAATTCCTGTATCAAGATAATCGTTTATTATCCATGCTATAATTGTATTGAATGAAGACTTATATACATGTGTGGATACATAGACAAAACACTGTCCCTAGCAAGCCTCTAGTTCGCTAGCCAGTTGATCAAAGATAGTCAGGGTCTTCTGACTATGTACAAGGTGCTATTGCTTGATAACTGGATCACGTCATTAGGAGAATCACGTGATGGACCAGACCCAAACTAATAGACGTAGCATGTAGATCGTGTCATTTTGTTGCTACTGTTTTCTGCGTTTCAAGTATTTGTTCCTATGACCATGAGATCATATAACTCACTGACACCAGAGGAATGCTTTATGTGTATCAAACGTCGCAACGTAACTGGGTGACTATAAAGATGCTCTACAGGTATCTCCGAAGGTGTTCATTGAGTTATTATGGATCAAGACTGGGATTTGTCACTCCGTATGACGGAGAGGTATCTTGGGGTCCACTCGGTAATACAACATCACACACAAGCCTTGCAAGCAATATAACTTAGTGTAAGTTGCGGTATCTTGTATTACGGAACGAGTAAAGAGACTTGCCGGTAAACGAGATTGAAATAGGTATGCGGATACTGACGATCGAATCTCGGGCAAGTAACATACCGAAGGACAAAGGGAATGACATACGGGATTATATGAATCCCTGGCACTAAGGTTCAAACGATAAAGATCTTCGTAGAATATGTGGGATCCAATATGGGCATCCAGGTCCCGCTATTGGATATTGACCGAGGAGTCACTCGGGTCATGTCTACATAGTTCTCGAACCCGCAGGGTCTGCACACTTAAGGTTCGACGTTGTTTTATGCGTATTTGAGTTATATGGTTGGTTACCGAGTGTTGTTCGGAGTCCCGGATGAGATCAGGGACGTCACGAGGGTTTCCGGAATGGTCCGGAAACGAAGATTGATATATAGGATGACCTCATTTGATTACCGGAAGGTTTTCGGAGTTACCGGGAATGTACCGGGAATGACGAATGGGTTCCGGGTGTTCACCGCGCGGGGGGGGGGGGGGGGTGGGGCAGCCCACCCCGGGGAAGCCCATAGGCCTTGGGGGTGGCGCATCAGCCCTTGGTGGGCTGGTGGGACAGTCCAAGAAGGCCCTATGCGCCATAGATAGAAAATCAAAGAGAAAAAAAGGGAGGTGGGAAAGAAGAGAAGGACTCCACCTTCCAATCCTAGTTGGACTAGGATTGGAGGAGGACTCCTCCTCCCTTGGTGGCAAAGCCCTTGGGGCTCCTTGATCCTCAAGGCAAGCCTCCCCTCCCCTCCTCCTATATATATGGAGCTATTAGGGCTGATTTGAGACGACTTTTGCCACGGCAGCCCGACCACATACCTCCACGGTTTTGCTTCAAGATCGCGTTTCTGCGGAGCTCGGGCGGAGCCCTGCTGAGATTAGATCACCACCAACCTTCGGAGCACCGTCACGCTGCCGGAGAACTCATCTACCTCCCCGTCTCTCTTGCTGGATCAAGAAGGCCGAGATCATCGTCGAGCTGTACGTGTGCTGAACGCGGAGGTGTTGTCCGTTCGGCACTAGATCGTGGGACGGATCATGGGACGGTTCGTGGGATGGTTCGCGGGGCAGATCGAGGGACGTGAGGACGTTCCACTACATCAACCGCGTTTCTTAACGGTTCTGCTGTGCGATCTACAAGGGTACGTAGATCGGAAATCCCCTCTCGTAGATGGACATCACCATGATAGGTCTTCGTGCGCGTAGGAAATTTTTTGTTTCCCATGCGACATTCCCCAACAGTGGCATCATGAGCTAGGTTCATGCGTATATGGCTTCTCTAGTAGAACACAAAAGTTTTTGTGGGCGGTGATGTGCGTTTTGCTGCCCTCCTTAGTCTTTTCTTGATCCCGCGGTATTGTTGGATCGAAGCGGCTCGGACCGACATTACTCGTACGCTTACGACAGACTGGTTTCATGGCTACGAGTAACTCCGTTGCTGAAAGATGACCGGCGAGTGTCGGTTTCTCCAAATTTAGTTGAATCGGATTTGACCGAGGAGGTCCTTGGATAAGGTTAAATAGCAATTCATATATCTCCGTTGTGGTGTTTGCGTAAGTACGATGCGATCCTACTAGATACCCATGGTCACCACGTAAAACATGCAACAACGAATTAGAGGACGTCTAACTTGTTTTTGCAGGGTATGCTTATGATGTGATATGGCCAACGATGTGATGTAATATATTGGATGTATGAGATGATCATGTTGTAATAGATAATATCGACTTGCACGTCGATGGTACGGCAACCGACAGGAGCCATAGGGTTGTCTCTAAACTAACGTTTGTGCTTGCAGATGCGTTTACTATTTTGCTAGGATGTAACTTTAGTAGTAATAGCATGAGTAGCACGACAACCCCGATGGCGACACGTTGATGGAGATCATGGTGTGGCGCCGGTGACAAGAAGATCATGCCGGTGCTTTGGTGATGGAGATCAAGGAGCACATGATGATGGCCATATCATGTCACTCATGAATTGCATGTGATGTTAATCCTTTTATGCACCTTATTTTGCTTAGAACGACGGTAGCATTATGAGGTGATCTCTCACTAAAATTTCAAGACGAAATTGTGTTCTCCCCGACTGTGCACCATTGCTACAGTTCGTCGTTTCGAGACACCACGTGATGATCGGGTGTGATAGACTCAACGGTCACATACAACGGGTGCAAAACAGTTGCACACGCGGAACACTCGGGTTAAGCTTGACGAGCCTAGCATGTGCAGACATGGCCTCGGAACACATGAGACCGAAAGGTCGATCATGAATCATATAGTTGATATGATTAGCATAGGGATGGTTACCACTGAAACTATACTCAACTCACGTGATGATCGGACTTGAGCTAGTGTAAGTGGGTCATGAACCACTCAAATGACTAGAGAGATGTATTTTTGAGTGGGAGTTTAGCAAATAATTTGATTAAGTTAAACTCTAATTATCTTGAACATAGTCTAAGTCCACTTTGAATATATTTGTGTTGTAGATCATGGGTCATGCGACAGTCACCCTGAATTTTAATACGTTCCTAGAGAAAGCTAAGTTGAAAGATGATGAAAGCAACTTTGTAGACTGGGCTCGTAATCTTAAGTTGATCCTACAAGCTGGGAAGAAGGATTATGTCCTTAATGCTGCGCTAGGAGATGAACCACCCGCTACGGCTGACCAAGATGTTAAGAACGCTTGGTTAACACGTAAGGAGGACTACTCAGTAGTTCAATGTGCAGTCTTGTATGGCTTAGAGCCGGGACTTCAACGTTGCTTTGAGCGTCATGGAGCATATGAGATGTTCCAGGAGTTGAAGTTTATCTTTCAGATGAACGCCGGGATCGAGAAGTATGAGACCTCCGATAAACTCTATGATTGCAAGATGGAGGAGAATTCGTCTGTCAGTGAACATGTGCTCAAAATGTCTGGGTACTCAAACCGTCTAGCTGAGCTGGGGATTGAACTCCCGCAAGAGGCTATCACTGATAGAATTCTTCAATCACTGCCGCCAAGCTATAAGGGCTTTGTGTTTAACTACAACTTGCAAGGGATGAACAAGTCACCCGGCGATTTGTTTGCGATGCTGAAAGTCCCAGAGTCTGAACTCCGTAAAGAGCATCAAGTGTTGATGGTGAATAAGACCACTAGTTTCAAGAGAAACAGCAAAGGGAAGAAGGGTAATTCAAAGAAGAGAGGCAAGCATGTTGCCAATCCGACGAAGAAACCCAAAGCTGGAACTAAGCCTGAAACAGAGTGCTATAATTGCAAGGGTATGGGTCACTGGAAGCGCAACTGCCCCAAGTATCTAGCTGATAAGAAGGCGGCCAAAGAAAAATCAGGTATATTTGATATACATGTTATTGATGTGTACTTAACCGGATCTCGTAGTAGTTTCTGGGTATTTGATACCGGTTCTGTTGCTCATATTTGCAACTCGAAACAGGAACTGCGGAATAGGCGAAGGCTGGCGAAAGATGAAGTGACGATGCGCGTAGGAAATGGTTCCAAGGTTGATGCAATCGCCGTCGGCACAGTTTAACTTCAGTTACCATCAGGATTAGTTATGAACTTGAATAATTGTTATTTAGTGCCTGCGTTGAGCATGAACATTATATCTGGATCTTGTTTATTGCGAGACGGTTACTCTTTGAAGTCAGAGAATAATGGTTGTTCTATTTCTATGAGTAACATCTTTTATGGTCATGCACCCAATGTGAGAGGATTGTTCATATTGAATCTTGATAGTGATAATACACATATACATAACATTGAGATCAAAAGAGTTAGAGTTAACAATGATAGCGCCATGTTTTTGTGGCACTGCCGCTTAGGTCATATTGGTGTAAAGCGCGTGAAGAAACTCCATACCGATGGACTTTTGGAGTCACTTGACTTTGATTCACTTGACACGTGCGAACCATGCCTCATGGGCAAGATGACTAAAACTCCGTTCTCCGGAACAATGGAGCGTGCCAGTGACTTGTTGGAAATCATACATACCGATGTGTGCGGTCCGATGAGAGTGGAGGCACGAGGCGGATATCGTTATTTTCTCACCTTCACTAACGATTTGAGTAGATATGGTTATGTCTACTTAATGAAGCACAAGTCTGAAACATTTGAAAAGTTCAAGCAATTTCAGAGTGAAGTTGAATATCATCGTAACAAGAAGATCAAGTTCCTACAGTCTGATCGTGGGGGTGAATATGTGAGTTTCGAGTTTGGTGCTCACTTAAGACAATGTGGAATTGTTTCACAGTTGACACCGCCTGGAACACAACAGCGTAATGTTGTGTCCGAACGTCGTAATCGTACTTTATTAGAGACGATGCGATCTATGATACCTCTTACCGATTTGCCGTTATCATTTTGGGGTTATGCATTAGACACAACTGCATTCACTTTAAATAGGGCACCATCAAAATCCGTTGAGACGACACCATACGAACTGTGGTATGGCAAAAGGCCAAAGTTGTCGTTTCTTAAAGTTTGGGGATGTGATGCTTATGTCAAAAAGCTTCAGCCTGAAAAGATGGAACCCAAAGCGGAAAAGTGCATCTTCATAGGTTACCCAAAAGAGACAGTTGGGTACACCTTCTATCTCAAATCCGAGGGCAAAGTGTTTGTTGCTAAAAACAGAGCTTTTCTCGAGAAGGAGTTTCTCTCGAGAGAATTGAGTGGGAGGAAGATAGAACTTGATGAGGTTGTCGAACCTCTCATCCCTCTGGATGGTGGCGCAGGGCAAGGGGAAACCCCTGTCATTGCGACGCCGGTTGAGGAGGAAGTTAATGATGATGATCATGAAACTCCGGTTCAAGTTCCTATCGAACCGCGCAGGTCGACAAGACCACGTGCTGCTCCAGAGTGGTACGGTAATCCCGTTTTGTCAATCATGTTGTTAGACAACAATGAACCTGCAAATTATGAAGAAGCAATGGTGGGCCCAGATTCCAACAAATGGCTGGAGGCCATGAAGTCCAAGATAGGATCCATGTATGAAAACAAGGTGTGAACTTTGGACGTACTACCTGAGGGCCGCAAGGCTATTTAGAACAAATGGATCTTTAAGAAGAAGACGGACGCTGACGGCAATGTGACCGTTTATAAAGCTTGACTTGTGGCAAAGGGTTTTTCACAAGTTCAAGGAGTTGACTACGATGAGACATTCTCACCCGTAGCGATGCTTAAGTCCGTCAGAATCATGTTAGCAATAGCTGCATTTTTCGATTATGAAATCTGGCAGATGGATGTCAAAACGGCATTCCTTAACGGTTTCCTTAAGGAAGAGTTGTATATGATGCAACCGAAGGTTTTGTCGATCCTAAAAATGCTAACAAGGTATGCAAGCTCCAGCGATCCTTTTATGGACTGGTGCAAGCATCTCGGAGTTGGAATACACGCTTTGATGAGGTGATCAAAGCATTTGGGTTTATACAAGTGGTTGGAGAATCTTGTATTTACAAGAAAGTGAGTGGGAGCTCTGTGGCGTTTCTAATATTATATGTGGATGACATATTACTGATTGGAAACAACGTAGAGTTTTTGGAGAGCATAAAGGATTACTTGAATAAAAGTTTCTCTATGAAGGACCTAGGAGAAGTTGCTTACATTCTAGGCATTAAGATCTACAAGGATAGATCGAAACGCTTGATAGGACTTTCACAAGGCACATACCTTGATAAAGTTTTGAAGAGGTTCAAAATGGAACAGTCCAAGGGTTCTTGCCAGTTTTACAAGGTACGAGATTGAGAAAGACTCAGTGCCCAGTAACTAATAAAGATAGAGAGCATATTAGCACCGTCCCCTATGCTTCAGCCCTAGGATCTATCATGTATGTAATGCTGTGCACTAGACCGGACGTTAGCCTAGACATAAGTATGGGAGGTAGGTTCCAGAGTAATCCAGGAGTGGATCACTGGACCACGGTCAAGAATATCCTGAAGTACCTGAAAAGGACTGAGGAGATGTTTCTCGTGTATGGAGGTGACGAAGAGGTCGCCGTAAAGGGTTACGTCGATGCAAGCTTTGACACAGATCCGGACGACTCTAAGTCGCAGACCGGATACGTATTGGTTCTTAATGGGGGTGCGGTAAGCTGGTGCAGTTCCAAGCAAAGCATCATAGCTGATTCTACATGTGAAGCGGAGTACATGGCTGCCTCGGAGGCGGCTAAGGAGGGTGTCTGGATGAAGCAGTTCATCACGGATCTTGGAGTGGTGCCAAGCGCACTGAATCCAATAACCTTGTTCTGTGACAACACGGGTGCTATTGCCTTAGCAAAGGAACCACGGTTTCATAAGAAGACCAGACACATCGAACGACGCTTCAACCTCATCCGCGACTACGTCGAAGGGGAGGACGTAAATATATGCAAAGTGCACACGAATCTGAATGTAGCAGACCCCCTGACTAAACCTCTTCCACGGGCAAAGCATGATCAACACCAGAACTGTATGGGTGTTAGATTTATTACAATGTAATTCGCATGGTGATGTGAGGGCTAGATTATTGACTCTAGTGCAAGTGGGAGACTGTTGGAATTATGCCCTAGAGGCAATAATAAATATAGTTATTATTATAATTCCTGTATCAAGATAATCGTTTATTATCCATGCTATAATTGTATTGAATGAAGACTTATATACATGTGTGGATACATAGACAAAACACTGTCCCTAGCAAGCCTCTAGTTGGCTAGTCAGTTGATCAAAGATAGTCAGGGTCTTATGACTATGTACAAGGTGTTGTTGCTTGATAACTGGATCACGTCATTAGGAGAATCACGTGATGGACTAGACCCAAACTAATAGACATAGCATGTAGATGGTGTCATTTTGTTGCTACTGTTTTCTGCGTGTCAAGTATTTGTTCCTATGACCATGAGATCATATAACTCACTGACACCAGAGGAATGCTTTGTGTGTATCAAACGTCGCAACGTAACTAGGTGACTATAAAGATGCTCTACAGGTATCTCCGAAGGTGTTCGTTGAGTTAGTATGGATCGATACTGGGATTTGTCACTCCGTATGACGGAGAGGTATCTTGGGGCCCACTCGGTAATACAACATCACACACAAGCCTTGCAAGAAATGTAACTTAGTGTAAGTTGAGGGATCTTGTATTACGGAACGAGTAAAGAGACTTGCCGGTAAACGAGATTAAAATAGGTATGCGGATACTGAGGATCGAATCTCGGGCAAGTAACATACCGAAGGACAAAGGGAATGACATACGGGATTATATGAATCCCTGGCACTGATGTTCAAACGATAAAGATCTTCGTAGAATATGTGGGATCCAATATGGGCATCCAGGTCCCGCTATTGGATATTGACCGAGGAGTCACTCGGGTCATGTTTACATAGTTCTCGAACCCGCAGGGTCTGCACACTTAAGGTTCGACGTTGTTTTATGCGTATTTGAGTTATATGGTTGGTTACTGAATGTTGTTCGGAGTCCCGGATGAGATCACGGACGTCACGAGGGTTTCTAGAATGGTCCGGAAATGAAGATTGATATATAGGATGACCTCATTTCATTACCGGAAGGTTTTCGGAGTTACCGGGAATGTACCGGGAATGACGAATGGGTTCCGGGTGTTCACCGGGGGGGGGGGGGGCAGCCCACCCCGGGGAAGCCCATAGGCCTTGGGGGTGGCGCACCAGCCCTTGGAGGGCTGGTGGGACAGCCCAAGAAGACCCTATGCGCCACCGATAGAAAATCAAAGAGAAAAGAAAAAAAGGGAGGTGGGAAAGAAGAGAAGGACTCCACCTTCCAATCCTAGTTGGACTAGGATTGGAGGAAGACTCCTCCTCCCTTGGTGCTGCAACCCTTGGGTCTCCTTGAGCCTCAAGGCAAGCCTCCCCTCCCCTCCTCCTATATATATGGAGCTATTAGGGCTGATTTGAGACGACTTTTGCCACGGCAGCCCGACCACATACCTCCACGGTTTTACCTCTAGATCGCGTTTCTGCGGAGCTCGGGCGGAGCCCTTCTGAGATTAGATCACCACCAACCTCCAGAGCGTCGTCACGCTGCCGGAGAACTCATCTACCTCCCCGTCTCTCTTGCTGGATCAAGAAGGCCGAGATCATCGTCGAGCTGTATGTGTGCTGAACGCGGAGGTGCCGTCCGTTCGGCACTAGATCGTGGGACGGATCGCGGGACGGTTCGTGGGACAGTTCGCGGGGCGGGTCGAGGGACGTGAGGTCGTTCCACTACATCAACCGCGTTTCTTAACGCTTCTGCTGTGCGATCTACAAGGGTACGTAGATCGGAAATCCCCTCTCGTAGATGGACATCACCATGATAGGTCTTCGTGCGCGTAGGAAAACTTTTGTTTCCCATGCGACGTTCGCCAACATTCATGACATAGATTTCGTCCGATATTTTCGTGGATAGGATCGCACGGGCTCTATCGTATAGTAGCCATCATGTACAAGGCAGTGCACACGACATATGAAGCGTCCCCGAGTAATAGCAAGCTACAAGGACTCTTTAAGACACAATGAGAACCGCTCTAACACGACCGTGACCAAACGACTCCACTATTTGTCGAACCCCAACCTCACATCATGCATTTGTTGGAAGATTGTCCTATAAATTACTACTTGAATTCCCACCTAAGAACTCCTGAAATTTCTGGTCATGGAATCGGGTCCACAGATACAAGGAGAAATTCATCACTCAACTCCTAGTATCTAACCCGTCTAGTGTATCACATCCCTCAACACATAACCAGAATCTTGGAACCTCATCTATCTTAGACCCTCGTAATCACAATGATACTAAGTATGGCAATACATCCGGACCTATATGCACCAGTACTGGGGAAGCCAGACTCCTCTCTCCACTACTAGTATTGAAGAAATTTCGAACATCCCTCGTCCTCAGATACTAAGAAATCTGAATGATGACGATGTGATCAAGAATCCCCTGGAGCTCAACTCCCCGGAATAAAATCAACACAGCAGGAGGCACCAAGTCACAACTCCATCACATCGACATCATATAGATTCCAGAAATATCCGCGTGATCCTAAAATGTTTTGAGTGAGAAGAGGAGTAGAATTAAAATTATTACATCCAGATTCCTCACCATAGCATAAAAGAGGAGAAAAAAGAATCCTACTCTTTGATATATAGCTACACTTAAAGAAGCTTTTCACTAGACTCGACTCAGCCAAGTTTGATCAATCAAGGGGTCTCATAGGTTGGTACTCCTCTAATACCAACTTGTCATGCCCAAGATGCGATCCTATCCTTATTTTGGAACGAGGGGCTTGACAGGGATAGAAGCGCATCTCGTCATTTTGTTAGAATGGATATAGTTACAAGTACATGTATAGAAAAGACCCTCATCGATGGGGGCCCTGGGCTCAACATCATCTCCATCACGATTTTCGAGGCGCTCCATGTGCCTTACGGCCAACTCAAGCCTACCAGGCCCTTCTCTCGGGTGGTAGGCGAGACTGCGGCCCCTCTCATCCAGTTCCATCTCCCCGACACCTTCGATACCCGCTCCAACTACTGCAACAAGCTTGTCGACTTTGATGTGGCGCCCACCAGACTTCCGTACAACACCATCCTGGGGAACCCCGCGCTCGCCATATTTCATGGCAGCGACTCATCCGGGGTACAACATTGTCAATATCCCAGGCAGTAGCGGTGTCCTGATCGTGAGATGCAACGAGAAGAACGCGGTGAGCTGCCTTAGGCAAGCACGCAAGGCCCCGGTGGTTTGGTGTGTAGCTGACGGGGGCGAGGAGATGGCTCCAGAGAGCCTACTTGAGGTGGCCCCGGCAAGAATGAAACTACAGTTCGTGAAGGACCGGACCAAGATGAAGAAGGTGCAGCTAAATGACAGTGGCTGGGGCCTGTAACGCCCAAGATGTGATCGTATCCTTATTTTGGCATGAGGGCCTCGATAGGGATATGAGTGCATCTCCTCGTTTCTTAAGAATGGATATCGTTACAAGTACATGTATAGAATAGATGAGTATATGGAATTGGCTTCCACTCGCCACAAGCTACATCAGAGTCACATCAAAACAACAGCATAATTGGTGATCATGAAGAAGAGCAGGGTTGGATTACGAATGAAAACAAACGATAAAAGAACGACGTCCATCCTTGCTATCCGAGGCTGCCGGCCTGGATCCCATCCTAGATCGAAGAAGAAGAAACTCCAAATAGACCAGTCATCGCGGTCACGTCAGAGTATCTCTTTACGTGTACCTGCAACTGGTGCTGTAGTAATCTGTGACCTACAGGGACTCAGCAATCTCATTTCCAAAGGTATCAAGACTAGCAAAGCTTAATGGGTGAGGTGTGGTTAAGTGGTGAGGCTGCAGCAAGCGACTAATTTTTTTTTGAGGTGGCTAACTTACGAGTACAAGAATAAAAGAGGGGGGGTGATGTATGCACAGCGGACGTGAACTACTAATGATCCAATGAATGATCCTGAACACCTACTTACGTCAGACATAACCCCACCATGTCCCTTTCCAGATATAGAACTCCCAAGAAGAGACAGTCACGGTTACGCACACAGTTGGCATATTTTCATTAAGTTACTTCATGTTATCTAGAACTGGATGTTAAACAAAGTTTCCACGTTGCCACATTACCGCGCGCACGGCTTTCCGAAAGATTGAACCCCAAAGGGGTGCTCCAACTAGGCCATCAAAAATTACCACAAGCCGCATAGAAATCCTTTATCACGAAACTCACGATCTCATCGGACTCCTTAGTGGAAAATCTCAACTCTGAGGAAGTCTCAAAGTCTCACCAGAATCCCAATGCACAAGATATTTTGTAAAAGGTAAAACTAATCGAGCAAGGCCGCCCGGCAAGCCGACAGACCTGATAGGAGCCGCGTATCTCGTTCTCAGGGCACGACCGGATGAGTTAGACATCGGATTGGCTGAAACCCCGGGTGACCAAGGGGTGCTGGACATTGCTCAGTTTGGACCAACATCCATGATGAGCACTTGGCCGAGGGTTGATTAAGTTTCACCGGGTTAATTACTCCCTGTGTGGTTCATTAGTTATTAGGAAAATAGTACCGGGGTGCCGAGGCACGTGATCGAGCATCACCTGGCGGCGTGCCCTAATGCGCGCCTCGTCAAGCAAAAGGTGTGGCGCCAAGCACTGGAAAAACAACATTTCATCGTCCAGGAAATGCAAAAGCTGCAAGAGGCAGGGGTCAACCATGAGGTGTGCCACCCGGAGTGGCTGGCTAACCCCTTCATCGTCCCCAAGAACGGCGACAAGGAGCGGATGTGCGTCGACTTCACCAACCTCAACAAGGCATGTCCACTGGACCCCTTCGCGCTCCCACGCATCAACCAAATAATGGACTCTACCTCCTATTGCTTTCTATTGTTCTTCATGGATGGCTTCTCGGGCTACCATCAAAACAAGATGGCGGGGGAAGATGTGGAAAAAAGATCCTTCATCTCCCCTACAGGGTGTTATGTTATGTGAGCATGCCCTTTGGCCTGAAGAGCGCTGGTGCCACCTTCCAGCGGCTAATGCAGATCATGCTGGGGACAGAGATGGAAGGAATGCCGAGGCCTACGTTGATGACATCGTGATCAAGACACATGAGGCGGGGACGCTTGTCGAGAACTTGGAGGAAACTTTCGCCAACCTGTGAAAGGTCAACCAGAAGCTTAACCCTGACAAGTGCATCTTTGGGGTCCACATTGGCAAGCTCCCGGGCTTCCTCCTGTCGCATCGAGGGATTGAAGCAAACCCGGAGAAGGTGAAGGCCATCAAATAAATGCTCCCTCCCCGAACCATCAAGGAAATGCAAAAGTTGGCAGGGTGCCTAGCCTCCCTCGGGCGTTTCATCTCTATGTTTGGCGAGCGGGCATTGCCTTTCTTCAAGATGATGAAAAGGTCAGGCCCATTCGCATGGGCCTCTGAGGCGGGCGTGGCCTTTCGTGGACCACAAACGGTACCTCACGATGCCTCCACTCAGGAGGCTGCCTCGCAGCAGGAGGCTCCCTGAGACGAGTGGTGTCGTGCCTTTGGAGGACCCCGCGGCTTCGTCCCATGTGCCCCTCGATTGGTTCCACGATGACACCAGGATCGCAAGGCACATGGAGCACCCCGCGTAATATATCAGTACCAAACTGAGGGATGAACGCGAGCGTTAACCCATGGAGCATAAGCTCCTCCTCACGCTCCTCATCGCCTCCACATCGCTGTGCCACTACTTCCAGGGGCACCCGATCAACGTTATCTCTGCCTACCCCTTGGAGTAAATCTTGTACAGCCCTAATGGCGCTGGTACGGTCGCCGAGTGGAGCATAGAGTTGCAAGCCTTCGAGATGGAGTTTTGCACCACCAGGGTCATGAAGGGTGCGGCCCTGGCGGACTTTGTCGTAGAGTGGATGAACCCAAGCGAAGACGAGCCTCGCGATGGTGAATTGTCACAGCCCCAGACTTAGAATTGTTTGTCTTTGCATCTCATGCATGCATTCCTATTTTTTCTTATGGAAATGAAATGAGGAGTGATCAAGCCTCATCATTTAAATTTTTGTCAAACAAGCAACATAAATATTGCCTCAAATTGATTCAAGGAAATGTCCCTGATTTGGCAAAAAAATATTGGACTGAAATAAAAATGTCAACCAATATTTTGGATCACAGAAACTTTTTATATTGGATTTTTGATTTAATCAAACAACTATTTTAAATGGAATTATATTTTCTATATTTAAATATAGCTTTGTAAATACTGAAACTATTATGAGGTATTGGACATTTATATTTATGCTACATAAAAATATTATAAGGATTTTGCAAAATGATTTGTATTTATTTTCAAATCAACACAAATGTTAGCAAATAGAAAACAGAAAAGAATAAAGAGAAGAAAATAGAAAGCTTACGTGTCGCCCCTGCACGCCCAGTCCACCAGGGGCGAGGAGGTCATCTTCCTCCTCTGCCAGGAGGACGGGCAGAGCCGTGGCGAGCTCGCCGTCGTGCCTCGCCACCTCCTGCTTCCACCTCCTCCCTACGTGCGTGCCTCGTCGCCCTCCTCTCCCTTATCTTCGCGCCCTGAGCCGCCCCCGACCCCTCTGCCTCATCTTCTTCCTCCCTTTCTCTTCTCTCTTCTTCCTCCCGCCATTGACGAGCTCGGGCTCAAGCTCTCCACCGCCCCCTTCGGCCCTGCTAGCCTGCCCCGACCTGTCCTTGGATTCCGCAACGACGAGCCACACCTCCCCGCTGAAGGAATCGAGGCCGGACTCCCCTGATGCCGCCATCGTCGTCGTTCCCCTCGGCCGCCGGATGCCGTCGTCGACTCGCTAGCTCCTATGCACCTCCGACCTTGCCGTCGACTCCGTTCGAATCACCGTGAGCCGCTGACCATTTTCCCCCATCTCCATGTCCCGTTCCGTGTCGCCAGCGCTAGCCCCACCACGGCCGAACCCCACCGCCACTTCGTCTCATCGCCGGCACTCTCTCCGGCGACCAGAGCTCCTCCTGATGCCCCTGCCAGATCGGGCGCTTCGCCAGCTTCGCGTAGCCGCAAACCGCGTCCGATTTGGTGCCCTGTAGCGTCGTTTAGCTCAACTCCGGCGAGTCCTCCGCCGCGCCCGTGGTCAGGTTCCGGTAGCCCCAACGTGGCCAGCCTATTAGCCTAACTAAACCCCCCCCCAGAGCCACTGACAGTGGGCCCCAGGGTGGGTCAAACCCCAGTTAGGGCTGGTCAACTCGGGGATTTGCCCCTCGTCACTGACCAGTGGACCCCACTGGTCAGGTTTGACCTGGCGAGGCGTAGTTGACTGCTGACGCAATGCTGATGCAGTGCTGACGCCGTAATTGATTTCCTATTATAAAATAAATCTAGGAAATTGCTAAAACTTGTAAAAATCATAGAAATTAAAATATAACTCGGATGAAAGTAATTTATATATGAAAAAGGATAAGAAAAATCCAAAGAATCTGATTATGGCATTTTCATGCATGTTTGAAAAAGTTAACATCACCGAATAGGCAAAATGGTGAATAGGACAAATTTCATATTTAGTTTGGAGATGGAAATTGATACTTATTTGAATTCCACTTCAATTGTTATGACCAAACATTGGTCAATGCAAATCAGTACCTCAAAATACTAACTCCATGTATGTTGGAACAATTTGTTATGAGCATCAGGTCGAATCAATTAAAAAGGGTATCCGGAAAATACCTTGTTGAAGTGATGTCTGAACCCTGATTCAAAACCAGCTTCATCTTAAGAAATGGTAGCTATTTTGGACCTGCGACATCTCATCTCCATTTCTTGATCATGCATCATAGTGTTTCATTTCCGTGAAGTGATTGTTGTTCTTTTCTTGTTTGCGGGTGTTGTTCCCTCTCGATAAACGATGTTTCCGACGATGTGATCGTTGACATTAATGAAGACTCATTGCTATCTTCAGACGTGTCAGGCAAGCAAACCCCCTTCAGCATATTGATATAAACCAACTCTCTCGCTCCTGCTCTCTTTTACTGCATTAGGACAAACACGATTCAACTGTAGATGTTATCGGTAGTTGAACCTATTCCTTTGCATGACCTGATTTTGTCACAGTAAATAGTTGAAACCACTTAGCATGAGTAGCAACTGCTTGAGTCTTGTTGTGCATACTCATCCATGCTTGTTTACAATGCCTGCTATGCTTAGAGTCGTGCCGGGTCTGATCCATCTGGATGATGAATCGGAATGGTTGTGATCATGTTCTACAGTGTGAGAGTAAAAGTGTGAATCCAATTTGGTAAAGGTAGCGATGAGAGGCCATGTAGGAGTACATGGTGGGTTGTCTCATTGGGACCATCCTTAAGAACTGAGTTGTGTGTATGTTATCCAAGACAAGATTCTACCATGCATTGGGCCCTGAAATATGACCCCGCTCGGCTTATTAATTGCCTAGATCCCTGTCCAGGAGTTGCAATTAGTTTCTGGTGTTTGTAGGAAAAGTGTTGGCGGCCGTGTTTAGCTCTGCCTGATGGGGTAGGCTTTTGTGCGGCAGATACATAGTGGCACGGTGTACCAAGTGGCACCCGGATGGTGGGCTTGGGAACCCTGCGCACATCGTTTGGGGCCGTAGAGGAAACCTCGGCCGGACTTCCTTGCGGGTTCAGTCTCAAATAGGCGATAAACCTGGACTAGGGTCTTGTGTGGTTAACGGTCGTGGCCGATACCCACGCCAGTGCTTCCGCTTGAAGGTTGCCGAGATGCATGACGTCCATATGGTGCTTAGCGGTGAGAGCATGTGTGAAGAAGAATACCCGTGTAGGGTGATTTAATCTGTTAGAATAGCCGCATCCTCGGATATGGACTACTTGGAAACATTACATGGTACATAGACAATTTAAATGGATACTCTAAAACATGCAAGATAAGTGTGAGTGCTATGGAAGGCCTTCTCGTAGGGAGACGAGAGTGGATCCATAGTGGTGTATTGAATTGGTGAATATGTGGACTCGTGTGCGCTATCCCACCTCAAAGAAGAACTTGTAGTCGTTGTATAGGTTAGCCAAGAGGCAAAGCTGGCTTGCTGCAATCAAACCCCACAATCCTTTCATTGAAACATGATGCATATGTAGATAGTTCTGATGTAAGACTTTCTGAGTACCTTTGTACTCACGCTTGCTTTATTTATGTTTTTGCAGAGAAGACTTAGTCTCATTAAAAGGTTCTACGCGATGTGTTCGATGTTGACCGGAATAGCTTGGTAATCCCAGACAGAGGTCTGGCTCCTTTGGTAGGGTCGTAGTAGCTTTTCAGGCAATTCCAGCCACTTTTAGTAGATGTCTGTACCCAGACATGATTTGCTTCCGCTTGTTGTTTGTATGACTTGAGTGTCGGGTCACGGGACCCTTGTTTGTAATAACACACTATGTTGATTCTTATGAGTCCTTAATAAAAGCTTGAGTCATAGAGTTATGTTGTGATGCCATGTTGTATCTACACATATCGTGCATATTGTGTGTATGTTATGAAATGCATTATATGTGTGGGATTCGACACCTAGTTGTGTGCCTTTAGTAGTACTCTTTACAGGGAAATGCCTCTTTGTGCTTCAATTGAGCCTTGGTAGCTTGCTACTGCTCTAGACACATTGATTGACCGGCGTGTATCCTTCTTTGCTGTTGTGTTTGTCCCCTCGGGGAAATGTCACGCGGTGTAATGGAGTCCTTGTAGCTTGCTATGACTCGTCTACACATGTTGTTGATCGACACCTGCTTTGCTGGGTTATGTATGCATGTCCCTGTACGGATGTACCGCTTGGGTTTATAACTAGTCATGTCGACCCGGGTTCTTTGTCGTTTGAAAGCTAGCAACATATTCATATACGTGAGCCAAAAGACGCAAACGGTCCCGGCCAAGGTAAGGTGGCAGCCGTGGAGTTTACCGTGCGTGAGGCCGCAAAGTGATGTGATGTGTTACAGTGTGGGTTCTTATGACTCAGGATCGGGGTCCCGACATGAATCCACACTGCTCGAGGATGAAGCGTCTTGCAGCTGGGTCATCCGCTTTGACTGTGCCTTCTCCATGGAGGGCATGGGGCTGGCGTGGTGCTCACTTCTCCAAAAGGAGTCAAGCTTTATTATGAGGTCCAATTGTGCTTCAGGCACAACATGAAGGTTTCCAACAACATTGTTGAGTACGAAGGCCTGGTCGCCAGCCTCAAGGCCATCTCTACTCACGGTGTGAAGCACCTCGTCGTGAAGGGCGACTCCTAGCTCCTCGGCAACTTCTCCAATAAGAAGTACAAACCCAAGGACGATCACATGGCGGCCTACCTAGAGGAGGTACGTAAGCTCAAGAAACGGTTCCTTGGTTTAGAATTGCAACACATTCCTCACGACGCTAATCACAAGGTTGACGACATCGCCAAGCAGGTGTTGCATCGGGAGTTCGAGCGGCTTGGCGTCTTCTAGGAACGGCTCCTCAAGCCGTCAGCCGTGTCGCCCGTCGCCAACACCGCGCCGCTACTTGAGGAGGAGCCACCCGCACCACTCACGGGCACGCTGGACTATGGCCCGCACTAAGGGGATCGGCTGTTGCTGGCACTGGAGTCCCAGGAAGGCGACAGGACCGCCGAGCTCAAGGTCTACGTGCTCCGCGGCGACCTCCCCACAGAAGATGAGGGGTCAAAGCGCGTTGTTCGGCAAGCCACTGACTACTACCTGCAGGATGGGGACCAATACCACAGAAGGACCAACAACGTCTCATTGCTGTGCATCTCGGAGTAGCAAGGGCGTGATCTACTCGTCGTCATCCTTGGAGGGAATTGCAGGCACCACTCCTTGTCGCGCACCCTCGTCGGTAAGGTGTTCCGCACAGGTTTCTACTCACCCATGGAACTTCGCGACGCCATCGAGTTGGTCTGGTCCTCCGAGGAATGCGAGTTCCACGCCAAGCAGATCCACCAACCCATGCAGGGGATGCAAACCATTCGGCTCTCCTGGCCCTCCGTGGTGTGGGGGCTGGACATCTTGGGCCCCTTCACCCCTATGGCCGACGGATACCGCTACCTCTTCGTGGCCATCAAAAAGTTTACCAAGTGGATGAAGGTCGCAGCTGTCCACACCATCCCGACTGACTCACCCGTCAAGTTCATCAAGGGCCTCGTGCGTCACTTTGGCATCCCCAACCGCATCATCATTGACAACGGGTCCCAATTCACAAGCGGTCTTTTTAAATAATATTGCACTAATCATGGAACGCACATATGCTACGCCTCCATGGCACACCCGCGTAGCAACCGCTAGACTGAGCACGCCAACACCAAGGTCCTCAAGGGCCTCAAGACAAGGAGCTTCAAGAAGAAGCTCGAAGCTTGCGGAAAGGGCTGGCTCGACGAGCTGTAGTCCATGTTGTGGTTCATTCACACCACCATGACCAAGCCCAACGGCGAGACCCCCTTCTTCCTCGTCTATGGGGCTGAGGCGGTCCTCCCTATGGAGCTCAAGTAAGGTTCCCCGCGGGTGTTGGCGTTCGATGAGGCGCATCAAGCCAACTCGCGGGAAGCAGACCTTTTACTCCTCAAGGAGGCCCGCTGTCGGGCCGCCCTTCGCGCCACAAGATACGAGCTGGCCCTGCAGCGCTTCCACACCCGTTACGTCCGCCCCCGCTCCCTCAAAGTCAGAGCTCTGTTCCTGAGGCAAGTCCTCACCAGGGAGGGCCTTCACAAGCTCTCACCCATGTGGGAGGTCCCCTTCAGGATCACTCATGTCTCCAGGTCTGGGGCCGCGTGCCCTGGAGACGGAGGGTGGTAGCACGGTGGCCAACGCATGGAACATTGAGTATCTCTGAAGGTTCTACCCGTGACACTCCCACGTAAGAATGAGTGGGATGTATACGACCGAGGCCTCCTAAGTGTAAAAACACCACGAGCCGCATCGTGGCCTCAGTGGAGGCCCCCTCCCATGCCCAAGTGGAAGTCCCTGTGCTCAACACTAGCGAAATGGCTGTCGAACCGTGACTATGCCGACACCATAGTGGAAGCCCTTGCATCACGCCTGGGATCGATCGAAGAAGATGTCTCGCGAGCCACAGCTATCACTTCTTTTAGGTTGAACCATGCTAGATATGACAACTACATTTTGTCTATAGATTCATCATGCTGGATACGGGAACTGCTTTTCCTTCTTCCCTTTTTTAACTTGTAAGCAAGCTCACCATGCTCACCCATGCTTGGTAGGGCACATCACCTCCCGTTTTGGGCTTGTAAATGAGTCAATCTCTGTTTTTAATAAAGATCTTTGTCTTCTGTGTTTTATAGAGTTTTTTTTGGTTTTCTCTTTTCTCACCACGCTCGCTCGCTACCCCCATCTTGAGCGTTACAAGAGCGGTGGTTGGGTATGCTGCCCAAACCCAAGATACATGCCTCATCCACAGGCCTATCAGGCTCCGTCTACGGTCCTGTTCCCGTGCGCACCACCTCACCAAGGCCTTAGCGCCTAATTCCCTTGTGCGACACACAAGAGACACTCGTAGAGCGTGCGTTGTGCCCCCAAGGCATGGCGCCCCGTGCAAAGGCAAGACATCCGACAAAGGACAATCTACTGGGCAAACGCCTCGGGAGGGCCTTGGCGTGCCCCGAGCACCCTCGCCGCTTGGACTTACACACGTAATCTCATCCTGGTTCCGAGCTGGCAGCCAAGCCCCACATACGGGCTACACGTCGGATGACACAAGGTATGAAATAACAACAGAGGCATTGGCATCTATACAAAAACAAATATTCATGACATGAGCAGGGAGTTCAAACAATTTTTTTGGCTCTGCGCCTTGTCGGAACAGCAAGCTGGCAGGGCCATGGGGTCCGAGAGGCCTATAGTGATGCACCACTCTCGTTGCAATCGTCATCATCCTGGTGCACTCCGGATTCCTCGCGGTCTTCATCAGTAGTGTGCCCTCGGCACCTCCTGAGCCTCGAAGCCATCGGGAGCGAACTACGCACTCAGCAAATCGACGTGGTCCCTCACCGCCTTCCATAGTGCGCTGTGACACGCTTCAGGAACGGAGGCCATCGGCCTTCAAATCAAAGTGGGCGTTGGTGCGGAAGACGTTACTGAAGATGCGCGTTAGCGCGTGTGACGAGATCGTGGCTTTCTTCCTCGATCTGGGCCCCTACTTGTTGGGCGTCTACCTCAAGCTGTTCCACGACCTTGGTGAAGAAGTCAAGGTAACCGGTGTTGTCGGGTACGAGAGGACTAGGGACGCTCCCCCTGCAGATGAAGCCCGGGGCTTGGAGCACCCACCGCTCGAGGCCTTGGAACATCTTCGAGCGCAGGAGCTACAGGCCCGGGGCCTCTCTCGCGTCGTCAGTTGCCCACTCCATGAGGAAAGCGATGCTAGTTCGGCCGCGGTGGCGACCTAAGACCGGAGTGCAGCTTCCTCCCGGCCTCCTTCAAGCGTAAGGGCCTCCATGAGGCCCTCTATCTTCCGCTGCATCTCTTGGCGTCAAGCCGTGAAGCAGCTCTCATGTAGTTCTAGTTTGCATATGTAATCCTCGCGGGCCCAATCAACCCGCACGTCCGCATCCCCTTGAATTTTTTCTACTTGTTGGTTGTAGGTGGCCTCGGCATCGGGAACATCTCGATCTAGCGACTCCAGCCGCTCGCACTCCAACCCCAGCTTCGATGACACCAAGGCAAGCTCCCGTTCGAGGACCAGGATGTATGTCTTGCTAAATGCGAGCTCGCATGCTTCTTCTGCCTCAACCCTCCGCCCTTGGAGTTGCTGCTCCAAAGTGGTGTTGGAAGCTTGAAGTTCCTGCTCGCGGGCCTCTGCGGCCTCGCGGCAATCTAAAACTTCTTCGGCTTTGTAGAGGACGCGCTAGCACGCCTCCCTTGCCGCGGCAGCGTATGCTTCAGCCTTTGAATGCGCCGCTTCTTGTTGGCCGCGGCTCAGTTTGATGTCCACGTGAAGGTGATGCAACCACGACCCAAGCTCACGCGTTCCTCGGCGAAGCGTACGTTTGCTTCCTGAAGCTCTGCCCCAAGCTGCCCCACTATGTTCAAGGCATTCCCCAGGAGGTCGTGGCAGACCGAGGTTTGGGTGGGCACGAGCTCGAGGGGCCAGTCTGGCTCGGGCCCGACACTTTCGCTCCTAGGTGGGGCCCCTGAGGCTCCGGATCCGCCCGTCGGGGGCTGGGAGTTTGTTGATGCTTTCACCACCCCGCCAGGGATGGGCATCATGTGCACGGGGATCGAGGCCCCCTCCGGGGCCGGTGGCTCCTCATAATCGTCTGCGGTGTCCGGTGGGGCGCTAGAGGCAACTGGTTGCTCCTGCCCCTTCGACACATCCTCCCTCGTAGGGCTTCTCGCACGGGGCGCTAGGTGAGTCGCCGCCCTTCACCTCATGGCCTCAACTGACGAGGGCGGAGTCGGTTGTGCCTAGGTCATTCCACTAGCCCTGATCAACGGAGGGCGGCCATGCACTAGGACAAGGGCTTTCTATTCCTCTTGCTCGTCGGAAGCCTGCAAAAAGAAGGGATCAGTCACGATCGGGGCATAGAAGCAAGAGAAATGGAGTGGCGGCGCTCACTCATCCTTGGAGGCCCATCTCCTCCTCTCTAGCGCCCTCGGGAGGGCCCCAACACAGCCCTCGGGTTGGGCCTGAGGCGAAGGCCTTCCACCCACCGCAGTCGCGGTTATGGGTTCCGGACATGTCAAATACCCCGGCTCAGAAGGCACTAGCACATGCGCGTCCTGAGGCCCCTCGTGGCCCCCATGAAGCAGCCCCCACTGATCGAAGCGGGGCATTATCCGGGGAAGGTATCCCCCGTACATTTACTTGTATAGGGGGCGCCTACCACCGGGAAGGCCGTCACAGGTTTTGCCAAGCAAGACCTAATGGGGATATGTACCTAGGGTAGAGTCTCAGGCCTGACGTAAAGGTCCTACCCAAGGGTACCTCATTATTAGTCCAAGGGTTACACAGAAGATTCCAACTGGATGGTCATGGCACCTAAAAAGTCACTCGATACACAAACACTCGGAATATATTCCCATCTACTCGACGACCTACATCCACTCGGCATGGTTCCAGTCGACATAGAAGATAAGAAGTCATCCCCACGAAGGCCAACGGACATACGTTCAGCCAATGTTCATAAATAGCACTTATTACTTGCATATGTTATCAGTAACGTATATCTTTAAACCATATTGATCGAGCCCTTAGATGCTGAGGCCTTGATGAGGGGTAGCGCACTCTATATAAGCCACCCCTCCCCTCTGGCACAAGGGTTCGCACCCCCTGTAATACACAATCCACACTACAAGAGCTCTCGAGCACTGAGACTTAGCGCTATTACCTATTATGGAGGGGCTTGAACTCATACATCTTGTGTACAAGCTTGCCATAGCTAGGACTCTACCCTCTCCATTTGTAACTTACAATTCTACTGTCAGGTTCATTCCCACGAGAGTTGGCGCCCACTGCTACTTCTCAAACAACATCGCCAAAAATTGACACGTTGACGGAGCCTTGCTTGCATTGGTTTTTCCCTTGAAGAGGAAAGGGTGATACAACACAGGAGCAATAAGTATTTCCCTCAGTTTGAGAACCAAGGTATCAATCCAGTAGGAGAATCTCGTCAAGTCCAGAGTACCTGCGCAAACACAGAAGAGCTTGCACCCAACGCTATAAAGGGGTTGTCAATCCCTTCAAGATTGATTGCAAAGTGAGATCTGAAGGCGGAAAGTGCAACGAAGTAAAAGTGTAAGGCTGAAAATATGGTGTGAAGTAGACCCGGGGGCCATAGTGTTCACTAGAGGCTTCTCTCAAAATAGCAAATAGTACGGTGGGTGAACGAATCACTGTCGAGCAACTGATAGAACCGCCAAAGTCATGACGATATCTAAGACAATGATCATACATATAGGCATCACGTCCGAGACAAGTAGACCGATACTTTCTGCATCTACTACTATTACTCCACACATCGACCGCTATCTAGCATGCATCTAGTGTATTGAATCCATGATGAACAGAGTAACGCTTTAAGAAAGATGACATTATGTAGAGGGATAAACTCAAACCAATGTTGAAAACCCCATCTTTTTACCCTTGATGGCAACAACATGATGCGTGCCTCGCTACCCTGTCTGTCACTGGGTGAGGTCACCGCACGGTATGAACCCGAAACCAAGCACTTCTCCCATTGCAAGAATCATAGATCAAGCTGGCAAAAAAAAAACCACAACTCAAAGAGAATTACAAGGATATGAAATCATGCATATAAGAGAGATCAGAAGAAACTCAAATAATATTAATATATAATCTGATCATAAATCCACAATTCATCGGATCTCGAGAAACACACCGCAAAGATGATTACATCGGATAGATCTCCATGAAGATCATGGAGAACTTTGCATTGAAGATCC
Organism: Hordeum vulgare subsp. vulgare; assembly: GCF_904849725.1. Classification (NCBI taxonomy): domain Eukaryota; kingdom Viridiplantae; phylum Streptophyta; class Magnoliopsida; order Poales; family Poaceae; genus Hordeum; species Hordeum vulgare. The sequence goes on along the minus strand of NC_058519.1, from coordinate 349,425,994 downwards.
AAGAGAGAGAAGAAGCCATCTAGCTACTAGCTATGGACCCGCAGGTCTGTGGTGAACTACTCACGCATCATCGGAGAGGTCATGGTGTTGATAAGAAGCCCTCTGTATCCGAATCCCCCTCCTGCAGGGCACCAGAACGTGCCCCGGATGGGATCTTGCGGAGACAGAAGCTTGCGGCGGCGGAAAAGTATTTTCGAGGCTCTCTTGATTTTTTCTGGGATTTTAGGGAATATATGGGCGAAAGACCTAGGGCAGAGGAGGCCCAGGGAGCCCACAAGCCTAGGAGGCGCGGGCCCCCTGGCCGCGGCTAGTGGGCTTGTGGGGTCCCTGGTGGCCCTCTGCCTTGGTTCTCAAGTCTCCCGGTCGTCTTCTGTTTTGGGAAAAATCTTTTCAGAAGTTTTATTCCGTTTGGACTCCGTTCAAAATTCTCCTCTGAAAAGGGTCAAAAACACGGAAAAAACAGGAACTGGCACTTGGTACTGAGTTAATAAGTTAGTCCCAAAAAAGGTATAAAAGGCATACAAAACACCCAAAGTTTGACAAGATAATAGAATGAAACCATAAAAAATTATAGATACGTTGGATACGTATCACCCACCTTGGGGCAGGCATCTAAGCGACTTCCGGCAAGTTTGCGACTTTCACTCTTCATGGGTGGTGAGATCCGTTTTGGCGCCCTCATATTCATGGACGATGACTCGGCATGACTTCAGGAAGCACCACTCGACATCGAGGAGATCCGAGTTCATGGAGCGACACACTTCCATGCAAGTTCCTTCGCCGTACTCCTTCAGGAGCCGTCGACTCCGTTGTCGGCTGTTCACTCCACTGTTCGTCGTCGCAAGTGATTTGGTCGCTCATGACTCCAGTGCTGGGTGAACCACCAAGTGGCTCCACCAAGAGCCCACCCGGGTTCAGTCACAGCGAGCCCGAGGCTGGCGAACCGTCGACTGGACGTGGTCGTCGTTGTCCTCCAACTTCCAGTCGACGTCAGCGATAACTCTTCTCAAGTGGTTAACAAGACAATGTTCGGGTATATCGTACTCCGGTACTTAATGTCGCAACAAGAGCAAAGATAGAAGATTCAATTCAACCCTAAGATTCAGAGGCGGGTAGAGGCTTAGAGCAGATTCGCGCTTTGCTTCAAGCAGCAAAACAACAAAACTCACCTGTATCACAATCACTCAACAGATTACACAGTAATTCACTAAGAGCAGATACAGTCCATTCAATTTACAATCCAGGTTAACCCTAGCGTTGCAGAGACGGGGGCAACCGAGAGTTTTAGCACAGAGACCAGGGTCGGAACCAGTTTCCCCCTCATTATCACCGCGATGACCACCGTCGAGTGCATTCTCCTATGCGGAGCGGCTCGTATGTGTCCCGACAATACAATGACCGGCGCCCGTACGCTGACGAGTGTAACCCAAGATTTGATGCGAGAGATGTACTCACACAAAGAAGGATCGACAGAGGCAGAGCTTACAAAGATGGTCTCTACAGAGATCATCCGAGTGGACGTGGTACCGCAGTTTCTGGTCCCGAGTGCTTCAGTAGGGTAATCCGCTCTGCCCATATTCCCCCCAACTTCAGGTTCGAGGCTGGAGTCAGCAAGTTTATAGGAGAGTCCAAGCCCAAAACGTGGCTGGATGACTATCCAGTCGCAGTACAGATTGGTGGCGGTAACGAAAACGTTGCGCTGAAACACTTGCCCCTGATGCTGGATGGTTCGGCCCGTGCATGGCTGAATCAGCTCGCACCCTCAAGCATAGACTACTGGGCGCATTTGGCCCGCGTGTTTATCAAGACCTTCAAGGGCACTTGCAAGCGACCAGCCGGCCTTTCTGAGTTACAACATTGCGTACAGATGACGATTGAGTCCCTGGGCGATTACATCCAGCGCTTGACCACTCTCCACCATACAATGGAGAATGTTACCGAGCACCAAGCACTCCGCGCCTTCAAAGCAAGCGTCAGGTACTGAGAATTATAGCTGAAGTTCGGTCGGTGAGGTAACATGTCAATGAGCAAAATGATGGAAATAACCACACGTTATGCAAATTGGGAAGAATAAGACCGCCTCCATAGCGGCAAAGGTAAAGCAGCCGATAACACTGACGCCAATTCCAATCAGAAACAGAAGTGGAAGGTTGAAAGTGCTACACCAGCAGAAGCAGCTGCTCTGGCGGCAGGGAAATACAAGGGAATGTCCAAGGCACCATTTCCACCCAAGAAATCCAAGATGCTGTTGGATCTTTTGGATCAGTTGTGTGTATTTCACATGAAAAAGATGAAGTGGGCAATCTGATATTGGCAAAGCATACCACTCGGAAGTGCCGACTGTTGATCCAAGAGTTCAAAGAAGGTTAGTCGAGTGGAAAAGACCCTGAAGAAGAGAACGACGAAGAGAAAGATGACTTCCCTAAAGTCCAAGCAACTCTGCTGATTTTTGCTGTCGTAGAGAGAAAAAGTCGACTGAAAGTCATCAATAGAGAAGTCAACATGGCAGTACCTTCCACCTCAACGTACCTGAAGTGGTCGTACACCCCCATCACATTTGATCAGTCAGACCACCCGACTGTCGTTCCAACTCTAGGTCGACAGGCTCTGGTGGTTGACCCAATTGTCGAGGGTGTTCAGCTTCGTAAAGGCTTGATGGATGTACGAAGCGGAATGAATATCCTATATGCAGAAATTCTCAAGGGGATGGGCATTCCGATGTCCCGGCTCAGCGAGAGCACCATGTCCTTTCATGGAGCTATCCCAGGGAAGAAGGCCAAGTCACTCGGCCAGATCGCGTTAGATGTTATTTTTTGCTCTGAAAAGAATTTTTGCAAAGAGAAGCTGACGTTCGAGGTGGTGGACTTCCAGAGTGCATATCATGCTATTCTTGGTCGTCCTACTTATGCACGTTTCATGGCCCGACCATGTTACATGTACCTGAAGATGAAGATGCGAGGGCCTAAAGGAGTCATCATTGTCTCAGGCAATCGACAGAGAGTTGAAGAGTGTTTTCAACAAGCATCAAAAATTACAGATCAATAGATGGCTGTAGTAGAGTTGGAAGAGTATCAGAAGAATGCCGACCCTGCTGACCTAATGCGCTCCAAGAAGCCCGCTTCTGAGTCCGCTTTTCAGTCGGCAGATGAGGTCAAGCCAGTGCACATCCACCTGGCGGATCCCAATGCTGCTCCGACCAACATATCTACAACACTCGACAGCAAATAGGAAGCCGAGCTCACGCAGTTCCTCCATGAGAACTGGGACATCTTTGCATGAAGCCTACTCACATGCAGGCTGTACCCAGGGAGCTGGCTGAGCATCGCTTGAGAGTGGATCCGAAGGCGAGCCAAGTCAAGGAGTGCTTGCGGCGGTCTGCAGCAGAGAAGAGGAAAGCAATCGGCGAGGAAGTGGCGTGAATCTTGGAGGCCAAATTCATTCTCAAGGTTTACCACTCTGAGTGGCTCGCGAATGTTGTAATGGTCTCCAAGAAAGGACAAATCCCTTCGCATCTGTATCGACTTCAAGAACATTAATAAGGTCTGTCCAAAAGACCACTTTCCGCTCCCCCGCTTTGATCAAATTGTCGATTCAACTGTGGGATGCGAGCATTTGTCTTTTTTGGATGCTTACTCTAGCTACCATCAGATTTGTCTGTTTGGTCCACACGAAATAAAAACAGCCTTCATCACTCCTTTTGTGTGTTTCTGTAATATCACCATGCCTTTTGGTCTGAATAATGCCGACGCAACCTTCATGCTCATGATCCAGAAGTGTTTGCTCGACTAAATTAGTCGGAACGTTGAAGCGTTCATGGATGATATTGTGGTCAAGTCACTTAAAGGTTCCGACCTACTGACTGACCTAACAGACACATTTGCTAATTTGAGGAAGTATGATATCAAGCTAAATCCAGCTAAGTGCACCTTTAACGTTCCTGGCGGCAAGTTACTCGGTTTTCTCGTTTCCGAACAAGGAATCAATGTTAACCCCGAGAAAATCGGCGCAATCGTCCGAATGCAAAGCCCTGTGCGGGTGCACGATGTACAAAAACTCACACGGTGCCTCGCATCATTGAGTCGGTTCATCTCTCGTCTCGGTTGAAAGGCACTACCTTTATACCGACTGATGAAGAAATCAGATGTGTTCTAGTGGAATGATGAAGCAGAAGCAGCATTCGTAGAGATCAAATCTCTGCTTTGCACCTAGCCGGTGCTTGCTACTCCACACAGCAAAGAACCACTGCTCCTATACATCGCAGCCACCAATCAGGTCGTCAGCACAGTTCTGACATTCGGGAGAGAGAGGAAGAAGGTAAAGCCTACAAGGTCCAGCGCCCAGATCGCCTTTTGACTCACGTATGCAATTGTGTTGCTAGGATTCCAATGTCAAAGAATCCGGGTCGACATAACTAGTCATAAACTCAAGTGGCTCAACTGTACAGAGACAAACATACATAACCAAGCAAAGCAGGTGTCGGTCACTAGCATGTGTAGACGAGTCGTAGCAAGCTACAAGGACTCCATTACACTGCATGACATTTCCCCGTAGGGACATACACAACAGCTAAGAAGGATACATGCCGGTCAACCAATGTGTTCGGAGCTGTAGCGAGCTACCAAGGCCCAGTGGAAGCACAAAAAGGGGCATTTCTTTGTAAAGAGGGCTACCAAAGGCACACGACTAGGTGTCGAACCCCATACATATCGCAACACATCACACGTCTGCATGACATACTCAATATGCATAGATACTACAATCGCATCACAACATAACCATACAACATCACAATGTTTATTTAGAAGACTCGGAAGAGACTTGCATAATAAGTTCATACAGGTAGGGGTCACATGACCCGACACTCAAGTCATACAAACAAAGTCATACAAGCCATGCAGAAACATTTGAGCTGTCTGAGTACAGACAGATGAAAGGAGAAGGCGTAAAGCCTGACTATATACAGATCCCTTGTGAAAGGGGCCAGGTCATAGCTGGGACACCACCTACTCGTCATCTTCGAGGTCTAGGTAGAACCCACCTAATGGCTCGTGGGTGTCTTCTGCAACATTTATTAAGAAAACATGAGTACAAAGGTACTCAACAAGACTTTAGAACAGATCTAACTACTCCTGCGTATTTATCAATAAAGGGGGTTGTGGGGTTTCTTACAGCAAGCCATCTTCGACTCTTGGCTAGCCTATACTACAACTTTAATTATTTTTGAACAACTTTCATAAGTCGCACACGAGTCCACTACCACCACAACAATACACTATCATGGATTCTTTCCCGTCTCCCTACGGAAATGCCATACATGATACTCACACTTATTCTCGTGGTTTTGTCACGGCAGATGTCCTCGTGAAAGGACTTAGTGAAGGATCCATCGCACCTTGGTGGCGACTCAAAGGGGCTGAGCGGAAGCGAGACTCAGATTTATCCAGGTTCGGCCCCTCGTGTGGAGGTAAAAGCCTACGTCCTGCTTTGTGTATATTGATGATGGATTCAATTACAAGGAGGGCGTAACTCGCCTGACCTAGCTCTCGATGATTTCTAGCTTGATCTATCTGCCCACAGACTTGCCCTTATATACAGGTCGAAGCCCTAGGGTTTACAAAAGTCCTAGCCACGTTACAAATCGTGGCCTTCCTTATCTCTAAGTCGACGTGTACCTCAAGCTAACGAAAACTCCTAGGTGGATCATCTTCTTTGTCATCCTTGAACCACCATCTGGCTCATGGGCCGTGGCGGCCTTCTTACAAAACATCCCAACACGCCCAGGCCCAAACCAAGGCTTATGTTGGTCATGTATGTATGAGTCGCCACTTTCCTGACCCGACCCATTAGGGAGGGTCATACCGCAGGTAATATCCCCAACATTAGGCCCCAGATTGACTTGAATTTATTCATGCCAATGAACTTCCATGCTCACTCTGGGCGACTCGTACTACTTCCATCCTTTAATAAATAACAATCCTCCATCTCTCATAAATTGTCTGAGCCACCAGGTCATTTATTGATGTCATCATCCTTTCCTCCATTCCCGGGATCCGATGACATCACTCCCAACAGATCTTTTTCGTCTTCATCCTGTTATATCGAAAATTTAGGCGCCACCATTGCTGGTTTTCAACTTGTCGCCTTCACTCACGTGCCTGCCGTTTCATTTTTGCCCTAGGTCTTTAAATAACCACAGGGGGAGTGGGGGCGCCGTCACCTACCCCCACTTCATCTCCTCGAATGCTTCGTCTTCCTCACGCCCACGCTTCGGCCTCCTCGCCGTTCCCGAAGGGCCATTGCTGGCCACCGCCGTCCAGGCGTCCCTAGGCCAGTCAAAGGCGTGGTCTCCGTCGCGGATCCTTCGCAACCATCTCCTAGCATCGTGCTCATTTTTCAGGTAAACATCCTTCCTTTATTAGGGTTAGATCTCGAATCCTCATGTTCTTCTAGGTCCACCCCATAATGCGATGAACACTTCTTCCTCTATCTTGAATTCGTCAAAATGTTTATTGTAGATTCTTTGTAGTAATAAATCATGGTAGTTTCACGGCATCACCTGACCATTTAGTGTTTACTTCATGGATCCATATGTCATCTCTATCATGTTCTCGCGTTCATAGCTTCCATAATTTCGACAGGCATTATTTCTTTAATTTGATTCACCCATAGATCCGTAAATTATCGCTCGTCTTTAGAAACATGTTTTATCCTTCTTCCGGGAATATCCCTAAGGAAAAATCCCTTTTAGAATTGCTACTCACCTTCCTCCACCATGACGAGTTAGAATATACCCATAGATACACCTTTGATTACTGAGTTGCCGAGTAATAATATCCCTGTAGTTGTACTGTAGATCACCCAACTAGCGAGTTGCCACTTTCGTGGTTTCTAATAAACCGTCTTGTTCCTTCCCTTTGCAGCCATGGGCAATATCTTGAAATGCAATTTGTTACCAAACAAAATCAACGACGCCTATCTTGATAAATATGTTGAAGCGGGTTATCTTAACCCTAAAGAAATCATTTGCTGGCGGACCGCCCCAGGCAAGGCGACCCCCCACCCTGCCGAGGGGGACGTAGTCATTTTTGTTGATCACCTTGAACGAGGCTTCAAGCCTCCCGGGTCAAAAAAATTGAGAGACGTTTTGCACTTCCTCAATCTTCATCCTTAGGACTTGGGGCCAAACTCCATCAGAAACCTATGCGAATTCCATGTGTTTTGCGAGGCTTATCTGCAGATAGAACCCACAGTGATACTGTTTAGGAATTTCTTCTATCTGAACTTCTAGACCGAATTCTCCAGCGGGCCTTGCTTGGAACATGGGGGGGGGGGTTAACAACCAAAGACGTCGCGAATGTGGGTTCCCACCTGTCATTCTGCCCAACCATCCCAAAGGCTGGGCATAGTCTTGGTTCTATTGCCGTGACACATCTCCTCCCGAGGAGAACCCACTCCTGGGTTTCAGAGAAGAATGCTTGCCCATGGATTTTAAGCTTCCAGAAAAACTTACTGAAGAAGAAGAATCAAACTTTATCCCTGCTTTCTCCCATCTAAGGTCTTTGACCAACAGTGGGCTTACTGGGATTGACCTAATCCATTGTTGGGGTGGAGTGGAGGATTCTGCCTTTGAGTCGCCGGAACGGTTTGATGTGTGAGTATGATGGTAGCTTGAACCACCCCTAATGGTTCCTCCATACAAGACTTACTGAAGAAGACATTGTTGAAATGATCAAGAAGTCAACTAGCGAGCCCTTAGAGAACTGTGCCAAGATTGGGCTCAAGCCTTTCTGCCTCTCCAACCCAGCTCCGGCGGTAACAATCTAAGTCGCCTCCTTTTATTCTTTCAGTACGTTTACCCATGTTCCTGATCTGAACTGTCATTATATCAATTAGAAAGGATCAGCATTTTGGTCTCGAAGGCCCAAGGTGACTGTCCAGAAAACAACCAAGCCGCCTCCTAAGAAGAAAAAGAAGAGCAAGGGCAAAGCCGCCGCCAAGGAGTCATCTGTCGTTGGCGAGTCTCGAGCCGGCAAAGAACAATCAGAGGTAAAAAAAATTCCCTTTTGTTTGTTATCACTATGTTCTCACTTATGCTTATACCCCGTTACCTTTATTCGTATGATGATGACTATAAGAGCCAAGATGAAGCCGTCGAGATAAATTCTATTTCTTCCGACTCAACTTCTTCTTCTCCTAAGCCGTCCAGGCGGATCAGTGGAAAAGTTCCCATGTCTCACCCAAATGCTCATCTGGACCCTGATTTCCTTTTGAAGAAGGCGAGTTATACCCCCAAATGTCATACCCGAAGCCATTTCGGTGACTTAGTTTCTGGGTTACCCGAAAAGACAACTGGTCAAAAACGGCAAAGTGAGGTATACTCCAGTTAACACCTTTCCCTTCTTGTGAAAATTGTTGCTCGCATTTCGTTCACTCCTCGAACTCTTGTCCATTAGGTTTCTCCTCCTTCATCCGGCGACTAAGAAATGTCAGCTCTCCCCCCAATGATTCATGTACAGGGGTAAGTTCCTTTACTAACCATTTTCCTTCCAAATACTGATACATGTCCTAACTTTGGTATATTTTCATCTCAGAGCGCTAGCAAAGAAAAGGTAAACTGGCGACTTGTCCTCTGCTCCTAAAGCAGCTGAGGTGTTTGGTATGAGCACCTCTGTCCCAGAACTTGATGAAGACCTAGCGGCGACTCATGATGACCCTGTGAGTGATTTTCCTGATGTCCGGACTAATCCTTCAAGCCCTTTAAAAAAGGAAACTAAAAATGTTAACCCGCCAAGCTCTTCCAGGACGGCTGAAGACCCAAATACCGTAGTTGTTACTGGTACTGGTTACTCTAAGCCTGCAATTGTGGTGTTAACAAAACATGCACCCAAAGAGACCCACTCTTCTGCAGAACAAGACCTTAGCAAGCTGAAGCTTCGCAATTATGAAAAACTTGAATTTGAGCAACTCTATTCTGGTTTCGTAAGTCGCCTGGAAACAAGCTATGAAATGGAAAAGAGCTTGGCCAATATGATGTGGATCAAACATGAGGTACGTCCTTTGTTATTTGTATTTCCACCCATTAGCCTTCCAGAAGACTAGTTTTCTTGGATGAATTGTACTTTTTGCGTCATCTGTGAGACCCACATCTGCCTGTAGCCCCCAAGGGCCGGGTCATCTTTTGAAAGATGAGTCGGGTCTTGAATTCAGTAAAGAAGTTCAACCCGTAGCCCCCAAGGGCCGGCTCATCTTTTGAAAGATGAGCCAGGTCTTGAATTTCATAAAAAAACATCAACCTGTAGCCCCCAAGGGCCGGGTCATCTTTTCAATTTTGAGCTGCGTCTTGAATTTAGTAAAAAACTTCAACCTGTAGCCCCCAAGGGTCGGGTCATCTTTTGAAAGATGAGCCAGGTCTTGAATTTAGTAAATAACTTCAACGTGTAGGAATTTAGTAACTAAAACTTGCTTCCCGAAAATTGATTTGCAGGAATCCTTGACTCGGGCCGACTCAACCTTAGCTGGTTTGAAGAAAAACTTAGCCGAACAGCAGGATGCTCGGGCTAAATCTGAAGAGAAATATTTGTTGGCCCTTGCTGACATGGAGAAAATGAAGGCTGGTCATCAAAAATTTGAGAAGAAAGCCCATGCTAATCAAACCGCCATCATGAAGCGGGCGGAACAATCCGAGGAGAAGATAGAAGCCGCTCTGCAAGAACTCTCCGGCTTGAAAAAGCATATCTCCAACATGACCCAAGCTATCTTTGGTAAGGATCAATTCCCTTCATCTGACAAGAGCCGCAAAACATGATGCAAATACTAACTGTCACATGTTGTCCTTTGTAGGTCCGCAAGCCGCCAATCTCCAAAATGACTGCATTCTGAAGCTGAAGGCGATTTACACTTTTATATAGCAGTTGTATATGGGAGGCATGATGATGATGAAGGCGGTGATGGGCAACAAGGAGCCAATAAAATCCATCAATCATATGCTGGGTTGCCTGTCGACATTGTCACCTCAAGTAGAAGAACTGAAAAGATCAGCCGCCCGCAAGGGAGCACTGACCACCCTAAGCCGGTGTCTGGCCTATGCGCTCCCAAACTTAAGCCAGAGGAGGTAGCTGCTGGTTTCCCAGAATTGAAAGATGATGAGTCGGAGTTCACCAAAGAGGATTACCACCGGTGTGTGAAAGAGTCTCGCTCCGCGGCGACTAAGCTAGCGGCCAACCTAGACTTGAACAAATACCATGCGGCGTATGATGACAGCAATACAAAGGTGACTCCTCCTTCATATGAAGTTACCAGCCTGACTCCACGACGGTGTAAGAATCCCTTCGATTTTGATGTTGATTTATCTGTCATCCTGAGTAATGAAGACGAGTTTGTCACCTTGACCAAGTGCAATTGGAAACTGGGCGACTTACAAGTCGAAGATGGAGAAAGCTCGACGAAGGGTGACCCGGAGGCGGCCTGAACTTATTGAGCATGAAATCGGTTCTTCGAAAACATTTTGATCTTTTTATGACCGGGAAATGACGCCCGGTATGGCTGAGTGAGCCATGTAATAGTCTTTATGTTTTAGGGAAATAGTCTCACAACCATACCTTATGCTTGAAAGTTCTGAGGTGTCGTTCTTTTGTAAATCAGGAATCGCCCTTTCCATACATGTGTCATAGTTTGACAAAAAAAATCTTCAACCTGTTTACCAAGGAAAACATCATAAGCTCACCCAATGAGTCGCCGCATGTAATAAGCCGGCCCGGTGGGTCATGGCAGGCAATAAGCCAAGAGCCGACTCAGTGAGTCGCGGGAGGATAAAAGCCGACCCAGTGGGTCGCAGCGAGTGATACACAAGGAGCCGGCTTAGTGAATCGCGGCGAGTCATAAAAATGTTTTATGAAACCTTGTGGAAATGCCACGAAGAGAGTCATAAAATTTGTCGGCTCGATGAGTTGCAACAGGATAGGACGAGTTTGCAAAACTCTAGTGCTACCCCAAGAAGGCTTTTGCAACAACCCAAGTTATTTAGACCGACTGATCAGGCGCGAGTCAGGCTTCAGTGAAGCAGGTTCAGTGAACCAATGTTTTGTTTATTTTGCATGTGTTGGCTCTTGTCTGTACCTTTCATGTTTTAACCAAGGCAAATTCAAGGTCCAAAAAGCGGATTGACTCGCCAAGAGTACATGGGTCCATAGGGTGATTCGTCCAACACATAGTTCAGTATAACCATTTGTAATGCGGTAACGTTTCACTAGCCAAGAGCGTATTCAGGCTGAACTCAGTGAGTGGAAACCCCAAGTGACCTATGATTAGGGAAAAACCAGACATAGGATTGCAGAAGCGTATCCTCTCTTACTGCAAAACGACTTGGGAGCTAGTAGCCCCCAAGTAAGTTGGCTTAGTTCTCAACATCATATAAGGCACCCATGTTTGAACCATGCAACGTGGCAACTTTGGTCCTCTTTGGCTTCCCAATATCCAATTTTGAACTAAGTGCAACATGGTCACTTATGCTCTTTGATACTGATAGCGTCCATGCTTGGACGACTTATGGAACAATAAAGACTCATGCTTTCAAAAAGCTGAAACGGCAAAGGACCCCGAAGTTCGTGGGTGCCGGCTTTATTGCTTTATAAATAAAAGATTACAAATCTGAGATTTTAAAAATAAATAAGGAGCCCATGCCTCTAAGTGTAGTAAGGCCGCAAGTGGGCAATGTTCCATGAGTGAGTTTTCTCAACCTCTGTCGTTGGCCTATCAGGGTGAAGATCCACCAAGTAGTATGAACCGTTCCGGAGATTCTTGCTGATGACAAACGATCCTTCCCATGGCGGTGACAACTTAAGCATACCAGTGTGGTCTTGAATCAACCGGAGCACTAAGTCGCCCTCTTGAAAAGTCCGGCTCTTGACACGGCAGTTGTGATAGCGTCGCAAGTCTTCCTGGTAGATCGCGATCGTGACGCAGCCAAGTCTCGCTCCTCCTCCAAAGCATCCAATGAGTCTTGACGTGCTAACTCGTTGTCCTGTTCCACATAAGAAGCGACTCGTGATGAATCGTGCATGATGTCACTTGGCAATACTTCCTCTGCCCCGTAGACTAGGAAAAAGGGAGTAAAACATGTAGAGAGATTTGGGGTGGTTCTGATGCTCCATAAAACTGAGGGCAGTTCTTCAACCCAACACCCCGGGGTACGTTCCAGAGGTACCATAAGCCGGGGCTTGATTCCTCGCAATATTTCTTGATTCACCCTCTCTGCCTGTCCATTGGACTGGGGGTGTGCGACTGCAGAAACGTCAAGCCAGATATGCTCCCTTCCGCAAAACTCTTGCATTGTGCTCTTTGATAGATTAGTACCATTATATGTAATGATACTATGAGGATATCCAAAGCGGAGGATCAACTTTTTCAGGAATTCGACAGGCATGTCTGCATCACAGCTACTAACCGGCTCTGCTTCAACCCACTTGGTAAACTTGTCAACCGCCACCAATAGGTGAGTCTTTTTGTTGGACAACATTTTGGAAGGACCAACCATGTCCAGCCCCCAGACCGCAAACGACCATGTGATTGGAATCATCCGTAATTCCTGAGCCGGCACGTCCATCTGACGCCCAAATTTTTGGCAACCATAACGTCGATGAACTATATCTTCAACATCTACATGAGTCGTCAGCCAATAAAACCCATGCCTAAAAGCTTTGGAAACCAGGGAGCGTGACCTGGCATGATGACCAGAGTCGCCTGCATGAATTTCATTAAGAATCATACATCCTTCCTCGGAAGAGACACACCTTTGAAATACTCCTGAAGTGCTTCGTTTATGGAACTCGCCATTATGTATGACCATGGACTTGCATCGACGGATGATTTGGCGGGCCAACAATTCATTAGTGGGTAACTCGCCTCATGTGAGATACGCCATGTAGGGAACTGCCCAATCCGGGGTAGCACGAAGAGCCACCACAAGTTGAGACTCGGGATCTGGCACCGCCAAATCTTCCTCTGAAGGTAGCCTTACCGATGGGTTATGTAACACAGCCAAAAAGACATTGGGGGGAACCGGCTTACGTTGTGAACCGAGACATGAAAAGGCATCTGCCGCTTCATTAAGTCGTCGATCGATGTGATCCACCTGATAACCATGAAAATGACCCGCCACGTCCGGCACAGATCTCCTGTAAGCCGCCATTAAGGGATCTCTCGAATCCCAACTGCCAGAAACCTGCTGTGCCACTAGATCTGAGTCGCCCAAACATCTGACCCGGGTGAGATTCATCTCCTTGGCGAGTCGCAACCCATGGAGTAGAGCTTCATATTCTGCTGCATTATTGGTACATGGAAACATGAGTTGGAGGACATAGCAGTATTTGTCACCTTGAGGCGAAGTCAACACCACGCCAGCCCCCGAGCCTTCCAACAGCCTAGACCCGTCAAAATGGATGGTCCAGTATGTGTGATCAGGCCTGTCTTCTGGAATCTGCAACTCGGTCCAGTCGTTGATGAAATCCACGAGTGCTTGAGCCTTAATGGCCGTACGAGGGGTATATCGCACATGGTGAGGTCCTAACTTGATGGTCCACTTAGCAATCCGTCCAGCCGCTTCTCGATTCTGTACAATATCACCGTGGGGGGCAGAACTGACCATCGTGATGGGATGCTCTTGAAAGTAGTGTTTCAGCTTCCGGCTCACCATAAACACCCCAAAGACCAGCTTTTTCCAATGCAGGTAGCGTTGTTTGGAGAAGGTCGGGACTTCGCTGATAAAATATACTGGTAGTTGAACCAGATATTCCTTTCCTTCTTCTTTTCGCTCGATGACCACTGCCACGCTCACTCCTTTAGAATTGGCCGCGATGTACAAGAGCATAGGCTCCTTGTGAGTGGGAGCAGCCAAGACGGGTGGCTTAGCGAGTAGTTGCTTCAGGGCTTCGACGGCTTCGTTGGCTTCATCCGTCCAAACAAAACGATCAATTTTCTTGAGCAACTGATAAAGAGGGATGGCTTTCTCCCCAAGGCGACTTATGAAACGACTTAGAGTCGCGATGCGACCCGCCATGCGCTGAACCTGACTGATGTTAGCCGGCTTGCCTAATGAAGTGATCGCTTCGATTTTACCCGGGTTAGCTTCAATGCCTCGCTCTGACACCAGAAAACCCAATAACTTTCCTGCGGGAACACCAAAAACACATTTGGTAGGGTTAAGTCTCATCTGGTATACGCGTAAATTTTCAAAGGTCTCCCTGAGGTCCTCCAAAAGTGATTCCTTCTTCTGGAATCTGACTACGATATCGTCAACGTAGGTGCAAACATTGCCTCTGATATAGACATGCAAGCAATTCTGGATGCAATGTTGATAAGTCGCGCCCGCACTCTTGAGCCCGAACGACATGGACACGTAACAGAAGGCTCCAAAGGGGGTTATGAAGGATGTTTTCTCCTGGTCCGCCATAGCCATCTTGATTTGGTGGTATCCTGAGTAAGCATCCAAAAAACACAAACGCTCGCAACCCGCCGTAGAGTCAATGATTTGATCAATGCGGGGAAGGGCGAAGGTATCCTTTGGACAGGCTCTGTTGAGATCGGTTAGCACCAGGACTGGGTTAGCCAACCATTCAGGATGGAAATCCTCAATGATGAACCCGACGGCCAAAAGCCGGGCAACTTCCTCTCCAATTGCCTTACGCCGTTCTTCATTAAACCAGCGAAGATACTGCCGAACCGACTTTACTTTGGGGTCAATATTAAGATGGTTCTCGGCGAATTCTCTGGGTACACCCGGCATGTCTGAAGGTTTCCATGCGAAGATGTCCCGATTCCCATGGATGAATTCGATGAGCGCGCTTTCCTATTTGGGATCCAGACCCGTCCCAATGGTGAACTGCTTGGTTGAGTGGCCTGGCGTGAAGTCTATCACGTTTGTGTCATCCATGGGTTTAAACTTGAGGGGAGGCTCCGATTAGATTGTTGGTCTCTTCAGCGGCGTCATATCTGTCGGGTCAACATTGGCTTGGTGAAACTTGAGCTCCTCGGCCGCGCAAGCCGTCTCCGCATAAGCCGCGTCTCCTTCCTCGCATTCTTGGGCTATTTTCATGTCCCCATTTATTATGATAGTCCCCCGAGGACCAGGCATTTTGAGCTTGACATAAACATAACATGGGCGAGCCATAAACCGAGCGTAAGCCGGCCTTCCAAACAATGCGTGGTAAGGTCTCTTGATTTTGACCACCTCAAACATGAGAGACTCGCTCCTATAATTAGACTCTGTGCCAAAAGCCAAGTTAAGTTTGATCCGCCCAATAGTGTATGCCGACTTACCCGGAACAATACCGTGGAAGATGGCATCAAGTCTTTCACAGAGAAGTTCATCCTTTCAAAGGTATCGAAATATAAGATGTTGATGTTGTTGCCACCATCCATAAGGACTTTGGAAAGGGTGTATCCTCCGACTTGGGGAGCCACGACCAAAGCCAAGTCGCCGGGGTTATCAACTCCGGGCGGGTGATCTTCCCTACTCCAGGTGACGGGCTGCTCAGATCACCATATGTCTCCAAGTAGTACATATCCGCGGACGCGGCTATTCGAAAAGATCATAACCCTGCAGGGGTGTACTTCTTCACACATGCTCTCGCCACTTATCGCCTTGTGCACTTTACGCACCTCGGCAACCTTCAAGCGGAAGCCTAGTGAGGGAGTCGGCCACGACCGTTAACGACACTAATACCTAGTCCAGGTCTATCGCCTATTTGAGATTGAACCCGCACGGAAGTCTGGCGGAAGTTTCCTCTACGGCCCCAAACGATGTGGGCAGGGTTCCAAAGCCCACCATCCGGGTGCCACTTGGTACACCGTGCCACTACCTACCACGTTCTAGCCCACCTCTAAGGTCAGCACTATGCACGGCCTCCGACATGACTACAAACACCATAAACTACTTGCAACTCCTGGACCGAGTACTAGGCGATTAATAAGTTGAGAGGGTCCATTGGTATGGTAGCAGCTAATCTTGGATTACATACACGGATCTCAGTTCCTAAGGACGGTTCCAATTAAACAACCCGCCATGTACTCCTACATAGCCTTTGATCGGTACCTTTACCAAATCATGTTCTACACTTATCCTTCTGTCACTTGAACACATTCTTCCATTCATGTTCATCACCTAGATGAAACAGACCTGACACAACTCTAAGCATACCAAGCATAGCAGGATAAGGCACATCATGGCTCAAGCAACTACAAGGTATGCTAGGTTGCAAGGTTTAGCTATTTACTGTGACAATGACAGGTCATTCAAAGGAATGGGTTCACCTACCGAAGTAAAAGCATTTGAAATATTTTTCCTAATGCAATAAATGAGAGCAGAAGCGAGAAAATGGGATTTTATCGGAATGATCAAAATGGTGCATGCCTTGTGGAATAGTGGAAGGAAACACTCCTTCAGTCGGATACTCCTGAGTATCCTGTGGAGTGGAGCCTACCGAATCAAACAATCACAATCAATACACAACAAGTGCAGCAATATGATGCATGATCATGGCATGACAATAATATGGTGGATGAGCTAGTGCATTTAGTAATGGTTTGGTTTGAAGCTGGTTTGAAACATAGTTTCAAATGCCACTTCAAATAGTTATTTCCATATACTCCTTTTAATTGATTTGAACTCATGCTCAGGTATAACTTATTTTATCATGCATGAAAATAGCACTATTGGATTCTTTGGATTTTTCTGATCATTTTTCATATATAAATTATTTTAAGATGAGTTACACATTAATTTCCATGAATTTTTGAAATTTTGAACTAATTCTGGAATTGTTTTCATTACTAAAATAGATTTACTGCATTAGAATGACCTCAGCAGGTCAAAGTGGTTGTTCCTGGCCAAACCTGAATAGTGGGACCCACTCGTCAGTGACTCTATCACTAACTGGAGTTAAAACTTAAATTTAAAACTAATTAACAGGGCTGGGCCCACTAGTCAGTGACTAATTAGGCTAATTAGTTTTAGTTAAATATTGAATTAGTTAAATTTAATTAATCTTGGCTGGCCCCGCGTGTCAGTGAGCCAGGGGAGTCAAACTCACCGGCGATGGGGTCAAACCCACCGGCAGCGAGGCTCCGGTGACTCCAGGAACGGCGGAGGGCATCGGGAATGCTCCTCCGGCGACCAAAACGACAGCATAAGGCACCAAAAGATCGGTCGTTCGCCCGTGCATCCATTTTTGCAAGTCTCAAGGGCTGAAAGGGCCGGAGTTGACACCGGCGACAAGCTCGGAGGCTGTCGGAGCTTGGGCCTCGTCGGGCTCATCGAAGGAGGGCGCAAAACAGCTGCGGCTAAGCATCTACACGACCTACTCGATGCGCTGAAGCTGCTCGAGGTCTTAGATGGAGCAACAGATCACCGGAGCCTCACCGACGACGAGCTCCCGTGGCGGACCTCGTCGGGCTCCGGTGTAATTAAGGCCTGCGGCTCGGAATCGAAGGGGAAAAGAGGTGGATAAGGACCCTGAGCTCACAAAGAGTGCAGAGATGATGAGAGCGGGCTTGGGGACGACCTAGAGATGTAGAACAACAGCGTCGATTGTCGGTGACCCGAGTAGGAAGACGACGGCGAACTGGCGTTGCAGGGGCTCTTGGCGTGGTTTCTTCGCGCGTGGAGCTGCAGGACGTCGAGGTGGTTCTAATGCGCGTCTCAGAGGCACGAGAGGATGGCTGGAGTAGCCTGGCGATGGTGACCTTGCACGGCGGCCATGGCGGCAGAGAGAAGAAGGAGAGGGAGAGCGAATGGAGAGGAGGTAGCGATGGGGATGGCTTCGGGGAGTCTATCTCCTCGTTGCCAGCGCAACGGGGGAGGCAAGAAAGCACGCAGCTGCGTGCTGCCGTCGAAGGAGGCGGCATCCACCTCCTGCTTGCCCACTAGCAAGGAGGAAGACGACAGGGAAGGAGGAGATGGGTTGGGCCGGCGACAGATAAGAGTTTCCCCCTTTTTTCCTTTATTCTTTCTGTTTTGCAATTCTGACATTTGTTTTATTTATTTTTGGCTCCAAACTATTCCCTAAAATATTGAATATATTTGTGGGGTATTATTCGGAATATCTACAAGCTCCATAAAATAACTCAACATTTTATAATGGCTTAAATTGTTATAGCTATTTATTTTGGCAATTTCGAGTAACTTTCATGGATTATTTAAAATGCCAAAAATGTTTGGAAAATATTATTCATCCCTGAAATATTGTTTCCAATATTTAACAGAAAAGATGAACATTTTTAAGGCCATTTTGGATCCATAGAAAATTCCCATCATTTGAATTGGTTTGATTAAGGTGAGGTGCTAGGGTTTACACAATCGCCACTTCATTTTTAATGCAAAATAAAACATGATGCACAACCTTGCTAAACACCAATTAGTAATTCTAGGGATGTGAGAGTGGGATGTAAGGAACTGTAAGTGCATCTAATGCCCCTTTGTGATTTTGGTGGTTTGAAGACTTATAGGTTAAGTATCTAATGTGTTTATGAGTGTACACAGGATCTATAAGTCAGTGAGGAGTTTGAGATATTTGATAAATATCGACCCCTAAAAATGTATATCTTCGGTTGAAGAAATTGGTCTGAAGCTGAAGAAATGAATCATGAAGAATCTGCGATGAAATTAATATTCCTCATGAAGATACTGAAATTGAGGAATTCGGTGTGTCTTGAAGAAAATCATTTTGAAGACTTTGAAGCATGAAGATTTACTCTTTCTGTTTTATTTTCTTCACACTTGAGTAATAGGAACACCGTACTGTTAAAGGGGGTCGAAGTTACACTTTGGAATGAATTTCCTCATGATGCTCAACCCAATCCTAATCCTACCAAAAGCCTCAAGTGAGGAATACGAGTGACATGAGGACTCTCACAGTTGAGGGTTCCGACCGTTTCGATAGCCACGCCAAGTCATTGGTCTTATCCACACCAACGGTCATATTATTTAAGAGCATTAGTGCCAAATCATGTCGGGATGCTCCCAGACTATAAATAGCCGCCCCCCACAACCATTAGCTGGTTGGCTGCTCCGTTAGGAACTAACACTTGTCATAAGAGCAACCCAAATTCCTCAGAGTCTTCGAGAGTAATTCATCAGTGAGGAAATACCCCATACACCGAAACCACAAACCAAACCTAGTGATTGAGCATCACTGAAGAAGTTGTTCCTGTGTGGGACTGAAGCCTTTTACCTTTGAGGACTGTGCATCCTCCAGACGGTTAGGCGTCATGGTCTAGAGCTTTCCAACAGTCAATTGTGGATCGCCGGGTGACCAAGTTTGTGAGAGTTTGGAAGTCTGCCCTAAAGACTTACCACGAGTGTTGGGCGAGGACTCTGTGTTCTTAGCCCAAGGAGAACACGGTAGGGACTGTGTGTACCGGGACTGTGTGTCCTTTGGTTTCAATACCAAGCCGCTCCAAACCAGATGTATGACTGTCACAGCAGATGGAACTGGGTCATCAACTACTGTCTTCGCTGTGAAATGGGTTCTAATTCCTCAACTCTTTATATTCCTCAGATTATGTGTTAATGATTTTCACTATCACTGTTTGAAGAATTTGCTGTTGACTTTCTCTGAATATCCTCAACCCCAAATTCTTCACGCAAGTTAATCCTCATATGTTTTATGCGTGCCTGCTTACTGTGCAATCTATTTTCACATTCCTCATACTGAAAAACTGATGTAGTGAAACTTTGCACTCCTGATCCTTTACTGTTTCCGCTGTACGTTAGTCATCAGTGAGGAATTTCCTCAAAAGGAATTTCCTCAGTGATGAAATTCTAAAAATCTCCTATTCACCCCCCCTCTAGTCGATATAACACACTTTCACAATCCTCCGCCTGAGGAACTCCCTCATGACTAGCGCGGTGGTCACCTCCAATCTCCCCCGCACCAGCAACAACCATGAGTCATCGAGCTGCACATACTGCCACCTGGGGCTGGACATCTCCCGAGGGGACGGGGTCAGTAGTAGGGGCAGTACCACCGTACGTCAACGAACACCCATTGTCACTTAAAACCTTTGGCGAAGTGATCGATCTTCATATCGGTGCACTCGCCCGCCATTTCATCCACGGCCTGGAAGGATGCGCACCAGGAGTGTTGGTCGGGTGTGGTCAACTTGATGGAGAAGAAGTGTCGAAACAGCGCCACCGAGGGATGAACGCCAAGAAAGGCCTCACAGAGGAAGGCGAAAGACGAGAGGAGGAGAACAGACGTCGGATCAAGATGTAGCGCATGGATTTCATAATGCACGAGCACGGCATTGATGAACTCCGAGAATGGGGGAAGCAAGCCGGAGAAGTGTTCTGGTAGATAAAGGGCAATGGAGGTTGCTCATAGCTTGGTGAAGGGGGCCAAAGACGACAAGATTTTGATTGGCCCTCATTCGCTCATGCTGGCTGTGAACATGGGGGGAATCTTATCGAGCCATTCACGATCAGCACCGTGGACCTACCCAAGGCGGGTTCCGGTGCCTGGCGCCCTTCTTCCGCTCCCATTCCCTTGCCCTCCTTGTTAGGGGAGCTGCGGCGGCACTATGAGAGAAGGGGCGACGGTCACTCGACACATGGGAATAATATTATGCAAGAAGGAAGACACAAGGAGGCGGCACAAGCCAAGGATGAGCAATGACGGACCAACAGTGCACGTAGGTTTTATGCCTGATCTGGGCAGTTACTGAGGCGACTTGGGGAGCAGCAAGGATGCCCATGACTGGTCGGGTGGCACGCATCGCGCCTGGCCCGTAGGCGGTTGGGCCCCACCTTGTTTTGCCCCTCGCCAGGAGGAGTCGTGCATAATGTGGGCCCCAAGGCCACTCTCAGGTCCCTAGGACCGGGGGTGCTCAAGCCCATCGGCATGCGGCCCTAGGCGTAGCACATCTGTTCAAGCCTGGCTCGGCCATCTGCGGGCTAAACAAGGAAGACCCTCTTGAGGGGCCAAGCCCCATGTGGGGAGCGTCTAAGGATCATCGCCGAGGACCACGAGAAGGCGCTTTCAACGAGGGCACACCCTAAAGCTACCCACGAGGCCCTCGCGAGGCGGACTCGCCGACGGCAGCCTTACTGCCTTAGATTATGTGTTAATCCTCATCTGTATTTGGGGTTCTAATTCCTCAACTCCTTACTTTCCTCAGATTATTTGTTGATTACTTTCACTGCTACTGTTTGAAGAATTTGCTGAAGACTTTCTCTGAAATTCCTCAACCCCAAATTCTTCACGCTAGTTAATCCTCATCTGTATTTTGCATGCCTCCTCACTCTGAAAAACTGAAGTTGTGAAACTTTGCACTTCTGATCCTTTACTGTTTCCGCTGTAAGTTAGTCATCAGTGAGGAATTTCCTCAAAAGGAATTTCCTCAGTGATGAAATTCTAAAAATCTCCTATTCACCCCCCTCTAGTCGATATAACGCACTTTCAATTGGTATCAGAGCAAGGTACTCCCTTGTTCTGTGTGATTTTGGTTTAACCACCTGGAGTTTTAGTTATGTCGACTGCAGGCATGTTTAAGGTGACTGCAGCATGTCCTACCTTTGAAGGAAAGAACTTTCCCTTCTGGAAGAACAAGATGCAAATGCATCTACAAGCTATTGATAATGATCTCTGGTATATTGTGGAACATGGCATCTCCATCATCTCTGCTAGTGTCTCTGCTGCTGATGTGAAGAAATTCAAGCAACTCGATTCTCAAGCGAAGAATATCATCTGTGGCCATCTGAGCCCAGGCCAGTTTGGAAGAGTGAGTGCTTTGGGCTTTGCAACACTGATCTGGGAGAGACTGTGCAAAGTAAATGAAGGAGTATCAACCCAGCGTGACTCTCGTGTTGATATTCTTCGCAATCTCTTCAATCGCTTCAAGAGGCATGACAATGTAAGCTGCCAAGACAACTTTGATCGCCTCACTGACATATCAAATGAACTGCAAGCACTGGGAGCTCGAGACATTACTGATCACGAAGTTGTGAAGAAACTGCTGAGATCTTTGGATTCTTCATTTGATACTTTAGTTCTAATGATTCAAGAAAGACCAGACTACAAGATGCTTGATCCAGCTGATATACTCGAAAGGCTAAATACTCATGAATTCCAGCTAGAAGAAAAGAAAGATCTATATGGACCAAGCTATTCTAGACCACGTGCACTGAAGGCTAGAGCAATTTCCTCATCTAAAGAAGAAGATTCGGATGACAACATTGGTGACCTTGAAAAATTTGGACAGGAGCTTGCAATGCTCGTGAGGAAATTCCAGAGGTTTATACGACGAGGCCAGTTCGGTAAATCTTCAAGAAGAGACATGAGGAAATCAGAATCTTCATATGAGGACTACAAGAAAAGAACCTGCCACAAGTGCAAGAAATCAGGTCATTACATTACTGAATGTCCCCGTTGGGGAAAGGAATCAAAGAAGAAGAAATACAAGGATGACAGTTCTGATGACTCGAAGAAGAAGAAGAAATCTTCAAAATCCTCATCTTCAAAGCCCTCATCACACAAGAAGACTAGTTTCAGAATGGCTCGGGCACTTATTGGCAAGGAAATGGACTCCGAGGCAGAGTCAGAGGAATGTGATGAAGAAGAGGGTTCTCATGAAGACTCAGAATCCGGACAGGCTAGTCTTGCACTGGCAACCACTTTCGTCTGCAAGTCAATCTTCAATCTTGAAGAAAATGATTGCACCATCCACACTGATGACTATACTGATGACTTCGCTCCAACCTATTGCTCAATGGCAAAAGGTTCAAAGGTACCAAATAATGCCTCCTCCTCTGATTCAAGTGACTGTGAACCTTGTGATTATAAAAAACCCAGTTACAGGAAACTTGCTATCATTGCCACTAAACAACAAACTGCCCTGGAAAAGCTTCAGAAACTGCTAGATAGAAGTGATGATCTATTGAATGATGAAATGAACCTTACCCAAATCCTCACTGAAGATGTGAAAAGTCTTCAGTCTAGATTTGATAATCTTCAAGATCGTTATGATACACTCCTCGCTGATCATGAGAAGCTTTCCTATGAATTTCTTCAAAGGAAGCTTGATCTAGAGAAGCTGAGGATGTCTCATGATGATCTTTATATGAAAAATGGTTCATTATTAGTTCAATAGATCAGCGCTGGTCAAGTTGAATTCATTCCTCCATGTCTTAAATGCATTGAACGCGAAACTGCTAATTCTTCACCAGAATCATCAAATGCTTCTATTGCTACAAATTCTTCAACTGCACCTGTAGTGTCTATTTCCTCACTTGAGGAAAACACAAATGTTACTGATGAAAATGCAGGGTTGAAGGAATTGTATGTGACAGGCATATACAAAAGCCTCAAAGGATATCAAACCCTTTGTGATGTGCTCAAAAAGCAGATCTTGAATAGGTACCCGAGGAAAGAAGGAATTGCCTTTGAGAGGAAATTAAATGCTGATGGATCTTATTGGAAACCTGAGCAGTATCCCAAAACCTCATGGGTTGCTGCTACTTGGCCTCCTTTTGATCCATCTAATCTAAGTGGCTTTTCATGTGAATTATCCTATTCCTCAGATGAGTCATTTGACTCCAACTATAAACTGTTCAAAAACCAATCTGGTGAAGTATTTGCTCGATATGTTGGAACTAACTGCGGGAATGGCCCTCCCTTGACGAAAATCTGGGTTCCCAAAAGGTGTCTTGAAAATCTTCAGGTGAATGTCCTCATGACACCACCACTGAAGAATCTGAACCCCAGATCAAATTCCTCAGGAGGACCAAAGTCTTCAAGAGGACCAAAATCCTCAACTGGTCAAAATTATGCTCGTACCCGTGCTAATGCGTCTAACATGCAGGGAAACTACAAGGAATATGAATATGAGCGTTACTCTTCGAATCATTATGTTCATAAATCCTCGAACCAGTTCTCTGCATATTCATATGAGTACTTTAACCCCCCTACTGTTAAGAGAAGTGCATTAGCTTCAATGCCACCTTTCTCATATGGTGCTCGCAGGATGATGAATGCTTTGCCACCCCTTCAGATGTGGGTGGTGAAGAAATCGAACTAATCACTTCTGAAGGTCAGGTCTCCAGATGAAAATCATCATCTGAAGAATTTGCTAGAGATCTAAGGAAATGCTTGATAGGACGCAAGCTAATGTTGATGAAATAGAAATATTTCACACGTCCTTATAATTCCATTGTGATGAAATTCTTATCTGATGAAATTGATATCATATTCTTCATATCTGAAGCATATGAGATGGTAAGCTGTACTAATTCATTTGCAGGATGACAAACCCAAGAATACTGAGTGGTTCTTGATAGTGGCTGCACACATCACATGACTGGTGATAAAAGCTTGCTGATGAATATGCCACTAACTCCATCACCTCTGAAGCAAATCACATATGCTGACAAAGGTAAAAGCAAGGTATTGGGACTTGGCAAAGTGGCTATTTCCAAGGATAGGCATATGGACAAAGTGATGCTTGTTGAATCCCTTGGTTTTAACCTCATGTCAGTCTCGATGCTTTGTGATCTTGATATGATTGTTATCTTTGGTAGATATAGATGTGTAGTCATCATGGAATCTGACAGCTCCCAAGTCTTCGAAGGTGTAAGAAGAGGGGATTAGTACATTTTTGATTTCTCTACAGGTCCTCAACCCACCAGTTGCTTACTAGCAAAAACCTCAGAAGGATGGCTGTGGCACCGAAGACTAGGTCATGCAGGCATGAGGAATTTGCACACGCTCGCGAAGAAGAAGCATGTCAAGGAATTTGCACACGCTCGCGAAGAAGAAGCATGTCAAGGAATTTGCACACGCTCGCGAAGAAGAAGCATGTCATCGGCATCGAATCAATCAAATTCCTTAAGGATCATCTCTGCGGTGCATGTGAATCTGGGAAAATGACCAGATCCAAGCATCCCTCGAAGACTATCATGACCACTACACATCCATTCGAATTGCTTCATATGGATCTATTTGGACCTACTCACTATGCCACACTAACCAGTGCAGCATCTTTATATGGCTTCGTCATAGTTGATTATTATTCCAGATATACATGGGTGCATATCATAGTATATAAAATTGAAGTGCAGGAAATCTTCAAATGATTTTCTTCAAGGGCCTCGACGAACTTTGGCATCAAGATCAAACATATCAGGAGTGATAATGGAACAGAGTTCAAAAACACTGGTCTTGATGATTATCTTGATGAACTTGGTATTACTCATGAATTATCTGCTCCTTATACTCCTCAGCAGAATGGTGTCGTCAAAAGGAAGAACAGGACTCTGGTTGAGATGGCAAGAACTATGCTTGAAGAATATCAGACTCCTCGTCTCTTTTGGCCTGAAGCAATCAACACTGCATGCCATATCATCAACAGGCTGTCTCCTGAGGAAGCAATAACGCTCAAACCTACTGAAGACATTGTCCCCCCTGAGGAAATTGATGAAGAAACGGTCCCCATCACTGATGAAAATCAAGAAGATGTTCCTGAGGAAATTGCACCAGAACCACTTCCTCAGCCCAGAAGAAATCCTCAACCAGCTCATAGGAGGATTGCAAATGAAGTAGAACTTGACAAAATCCTCAATGACATCAACGCGCCAGGTCCTCTCACTCGCTCAAAAGCTTCACACTTAGTTAACTTTTGTGGGCATTTTTCCTTTGTATCCATCAGAGAACCCTCAAAAGTTGCTGAGGCTTTTCTGGAACCGGAGTGGATCCAAGCTATGCAAGACGAACTTCTTCAATTCAAGCTGAATGACGTATGGGAGCTCGTCAAACGACTAGATCCTCGCAAGCACAACATCATCAGCACCAAGTGGATATTCTGAAACAAGCAAGATGAGGACGGTCAAGTGGTGAGGAACAAGGCACGACTTGTAGCCCAAGGCTACACCCAGGTTGAAGGAATAGATTTCGATGAAACTTTTGCACCTGTTGCTAGACTTGAAGCTATTTGAATACTACTTGCTTATGCTAATCATCATAACATCATCTTATATCAAATAGATATGAAAAGTGCATTCCTCAATGGTAAGCTTGAGGAAGAAGTATATGTTGCTCAGCCCCCAGGTTTTGAGGATCCAAAGAATCCAGACAAAGTCTTCAGACTCAAAAAGGCTCTCTATGGTCTCAAGCAAGCACCTCGGGCATGGTATGATACATTGAAGGAATTCCTCATGAAGAAAGGCTTCAAACCTGGTTCACTCGATCCAACTCTTTTTACTAAATCCTATGATAATGATCTATTTGTGTGTCAAATATATGTCGATGATATCATATTTGGCTGTACTGAAAAACGATACAGTGATGAATTTGCTTACATGATGAGTGAAGAATATCAGATGTCTGTGATGGGGGAGCTGAAATTCTTCTTAGGTCTTCAAATTCGTCAACAACGCAATGGAATCTTCATATCACAGGAGAAATACCTCAAGGATGTTCTGAGGAAATTCGACAAGCATGAACTCAAAGGTGCCAAGACTCTAATGCCTACCAACGGCCACTTCGGCACTGATGAAAATGGTAAAGATTTCGATCAGCAGCTATATCACTCTATGATTGGCTCTTTATTGTATCTATGTGCATCTAGGCCAGATATAATGCTCAGTGTTTGCATGTGTGCACGTTTTCAAGCAAAACCGAAGGAATCACACCATCAGGTTGTGAAGCATATTCTTCGATACTTAGCTCACACACCAACACTAGGATTATGGTATCCCAAGGGCTCAAATCTTCATCTGGTAGGGTATTCTGATTCTGACTATGCTGGTGACCGTGTGGATCGCAAGTCAACTTCTGGCACATGCCATTTCCTCGGAAGATCACTAGTTTGCTGGTCCTCAAAGAAGCAGAACTGCGTATCACTTTCCACTGCCGAAGCTGAGTACATTGCTGCTGGTTCATGCTATGCTCAATTACTATGGATGAAGCAAACCATCAAAGACTACTACATCAACATGAAGAATGTGCCTCTCTACTGCGACAATGAGAGTGCAATCAAGATTGCATATAACCGAGTACAACACTCGAAGACCAAGCACTTCCAAATTCGTCATCATTTTCTTCGGGACCATGTCCTCAAGGGCAATATCCTCATCGACCATGTGAGGACTGATGATCAACTGGCAGATATCTTCACTAAGCCCTTGGATGAGAAAAGGTTTTAAAAGTTGCGGTGTGAGCTAAATATCTTAGAATCTTCAAATGTTTTGTAAAAACATGCACACATCCTAACACCTATGCAAAATTGATGACTTAGATGTGCAACACATGATGAATCGATTTTCTTCAACTAATGAATAATATCACTCTGAATGTGAAGAAATCAACGAAGAAATTGATTCTCAGGGCCCTACGACAATTGTACGCGGCGTCTATAATCAACATTCTTATATGGTGGGTCACGCCACCACCCAACGTGAAATTCCTCAAGTTGATTTTCTTCAAATGTTCCATTTCCTCAAAATGTGTTTTTCTTCAAAATAGTTGTTCTTCATTGTGACGATTCATCACAAAATCTTCAAAAACACTTGATGACTTTCGTTTAACTAGATAGACTGTGATTTCAAGTCCTCAACATCATGCACTTATAGCTATTTATTCAAGTTGATATTTCCTCTAAGTGAATGTTATCGGACCCTACTTTCCCCCTATGCTATTCTCATCCAGTCTATTTGATTCTTCATATGCGTTCTACTTGAAATTTTGTTCAAAATCCTCACTGTGTCCTTGTCAGCTGATGATTTTGTAACAAAAATCCTCAAATCCGCAAAAATTGTATCTTTAATGCACAGTACCTGAACCCCACTTCCCACGTTCGGATTACCACGATCTTCACTATCTCCACCGCCTTGCTCGGGAACTACACTTGTCCTGCGGCGACGTAGAGGCAGGGGCTGTTTGGTCTGAATTCTTTGCACCAACAGTACCTGTCTGGCTATAAATTTGTCCTTATCCCCCTCGGCAAACACTTCTTCACCCCATCGCTCTCCTGCTACAGAAAAAAGCACCGAACCCTAGCGCCACCACTGGAAGTCTTGTCGCCGGTGAAGAAGAGCTTCACTGCCTCGACTTCTCTGTCGCCGGAACCACTCCGGAGTCGGACCATCATCGTCCGCCGCCGCCGTAGACGTCCTCTGCCGCTGGGTTAGGGCGCATTGGACACGTGACCGAAGAACTTCTCTACACAACTTTTCTGTGTTCTTCGTGCGCACCTTCAAGGGTAAATAAAAATCCCATTTTTACAGCAAGTTAGATCTACCATTTTACATCTCCTTTGTGAAATCTGTTTTTTTCCTCAACAATCGATATGTACTTGATTCCTCAAACACTGCCTATCACCACACCATTGATGAACTTCACTAAGCATCTAAGATTTTCAAGAGATTCCTCAATTGTGCGAATTTTCGGATCTGTACAACTCTGGAACCCAAGAACAGTATGCTTAGGCAAATTCTCAACCACTGGTTCAATTCCTCAACTGTCAAACTTTTTCATTTTCTTCAACTCTGAGAACGCATATGACCTCTCCAAATTCCTCGCAACTATACTCTGTTCATAGGTACACACATGTCAGCTGATGAATCTCTCGGTTCTCATCACATTAACTCATTTGCAGCGTTTCTTGAAGAAAATCTTCAAGTCTCATCAGAATCCTCAAGAGTTCAATTTCATCAGCAAAATCCTCAGCTCAAGAAAATGGAGGATGACAGAAAGCAGAAGGGAGGAAAGAAACTTGAGCAGAACACAGCTTTGGATATCCCTGAGGATATTTACTTGGACTATTGCACACCTGATGAAAATGATACAATGGCCAAGAGAAAGATTCGGCTGAAGAAGATAGAATGCCGATGGGCTAAGGAATGAAAGGAATACAGGTTTGTAACTGCCAAGTATGTGAAGAAATTCGCCCTGAAGCCTCTTGGCAAACGGGCCCCACTTGAGGCTCATCAAGTAGCACATCCCTCAAGCCTCAAGACCATTGATGACTATCCAGATGAGAAGGAAAAGCATTTGGCTAAGCTCAAGAAGCAGGCAGATGCTGCAGTGAGGAAATTCGATGAATCCTCAGCTGCTGCCTCAACTACAGCTACTTCCTCTGCCACTGAGACCTCTGGTTCAGCAATTCCTCAACCGCAGTCTGTGCCGTCAAAACCAAGGGCTCCAAAGCCTCAAGAGAACTCTGCTCAGGCATCGGTTACAAAACCCTCAGCGCCAAAACCCTCAGCTCCGAAATCCTCAGCACCACCGCCAAAGCCTCAAGAGATACCAGTACAGAAGCCGGTCACGAAGCCACTGACCGCCACCTCCAGCTCCTCACTCCCGGCTGCAACCAGCTCGGAGACAAAGTCTTCACCACCTCCGGTGAAGACTCAGGTGTCTGCTGAAAGAGAAACTCTACCAAGCCCTAGCAAAATCATAATTGTCCCGTCTACATCAGAGGGCAGTGATGAATATGATGATCAAACCCTGCAAGCAATAATCAGAAACAAGCAGGAAAGGCTAGCTCAAGCATCATGCAGTGCCATTCCTCTGGCCATGGACCCCAAGGTCCTCCTAGACTACATAAACATCTGGTATGAAGACCCAAACACTCCGCTTGATGATTTGAAACTTCCCCCTGGCATCAGCCACATGGTGGCCACTTTCATCAATGAAGCCAAGTGGAAAGAACAGCAAGCCAAGCAGGCCAAGGTTGCAAAGCTTAAAAAGGATAAATTCCTCAAGCAGAATCTCCTCAGCTTGACGCCTCATGCACTGGTATCAACACAGGCTGAGTTGAAGAATTTGGCCGATAAGTACTCCAAGCTGTCAGATCGTCAGAGTCTCAAGTGCAATTTCATCAAGCTGGCCACTAAAGCTGTTGATGACTACAACAAGAAGGTTGCACCTCCAGCACCAACTCCCCAGCCCTTGATTGAAGAGCCAGCTGATGAATCTCCTCAAGCTGAGGAAACTCCTCAAGATGAGGAAATACACCAAGAAAGCCGTGTGGATGTACCGTCTATTGAAGAAATCACCATGGAAAATCCAGCTGTTGAACCTGCTGCAGCTGGTGAGACTGCCCCTGACCCAGCTGCTTCATCAAAGCAAGCTAATGACTCTGCTCCAGCTGGTTCCTCAAAGCCAGCTAAAGAATCTGTCGAGAGAACCCCTTCACCAAAAGCTTCAAAGGTGAAGAAGCTGACTCCGTCTGCATCAGACGTGAAGAAAACCAGGGCTGCTGATAAGGAAGCCAAAAAGAGAAAGGCCTCCTTAGCAGAAGAAGAAACAGAGGCCAAGCGCCTCAAACCGCTTGAAGATACTGCTCCACTGGACCCTGTGCCCCTAAATGTCGCTCCGTCTTATGAAATGGTCATCCTTGATGACCAAGCAAAACGGACAGATGATGTAACGAAGGATGCCGCCTCTGTGGAACACACTAGCGAAGAAATTCGTATTGACGACAGTCCTCGGCCCTTCATTCCTCAGAAAGACACTGCTCAAGGATCAACTGCACCAGGTGACGAAACTGCCTCTGTCACCAAGACAGCTGAGGAAGAACAAAGTGAAATTCCTCAAGCTGATAAAATTCAAAGTTCTGAGCAAAATCCTCAAGATGAGCAACAGGCTGACCAAACTCCTCCACCTGAGCAAAATCCTCAAGATGAGGAACAGGCTGACTCAACTCCTCCACCTGAGCAAGATGAACCGATTCCTCGGCCTGATGCCCAGCCAGAGCTAGCCCCTCAGCCTGATGCCCAGCCAGAGCAAGCTCCTCAGCGTGAAGTCCCAGCTGATGAAATTCCTCACCCTGAGGACAATGCTGAGGAAAATGCACCTGATGAAGACAATGCCTTCGTTGTGCTCAACCCCGAGACTGCAATTGTTGTCTCCCCTCCTATTCCTCAGCAAAATATTTAGCCAGTTCAGCGTCAGCCATTCTCCAAGCGACCACAGTTTCAAAAGGAGAATTTCTTTGAAGAGAGCATGTACTTCATTGGAGAGGACCCCTAGGACAAGTCTCAAATGAGGCATCTGAAGTTTTGGACGAGGACAGAGCTGAATTACTATGCCTGTGTGTTGTGTGGAAGAAACAAGATATTCCAGCACAGGCATATTCCTCACATTGAACTTGAAGCAATACCGTGCCTAGAGCCAGTCCTCAATGTACTACATGACGCTGGTCTGCTGCCAATGTGCTCCGACATCTCTGACTGGAACAGTGAGCTCATTCTTCAGTTTTATGCCACTCTTCACATATCTGGTAACCCTGAAGACATTAACACCTGGGTGTTTGACTGGATGACACAAAACACTCACTACAAGGCTCTTGCTACTGAGCTCCTCCGTGAACTGCCTGTACCAATTCCCTTAGAGGAGCCTGTGAAGCTTTACGGTGAGCGTGAGCTGCCCAACGGGATGATGGAAGTCCTCATGAAGCCTTTGGCTGAAGGACAATCACCGAGAAAAACCTTCGTCGTCCACGAGCTCAAATATACACCAAGGTCTGTCTACAGAATCCTCTGCAGTGTGCTCGCGCCGATCAAAGGCCATGATGATGAAGAAGATGTCGTAGGCATCATGAAGAATATCCTCTTCAACATCATCCATGGTATTCCTATCAACATCCATGATTTCTTCTTGAGGACTTTGGCCGACAATGCTATGTGTCCATTTGATCACAAGATATATGCCCCATGGATCATGAGATTCATCAGGACAAGGACAGGCATCAACTTCCATGCTGATTTCCAAAACCATGTTGGTTTTATGCCTCCTATCCGGGTCACCAAGAAGACTTTCGAGCCCATTGAAGTAAAAGGCAAGTCACTGATTGCTGAAGGCAGTAGGCCCCTTGATGGACAGTTCAGAGAGCCAGAAGCTTAATCTTCATGGGATGACACTGAGACTCGCCCGGCAAGCCCCGTCCCTCCTCGCATGATGAATACAAGAGAGCTCCTCCTCAGTCTTCACCAGAAGGTGGATCACAATCACAAGTGGGTCAAACACCAGTTTGGCGCCATTGTGAAAACCCTCACTGAAACACAGAACTCTGTGAAGCTTAACCATCACTATCTGCATGAGGTTTTTGATCGCACGTGGGCTACACTTGCACATCTGAAGACTCAGACAGAGCTTGAAGAAATGGACTTTGAGCGAGACTTTGACTGGTCATGGCCTCCCAAGAAGAAGTTCAGGCCCATTCCAGTTCCAGACCTTGAAGACACCTCCTTTTCTTCATTCCGCACTGCTGAAACTGATGAAGGACAGCTCGACACTGCTACCGGTCCAAGGAAGAAGACTACTCCCAAGAAGCATCATGCCTCTTCATCAACCGCCAAGAAGTGAAGTCTTCACGAGCGTTAGTCCTCAGTTTGTCCCGTTTTGTCAATTGATGACAAAGGGGGAGAAACTTGAGAGTTAGTCTTCAAGCGGGATATTTTGGGGCTTATGAACTATATTTAAGTTACAAACTCTTGGCTCTTCTGAAGTTTTTATGTAATGAATTGTAACTTAAGCCCGATGGTACTCTGACGCTTTTGAACGTTTTTCTTCGCATGCTTATTCCTCAAGTTTTAATGCACGCATGCTGGAATTCGTCAGATACCATTTGTCATCATGCATCTTCATTTTCTTCATACAATATGTTACATGTATGCATGATTTACAAGACTCAGGGGGAGATCTCCATGATATAAATCATCAATGTGCATTTGCTGTGAAAAGCAAAATCCCCAAGATATGCACATCTTCAGGGGGAGTCTCTCTGAATCTTGATTTCAAATTCCTCAAATGAGTATTTACACTTCATATTTTTGATCCCTGTTGAAGACTTAACCTAATTGTCATCAACCACCAAAAAGGGGGAGATTGTAAGTGCATCTAGTGCCCCTTAGTGATTTTGGTGGTTTGAAGACTTATAGGTTAAGTATCTAATGTGTTTATGAGTGTACACAGGATCTATAAGTCACTGAGGAGTTTGAGATATTTGATGAATATCGACCCCTAAAAATGTATATCTTCGGTTGAAGAAATTGGTCTGAAGCTGAAGAAATGAATCGCGAAGAATCTGCGATGAAATTGATATTCCTCATGAAGATATTGAAATTGAGGAATTTGGTGTGTCCTGAAGAAAATCATTTTGAAGACTTTGAAGCATGAAGATTTACTCTTTCTGTTTTATTTTCTTCACACTTGAGGAATAGGAAAACCATACTGCCAAAGGGGGTCGAAGTTACACTTTGGAACGAATTTCCTCATGATGCTCAACTAAGCCTAATCCTACCAAAAGCCTCACGTGAGGAATACGAGTGACATGAGGACTCTCACAGTTGAGGGTTCCGACTATTTCGAAAGCCACACCAAGTCATTGGTCTTATCCACACCAACGGTCATATTATTTAAGGGCATTAGTGTCAAATCATGTCGGGATGCTCCCAGGCTATAAATAGCCGCCCCCCACAACCATTAGCTGGTTGGCTGCTCCGTTAGGAACTGACACTTGTCATAAGAGCAACCCAAATTCCTCAGAGTCTTCGAGAGTAATTCATTAGTGAGGAAATACCCCATACACCGAAACCACAAACCAACCTAGTGATTGAGCATCACTGAAGAAGTTGTTCCTGTGTGGGACTGAAGCCTTTTACCTTTGAGGAGTGTGCATCCTCCACACGGTTAGGCGTCATGGTCTAGAGCTCTCCAGCAGTCAATTGTGGATCGCCGGGTGACCAAGTTTGTGAGGGTTTGGAAGTCTGCCCTGAAGACTTACCATGAGTGTTTGGCGAGGACTGTGTGTTCTTAGCCCAAGGAGAACATGGTAGGGACTGTGTGTCCCGGGACTGTGTGTCCTTTGGTTTCAATACCAAGCCGCTCCAAACCAGATGTACGACTATCACAGAAGTTGGAACTGGGTCATCAACTACTGTCTTCGCTGTGAAACGGGTTCTAATTCCTCAACTCCTTACTTTCCTCAGATTATGTGTTGATGACTTTCACTGCTACTATTGAAGAATTTGCTGAAGACTTTCTCTGAAATTCCTCAACCCCAAATTCTTCACGATAGTTAATCCTCATCTGTATTTTGCGTGCCTGCTCACTTTGCAATCTGTTTTCACATTCCTCACTCTGAAAAACTGCTATTGTGAAACTTTGCACTTCTGATCCTTTACTGTTTCCGCTGTAAGTTAGTCATCAGTGAGGAATTTCCTCAAAAGGAATTTCCTAAGTGAAGAACTTCTAAAAATCTCCTATTCACCCCCCTCTAGTCGATATAGCGCACTTTCAGGAACCCCTCCTTGACTGGATACTACAATGGAGTGAGGAAGCTAGAGAAGAAGTTTGAAGGCTTAGAAGTCCACCATGTACCCGGACTGAAAAACCAGGCAATGTGTGTTTGGAACACTGCACAGTCCGTATGTGCAAGAAGGCCCTTTCACTGAAGAGCCCCCACAACCTACAAGTGCTTCCAATCCGACTTAAGTCGATGTTCCAGCAGTCGTTGATCTGATCATGGAAATCTGGTAATCACACCCGACTGGACTGTGCCGTATATTGCATACATCTTAAGGCAAGAGTTACGAGAAGACGAAGACGAAGCCAGACAGATTGTATGCAGGTCGAAAGCCTTCACGGTCATGGCGATCAACTCTATAGAGAGAGTTTTACCGGCGTAGCTCAACGATGCATCTCCCCTAAGGAGGCCAATTGATTCTGGAAGAAATCAACTCGAGGACCTGTGGACATCATGTGTCCTCCCGGACCATCGTTGCCAAAGCATACCGAGCCGGATTCTTCTGGCCAAGTGCAAATGAAATAGCTAAAGATCGTGTTGATTGTTGCGAAGGATGTTAGTTCTACTCCAACTTGTCTCACAAACCCTCTCATGTGGCCATTCGCTGTCTGGGGCCTAGATATGGTCGGTCCTTTCCGAACAAGTCAGTGTGGGTTCACACACTTGCTCGTTGCAGTCCACAAGTTTACCAACTAGATCAAAGTTAAAACAATCAAGAAGCTGGATTCCCACACAGCCATCAAGCTCATGAAAGAAATTACATTCTCATATGGAGTCCCGCACAACATCATCACGGATAATGGGTCAAACTTCAACTCAGATGAATTCATTTGTTTCTGTTGCCCATCCCCAAACCAACGATCAAGGTGAGCGAGCAAATGGTCTTATCCTCCAAGGATTCAAGCCTCGACTCATGCGAGACCTTGTGTATGCCGCTGGTGCTTGGGTGACTGAACTACCTTATGTTCTCTGGGGTCTGAGGACAACCCCGAATCGGTCGACTGTGCAAACACTCTTCTTCCCAGTGTATGGAGCTGAAGCCATTCTACCGAGTCGTTTACTCCATAATTCACCCCGACTAGATCTCTATTCAATAGCTGAAGCCGAGCAAGCACGAAAAGAAGGAGTGGATCTCTTGGAGGAGGAACGCGAGATGGCATTGATTCGGTCGATAGTTTATCAACAATACCTACGGCGTTTTCACTCAAGACATGTCAGGAGTCGGGCATTCCACGAAGGCGATCTGGTGCTCCGAGTGGATCGGCAACGACCTCATACGCTAGCTCCTACTTGGGAAGGACCTTTCCTCGTCACTAAGGTGTTGAATATTGGGGCTTATCTACTATACAATCTCCAGAAGAGGATCGACGAGCCGCGTGCATGGAATGCGGATTTACTCAAACATTTTTATGCTTGATCACAGATTGATCTGATGTAACACATGAAGTTTGCTGAACAATGTTACTTGCCAAAGTCATAACTTCTTCCATTTGTGTCGATTCCGATCGAGTGGCGTCTAGCCCGAATCATACTCCGAGTGAAGAGCGATCCTCACACTCGGGGGCTTAGCTGCGAACATGATTCTCCTAAGTTACGAAACCTTTCCGAGCGAATAACAAACTATTCACTCAGATGCTTAGCTACGAACCAGTCTTCCCCTAAGTACAAACCATACTCCGAGTGAAGAGCGATCCTCACACTTGGGGGCTTAGCTGCGAGCATGATTCTGTTGGAAATATGCCCTAGAGGCAATAATAAATTAGTTATTATTATATTTCTTTGTTCGTGATAATCATTTACTATCCATGCTATAATTGTATTGATTGTAAACTCAAATACATGTGTGGATACATAGACAAAACATTGTCCCTAGTAAGCCTCTAGTTGACTAGCTCGTTGATCAAACATGGTCAAGGTTTCCTAACCATAGACAAGTGTTGTCACTTGATAACGGCATCACATCATTAAGAGAATCATGTGATGGACAAGACCCAAACTATGAACGTAGCATATTGATCGTGTCGTTTTATTGCTATTGTTTTCTGCGTGTGAAGTATTTGTTCCTATGACCATGAGATCATATAACTCATTGGCACCGGAGGAATACCTTGTGTGCATCAAATGTTGCAACATAGCTGGGTGACTATAAAGGTGCTCTACAGGTATCTCCGAAGGTGCCTGTTGAGTTAGTATGGATCAAGACTGGGATTTGTTACTCCGTGTGACAGAGAGGTATCTCGGGGCCCACTAGGTAATACAACATCACACACAAGCCTTGCAAGCAATGTGACTAAGTGTAAGTCAAGGCATCTTGTATTACGGAACGAGTAAAGAGAGTTGCTGGTAACGAGATTGAAATAAGTATGCGGATACCGACGATCGAATCTCGGGCAAGTAACATACCAAAGGACAAAGGGAAAGACATCCGGGATTAGATGAATCCTTGAAACTGAGGTTCAACCGATAAGATCTTTAGAGAGTATGTAGGATCCAATATGGGCATCCAGATCCCTCTATTGAATATTGACCGAGGAGTGCCTCGGGGCATGTCTACATAGTTCTCGAACACGCAGGGTCTGCACACTTAAGGTTCGACGATGTTTTAGTATAGTTGAGTTATATATGTGGTTACCGAATGTTGTTAGGAGTCTCGGATGAGATCACGGACGTCACGAGGGTTTCCGGAATGGTCCGGAAACGAAGATTGATATACAGGATGGTTTCATTTGGTTACCAGAAGGTTTTTGGGCATTACCGGCATTGTACCGGGAGTGACGAATGGGTTCCGGAAGTTCACCGGGAGGGGGGCAACCCACCCGGAGGAAGCCCAATGGACTTAAGGTGGCGCACCAGCCCTTAGTGGGCTAGTGGGACAGCCCAAGAAGTCCTTGGCGCCAAGAGAAGAAAAACCAAAGAGAAAAAAAAGGGGAGGTGGGAAGGAAGAGAAGGACTCCACTTTCCAATCCTAATTGGAGTAGGATTCCTCCTCTCCTCCTGGCTGGCGCACCTTTGAGGGCTTGCCCTCAAGGCAAGCCCCTCCCCCTCCCTCCTATATATAGTGGTGATTTAGGGCTGATTTGAGACAACTTTTGCCACGTGCAACTCAACCCTAGACCACATAGTTCTACCTCTAGATCGGATATCTCTGGAGCTCGGGCGGAGCCCTACAGGAGTAGATCATCACCACCACCGGAGCGCCGTCACGCTGCCGGAGAACTCATCTACTTCTCCGTCTTGCTTGCTGGATCAAGAAGGCCTAGATCATCGTCGAGTTGTACGTGTGTTGAACGCGGAGGTGCCGTCCGTTTGGCACTAGATCGGAACAGATCGTGGGACGGATCGCGGGACGGTTTGTGGGACGGTTCGTGGGACTGTTCGAGGGACGTGAAGACGTTCCACTACATCAACCTCGTTTCCTAAAGCTTCCTGCTGTGCGATCTACAAGGGTACCTAGATCCAAATCTCCTCTCGTAGATGGACATCACCATGATAGGTCTTCGTGTGCGTAGGAAATTTTTTGTTTCCCATGCAACGTTCCCCAACAGTGGTATCAGAGCAAGGTTGATGCGTAGATGTTATCTCGAGTAGAACACAAAAGGTTTTGTGGATGGTGATGTTCGATTTGCTGCCCTCCTTAGTCTTTTCTCGATTCAGCGGTATTGTTGGATTGATGCGGCCCGGACCGACATAACTTGTACGCTTACGAGAGGCTGGTTTCATCGACTGACATGCAACCTCGTTGCATAAAGATGACTCGCGGGTGCCTGTTTATTCAACTTTAGTTGAATTAGTTTTGACCGAGGCGGTCCTTGGAGAGAGGTTAAATAGCAATTTGCACATCTCCTTTGTGGTTTTTGCGTAAGTAAGATGCGATCACACTAGATACCCATAGCAGCCACATAAAACATGCAACAACAAATTAGAGGATGTCTAACTTGTTTTTGCAGTGTATGCTTGTGATATGATATGGCCAATGACGTGATGTGATATACTGGATTTATGAGATGATCATGTTGTAATAGTTAATATCGACTTGCACGTCCATGCTACAGCAACCGACATGAGCCATAGGGTTGTCTTTTAAACTAATGTTTGTGTTTGCAGATGCGTTTACTATATTGCTCGTACGTAGCTTTAGTAGTAATAGCATAAGTAGCACGACAACCTCGATGGAGACACGTTGATGGAGATCATGGTGTGGCGCCGGTGACAAGAAGATCATGCCGGTGCTTTGGTGATGGAGATCAAGAAGCACAAGATGATGGCCATATCATGTCACTTATCAATTGTATGTGATGTTAATCCTTTTATGCACCTTATTTTGCTCAGAATGACAGTAGCATTATAAGGTGATCTCTCACTAAAAATTCAAGACGAAATTGTGTACTCCCCAACTGTGCACCGTTGCTACAGTTCATCGTTTCGAGACACCACGTGATGATCGGGTGTGATAGACTCAACGTTCACATACAACGGGTGCAAAACAGTTGCACACGCGGAACACTTGGTTTAAGCTTGACGAGCCTAGCATGTACAGACATGGCCTTGGAACACATGAGACCGAAAGGTCGAGCATGAATCGTATAGATCATATGATTAGCATAGAGATGCTTACCACTGAAACTATTCTCAACTCACGTGATGATCGGACTTGAGTTAGTGAATTTGGATCATGTACCGCTCAAATGACTAGAGAGATGTATTTTTGAGTGGGAGTTTATCAGTAATTTGTTTAGTTAAACTCTAATTTTCATGAACATAGTCAAAAGGTCTTTGTGAATTATGATGTAGCTTGCGCTATAGCACTACTGTTTTTATATGTTCCTAGAGAAAATTTAGTTGAAAGATGATAGTGGCAACTTTGCCGACTGAGTCCGTAAAACTGAGGATTGTCCTCATTGCTGCGCTAAAGGCTTATGTCCTTAATGCACCACTCAGTGTGCTGCACCTCGAGCGTCGTCTGTGGATGTTGTGATCATCAGACATACACGTTTTTGCTGACTACGTGTTAGTTCAGTGCGTAATACTTAATTGCTTAGAAGCAAGACGCCGAAGACGTTTTTGAAACGTCACAGAACATAAGAGATGTTCTAAGAGATGAAATTGAGATTTCATGCTCGTGCCCTTATTGAGAGGTATGAGACCTTCGACAAGATTCTTTGTCTACAAAGTAAAGGAGAAAAGCTCAATCCGTGAGCATGTGCTCAGATTGTCTCAGTACAACAATCGCTTGAATCAAGTGGGAGTTAATCTTCCAGATGAGATAGTGATGGTTCTCCAAAGTCACTGCCACCAAGCTGCTAAAGCTTCGTGATGAACTATAACATATCAAGGATAGATATGATGATCCTTGAGCCATTCGCAATGTTTGGCACTACGAAAGTAGAAATCAAGAAGGAGCATCAATTGTTGATGGTTAGTAAAACCACTAGTTTCAAGAAGGTCAAGGGCTAGAAGGCATACTTCACGAAACGGCAATACAGTTGCTGCTCTATTGAAGAAACCCAAGATTGAACCCAAACTCGAGACTAAGTGCTTCTGTTATGAGGGGAACTGTCACTGAGGAGGAGCAACCCTAGATACTTGATAGATAAGAAGGTTGGGAAAGTCGACAGTAGTATATTTGATATACATAATATTGATGTGTACTTTACTAGTACTCCTAGTAGCACGAGGGTATTGGATACCAGTTCGTTTGCTAAGTGATTAGTAACACGAAATGAAAGCTACGGAATAAACAAGGACTAGCTAAAGACGAGGTGACGATAAATGTTGGAAGTGTTTCCAAGATTGATGTGATCAAAACATCGCACGCTCCCTCTACCATCGGGATTGGTATTAAACCTAAATAATTGTTATTTGGTGTTCGCGTTGAGCATGAACATGATTAGATCATGTTTATTGCAATACGTTTATTCATTTAAAAGGAATAATAGTTATTCTATTTGCTTGAACAATTACTTTCAATGGTTTATTGAATCTCGATCATAGTGTTACACATGTTCATAATATTGGTGCCAAAAGAAACAAAGTAATAATGATAGTACCACTTACTTGTGGCACTGCCGCTTGAGTCATGTTGGTGTAAAATGCATGAAGAAGCTCCATGCAGATGGATCTTTGTAATCACTCATTTTTGAAACGTTTGAGACATGCAAACCATACATGTTGGTATAAACGCATAAAAAAGGTGCATGCAGATGGATCGTTTGGACTCACTTGATTTTGAATCACTTGAGACATGCAAAATCATACCACATGGAACAAGAAAGTAACTTGTTGGATACAATACATTTTTGATGTGTGCAGTCCAATGAGTGCTGAGGCACGCACTGGATATCGTTATGTTCTTACTTCACTGATGACTTGAGTAGACACAGGAGTATTTACTTGATTAATCACAAGTCTGAAATATTGAAAGGTTCAAAACTATTTTAGAGTGAAGGTCGTCGTGACAAGAGGATAAACTGTGTACGGTATGATCATAGAGATGAATATCTGTGCTGCGAGTTTTTGGTACACAGTTAAGATAATGTGGAAATTGTTTCGCAGTTCATTCCACTTGGAACACCATAGTATGATCGTGTGTCTGAACATCATAGCCACGCCCTATTTGATATGGTGCATACTATGATGTCTCTTATTGAATTACCACTATCGTTTATGGGTTATGCATTAGAGACATACGCATTCACTTTATATAGGGCACCGCTTATTTCCGTTGAGATGACACAGTATAGACTATGGTTTGCAGAAACCTAAGCTGTCATTTCTTAAACAGTTTGGGGCTGTGATGCCTATGTGAAAAAGCTTCAGTATGATAAGCTCGAACCCAAAGCGGATAAATGCATCTTCATAGGATATGCAAAATAGTTGGATACATCTCCTATCTAAGATCCGGAAGCAAAGTATTTGTTTTCTAGAAACAGGTCCTCTCTCGAGGAAAGGTTTCTCTCGAAAGAATTGAGTGGGAGGGTGGTGGAACTTGATGAGGTTAGTGAACCATCACTTCAACCAGTGTGTAGCATGGCACAGGAAGATGTTCCTGTGGCGTCTACACCAATTGAAGTGGAAACTGATGATGGTGATCATTGAGCTTCGGATCAAGTTACTAAAAACCTCGTAGGTTGACAAGGTCGCGTACTAATACAGAGTGGTACGGTAACCCTATCTTAGAGGTCATGTTGTTGAACAACAATGAACCTACGAGCTATGAAGAAGCGATGGTGGGCCCGGATTGTAAGAAATGGATGGAGGCCGTGAAATCCGAGAGAGGATCCATGTATGAAGACAAAGTGTAGACTTTGGAAGAACTACTTGATGGTAGTAAGACTATTAAAGTAAAGATGGATCTTTGAAAGGAAGACAGACGATGATGGTGAAAAGTCACCATTTATAAAAGCTCGACTTGTCGCAAAGATGTTTCCGACAAGATCAAAGAGTTGACTATGATGAGACTTTCTCACGCATAGCGATGCTAAAAGTCTGTTGGAATTATGTTACTAGTTGCTTTATTATTTATGAAATATTGCACATAGGATGTCAAAACATTGTTTCCTCGACGGTTTCCTTGAGGAAAGGTTGTATGTGATACAACCAGAAGGTTTTGTCGATCCTAAGGATACTAACAAGTATGCAAGCTCCAGCGATCCTTCTATGGACTGGTGCAAGCATCTCGGATTTGGAATATACACTTATATAAGATGATCAAAGCTTTTGGGTTTGTACAAGGTTTATGAGAAAGTTGTATTTCCAAAGAAGTGAGTGGGAGCACTACAGAATTTCTGATAAGTATATGTGGTTGACATATTGTTGATCGGAAGTAATGTAGAATTTCTGTGAAGCATAAAAAGGT
The DNA here is from genome assembly GCF_904849725.1 of Hordeum vulgare subsp. vulgare. Lineage (NCBI taxonomy): Eukaryota > Viridiplantae > Streptophyta > Magnoliopsida > Poales > Poaceae > Hordeum > Hordeum vulgare. Next base: position 349,383,846 of record NC_058519.1, on the reverse strand, counting down.
TGTTTGAAAGGAGTTTTTCAAAGGAAGACCTGGATAGAGACATTTGAACATTAGGCATCAAGATCTATGGAGATAGATCAAAATGCTAAACAAAACTTTCAAATAAAATGCATGCCTTGACAAGTTTTTTAAGGAGTTCAAAATAGATCAGCAAAGAAAGAGTTCTTGGAGGTGTTGTAAGGTGTGAATTTGAGTAAGACTCAAAAGCTCGACCATGGCAGAAGAAAGAGAAAAGACAAAGGTCGTCCCCTATGCCTTAGCCGTAGACTATAAAATATGCCATGTTGTACAACTTCCGTAGGGGCGTTAAGACCAGAGCTTTTTGTAGTGCTAGCAGGAATGCAAGTGAATGAATCCAATCCCATCCCCTTTAAAATCGGCGTACCGCACCTGACGCGTTCCTTGCCACAAGTCTGTTAAGGGGTACAGAGAGTAATCCAGGATTGAATCATTGAACAGCGGTCAAAGTTATCCTTAGTAACTAATGGACTAAGGAATTTTTATCGATTATGGAGGTGATTAAAGAGTTCGTCGTAAAGGGTTACGACGATGCCAGCTTTGACACTAATCTGAATAACTATGAGTAGTAAAACGGATTCATATAGTACAGTAGATATTTTGAGTATTTTCGAATAACACGTAGTAGCAGCATCTATAAGATGACATAAAGATTTGTAAAGCACACACGGATCTGAAAGTTTCAGAACCGTTGACTAAAACCTCTCTCATGAGCAAGACTATATGAGACCCCAGAACTATATGGGTGTTGGATTCGTTAAAATCAAATGGTGATGTGAACTAGATTATTGACTCTGGTGCAAGTGGGAGACTGTTGAAAATATGCACTAGAGACAATAATAAATTATTTATTATTATATTTCTTTGTTCGTGATAATCGTTTATTATCCATGCTATTATTGTATTGATTGGAAACTCAAATACATGTGTGGATACATAGGCAAAACACTGTCCCTTGTAAGCCTCTAGTTGACTAGCTCGTAGATCAAAGATGGTCAAGGTTTCCTAACCATAGACAGGTGTTGTCAGTTGATAATGGAATCACATCATTAGGAGAATCATGTGATGGACAAGACCCAAACTATGAACGTAGCATATTGATCGTGTCGTTTTATTGCTATTGTTTTCTGCGTGTCAAGTATTTGTTCCTATGACCATGAGATCATACAACTCACTGGCACCGGAGGAATAACTTGTGTGCATCAAACGTTGCAATGTAACTGGGTGACTATAAAGGTGCTCTACAGGTATCTCCGAAGGTGTCAGTTGAATTAGTATGGATCAAGACTGGGATTTGTCACTCCGTGTGACGGAGAGGTATCTCAGTGCCCACTCGGTAGTACAACATCACACACAAGCCTTGCAAGCAATGTGACTAAGTGTAAGTCACGGGCTCCTGTATTACGGAACGAGTAAAGAGACTTGCCGGTAACAAGATTGAAATAGGTATGCAGATACCGACGATCGAATCTCGGGCAAGTAACATATCGAAGGACAAAGGGAATGACGTACGTGATTATATGAATCCTTGACACTGAGGTTCAACCGATAAGATCTTCGGAGAACATGTAGAATCCAATACGGGCATCCAGGTCCCGCTATTGGATATTGACCGAGGAGTGCCTCGGGGCATGTTTACATAGTTTTCGAACCCGCAGGTTCAGCACACTTATGGTTCGGTGATGTTTTAATATAGTTGAGTTATATATGTGCTTACCAAATGTTGTTCGGAGTCCTGGATGAGATCACAGACGTCACGAGGGTTTCCAGGATGGTCCGGAAAGAAAGATTGATATATAGGATGGTTTCAATTGGTTACTGGATTGTTTTCGGGCATTACCGGCATTGTACCGGGAGTGACGAATGGGTTCCGGAAGTTCACCGGAAGGGGGGCAACCCACCCGGAGGAATCCCAATGGCCTTAGGGTGGCACACTAGCACTTAGTGGGCTGGTGGGACAGCCCAAGAAGGCCTTGGCGCCAAGAGGAGAAAAACCAACGAGAAAAAAGGGGATGTCGAAAGGAAGAGAAGGACTCCACTTTCCAATTCTAATTGGAGTAGGATTCCTCCTCTCCTCCTGGCCGGCGCACCCTTGAGGGCTTGGCCCTCAAGGCAAGCCTCCTCGCCCTCCCTCCTATATATAGTGGTGATTTAGGGCTGATTTGAGACAACTCTTGCCACGTGCAACTCAACCCTAGACCACATAGTTCCACCTCTAGATCGGATTTCTGCGGAGGTCGGGCGGAGCAGTGCAGGAGTAGATCATCACCACTACCGGAGCACCGTCACGCTGCCGGAGAACTCATCTACTTCTCTGCATTGTTTGTTGGATCAAAAAGGCAAAGATCATCGTCGAGTTGTACGTGTGTTGAACACGGAGGTGCCATCCATTCGGTGCTAGATCGGAACGGATCGTGGAACGGATCGCGGGACGGTTCGTGGGGCCGATCGAGGGACGTGAAGACGTTCCACTACATTAACTGCGTTTCTTAACGCTTCCTGCTGTGCGATCTACATGTGTACGTAGATCCAAATCTCCTCTCATAGATGGACATCACCATGATAGGTCTTCGTGTGCGTAGGAATTTTTTTGTTTCCCATGGAACGTTCCCCTTTAGATTCACCTAAGTTACGAAACCTTTTCGAGTGAATAACAAACTATTCAATCGGACGCTCAGCTGCGATCCAGTCTTCGCCTAAGTACAAGCCATACACCAAGTGAAGAGCGATCCTCACACTCGGGGGCTTAGCTGCGAACATCATTCGCCTAAGTTACGAAACCTTTCCAAGTGAATAACAAACTATTCACTCGGATGCTTAGCTGTGAATCAGTCTTCACCTAAGTACAAACCACACTCCGAGTGAAGAGCGATCCTCACACTCGGGGGCTTAGCTGTGAACATCATTCGCCTAAGTGCCAAACCCTTCTGACTGAATAACAAACTATTCACTCAGCGCTTAGCTGTGAACCAGTTTTCGCCTAAGTACGAAATGTACTCCGAGTGAAGAGCGATCCTCACACTCGGGGGCTTAGCTATGAACATGATTCATCTAAGATAAAAAAAACCCTTCCGAGTGAATAACAAACTATTCAGTCGACCCTTATCTGCAAACCAGTTTTCGCCTAAGTACGAAACATACTCTGAGTGAAGAGAAATTCTCACACTCGGGGGCTTAGCTGCGAGCACGATTCGCCTAAGTCAAAATATACTCCGAGCGAAAGGAAAACTTTACACTCGGAGACTTAGCTGCGAGAAAATCACCTAAGTCAAAAACTTTTCCCAAATGAATAGCAATCATTCACTCGAGAGAAACCAAGCAAATCTCGGAAGCAGATAATTTCAAAAGGGCTCGACACGTATCAAAGTCATCCGTGCAGCCAGAAAGTACTCGGCGTCCACACCCGAACAAAGTTTAACGGTACATAAACCACTCGGGATACCGAGGCAAATTTAAAGTTTTGGGAATAATGACAGTTTTCTTCTCAAGCCCCCCGGGACTTGCGGGCTCGACGAAGGTATCGCGATCAATTCCATAAGCAATGGGAGTCGCGGCGCTGATGAAAGTCTCCATGAAATTCTCGAACTGGAGTTTCTTCGTGTTCGCCACTTGGAGCGCCTTCAACTCGTCTTCTCTCGCCTCCTTGCAATGGACCCTGACGAGTGAGAGGGCGACATCAGCTCCACACCACGCAGCGGATTTCTTCCATGCTTGGACCATGTCAGGAACCCAACCCAAGCGATCCATCACAACCTCTATATCGCATTGGAAAGTGTCCTTAGGCCACAATTTCTTCTCGATCCTCCCCAGAGCGGCCCGTAGCCGAGCGATATACCCTTGAACTTTCAGGAGACGAGAGTTGAGACGGAACATGTCTACACCCAAAGCATCTGGAACGGGAATCTTGATGGGGTCCAGATTTGGCCCACCTCAAAGGTTTCCTTCACGAAGTCTGGGCAGAACTCTGTGCAAAAGAAAAACAAAGCATCAGTCACAATTCATTCGGTGAAGTTCACGAATATCTACTCGGTGAAAGGAACATAGCAATGAGCATCTCCAGCATCTTCGTCAGGAAGTCTTTCACAAAATTTTCTATAGCATTTCCCCTCTTCGCCATGGAGTCAAGCTTTTCCCCCACTCTAGTCTTTCTTTCTTCATTTTAGCATTTTCTTCCACCAACTTATTAAAGTCCGCAAGCTTATGCTCATCATCTTCGAACTTCTCCTTAAGCTTTGCAAGGACTTGGTCCTTGTCTTCAAGCACCTTCTTCATAGCGTCGTACTCCAGGTGCAGCTGGTTCTTTTCTGATTCTACCTGGGTGTATTTTGATCCAGCTACTGCAACAAAAGACCTTCCAATGGCGCCAGGAACAAGCGTGTTGACGGGAGACTATTCTTGTCTTGATACTCCTTAGCAATGGCACCAGGAATCCTTCTGCTATGGCTACGCCTTTAGGGACTTCCTTGGCAAATATGCAAAGGATTCCCCCGTGGCCTTAGAACCTTGCCTTGGTATTCCCTCGAAGCGGAAAGGGTGATGTAGCACAGCGGCGGTAAGTATTTCCCTCAGTTTTGAGAACCAAGGTATCGATCAAGTGAAGAATTGTCACAAGTACCTGCACAAACACAAATAGCTTGCACCCAACGCTATGAAGGGGTTGTCAATCCCTTATAGATTGTTTGCCAAGTGAGAATTGAAAGCAAAAAAGAAACAAAGCAAAGTAAAAGCAACAGTGGAAACAATAGTTGTGAATAGACCCGGGGGTCGTAGTGTTCACTAGTGGCTTCTCTCATGAAAGCAAGTAGACGGTGGGTGAACGAATTACTATCGAGCAATTGATAGAACCGCGCAAAGTCGTGACGTTATCTATGTCAATGATTATATCTATAGGCATCACGTCCAAAACAAGTAGACCGATACTTTCTGCATCTACTACTATTACTCCACACGTTGACCGCTATCCAGCATGCATCTAGTGTATTAGGTCCAAAAGAACAGAGTAACGCCTTAAGCAAGATGACATGATGTAGATGGACAATGTAATATCTCTGATAAAAGCCCATCTTGTTACCCTTGATGGCAACAACACGATGTGTGCCTTGCTGCCCCTTCTATCACTGGGAAAGATCACCGCACGGTATGAACCCAAAACCAAGAACTTCTCCCATTGCAAGAATCATAGATCTAGTTGGCCAAACAAAACCCAAGACTCGGAGAGACTTACAAGGATATCAAATCATGCATATAAGAAATCAGCAAAGCCTCAAATATATATCATAGATAACCTGATCACATATCCACAATTCATCGGATCTCGACAAACACACGGCCAAAGAGGATTACATCGGATAGATCTCCATGAAGATCATGGACAACTTTGTATTGAAGATCCAAGAGAGAGAAGAAGCCATCTAGCTACTAACTACGGACCCGTAGGTCTGAAGTGAACTACTCACGAGTCATTGGAGAGGCGATGATGTTGATGTAGAAACCCTCCAACTCCAAAGTCCCCTCCGGCAGGGCACCGGGAAGGGTCTCTAGATGAGATCTCGTGGAAACGGAAGCTTGTTGCGGCGGAAAAGTGTTTTCATGGATGCCCTGATTTTTTTTATGGATTTTAGGGAATATATAGGTGAAAGAGCTAGTACAGGGGGGCTCCAGGGAGGCCACAAGCCTGGTAGCCGCCGCCCCCTGGTGGCGGATACAGGGCTTGTGGTCCCCCTGTGGCTCTCCTGCCTTGGCCCTCAAGTCCCCTGATCTTCTTTCGTTCTGGAAAAATTTATTTCGGGGATTTTATTCCGTTTGGACTGCGTTCCAAAATCAGATCTGAAAAGAGTCAAAAACACAGAAAAAACAGGAACTGGCACTTGGCACTGAATTAATAAGTTAGTCCCAAGAAATATATAAAAGGTACATAAAACATCCAAAGTTGACAAGATAACAGCATGAAACCATCAAAAATTATAGATACGTTTGAGACGTATCAATCATCCCCAACCTTAACTCCTGCTTGTCCTCGAGTAGGGAAGTGCTAAAGAATGAATTTTTGATGCTTTCATGCTACCTAGCATAGATGTCCTTTGTAACTCCTCTTATGTGACGTGAATGTTCAGATCCATTAGATCCAAAACAATAGTTTGCTATTGATGTGGAGACAATAATAATTCAAGAAAACTAGCAAGGTAATCATGAACTTTCAAAACAACAAGGCCAAAAGAAAGTTATCCCTACAAAATCATATAGTCTGGCTATGCTCTATCATCCTTGCACAACGAATTTAAATCATGCACAACCCTGGTATTGGCCAAGCAATTGTTTTCACACCTTTACTTTCTCAAACCTTTTCAACTCTCATGCAATACATGAGCATGAGCCATGGTTTTAGCACTATAAGTGGTGTGGAGTGTGGTGGAGGTTGCAAGACAAACAAGGAGAAGATGGTCACATTGACAAGGCATATCAATGAGCTATGGAGATGCTCATCAATAGATATCAATGTGAATGAGTAGGGATTGCCATACAAATGATGCACTAGAGCTAAGAGTATGTGAAAGCTCTTAAAGAAAACTAGTGGGTGTGCATCCAACTTGCTTGCTCACGAAGACCTAAGGCAATTTTGAGGAAGCCTATCATTGGAATATACAAGCCAAGTTATAAAATGAAAATTTCCCACTAGCTATATGGTGGTGACAAAACAAGAGACTCTCAATCATAAAGATCATGGTGCTTAATAAGCACAAGTGTGGAAGGATAGTAGCATTGTCCCTTCTCTCTTTGTCTCTCTTTTTCTCTCATTTTGTTTTTTTGGGCTCTTTGGGCTCTTTTTTTATATATATTTTATTTTGGTGGGCATCTTTGGCCTCTTTTTGTATATGGGCTTCGCTGGCCTCTTTTATTTCCTCACATGGGACAATGCTCCATCGATGATGATCATCACACTTACAACTCAAAACTTAGAACAATGATGACTCTATATGGAATGCCTTCGGTAGTGTACCGTGACAATGATCTAGCATGGCATAGACATTAATGGAAACATCATGCTAGCTATCTTAAGATCATGCAATGGCAATGTAGAAGTGGTGGCACATGTCATGGTGGTAGTTGCATGGCAATATATCTCGGAATGACTTTGAAAAAGCCATAGTAGGTAGGTATGGTGGCTGTTTTGAGGGAGGCTAATGGTGGGTTTTGTGCATCGGCGAAAGTTGCACGACACTAAGAAGATAGTGATGGTGGAAGGTAAAAGTGCATCTAAACCATCAACTCAACATTAGTCATGAAGAACTCATATACTTGTTGCAAAAGTTTTAGTAGTAATCGAAAAAAAGCATTCAACGCATACTCCTAGGGGAAAGGTTGGTAAGTATAAACCATCGCGCGATCCCGACCGCCACACAAAGGATGACAATCAATAGACTAATCATGCTCATACTTCATCACATAGCGGTTCACCATGCGTGCATGCTACGGGAATCACTAACTTCAACACAAGTATTTCGAGATCCACAACACCTTCCTATCATAACCTCAATATTACCACAACCACATCTCAAAACTAATTGAGATGAATCAAACTTCTCTAACTATTCAATGCACATGAGGGTGAAAGTTTTCCTATCCCTTTGGATAACTGCCCCTTTTGAGACTACTTTCATAGCATAGATCAACTACCAAGCCACGCACCGCCGTGCTCTAAATATATAAGTGAAGCACATAGAGCAAAATCAGCTAGCTCAAAAGATATAAGTGAAGCACATGTGAGCTGAATTGTCTACCAAAGGATATAAGTGAAGCTCGAGAAAATCACGGTGAGTGCATGTCTCTCTCTATAGGTGTGCAGCAAGGATGATTGTGAAACGAAAAAAATAAAATACTCCTACGATACAAGACGCTCCAAGCAAAACACATAACATGCGGTGAATAAAAATATAGCCCCAAGTAACGTTACCAATGGATTGAAGACGAAAGAGGGGACGCCTTCCCGGGGTATCCCCAAGCTTAGGCTTTTACGACATCCTTGAATCATCTTGGGGTGCCTTGGGCATCCCCAAGCTTGAGCTCTTTCCACTCTTTATCTTTTTGTCCATAAGAACATCACCCAAAACTTGAAAACTTCACAACACAAAACTTAAACAGAAACTCGTGATAACATTAGTATAAGAAAGCAAACCACCACTTCCTTAGGTAATGTAGCAAACTTAAATTCTACTTATGTTGATGTTGGGTTACTGTATTTTCAATCTTCCATGGCTAATACCCCCCGATACTATCCATAGTTTCATCAAAATAAGCAACCAACTCAACAAAAACAGAATCTCTTAATAGCACACCAGTCTGTAGCAATCTGTATACTTTGTATACTTCTAGTACTTCAAAAATTCTGAAAAATTATGACAGTCTGAAGAATTTGCGTAGCAATCAGCAGCAAAAAGAATCAACTCAAAATCTCTTACAGAATAAAATGAAAATTATTTTCGTGAGAAGAAAGTTTCTGTCTTTTCCAGCATGACCAAACGATCATCCCCAAGACTAATCATAACGGTTTTGCTTGGCACAAACGCAAAAAGAAACACAAAAAACACAATCATAACAGAATTATGAAAGTGCGGAAAACACAAAACAGAAAGAAAAAGGATAGATTCGTTGGGTTGCCTCCCAACAAGCGCTATTGTTTAACGCCCTTAGCTAGGCAAAAGGTGATGGAATCACGTATAGTCATCTTTGGTGCTCAAACCATAAGTAGCTCTCATCATAGATTCATAAGGAATCTTATTTTCTTTCTAGGAAAGTGCTCCATGCCCTTCTTTAGAGGAAATTGAAATCTAATATTCCCTTCCTTCATATCGATGATAGCACAAATAGTCCTTAGGAAAGGTCTACCAGGAATAATGGGACATGAAGGATTGCAATCTATGTCAAGTACAATGAAATCCATGCGTACATAGTTCTTATTTGCAACAATAAGAAAATCATCGATCCTTCCCATGGGTTTCTTGTCAGTAGAATCCGCAAGATGCAAATTAAGAGAACACTCTTCAATCTCATGAAAACCAAGAATATCACATAAAGACTTTGGAATCGCGGAAACACTAGCACCCAAATCACACAAAGCATTGTATTCATAGTTTTTTATCTTGATTTTGATAGTAGGTTCCCACTCATCATGAAGTTTTCTAGGTATAGAGACTTCTAGTTCGAGCTTCTCATCAAGAGATTTCATCATAGCATCTATGATATGCGCGGTAAAGGCTTTGCTTTGGCTATAAGAATGTGGAGAGTTTGCAATGGATTGCTTCAAGGAAATGCATTCAAATAAGGAGCAACTATCATAATTGAATTCCTTGAAATCCAAAGTGGGAGTTTCATTACTACGCGAAATTTTGATTTCTTCTACTCCACTCTCCACACCTTTATCATCAAGATAGGTGGACTCCGAATCATTGGGGCGTTTTTGAACCAAAGTTTATTCATATCCAGCCCCTTCATCAATAGGTTTGACATGCGAAAACAAAGATTCAAGAGTAGTCACACCAAGCACTTTAAGATATTCGTGATTCAAGAGTAGTCACCCTTTTAAACCATTAATGCCTAGCACGAATTTGGGCGATTCTTTGTTTGCTCTCATTCATGGAGACACGCATAGGTTTTAAAGTTTCATCCAAGTTGACCTTGGGAGGAGCACATCTAACTTTCAAAGCATCAATATCACAAGACATCCTATCAACGCTCTTAGCCAAATCATCTATTTTGAGTAGTTTTTCCTCAATGGACGCATTGAAAATCTTTTGAGAGCTGATGAACTCTTTGATATTACTCTCTAAATCAGAGGGTAATTTGTTGTGATTTCCATAAGTGTTGTTTTAGGAATTGCCATAATTGTTAGAGGAGTTACTAGGAAAAGGCCTAGGAACATAGTTTCCTCTAAAAGCATTGTTCTTGCCAAAATTGTTCCTACCAACAAAATTAACATCCAAACTAGCGTTGCTACTCTCAATCAAGGAAGATAGTGGCATGTCATTAGGATCTAAAGGAGCATTTCTACTAGACACAAAATTCATCTACTCATCCATCTTAGCACTAAGCGTGTTATTTTCTTCTATAGCGTGTACCTTTGTGCTAGCAGGTGACCATTCAGTGTGCCATTGAGAGTAGTTGGTCATGATATTGTCTAGGAGTTTTGTAGCGTCTCCTAACGTGATTTCCATGAACATTCCACCTCAGGTGGAGTCCAAGATATTGCGAGAAACAAAATTCAAGCAAGCGTAAAAGATTTGTATAATCATCCACAAACTCAAGCCATGAGCAGGACAATTTCTAATCATTAACTTCATCCTCTCCCAAGATTTTGCAACGTGTTCATGATCAAGTTGCTTGAAATTCATGATATTGTTACGTAAGGAGATAATCTTAGCCGGTGGAAAATACTTGGATATGTAAGCATCTTTGCACTTATCCCAAGAATCAAGACTATTTTTAGGCAAAGAAGAAAACCAAGTTTTTGCGCGATCTCGCAACGAGAAAGGAAAAAGCTTCAACTTACTCACGTCATTATCCACATCTCTTTTCTTTTACATATCGCATAGCTCAATGAAGGTATTGAGATGGGATGTGTCATCTTCACTAGGAAGGCTAGAGAATTTCTCTTTCATAACAAGATTCAGCAAAGCTGCGTTGATTTCAAACGATTCCGCACTAGTGGCGGGAGCAATCAGAGTACTAATAAAATCATTACTATTGGTACTCGAGAAGTCGCAAAGTTTGGTGTTTTCAGCCATGATGACTTCAACAAACAAACAAACACACAAGCAAGCAAGAAAATCGGCAAAGGAAAACGGAAAAAAGGCAAAAGGCAAAAGAAAACGGCAAAGGATAAAGGCAAATGAAAACGGCAAATGTGAAGTGGGGGAGAGGAAAACGAGTGGCAACTGGCAAAAAATGTAAATGCAAGAGATGAGTTTGTGACATATAATTGGATAGATCTCTCCTTCCCCGGAAACGGCGCCAGAAATACTTCTGCTACTGCAACAAAAGACCTTCCAATGGCGCCAGAAACAAGCATGTTGACGGGAGACTATTCTTGTCTTGATACTCCTCAGCAACGGCACGAGGAATCCTTTTTCTACGGCTACGCCTTTAGGGACTTCCTTGGCAAATATGCAAAGGATTCCCCCATGGCCTTGGAGCCTTGCGTTGGTGTTCCCTCGAAGCGGAAAGGGTGATGTAGCACAGCGGCGATAAGTTTTTCCCTCAGTTTTGAGAACCAAGGTATCGATCCAGTGAAGGATTGTCACAAGTACCTGCACAAACACAAAGAGCTTGCACCCAACACTATGAAGGGGTTGTCAATCCCTTATAGATTGTTTGCCAAGTGAGAACTGAAAGCCAAAAGAAACAAAGCAAAGTAAAAGCGAAAGTGGAAACGATAGTTGTGAATAGACCCGGGGGTCATAGTGTTCACTAGTGGCTTCTCTCATGAAAGCAAGTAGACGGTGGGTGAACGAGTTACTGTCGAGCAATTGATAGAACCGCGAAAAGTCGTGACGCTATCTAAGGCAATGATTATATCTATAGGCATCACGTCCAAAACAAGTAGACCGATACTTTCTGCATCTACTACTATTACTCCACACGTCGACCGCCATCCAGCATGCATCTAGTGTATTAAGTCCAAAAGAATAGAGTAACGCCTTAAGCAAGATGAAATGATGTAAATGGACAATCTCATATCTACGATAAAAGCCCATCTTGTTACCCTTGATGGCAACAACACGATGCGTGCCTTGATGCCCCTTCTGTCACTGGGAAAGGACACCACACAGTATGAACCCAAAACCAAGCACTTCTCCCATTGCAAGAATCATAGATCTAGTTGGCCAAACAAAAGCCAAGATTCGGAGAGACTTACAAGGATATCAAATCATGCATATAAGAAATCAGCAAAGACTCAAATATATATCATAGATAATCTGATCACAAATCCACAATTCATCGGATCTCGACAAACGCACCGCCAAAGAGGATTACATCGGATAGATCTCCATGAAGATCAGGGAGAACTTTGTATTGAAGATCCAAGAGAGAGAAGAAACCTTCTAGCTACTAACTACGGACCCGTAGGTTTGAAGTGAACAACTCACGAGTCATTGGAGAGGCGATGATGTTGATGTAGAAGCCCTCCAACTCAAAAGTCCCCTCCGGCAGGGCACCGGGAAAGGTCTCCAGATGAGATCCCGCGGAAACGGAAGCTTGCGGCGGCCGAAAAGTGTTTTCATGGATGCCCTAATTTTTTTATGGATTTTAGGGAATATATAGGCGAAAGAGACAGGGCAGGGGGGCTCCAGGGAGGCCACAAGTCTGGTAGCCGCCGCCCATGGTGGCGGCTACAGGGCTTGTGGGCCCCCTGTGGCTCTCCTGCCTTGGCCCTCAAGTCCCCTGATCTTCTTCCGTTCTGGAAAATTTTATTTCGGGGAATTTATTCGGTTTGGACTCCGTTCCAAAATCACATCTGAAAAGAGTCAAAAACACAGAAAAAACAGGAACTGGCACTTGGCACTGAATTAATAAGTTAGTCCCAAAAAAGATATAAAAGGTACATAAAACATCCAAAGTTGACAAGATAACATCATGAAACCATCAAAAATTATAGACACGTTTGAGACATATTAGACCCAAACTCGCAAGCCTTCTGAAAAACATCAACAATTCATTTCAGTCGACGCTTCTACTTTTTCTACTTCCGAGTGGAGAAATAAGTTTCATTAGACACTATTATTTTTCTACTTCCGAGTGGGGAAATACAATTCATTCGGCCAATTAGCGGCCCGCCACACCCACCCAAGTTCTTAAGACTAATGTCCTTCGTCAATGCACTTAGCATGCCCCCACTGGATATGAAACTACTCGACCAGACCCGTCTTGACCGAGTAAAACACAATCCAATTCCCAATTAGACCCCTACCGAGGCAAGCACTCGACAATGGTATCGGGGACTACACCAAGTGGGTGCACTAAGAGTGCCCCCACAGGATACGAAACTACTCGGCCAGGTCTGGGCTGGCCGAGTCAAAAACAGAGCATGACTCTCCAATTCAGACACCTGCTGATGCAAGCATTCAATAGCAGTCTTGGGGACTACACCCAGTGGGTTCACTAATCGTGCCCCCACTGAAATAAATACAAACCACTACACGGCGTACCCCAAGTGGGTGTAAAGTAAGATTGACAAGATTCAACCGGAAAACAAGATTGACAAGATTCATTCGGAAACTAACTTACAGTGGAACTTACTCAGGTGTTCTCTTGTAGCATCGAGATGGCATCATACGCCACCATACTTGCCTCGAACGCCTCCTTAGTCCGCTGCATCATCAGCTCAGCTTGGATCATAGCCTCTTTTGCAGCTCCAATCCGATCCTTTGAGACACGATGCAGGGAAAATGCAAACGTTGAGGAGGTTGGCATCATAATAGTGGTAGCATGGGTTACCGGAGGCGCAGTCGGCATAGTTGTCACAATAGTCGATCCAATCGGAGGGGATGTAGCCATACCAGCCGAACCGACCGGAGGCACACTCGATAGAGGCATCGCAGGTATACCCACACACAGATGTTGTAGGCATGGTTTGAGTCTGTTCTGCAGCAGTATGCTGTAGCTCTTGTTCGTCATCTAAGAAAATGATGTCTGAAGCTACAACAGTAACGACCAACTCAGTCGACAGATCAAATCCATAAAACAGAGTAAAAGTAATGCTTATCATACCTAGTCGAGGAGCAGGCTTATCCAAGTCCATGTGGTCCTTGTTTGGGAACGTTGCATGGGAAACAAAAAATTACCTACACACATGAAGACCTATCATGGTGATGTCCATCTACGAGGGGAGATTTGGATCTATGTACACTTGTAGATCGCACAGCAGGAAGCGTTAAGAAACGTGGTTGATGCTGTGGAACGTCTTCAGGTCCCTCGATCCGCCCCACGAACCGTCCTACGAACCGTCCCGTGAGCCGTCCCACGATCCGTTCTGATCTAGTGCCGAAAGGACGTCACCTACGCGTTCAGCACACGTACAACTCGATGATGATCTCGGCCTTCTTGATCCAACAAGCAAGAGAGAGAAGTAGATGAGTTCTCCGACAGCGTGACGGCGCTCCCGTGGTGGTGATAATCTACTCCTGCAGGGCTCCGCCCGAGCTCCGCAAAAATCCGATCTAGAGGTGAAATTATGTGATCTAGGGTTGAGTTGCACGTGGCAAAAGTTGTCTCAAATCAGCCCTGAATCACCATTATATATAGGAGGGGGGAGGAGGCTTGCCTTGAGGGCCAAGACATCAAGGGTGCGGCGACCAAGGAGGAGAGGAGGAATCCTACTCCAATTAGGATTGGAAAGTGGAGTCCTCTTCCTTCCCACCTCCCTTTTTTCATTCTTTGGTTTTTCTTCTCTTGCGCCAAGGCCCTCTTGGGCTGTCCCTCCAGCCCACTAAGGGCTGGTGAGCCGCCCTAAAGCCATTGGGCTTCCTCCGGGGTGGTTTCCCCCTCCCGGTGAACTTCTGGAACCCATTCGTCACTCCGGGTACAATGCCGGTAATGCACAAAATCCTTTCGGTAACCAAAGGAAACCATCATATATATCAATCTTCGTTTCCGGACCATTTCGTACACCCTCGTGACGTCCATGATCTCATCCGCGACTCCGAACAACCTTCGGTAACCACACATATAACTCAACTATACTGAAACATCATTGAACCTTAAGTGTGCAGACCCTACGGGTTCGAGAACAATGTAGACATGCCCCGAGGCACTCCTCGGACAATATCCAATAGCGGGACCTGGATGCCCATATTGGATCCTACATTTCTCCGTAGATCTTATCGGTTGAACCTCAGTGCCAAGGATTCATATAATCCCGTATGTCATTCCGTTTGTCCTTCGGTATGTTACTTGCCCAAGATTCGATCGTCGGTATCCGTATACCTATTTCAATCTCGTTTCTGGCAATTCCCTTTACTCGGTCCGTAATACAAGATCCCATGACTTAGACTTAGTCACATTGCTTGCAAGGCTTGTGTGTGATGTTGTATTACCGAGTGGGCCCCGAGATACCTCTCCGTCACACGGAGTGACAAATCCCAGTCTTGATCCATACTAACTCAACAGACACTTTCGGAGATACCTGTAGAGTACCTTTATAGTCACCCAGTTATGTTGTGACGTTTGATACACACAAGGTATTCCTCCGGTGCAAGTGAGTTATATGATCTCATGGTCATAGGAATAAATACTTGACACGCAGAAAACAATAGCAATAAAATGACACGATCAATATGCTACGTATATAATTTGGGTCTTGTCCATCACATGATTCTCCTAATGATGTGATCCCATTTTCAAGTGACAGCACTTGCCAATGGCCAGGAAAACTTGACCATCTTTGATCAACGAACTAGTCAACTAGAGGCTCACTAGGGACAATGTGTTGTCTATGTATCCACACATGTATTTGAGTTTCCAATCAATACAATTCAAGCATGGATAATAAACGATTATTATGAACAAGGAAATATAACATGAACTAATTTATTATTGCCTCTAGGGCAGATTTCCAACAGTCTCCCACTTGCACTAGAGTCAATAATCTAGTTTACATCACCATGTGATTTTAACGAATCCAACACCCATATAGTTCTGCGGTCTGATCACGTCTTGCTCGTGAGAGAGGTCCTAGTCAACGGTTCTGAATCTTTCTGATCAATATGTGCTTTACAAATCTTTATGTCATCTTATAGATGCTGCTACTATGTGCTATTCAGAAATACTCCAAATATCTACTCTACTATACGAATCCGTTCTTACTACTCATAGTTATTCGGATTAGTGTCAAAGGTTGCATGGTCATAACCCATTACGACGAACTCTTTAATCACCTCCATAATCGAGAAAAATTCCTTAGTCCATTAGTTACTAAGGATAACTTTGACCGCTGTTCAGTGATTCAATCCTGGATCACTGTCTGTACCCCTTAACAGACTTGTGGCAAGGCTCACATCAGGTGCAGTACACAGCATGGCATACTGTAAAATCTACAACTAAGGCATAGGGGACGACCTTCGTCCTTTCTCTATCTTCTGCCGTGGTCGGGCTTTTGAGTCTTACCCAAATTCACACCTTACAACACAGCTAAGAACTCTTTCTTTGCTGATCTATTTTGAACTTCTTCAAAAACTTGTCAAGACATGCATTTTATTTGAAAGTTCTGTTTAGCATTTTGATATATATCCATAGATCTTGATACTCAATGTTCAAATAGCTCTATCCAGGTCTTCCTTTGAAAAACTCCTTTCATACAACCTTTTTATGCTTCACAGAAATTCTACATTACTTCCGATCAACAATATGTCAACCACATATACTTATGAGAAATTCTATAGTGCTCCCACTCACTTCTTTGGAAATACAAGTTTCTCATAAACCTTGTACAAACCCAAAAGCTTTGATCATCTTATCAAAGTGTATATTCCAACTCTCAGATGCTTGCACCAGTCCATAAAGGATCGCTGGAGCTTGCATACTTGTTAATATCTTTAGGATCGACAAAACCTTCTGGTTGTATCACATACAACCTTTCCTCAAGGAAATCGTCGAGGAAACAATGTTTTGACATCCTATGCGCAATATTTCATAAATAATGCAGCAACTACTAACATAATTCCAACAGACACTTAGCATAGCTACGAGTGAGAAAGTCTCATCATAGTGAACTCTTTGATCTTGTCAGAAACATCTTTTCGACAAGTTGAGCTTTTCTTAATGGTGACTTTTCACCATCATCGTATATCTTCCTTTCAAAGATCCATCTTTACTTTAATAGTCTTACTACCATCAAGTAGTTCTTCCAAAGTCTATACTTTGTCTTCATACATGGATCCTATCTCGTATTTCATGACCTCCAGCCATTTGTCGGAATCCGGGCCCACCATTGCTTCTCCATAGCTCGTAAGTACATTGTTGTTCAACAACATGACCTCCAAGACAGGGTTACCCTACCACTCTGTAGTAGTACGCGACCTTGTCAACCTACGAGGTTTGTAGTAACTTGATCTAAAGCTCAATGATCACCATCATTAGTTTACACTTCAATTGGTGTAGGCGCCACAGGAACATCTTCATGTGCCCTGCTACACAGTGGTTGAAGTGACGGTTCACTAACCTCATCAAGTTCCACCACCCTCCCACTCAATTCTTTCGAGAGAAACCTTTCCTCGAGAAAGGACCCATTTCTAGAAAGCTTCCAGATCTGAGATAGGAGATGTATCCAACTGTTTTGGATATCCTATGAAGATGCATTTATCCGCTTTGGGTTCGAGCTTATCAGACTGAAACCTTTTCACATAAGCGTCGCAGCCCCAAACTTATAAGAAACGACAGGTTAGATTTCTCCAAACCATAGTCTATACTGTGTCATCTCAACGGAAATACGCGGTGCCCTATTTAAAGTGAATGCAGTTGTCTGAAGTGCATAACCCATAAACGATAGTTGCAATTTGATAAGAGACATCATAGTATGCACCATATCAAATAGGTCGTGGCTATGATGTTTATACATATTATCACACTATGGTGTTCTAGGTGGCATGAACTGCGAAACAATTTCCACATTGCCTTAACTGCGTACCAAAAACTCATAACTCATATATTCATATCTATGATCATATCGTAGACATTTTACCCTCTTGTCACGACGATCTTGTTTCTGAAATAGCTTTTAACTTTTCAATATTTCGGACTTGTGATTCATCAAGTAAATACTCCTGTATCTACTCAAATCGTCAGTGAAGTAAGAACATAACGATATCCACTGTGTGCCTCAGCACTCATTGGACTTCACACATAAAAATGCATGGCTTCCAACAAGTCACTTTCTTGTTCCATGTGGTATGATTTTGCATGTCTCAAGTGAATCCAAACGATCCATCAGCATGGAGTTTCTTCATGCGTTTATACCAACAGGTATGGTTTGCATGTCTCAAACGTTTCAAAAATGAGTGAGTACAAAGATCCATCGGCATGGAGCCTCTTCAAGCATTTTACACCAACATGACTCAAGTATCAATGATAAGTGGTACTATCATTATTACTTTGTATCTTTTGGCACCAATATTATGAACATGTGTAACACTACGATCGAGATTCAATAAACCATTGAGGGTAATTATTCAAGAAAAATAGAATAACCATTGTTCTCTTTAAATGAATAATCGTATTGCAATAAACACGATCCAATCATGTTCATGCTCAACGCAAACAACAAATAACAATTATTTAGGTTTACCACCAATCCCGATGATATCGGGAGCGTGCGATGTTTGATCACATCAACCTTGGAAATACTTCCAACACGTTTCGTAGCCTCGCCTTTAGCTAGTCTTCGTTTATACCATAGCTTTCATTTCGAGTTACTAATCACTTAGCAACTGAACCGGTATCCAATACCCTCGTGCTACTAGGAGTACCAGTAAAGTACACATCAATATCATGTATATCAAATATACTTCTGTCGACTTGGTGAGCCTTCTTATCTACCAAGCATCTAGGGTATCTCCGCCTAAGTGACCGTTCCCCTCATAACAGAAGCACTTAGTCTTGAGTTTGGGTTCAATCTTTGGTTTCTTCATTGGAGCAGCAACTGGTTTGCCGTTTCATGAAGTATCCCTTCTAGACCTTGCCCTTCTTGAAACTAGTGGTTTTACTAACCATCAACAATAGATGCTCCTTCCTGATTTCTACTTACGTAGTTTCAAATATTGTGAATCGCTCAAGGATCATCATATCTATCCTTGATATCTTATAGTTCATCACGATGATCTAACAGCTTGCTGGCAGTGACTTTGGAGAACCATCACTATCTCATGTGGAAGATCAACTCCCACTTGATTCAAAAGATTGTTGTACTCACACAATCTAAGCACACGCTCAACGATTGAGCTTTTCTCCTTTACTTTGTAGACAAAGAATCTTGTCGGAGGTCTCTTACCTCTGAACAAGGGCATGAGCATGAAATCTCAGTTTCATCTCTTTGAACATCTCTTATGTTCCATGATGTTTCAAAATGTCTTCGGCGCCTTGCTTCTAAGCGATTAAGGATTACACACTAAACTATCACGTAGTCATCAAAAAATTTGTATGTGAGATGTTCGCAACATCCATAGACGATGCTCGAGGTGCAGCATCCGAGTGGTGCCTTAAGGACATAAGCCTTTTGAACAGCAATGAGGACAATCCTCAGTTATATGAACTCAGTCCGCAAAGTTGCTACTATCAACTTTTGTACTAAAATTTCTCTAGGAACATATAAAAACAGAAGAGCTATAGCGCAAGCTACATCGTAATTCGCAAAGACCATTAGATTATGTTCATGAAAATTAGTTCAATTAATCATATTACTTAATAACTTCCACTCAAAAAGTACATCTCTCTAGTAATTTGAGTGGTACATGATCCAAATCCACTAACTCAAGTCCGATCATCACGTGAGTTGAGAATATTTTCAGTGGTAAGCATCTCTATGCTAATCATGTCAACTATACGATTCATGCTCGACCTTTCGGTCTCATGTATTCCGAGGCCATGTATGCACATGCTAGGCTCATCAAGCTTAACCCGAGTGTCCCGCGTGTGCAACTGTTTCACACCCGATCATCACGTGGTGTCTCGAAACGACGAACTGTAGCAATGGTGCACAGTTGGGGAGAACACAATTTCGTCTTGAAATTTTAGTGAGAGATCACCTCATAACGCTACCTTAGTTCTATACAAAATAAGGTGCATAGAACGATTAACATCACATGCAATTCGTAAGTGACATGATATGGCCATCATCATGTGCTTCTCGATCTCCATCACCAAAGCACCTGCACGATCTTCTTGTCACCGGTGCCACCCCATGATCTCCATCAACGTGTCGCCACCGAGGTTGTCATGCTACTTATGCTATTACTACTAAAGCTATGTCCTAACAATATAGTAAACGCATCTGCAAACACAAATGTTAGTTTAAAGAGAACCCTATGGCTCCTGCCGGTTGCCGTACCATCAACGTGCAAGTCGATATTAACTATTACAACATGATCATCTCATACATCCAATATATCACATCACGTCATTGGCCATATCATATCGCAAGCATACCCTGCAAAAACAAGTTAGAAGTCCTCTAATTTGTTGTTGCATGTTTTATGTGGCTGCTATGGGTATCTAGTATGATCGGATCTTACTTACGCAAAAACCACAACGGAGTTGTGCAAATTGCTATTTAACCTCTCCAAGGACAGCCTCGGTGAAAACCAATTCAACTAAAGTTGAAGAAACCGACACCCGCCAGTCATCTTTATGCAACGAGGTTGCATGTCAATCAATGAAACCAGTCTTTCGTAAGCGTACGAATAATGTCGCTCCGGGCCGCTTCAATCCAAAAATACCGCCGAATAGAGAAAAGACTAAGGAGGGCATCAAATCAAACATCACCGTCCACAAAACCCATTGTGTTCTACTCGAGATAACATCTACGCGTGAACCTAGCTCATGATGCCACTGTTGGGGAACGTTGCATGGGAAACAAAAAATTTCCTACGCACATGAAGACCTATCATGGTGATGTCCATCTACGAGGGGAGATTTGGATCTACGTACCCTTGTAGATTGCACAACAGGAAGCTTTAAGAAACGCGGTTGATGTACTGGAACGTCTTCACGTCCCTCGATCCGCCCCACGAACCGTCCCGCGATCCGTCCCACGATCCGTTCCGATCTAGTGCCGAACGGACGGCACGTCCGCGTTCATCACACATACAGCTCGATGATAATCTCGGCCTTCTTTATCCAGCAAGCCAGACAGAGAAGTAGATGAGTTCTTCGGCAGTGTGACGGTGCTCCGGTGGTGGTGATGATCTACTCCTGCAGGGCTCCGCCCGAGCTCCGCAGAAATCCGATCTGGAGGTGAAACTATGTGGTTAGGGTTGAGTTGCACGTGGCAAAAGTTGTCTCCACTGTGGCTGTCTCCACTGCGAGCATCAGTTCCCCCATTTGTGGTCCTTCAAAGAACCAGCTAGTCGAGGAGTCATTAGCCTTCACCATCACGTCCACGTGATATTCCTTAGTGTCGGCGTTGACCCAGTGCTCGTGGTAGAGGAAGATGGGCATGCGGCGTACGTGGTACTTCTGGAGACTATCCACCAGGAGTAGGGGAAATCCGGTCTCCAGAAGCGTCTCAGGTACGGCGGCCATCTACAAGATATAGGAGAGAGAGAAAATCAGAAGGTTTTAGGTGCAAAGTTGTGCAAGGCTGGTGTACTGATCGTTTTCGGCTAACGTCCATGCTACCTAAGGCTTCCTATAGTCAGGATGGCTGTGATACCAGTTCTGTGGGGACCCCAACTGGTGAGTCGAGATCGGCGTGCCCAGTGATCCCAAGGATCAATGCTGACTGAACACAGATACTGAATAATAGAGTCTTACATCCAAATACCGAATATTACATCAAATGACCGAAGGGTCAGGTTCACAAACAGGCCTAAGGCCAAATAAAACGGGTACAACGGCTAGCGGAAAATCATAAGGGCTAAGCGGGTGCCCATGCCATCAAGCCTACACCGACAGGCATTCTGACTTGGAAGCGTCCTAGATCGCAGGTCCATCTCCGAAGACGTACTCGTCGCCAAACTCCGGTCCTTCCTTGCCTCGTCAATAATATAACCAGTGGCAAGCCAATGAGTACTTTGAATGTACTCGCAAACAGCCCATGATATGAACAATGAAAGAGAAGGATGACAATATCATGCATTTCTAGTGTATCTCATCTGGGTAGAATGATCATGAATATGCATCAAGTTAAATAATTACTTTTGAAGAACAGGTTACAGATATCAACATATCTGCTAAGGGTTGTACCATCCGGGTTCACCCTATATGCCAAGTCATCGGACTTGTCATAACCTCAATGTATCAGCTGAGGGCTAAACAATCCGGGTTTACCCTATATGCCAAGTCACCGAACTTGGTCATATTATTATCTTTATAACAACACCTTTTTAACACCACACACACTCACACTTGGTTTATGTGGAAATATCAGGACGTAGTTTAAGCAGGATTACCCAACTGAACTTGACCGTGGACACGGCTATTCGAATAGCTTACACTCTGCAGAGGTAGTACGCTGGACCCACGAGATCGGGAAACTTCCGTGTCATCCACGACTCGCGATATATCACATATACCCGAGGTAAGTACCCGATCATCATCTTTCCCCTAATGATACTAGACAAAGCGGTCCACTCGATTGGTACCCAGCCCACATGTTGTACGTCTTACGAGCACCGACTCTGGACAGTATCAACCATGCAGGGACCAACGGTGTGCCTGGAACTCATAATAATGGCATAGGCGTCCTTCCTGGCACGACCCCATCACGAGAGCAACAACAATCACTCCCGCCACTAGTAATGTGGCTCTTTGCTAGTACCGACCAGAGTAATCAACAAAGCCCCGTCCCATAAAGGGGTAACGTGGTCGTACTGGTAAGGTTGGGACGGTCGACACATCATAAATCTAATCCCATTTCCGAAACCATACTCACACAAAACACCGGTGCATCACTTCACCAAAAGTGACCACCAACTCATCATCACCCTCGGGCATTAGTGGCACCCGACGGGGTTTTCATAAACCTTTGATTTAACTCATCATCATGCTCACGATAATATGCTTCTATCTTTACTTGTCAACATGGTATTAGCATGACCCTCAAGGGTAGGGTCAAGCTCAATGCAATGGTTCTTTAATTCTACTAGTCAACATGACAGTAGCATGATCCTCATAGATGGTAGGGTCAAGCTCATCATGCTTGTTCTCCGAGGAGCCACATAAATAACATCACCATCATGCAAGTGCTTCGAAGAAGCCTTCAGTACCATCACACCAATGATGAACCGGCACTATGATCACATGCAAGGGAAAAGTACTTGCTATTCTAGCATGCATCAATTCATATGCTCAAGTCATGGTCAAAGGGATGCTTGCCTTGGTGAGCTAGGTATCCTGGGTCTTCGAGGTCTTCCGCTCTGAATACTTCGTCACTCGGT
This sequence comes from Hordeum vulgare subsp. vulgare, assembly GCF_904849725.1. NCBI lineage: Eukaryota > Viridiplantae > Streptophyta > Magnoliopsida > Poales > Poaceae > Hordeum > Hordeum vulgare. The sequence continues at coordinate 349,360,690 of NC_058519.1, read as the reverse complement.
AATTCTATCATCAAGAATAGAATAAATAAGAAATAGCTCACACAAAAATAGATCACAAACCACTTTTAAAAATGTTGCAAAACTTGGTAAAAATCAGGTTGTTACTTTGAAAAATATCTTCTCTTTGTTTTTACTAGCAAAGCATTTTTAATAATTAGAAAATAGGAGAAAACTATTGCTTTTAATGCCTTTATATTATTATAAAACAGATTCTGTTTTTGAAAAATAACAACAATGGCAGAATCAAATACTACTCATTTTAGGAAAAATATCAGTGGAAGAATCATATTTTTCCACTGGATAGTTATTTTTACGAAAGTCATTTTAGTCTCAGGTTTAAAAATAAAAGAAAAGGCCAAAGCCTGGCCTGGGAAGCAGGCCGGCCCAGCCAACCAGCAGGCTGCCAAGCGCACGCGCGCCAGGTTTGAACCTGACGTGCAGGCCCCTGGAGTCAGCGGCAGTGGCTCCGCGCGGGGCAGCTCCAGGACGCCGACAGGTGGAGCCCACCTATCGGGTTCTTCCCCTACCTCCAGCCAGGAGGAGGAGAAGAACGCCGGCGAGGCTACCGTCGTCCATGGGCCTAGGTAAGGGCAGGAATGGGTTCAGCATGCCTCCGCCTACCTGCAGGTGGTCGGGACAGCGCCGGAGAGGTTTGGAGTCGCCGGCAACGAGGTGGCCGTGGCGGAGGGGTTTCGGCACGTGGTTGAACAGATACCTAGGGGCACGGAAAACCTCGGGGCTGTTGGGGGAAAGGTTCCAGGTGTCGAGGGGAGTGCTCTGATGGGTCGAGTGTCATAGGAGCCGGCGTGTAGCCGGAGATCAACCGGAGCTCCGAGGCGGAGGGGCCTGAGTCGGTCTCGAGCACCGGGGCTTTGCGAGCTCGATTGGGTGGCTAGGGGGCTAGTGGTCATGCAGAGGCTGCTGGAGGGGTGCTGAGGTGCCGGGGAGGCCTATTTATAGGCTAGCGACGGTGAGACGAACTCGGTGCGCCGGTGACTCACCACGGCGCGCGTGCGTGCACCGTGAGGAGCTGGCTGCGAAACCACGGTCTCCGGACGTGGTTTAGGACGCTCTGAAGCATCGGCCGCAGAGGGAGAAGGCGTGGGGTCGAGCTGCAGCGTCCATGCATGCTCGGCCGAGTCGGGTGCGCGCGGGCACGCATCGCCCGAGCTCTAGCGCGGGGGAGGAGGGTCCCTAGCGGCTGCTTCCCACTAAGGGGTTGTCAGGGGAGTTCTTGGACAATTCGGGCGAGGTTGGAACCGGCCGGGAGCGTCGTCCCCTTCTCGGTTGCTCCTTGTAGCACGTCCAGAGCGCAGTTTTGGCATGCCACGGCATGCTGGCGTGCTCTAAAGCACTTCAGACGTGTCCCTCATGTCCTGGGTGTTGCTGGGAGTGTAAGTACCAGTTGTGTGCTAGTGTGAGCACTAGCTGGTCAAGGGGGACATGTTTTACTAGTGCTGTCAGTCCTGATCTGTGGCACAAATTGCAGTTTTTGTCACTTGTGCTTTGAACTGGGGAGGGGCCAGTTGACTGGGTGTTTAGATTGGTCTGAGACACTAATACACCAAGTTTCAGGCTCTGACATTGGGAAAAACAGTGGCTAGGTGGGTTTTTACCTTGCTGCCAGAAGGTGTTCGATAGTGGTTTGTGTTGCTTCCACTCCACCATTGGAACTGCAACTTAACAGGTTTGGTCTTGGGGTTAAGGTAGGGGTTTCCACCAATTTTGAGCTCCATTGAACAAGTTTAGCTTTGTAAACTTGAAAATGCATCAAAGTGGCCAGATGTGTCCTCTCCAAAGGTAGTGTGACTAAAAAGAGTCTAGCAAATCTCATTTTTGGTGTGGAGTCCTCATTTGAGGTGCCAAACACCCCTACAAAATTTTAGCCCTATTGGACCAACTTTGCTATGTAGAGCTGTTCCAACCCTATAGTGGACAGGGAGGGTTTTAGGCTCATTTGGTGACCTTCCGCACCTTGGATCAAGGTGAGATTTTAAGTGGGTACCAAATATGGCTTGGCGAGGCTCCTATAGTTTCATGGGATTTTATTGAGAATATTTCCTTTGGAAATATCTCAAAAGGTTAAAACAGACAGGAATGGTTTTCACGGTTTTACTCCAATAATTATAATATAAAATAGGGTTGAAAATCTTATGTATGGAAAATATATGTCCTTCTGAGTTTCCATGATTTTACTCAGAATTTTCTAAGGCAGAGAAGCATTTTTCCTTGTGGGAATATCACTCCTGGCCTTAGAAACAGACATGCATTTAAAATAGAAAAAATGTTTTAAATCATTAAATAATGTTTTTGGTAAATAATAATAGTATTTGAGTTCAAATCACCAACTTTGGTTGGGAGTGCTCCTAGGCATCATGAGCTAGTAGTGTAACCCAAGCAATGTAGAGGTGATCTGGTGTCAAAGAAAAAGGGGTTTTGGAAATTCATTTTTGAAAATAATAAATTTACCATGGTTTTTGGATCAACAAGCAAACAAGCATACATTCATACAAGGCATTCATAGCATTCATAACATTAATAGAAAAAAAATTAACAAGCCCTGATTTTTGCAACTTAGGACATTGGTGGTGAAAAACAGGGTGTGACAGACCTACCCCTCTTACAAGAATCTCGTCCCCGAGATTCCTAAGCTAGGCGTTAAATAACTGTGGAAATTCTGATCGGAGATAGTCTTGACGTTCCCATGTTGCTTCTGCTTCAGTATGGTTGCTCCACTGAACCTTGAAATACTTGATGGTGCGGCTTCTGGTGCAACGCTCTGCTTCATCCAGAATGCGAATCGGCTTCTCGCGATAGGTAAGGTCTGGTTGAAGGTCAACAACTTGGTGGTCAATGTCCTTGCAATGATCGGAACGGTTCGGCACTTGTAAGCACTTCCGGAGTTGTGATACGTGGAACACGTTGTGCACACCCGAATGTTCTGGGGGTAGCTCCAACTGATAAGCCACTTCCCCGCGCCTTGCCGCGATCTTGAAGGGTCCAATAAACCTTGGGGCTAGCTTCCCCTTGACGTGGAAACGCTTGGTTCCCTTGAGAGGCGTAACGCGCAGGTACACCTGGTCTCCGGGAATGAACTCCCCATTCTTGCCGTGGGAGTCCGCATAGCTCTTCTGTCGTGACTTAGCTGCCTTCAGGTTTTCTTGGACAAGCTCCACCTTTCTTTCCGCTTCCTACAGCGCTTCTGGCCCAAAAACTAGTCCTTCTCCGGTTTCGGACCAATTGAGTGGGGTGCGGCACTTCCGCCCATATAGCACCTCGAATGGAGCCATTTGAAGACTGGACTGGTAGGTGTTGTTGTATGAGAACTCAGCAAACGGCAGACAGTCTTCCCACTAGGCACCATGGGCTAGGACACATGCGCGGAGCATGTCCTCGAGTATCTGGTTCACTCTCTCGGTCTGTCCGCCCGTGTGCGGGTGGAAAGCCGTGCTGAAAGAGAGCTTGGTTCCAAGAGCTTCTTGAAACTTCTTCCAGAATCTTGAGGTGAACTACGTGCCGCGGTCGGACACGATTTCCTTAGGAACTCCATGGAGGCTAACGATGCGCTCAATGTAGAGGCTAGCCAACTTGTCGCCCCCATAGGTGGTGTTGACCGGAATGAAATGAGATACCTTAGTTAAGTGGTCGACGATGACCCATATGGAGTCATGACCCCTGCTTTACCGGGGTAGTCCGGTGATGAAGTCCATGCCGACCTTGTCCCTTTTTCATTCTGGCACTAGAAGAGGTTGTAGCAGCCGAGCAGGTCTCTGATGCTCAGCCTTGACCCGCTGGCATACATCACACTTAGCGACGTAGGAGCCTATTTCTCTCCTCATGGCATGCCACCAGAATCATTCTCGGAGGTCTTGATACATCTTGGTACCGCCGGCATGGATGGAGTATGGTGTGTCATGAGACTCTTGTAGGACCAAGTCCTTGAGTTTGGCCTTGTTGGGCACGCATAAGCGTTTCCCGTACCACACCACTCCTTGATCATCGACCGAGAACCCTGGGGCCTTGCCTTCCCGTATCTTCCTCTTGAGGCCTTCAATACTCTTGTGTACCTTCTGGGCTTCCTTGATATCATCACCAGAGTTGGTTTAACTTCGAGGTTGGCCAGGTATCCTGGGCCGACCAACTCCAGTCCGAAGCTTTACATCTCATCATACAAGGCGGGCAACCGTTCCTTGAGCATGACCTTCAAGGTGCCAGCCTTCCGGCTTAAAGCATCGCCTACCACGTTTGCCTTACCGGGGTGGTACTGAATGCTGAGGTCATAATCCTTGATTAAGTCAAGCCATCTTCGTTGCCTCATATTCAGCTCCCTTTGGGTGAAGATATATTTCAGACTCTTGTGGTCCGTGTATATTTCACATCGCTTCCCAGAAGGTAAGGTCGCAATGTCTTCAAGGCATGCACTACGGCTGCTAACTCGAGATCATGTGTGGCGTAGTTCTCCTCATGCGGACGCAGTTGCCGTGACAAGTACGCCACGACTCTGCCATCTTGCATTAAGACTCCACCGAGTCAGGTTCCGGAGGCATCACAGTAAATCACAAACTCCTTGTTGATGTCCGGGGTAGCTAGTACCGGGGCGGTAGTCAGTCTTGTCTTCAACTCTTGGAAGCTCACTTCACATGCCGGTGTCCATTCGAACTTCAGACCTTTCTTCAAAAGCTGAGTCATAGTTCGTGCGATGCTGGAGAATCCCTCTATGAACTTGCGGTATATCCCGTGAGTCCAAGAAAACTCCTAACATCCTTCACGTCTCTCGGCGATTCCGAGTTGGCTACTGTGGTAGTCTTGTATGGATCTACTGCCAATCCGCTTGCCGTCATGATATGACCCAAAAATCCAACTTCGTTCAGCCAGAATTGACACTTGCTGAACTTGGCATACAGTTTGTGCTCTCGATGCTTTCCCAGAACTATCCTCAAGTGTTGCTCATGTTCTTCTTTGGATTTTGAGAAGATTAGAATGTCATCGATGAATACGACGACAAACTTATCTAAATACTCCATGAAGACCTTGTTCATGAGGTACATGAAGTAAGTTGGGGCATTTGTCAATACGAAGGGCATGACAGTGCACTCATAGAGACCGTATCGGGTCACGAATGTAGTCTTGGGTATGTCCTCGGGTCGAATCTTCAACTGGTAATATCCGGATCGAAGATCGTTCTTGGAAAATACCTTAGCTCCATTTAACTGGTCAAACATGTCTTCTATCTTGGGGAGCTGGTACTTGTTCTTGATTGTGACTTCGTTGAGAGAACGGTAATCGACGCAGAGTCGAATGGTACCATCCTTCTTTGATACAAACAGAACAGGTGATCCCCAAGGTGATGCACTCGGACGAATGAATCCTTTCCTGAGTTGCTCTTCTAGCTGCTTCTTCACCTCTGCTAGCTCCTCGGATCCCATCCTGTAAGGCTTCTTATAAATAGGCCTTGACCCGGGCATGAGCTCGATGATGAACTCGATGTCTCGGTCAGGAGGCATTCCGGGTAGCTCGTCATGAAAGACGTCCGGCTACTCGCAGACTACTGGCACTTGGTCGAGCTCTACCTCGGATAGGCTGTTGAGTCGAGGTACTTAAGCTGATACCGGCGCAGAGACATACTTGACCTTGACCCCTTGGTTGCTGGTATGGTAATGGCCCTGTTGGAATAGTCCAAGAGACTCTGGTGCTTGGACAGCCAATCCATGCCGAGAATTACTTCAAAGCCTTGCGACTTAAGCACAATGAGGTCTCCCAAGAAGCTCGTCCCATTGATAACTATCTCGACCTTTCTACACCCTAGATTGGACCTCAACACTGTTCCCGGGGTTTGAATTGCCATCTGCCCACAAAGCAGAGTGGGTTTTAAACCACACTTCTCCGCAAACCTTTGAGTAACAAAAGAATGCGAAGCACCACAATCAAACAACATTGTAGTTGGGGTGGAGTTGACGAGGAACGTACCCAGAATGCAGTCCGGGTCTTCCTGCGCCTCTTTGGCGGTGATGTGATTGATCCGCCCCCTGCTGTTGGACTGCTGATTGCGGGGAACCTGGTTTCTTCCTGGTGCTCCTTGACCCGGGTTGGGTGCATTGGGACACGGTGCATCGGTCTTCTTGTTGGGACACTGCCTGTAATAGTGCCTGGTTTGGCCACATCCAAACCAGGTGAACTGACCCGGAGGGTTGGTCTTGACTCCACTGTTGTTCGGCGGGTTGGAAACTGGCTTGGTGTTGACTTGAGGCTGGTAATTCTGACGGAAAACCAGGGTCTTGTACTGCTGCTGCTGATAGTTGGGCCTCGCAGGTGATGACTGCCATGGTCTTGGTCTTGCATTAGTGGGTCCTCCACTGCCTACCAGCTTGCGCTTGCGGGTGTCGTCCATTGCGCGACACTTGTCTTCCAACATAAGTGCCTTGTTAGCCACGTCGTTGAAGGTCTTGTAGTCACAAACTACCAACTGATATTGCAGGGACTGCTGCAATCCTTCCATGAAGCGTTCCACCTTAGAGGCCTCAGTGTTAACATCCTCAGGGGCATACCTCGACAAGAGGTCAAACTTCTGCAGATATTCCTTAACAATTCCACTGCCTTGCCTCAAGGCTCGGAATTCCCACTTCTTGATGGTCATCATTCCTGGCGGAATATGAGCCGCGCAAAATCCTTCCTTGAACATTGCCCAAGTGATGACTTGCCCATCTCGCATGATCTGGAAACCATCCCGCCAAGACCTGGCGGTGCCTCTAAGACAGTGAGAGGCGTAAAGGACCTTCTCACGTTCATCGGTGCACTTGACCAGCGCGAGGAGGTCTTCAATAGTGCGAATCCAGTCATCGGCATCCAACGGTTCAGTCCTATCCGTGAATATGGGAGGCGTAGTCCGCATAAACTCTGAGAGAGTAGAGCGGTCATTGGCATTCCCGTTCTGCGACGGGTTGTTCACTAGGACATGAGCCAGCTATTGAATAGCAGCATTGTTGGCTTGACGTTCCTCGCGAAGAGCATGAAGGAACTGGTCCATAGTCAAGTTCTCGGGAGGAGGTGGCGGAGGAACATTGCCATGCTGCTCATGGTGATCTCCAGCGTGAGCTTCCCTGCGGCTGACCTGAGGAGGCGGTGCCGGGGTTGCCGAAGGTGCTGTTGCGGGTTGCATTCACCATCCTGTCATGGAAACAGACAGGTCAACAATCCGCCTTGCTTGAAACCACAAGGGTTTCCTCTAGTAAGAGGGGGGGTCCAAATATGTTAGTGCGAGTTTTTAAAATCAAAGTCTTGGAAACGGAATTTGCATTCATTGAAAACAAGTGACGTAGTCGCGTACAGGCTGCCTAAGGCAAAATGCGGCTTACATCATACACACTCATAACTTAAAAGATCGGATACATGGATACCCTATGCTCAGGGGTACTCCTAGTTGCCTACGCTGAAATCCTACGCGGCGGACTGCTCGGTCTCAAAAGTGGGTTCGGCAGGATCTTCGTCTTCGTCGGTGTCTTCTTCCTTCAACAGAGTGGAAGAAAGAATTTGCACATCACGGCGTCTCTTAGGGAGGCGGTGAAGAGCTCAGTATATTCTTCCGCTGTCAGGCGGCGACTCTGAAGAGGGACGGCCCGGATCGGTAGCACACCACCCCTGGTAGCAATACCGGCCCTTCCTTCAGGTGTGCCTTCTTTCTTCATCTTGCGATTCTTCATCTTCTCGGTGCGAAGTAGGCCCTTGACTTGGTATAGTTCTTGGCGAAGCTTCGTTGATTCCTTAACCAGAAGGTGCATCAGGGTGTCCGATGAGAGACTGAAGTAGGTCTGAAACCTTAATGGCATCCCATCCTCAGACGATGGGGTGAGTGTCCAACTCCCGTCCACTCCTTCCTTAAGAAAAGGCAGGTGACGAGTAGCGGGCTCATCAGCCATCTCAGGGAGGATATCGTGGAGACGCACGAGTGCCTCTCGTGCGGCTGTCTCCACTGCCAGCATCAGTTCCCCAACTTGTGGTCCTTCAAAGAACCAGCTAGTCGGGGAGTCATTAGCCTTCACTATCACGTCCATGTGATATTCCTTAGTGTCGGCATTGACCCAGTGCTCGTGGTAGAGGAAGATGGGCGTGTGGCGTACGTGGCACTTCTGGAGACTATCCACCAGGAGTAGGGGAAAGCCGGTCTCCAGAAGCGTCTCAGGTACGGCGGCCATCTACAAGATATAGGAGAGAGAAAATGAGAAGGTTTTAGGTGCAAAGTTATGCAAGGCTGGTGTACTAATCGTTTTCGGCTAACGTCCATGCTACCTAAGGCTTCCTATAGTGAGGATGGCTCTGATACGAGTTCTGTGGGGACCCCGACTGGTGAGTCGAGATCGCCGTGCCAAGTGATCCCAAGGATCAATGCTCACTGAACATAGATACTGAATAATAGAGTCTTACATCCAAATACCGAATATTACATCAAATGACCGAAGGGTCAGGTTCACAAACAGGCCTAAGGCCAAATAAAACGGGTACAATGGGTAGCGAAAACTCATAAGGGCTAAGCGGGTGCCCATGCCATCAAGCCTACACCGACAGGCATTCTGACTTGGAAGCGTCCTAGATCGCAGGTCCGTCTCCGAAGACGTACTCGTCGCCAAACTCTGGTCCTTCCTTGTCTGGTCAATAATATAACCAGTGGCAAGCCAATGAGTACTTTGAATGTACTCACAAACAACCCATGATGTTAACGATGAAGGTGAAGGATGACAATATCATGCATTTCTAGTGTATCTCATCTGGGTAGAATGATCATGAATATGCATCAAGTTAAAGAATTACTTTTGAAGAACAGGTTACAGATATTGACATATCTGCAAGGGTTGAACCATACGGGTTCACCCGATATGCCAAGTCATTGGACTTGTCATAACCTCAATGTATCAGCTGAGGGCTAAACCATCCGGGTTTACCCTATATGCCAAGTCACCGAACTTGGTCACATTATTATCTTTATAACATTATAACAACACCTTTTTAACACCACACACACTCACACTTGGTTTATGCGGAAATATCAGGACATAGTTTACGCAGGATTACCCAACTGTCCTTGACCGTGGACACGACTATTCGAATAGTTTACACTCTGCAGAGGTAGTATGCTAGACCCACGAGATCCGGGAAACTTCCGTGTCATCCACGACTCGCGGTATATCACATATACACGAGGTAAGTACCCGATCATCATCTTTCCCCTAACGATACTAGACAAAGAGGTCCACTCGATTGGTACCCAGCCCACATGTTGTACGTCTTACGAGCTCCGACTTTGGACAGTATCAACCATGCCTGGAACTCATAATAATGGCATAGTCGTCCTTCCTGGCACGACCCCATCACGAGAGCGACGACAATCACTCCCGCCACTAGTAATGTGGCTCTTTGCTAGTACCGACCAGAGTAATCAACAAAGCCCCGTCCCATAAAGGGGTAACGTGGTCGTACTGGTAAGGTTGGGACGGTCGACACATCATAAATCTAATCCCATTTCCGAAACCATACTCACAGAAAACACCGGTGCATCACTTCACCAAAAGTTACCACCAACTCATCATCACCCTCGGGCATTAGTGGCACCCGACAGGGTTTTCATAAACCTTTGATTTAACTCATCATCATGCTCACGATAATATGCTTCTATCTTTATTTTTCAAGATGGTATTAGCATGACCCTCAAGGGAAGGGTCAAGCTCAATGCAATGGTTCTTTAATTCTACAAGTCAACATGACAGTAGCATGATCCTCATAGATGGTAGGGTCAAGCTCATCATGCTTGTTCTCCGAGGAGCCACATAAGTAACATCACCGTCATGCAAGTGCTTCGAAGAAGCCTTCGGTACCATCACACCAATGATGAACCGGCACTATGATCACATGCAACGGAAAAGTACTTGTTATTCTAGCATGCATCAATTCATATGCTCAAGTCCTGGTCAAAGGGCTGCTTGCCTTGGTGAGCTAGGTATCCTGGCTCTTCGAGGTCTTGTGCTCCGAATCCTTCGTCACTCAGTAATTCTATCGTCGAGAATAGAATAAATAAGAAATAGCTCACAGAAAAACAGATCACAAACCACTTTTAAAAATGTTGCAAAACTTGGTAAAACTCAGGTTGTTACTTTGAAAAATATCTTCTCTTTGTTTTTACTAGCAAAGCATTTTTAATAATTACAAAACAGGAGCAAACTATTGCTTTTAATGCCTTTATATTATTATAAAACAGATTCTGTTTTTGAAAAATAACAACAATGGCAGAATCAAATACTACTCATTTTTAGAGAAATATCAGTGGAAGAATCATATTTTCCACTGGATAGTTATTTTTACAAAAATCATTTTAGTCTTAGGTTTAAAAATGAAAGAAAAGGCCAAAGTCTGGCCTGGGAAGCAGGCCGGTCCAGCCAGCCAGCACGCTGCCACGCGCGCGCGCACCACGTTTGAACCTGACGTGCGGGCCCTTGGAGTCAGCGGGAGTGGCTGCATGCGGGGCAGCTCCAGGACACCGATAGGTGGAGCCCACCTGTCGGGTTCTTCCCCTACCTCTAGCCAGGGAGGAGGATACGAACGCCGGCGAGGCTACCATCGTCCATGGGCCTAGCTAACGGCAGGAATGGGTTCAGCATGCCTCCGCCTACCTACAGGTGGTCGGGACAGCGCCAGAGAGGCTTGGAGTCGCCGGCGTTGAGGTGGCCGTGGCAGAGGGGTTTTGGGACGTGGTTAAACTGATAGCTAGGGGCATGGAAAAGCTCGGGGCTATTGGGGGAAAGGTTCCTGGTGTCGAGGGGAGTGCTCTGATGGGTCGAGTGTCGTAGGAGCCGGCGTGTAGCCGGAGATCGACCGGAGCTCCGAGGCGGAGGGGCCTCGGTCGATCTCGAGCACCGGGGCTCTGCGAGCTCGATTGGGTGGCTAGGGGGGCTAGTGGTCGTGCAGAGGCTGCTGGAGGGGTGCTGAGGTGCCGGGGAGACCTATTTATAGGCTCGCGACGGTGAACCTAACTCAGTGCGCCGATGACTCACCACGGCGCGCGTGCATGCACAGTGAGGAGCTGGCTGCGAAACCACGGTCTCCAAGCGTGGTTTAGGACGCTCTGAAGCATCGGCCATAGAGGGAGAAGGCGTGGGGTCGAACTGCAGCGTTCGTGCATGCTCGGCCGAGTCGGGTGCGCGCGGGCACGCATTGCCTGAGCTCTAGCGCGCGGGAGGATGGTCCCTGGCGGGTGCTTCTCACTAAGGGCTTGTCGGGGGAGGTCTTGGACACTTCAGGGGAGGTTGGAACCGGCCGGGAGCGTCGTCCCCTTCTCGGTTGCTCCCTGTAGCGCGTCCAGAGCGCAGTTTTGGCATGCCACGGCATGCTGGCGTGCTCTGGGGCACTTCAGACGTGTCCCTCATGTCCTGGGTGTTGCTGGGAGTGTAACTAGCCGTTGTGTGCTAGTGTGAGCACTGGCTGGTCAAGGGGGACATGTTTTACTAGTGCTGTCAGTCCTGATCTGTGGCACAAATTGGAGTTTTTGTCACTTGTGCTTCGAACTGGGGAGGGGCCAGTTGACTCGGTGTTTAGGTTGGTCTGAGGCACTAATACACCAACTTTGAGGCTCTGACATTGGGTAAAACAGTGGCTAGGTGGGTTTTTACCTTGCTGTCAGAAGGTGTTCGACAGTGCATCGGGGTGCTTCCACTCCACCACTGGAACTACAACTTAACAGGTTTGGTCTTGGGGTTAAGGTAGGGGTTTCCACCAATTTTGAGCTCCATTGACCAAGTTTAGCTTTGTAAACTTGAAAATGCATCAAAGTGGCCAGATTTGTCCTCTCCAAAGGGAGTGTGACTAAAAAGAGTCTAGCAAATCTTATTTTTGTTGTGGAGTCCTCCTTTGAGGTGCCAAACACCCGTGCAAAGTTTCAGCCCTATTGGACCAACTTTGCTATGTAGAGTTGTTCCAACTCTATACTGGACAGGGAGGGTTTTAGGCTCATTTGGTGACCTTCCCCACCTTGGATCAAGGTGAGATATTAAGTGGGCACCAAATATGGCTTGGGGAGGCTCCTGTAATTCAATGGGATTTTATTGAGAATATTTCCTTTGGAAATATCTCAAAAGGATAAAACAGACATGAATGGTTTTCAGGGTTTTACTCAAATAATTATAATATAAAATAGGGTTGAAAATCTTATGTATGGAAAATATATGTCCTTCTGAGTTTCAACGATTTTACTTAGAATTTTCTAAGGCAGAGAAGCATTTTTCCTAGTGGGAATATGATTCCTAGCCTTAGAAACACACATGCATTTAAAATAGAAAAAAAATGTTTTAAATCATTAAATAATGTTTTTGGTAAATAATAATAGTATTTGAGTTCAGATCACCAACTTTGGTTGGGAGTGATCCTAGGCATCATGAGCTAGTAGTGTCATCCAAGCAAGGTAGAGGTGATCTGGTGTCAAAGAAAAAGGGGTTTTGGAAATTCATTTTTGAAAATAATAAATTTACCATAGTTTTTGGATCAACAAGCAAACAAGCATACATTCATACAAGGCATTCATAGCATTCATAACATTAACAGAAAAAGTTTTAACAAGCCCTGATTTTTGCAACTTAGAACATTGGTGGTGAAAAACAGGGTGTGACACAAGGATTCATATAATCCCGTATGTCATTCCCTTTCTCCTTCAGTATGTTACTTGCCCGAGCTTCGATCGTCGGTATCCGTATACCTATTTCAATCTCGTTACCGGAAGTATCTTTACTCATTCCGTAATACAAGATCCCGTAACTTACACTTAGTCACATTGTTTGCAAGGCTTGTGTGTGATGTTGTATTTCCGAGTGGGCCCCGAGATACCTCTTCATCACATGGAGTGACAAATCCTAGTCTTGATCCATACTAACTCAACGGACACCTTCGGAGATACTTGTAGAGTACCTTTATAGTCACCCAGCTACGTTGTGACTTTTGATACACCCAAGGTATTCCTCCGGTGCCAGTGACTTATATGATCTCATGGTCATAGGAATAAATACTTGACACGCAGAAAACAATAGCAATAAAATGACACGATCAATATGCTACGTATATAATTTGGGTCTTGTCCATCACATGATCCTCTTAATGATGTGATCCCGTTATCAAGTGACAACACTTGCCTATGGTCAGGAAACCTTGACCATCTTTGATCAACTAACTAGTCAACTAGAGGCTCTCTAGGGACAGTGTGTTGTCTTTGTATCCACACATGTATTTCAGTTTCCAATCAATACAATTCTAGCATGGATAATAAACTAATATTATGAACAAGGAAATATAATAATAACTAATTTATTATTGCCTCTAGGGCATATTTCCAACAGTCCTCCCCAGCCTCGACAAGAGTTGTCACCGAGGTAGCAGCACTGGCGAGTGAATTACACTCGGTCATAAAAAAACCCGGAATGTCATAATGGCTAAACAAAAAAGGTAGATACTCACGCTGATGCAACTGGCACTGTGATTCTCATTCGGGGCAAGGCCTTCAGAATCTTGGGCGCATCAGGCTTGGGCTATTTCATAGCCTTCTCCGCGGAGTCAGTCGCAATAGCCCGATCACGCTTCACGTTCCTACTGCTGGAGGCAACCGTTTTTCTCGGAGCAGCCGCTGGGTCATTGCGTTGCCTGGATCACGGTTCGTGGTGTGGAGGAGACTGGTTTTCTTCTTCATTGTCATCTGAGGCATCTTCACTCTCTTCACTATTGTCAGCGTAATCGCTATCAGCACTGCCACCTTCACTTTCCACCCCGAGATCAAAACTGCTCTCCATTGGGTACGGGAGAGTGCAGGTTCGTCCACTCCTACAAAGAACAAAGAAATCAGAGTCAGTCGGACAAGTATACAATCACTCGACGAGGACATGAACACAATCGGAAAATATATAGCATACGGTTTTCCGTGGCTTATTTTCAGCAGAATAAGGCACGACTCGCTTGGAACCCATGGGATTATCGCAAGGCCCGGTGATACTCCTGATCCACTAGCTTACCGTTTGTTCCGAAACTTCTTCACGATGTGACCGAGTGGAATCTTCAGGGTCCGAGTAGTGCCACATGGCATGATGTCTCACCTAAAGGGGTTGGATGCACTGGCTAAGGAACGTCTCCAGTAGATCCATTCTAGTCAGTCCATTCTGGACCAAGTTGATCACCTCACCCACCAACATCTCCACCTCTGATTTCTCATCCTCGAATACAGGTAGTATTCTAGGGGCAGTCGGTGGTTCTGAGGTGAAAGGAGTGAGGCCAGTTGACATGTTATGAGATGCGATATCTTTGCAGTAGAACCATGTCGACTGCCAATTCCGGACCGATTCGGGGAAGGTCATTTGCGGATAAGTGCTCCTACCCCTTTTCTGGATTTCTAAACTGCCACACAACTGAATGACATTGGTCCTAGTGTCGCCTGGGTTCGCTTTCTTCATCGTCTGGGATCATGAAGTGAATATGCGCTTGAACAGCCCCTAGTGAGGAGGGCAGCCCAGAAAACACTCGAACATAGTGATAAACGAAGAAAGATACACAATGGTATTCGGTGGGAGATGGTGAAGCTGTGCCCCGAAGTAAAAGAGGAAGCCACAAATAAAAGGGTGTGGAGGTAGAGAAAAACCTCGTTCGACGTGTGTGAGGAGAAGGACCCGCTCCCCCTCACGAGGCACCGGCTCAAGCTCCCCCTCCAGCAACCTCTAAGAGTTCTCGACCACCATCCCGTGCGCCACGAGATGCAAGAGGTCCTCCTTCGTCACCGTGGACGGGAGAAAATCCCCCTGAATCCACTTTGGCAGCAGCTCAGTCCGACTTGGCTTCCTCGCCTTGCCGCCCTTCTTCGTGCGCTCAATCTTGGAGGTCTTGCTCTTCGGCATGGTCGCGGAAGTGGAGAAAAACCTAAGCAAAGCTTGTAGGGCGAAGGTGGAGAAGAAGCAAGAAAAGATCAAGGAAGGCACAACCTTAACCCTAGCGCCAGCCGCATTTATATAACCGACCGGCTGGGTCACCAACTCGTGGGCTCCCCAGATCTCAGCTTATCCCAATATCAGAGGAGACGTGATGCATGGCAATGATGACGACGCGATAATCGAGGCATCGTTGCTCCACTTGCCGTGTCAGTTGTGTCATCCCCGCAAGGTGTGCAAAAACCGAAATTTCGAATCCCGTGAAATCCAGGCCTGTTGTCGGGACCCCGATCCTAAGCCACACGAATCCAGCCCGTAACACATTGCATCCCTTTGCGGTCTCATGTACGGTTATCCACACGGTTGCCACCTTACCTTAGCCAGGACCGTTTGCGCCTTTTGACTCACGTATGCGTTAGTGTCGCTAGCATTCCAATGTCAAAGAACCCGGGTCGACATATCTAGTCATAAACTCAAGTACCTCAACTGTATAGAGACATGCATACATAACCCAGCAAAGCTGGTGTCGGTCAACAACGAGTGTAGACGAGTCGTAGCAAGCTACAAGGACTCCATTACACCGCGTGACATTTCCCGAAGGGACAGACACAACAACTAAGAAGGATACATGCTGGTCAACCAATATGTCCGGAGCAGTAGCGAACTACCAAGGCTCGGTGGAATCACAAAGGGGAATTTTCTGTAAAGAGAGCTACTAAGGCATACTACTAGGTGTCGAATCCCATACATATCACAGTGCATCACACGTACGCATGACATGCATAGATACAACAATGGCATCACAACATAACCATAAACATACAAACTTTATTTAGAAGGCTCGGAAGAGCCTCACACATAATATTACACCGATAGGGATCTCCCGATCCATCATCAAAAGTCATTTAAACAAGTCTTACAAGCCAGCGGAAGATTAAGACTGTCTGAGTACAGACAGATGGAAAGGTAAAAAGGCACATGGCCTGACTATCTACAGACGCAACCTAGGGCCAGATCGTAGCTGGGACACCAGCTACTCGTCGTCATCAACGTCTAGATAGAACCCACCATTAGGGTCATTAACATCCTCTGC
The DNA here is from genome assembly GCF_904849725.1 of Hordeum vulgare subsp. vulgare. NCBI lineage: Eukaryota > Viridiplantae > Streptophyta > Magnoliopsida > Poales > Poaceae > Hordeum > Hordeum vulgare. The sequence continues at coordinate 349,344,664 of NC_058519.1, read as the reverse complement.
AACAATTTATTAAGCAAACATGAGTACAAAAGTACTTAGCAAGACTTTAGAACGAATCTATCTACTCATGCAAATGTATCAACAAGGGGTTGTGGGCTTTCAAGCAGAAAGCCAGCTTTGACTCTTGGCTAGACAAAACTACATTTTTAAATAGTTTTGACAACTTTGTTTTCTCGCACACGAGTCCACTAACTCCACAACAATACACCATCATGGAATCATTCCCGTCCTCCTACGAAAATGCCATCCATTACACTCACACTTATCTTGATACTTTTATGAGTAGCCATTGAAGTTATCTATGAACAACATATGTCTCCAAGTAGTCCGTATCCGCGGACGCGGCTATTCGAATAGTATCATAACCCTTCACGGGTGTACTTATTCACACACGCTCTTGCCACTTATCGCCATGTGCATGTCATGCACCTCGGCAACCTTCAAGCGGAAGCCCAGCGAGGGAGTCAGCCACAACCGTTAACCACGCTAATACCTAGTCCAGGTTTATCGCCTATTTGAGGGTAACCCGCACGGAAGTCCGGCCGAGGTTTCTGCCACGGTCCCAAACGATGTGCGCAGGGTTCCCAAGCCAACCATCCGGGTGCCACTTGGTACACCGAGCCACTGCCTATCGCATCATAGCCCACCTCTAAGGTCAGCACTATGCACGGCCTCAGCATGACTATAAACACCAGAAACTACTTGCAACTCCTCGACCGAGTACTAGGCGATTAATAAGTTGAGAGAGTAAGTTAAGTATCCCAACGTGTGGTAGTATCTAGTCTTGGATTACATACACGGAACTCAGTTCCTAAGGACGGTTCCAATGAAACAACCCGCCATATACTCCTACATAGCCTTTCACCGGTACCTTTACCAAATCAGGTTCAACACACCACCTTTATTAACAGAACACATTCTCACGATCCTGTTTATCACCCAGATGACATACCAAGCACAACTCTAAGCATAGCATTCATAGCAGGATAAGACACATCATGGCTCAAGCATCTACCAGGTATGCTAGGTTGCAAGGTTTAGCAAATTACTGTGACAAAGACAGGTGATGCAAAGGAATGGGTTCAACTAACGTGGTAAAAGCGTTTGAAGCATTTTGACCTAATGCAATAAATAAGAGCAGGAGCGAGAACATGGGATTTATCGGGATGATCAAAATTGTTGCTTGCCTTGTTGCTCAGCAGAGGGGTGATATCCGTCAGTCGGATAATTAGTCTTATCCGGAGGGCCGGGGCCTACCGGAATAACAACATCCAATTAATAGAAATCATATGCAATAATCATGATGCATGAACATGGCGTGAAATGAAGAGTGATATGATTCAGTGTGGTTGGTGAAACCTTAGTTTGCATCTGGTTTGAAATCCAAATTCAAATATCATTTGAAATGGCATATTTATCTTAATCATTTAATTGATTTGACCTGATGCTGTTTCATAACTTTGTTTTTCATGCATAAAAGTAGCACCATTGTGTTCATTGAATTTTTCTGATAAATTTGCATATATTATTTGTTTTATTTGGAGTTATAATCAAATTTCTATGAATTTCCAAAGTTTTGCAATTATTCTGGAATTGTTTTCAAACCAGAATTGGACTTATTGCATCAACACGTCAGCTGGCTATTGAAAGTTAAACCTGACCAGTGGAACCCACTGGTGAGTGACTTTGGCAAGAAACTAATTAAGTTTTAAACTAAATAGATAATTAACAGGGCTGGACCCACATGTCAATGACTATTAAGGGTTTAAGGAATTCTTTATTTTTATTTTTATTAAACTCGATTAACCAGGGGGCTGGTCCCACTTGCCAGTGACTCAGGGGAGTCAACCCCACCGGCGATGGGGTCAAACCGACCGGCGGTGAGGCTCCGGCGACCACCAGAACGGCGGCGGACCTCGGGTTTTCTATTCTGGCGACCAAACGCAAGGTGGAAGGCACTAGAGGAACGGTTGATCGAGCGCGGTTCCATTTTTGCAAAGAACAGGGGCTAAGATGGCCGGAGATGACGCCAGCGACAAGCTCAGCGTCTGCCGGAGTTCGGGCTATGATGAAGTCATCGAATCCGGGTGCAAAACATGCGGGGTTGGGATCCTAGAGCATCTACGCAATGCACTGATGCTGCTATTGGCCTCAGAACAACCAGCCGATCTCCCGTGGCGGATCTTGTCGGGCTCCGGCGAAATCGGGCGCTAGAGGTAGGAATCGAGGGGGAAAACGTGGGGGAAATCTTCGTGGGCTCACTAGGATTGCAGTGGCGATGAGAGCAGGCTCGGGGACGGTTTGAGCAGGGAGAACGACGGAGGCGAACTTTGGGGATCCGAGGTTGAAGACGATGGCGTCACGGCGTCTCAGGGGTTCTCGGCGTCGAGCAGCTAGCTGGAGAGCTTCACGAGACCATGGTGATGCTTTTGCGCAGCTCAGGTGTGTGAGAGAGAGGGACTGGAGCAACGGCGAGCTCGAGCTCGGCTCGGGCTCTAATGGCGGCCAAGAGGGGAGAGAGCAGGGGGCGAATGAGGAGGGGGAGAGCATGGGAGGAGGTCGCGGGAGGCTTATCCCTTCCTGGCCAGCGCGAAGCGGCGGCGAGGCAGGCACGCATGTGCGTGGCGACGCCGGAGGGAGCGGCCGCCACCTCATGTTGCTCGCTGGCATGAGGAAGATTATAGGGCGAGCTGGGCTGGGCCAAGGGTGAGCGACAGGTAAGTTTTTCCTATTTTTTCCCTTTCTGTTTTCTGTTAAAGCATTTCTGACTTTGTTTCATTTCAGTTTTGGCTCCAAACTATTCCTAAAATAGTTTGAAACATGCTGGGGTGTTATTTGGAATATTTCCAAACATATATAAAGTTTTCAACATTTTTGGAAGCTTAGGATTATTTGAAATCAATTATATAGTTGATTTCGGTAACTTTTAAATTTAAAATAAAATGCCAAAAGCATTTTGAAAATATATTTCACCCCTGATATTTTGTTTTCAACATTTATCACAAATGATGAACTTTTCTAATGGCCATTTTGGGTTCATTGATTTGTCACCAAAATTTGGAATTGTTTTGAATTGCAGTTGCTAGGGTTTGCTTTTGTTTTCTTTTCTTTGCTTTTGATTTCATTTCAATTACTTGGATGCAAAGGAAAAAAACATGAGCACAAATTTGCTAAACTCTATTAGAGATTCAGGGATGTGACAACTCACCGCCACTCAAAATAATCTCTTCTCGAGATTTGGAAGTCATCGGGAATAGCGCGGGGTACTAAAGTCGTAGACAATCCTCTCTTTCCCAAGTTGCCTCTTTTTCAGAATGATTTGACCATTCAACTTGAAGAAACTTGAGGTTTCAACGTCGAGTGGTACGCTCGGCTTGATCAAGAATACGAACGGGGTATTCTCGGTATGAAAGGTTATCTTGGAGATCAAGCGTTTCGTGGTCCACTTCACGGATAGGATCCGAAAAGCAACGCCTGAGTTGCGAGACGTGGAAAACATCATGAACCTTGGAAAGATGTGGAGGAAGTTCCAATTTGTAGGCAACTTCTCCTCATTTGGCAAGAATGCGAAAAGGACCGATGTAGCGAGGAGCCAACTTGCCCTTGATAGCGAAACGATGGGTACCCTTCAAAGGTGTAACCCGAAGGTAAGCCTTCTCGTCAACTTCAAAGGTCACAGCCTAATGATGATGATCGTATTGGCTCTTTTGACGAGACTAGGCTGTTTTCAACTTTTCACGAATAATGCGAACTTTCTCTTCTGCTTCCTAGATCATATCCGGACCAAAGAGTTGCCTCTCTCCGGTTTCTGACCAATTAAGAGGTGTTCGACATCCGTGTCCATAGAGAACTTCAAAAGGGGCTTTGCCCAAGCTTGATTGATAACTATTGTTATAAGAAAATTCGGCGAATGGAAGGCACTTCTCCCAATTCATGTCGAACGACATAACACAAGCTCGGAGCATATCTTCTAGGATTTGATTCACTCTTTCTACTTGACCACTTGACTGAGGATGGAAAGCAGTGCTAAAAGAAAGGTGAGTCCCCATGGAATTCTGAAAACTTTCCCAGAAGCAAGAAGTAAAAATACTTCCACGGTCTGAGTTAATCTCCAAAGGAACACCATGTAGAGACACTATTCGAGAGATATATAACTCTGCTAGCTCGCTAGCTGTTATACTCTCACGAAGTGGAAGAAAATGAGCTACTTTGAAAAGACGGTCAATGACCACAAAGATAGCATTATTTACTTTCTTGGTATTGGGAAATCCAGTGATGAAATCCATACTAACTTTATCCCATTTCCATTCTGGAATAGCCAATGGTTGAAGGGTGCCAGCAGGCCTTTGATGTTCTGCCTTAACTCGACGACAAACGTCGCAGTTAGCAATGAACTCAGCAATTTCTCTATTCATCCTAGTCCACCAAAACCTCTAGCGTAGGTCCTAATACATCTTAGTACTACCAGGATGAATAGTGAGAGGAGAATCATGAGCCTCCTTAAAGATCAACTACAGCAGACGTTTGCTCTTAGGAACCACTAGACGGTTCTGAAAGAACACGACAACTTGCTCGTTAATAGAGAAATCCCTAGCGTTTCCACTAGCAATATTCTCCTTGATTCGGGATATATGTCACGCCCAAGATGCGACCCTATCCTCAATTTGGCACGAAGGCCTTGTCAGGGATAGAAGCGCATCTCGTCGTGTCGCAAGAATGGATATTGTTACAAGTACATTACTGAAAAGAAGATATATATATATAGAATTGGCTTACACTCGCCACAAGCTACATTAGAGTCACAATAGTACAATACATAATCGTCATGAATAAGAGCCGGGTCCGACTACGGACGAAAACAAACGAGAAAAGAAGAACGACGTCCATCCTTGCTATCCTAGGCTGCTAGCGTGGAACCCATCCTAGATCGATGAAGAAGCAGAAGAAGAAGAGGCAACTCCAAATGAACAATCAACGCGCTCGCCTCAATCACCTTTACCTGTACCTGCAACTAGTGTTGTAGTAATCTGTGAGCCACAGGGGACTCAGCAATCTCATTTCCAAAGGTATCAAGACTAGCAAAGCTTAATGGGTGAGGCAAGGTTAAGTGGTGAGGTTGCAACAGCGGCTAAGCATATATTTGGTGGCTAAACTTACGAGTACAAGAACAAAGAGGGGGATGATCTACGCATAACGGACGTGAACTACTGATGATCAAATGAATGATCCTGAACACCTAGCTACGTCAGACATAACCCCACCGTGTCCTCGATCGGAGAAGGAACTCACGAAAGAGACAGTCACGGTTACGCACACAGCTGGCAAGTTTTAATTAAATTAACTTCAAGTTATCTAGAACCAGTGTTAAACAAAGTTTCCACGTTGCCACATAACCGCGGGCACGGCTTTCCGAAAAGATTTAACCCTGCAGGGGTGCTCCAACTAGTCCATCACAAATTACCACAAGCCGCATAGAAATCCTCAATCACGAAGCTCGCGCTCTGTCGGATTCTCTAGTGGAAAACCTAACTCTGAGATTACCCAAAGCATCACCGGAATCCCGATGCACAAGATATCTCGTCAAAGGTAAAACTAATCCAGCAAGGCCGCCCGACGTGTCGACGATCCCGATAGGAGCCGCGTATCTCATTCTCAGGACACAACGGATGGGTCACACTAGGAGAAACCAAACCTTGGGTTGCCCCGCGGTGGCCCCGTAGTCTGCCAATTTGAACCAACACTCATGAGGAGGACTGGCCCGGGGGTTGATTAAATTATCCTCGGGTTAATTACTCCCTATGCAGTTCATTAGTTGTTAGGCAAAAGTAGTACCAAAGTTGGGCCTTGCCAGACCAGCTTTAATCTAAAACCAATTATCAAGGGGGTCTCCATAACAACCCCGATCATGTTAGGAGCGCTCATTTATAGAACATAACACCGGTAGCCGAAACTAAGGGGGCAAAGGTGGAACAAAACACCAGGCTAGAAAGGCCGAGCCTTCCACCTTTTACCAAGTATATAGGTCATTAAAAATTAAATAGCAATTGAGTATGGTGATATGACAAGGAACCCATGTTTTCACATGGAAGCAACTCCACCTGCAACTAGCAACGCTAACAACATGGTTAAGCAAGCATTAACATAGCCAAACAGTGGTTTGCTAGGTCGAACAGGTTGAAGGTTTCAAGGCATTGTTGAGAGGCTCATATATAACATGTGGTAGGCAACGAGACATAATCGATAGCATCAAAATAACTAGCATGGCAATGATAGTAATGGTATCTGGGGAAATGGTCATCTTGCCTGAGATCCCGCTTGGAAGAAGAATGACTCCGTGAAGCAGACGAACCGACATAGTCGAACGGGTCCTCACAATCCGACACGCTTGCGGAACTCTATCGTGACGGGGGAAACCGGAAACAAGAATCAACACACGATATTCACCACACGGTGCACAACACATATGATGCATGAATAGGTGAATACATGCAAGTCACGGCATGAAAAATCACACAATCAAACACTACACGTTAAGTGAAGTTCAATACGCAACGAGTTGCATATTAAAGAAACTCCTTGTTTATATATTTAGTTCTATCCCGATTAGGTACACAAGAATATTATATGTGGTTAAACATGGCAAGAGGTGAAGCGCAATTAAACTACCTATCTAGGCATTTTAAGTGAGGCCGGAAACAACTTATAGCATCTCCGAGATGACCCCATGCGTTGATTTTGCAATCTGTCCAGATCTGTCCTAATCAAATTTTAGGTTTGTTAAACGGCAAAACAAAGTGGTTCACGTGAAACTACACGTCGTTCTAGACCATTTACATATATGGCCCATCTCGAACGGAGCTACGGTCAAATAATCATGACCTAAACCGTTTTGAACACGTCGACACGCAAAGTGATGCAAACAACACACTAAACAGAACTAATTATGCATGAGATTTGGTTTTTTTGTGAAACTACAGAAAATTCTAAGCAACTTACATGTTGAAATCATTTCAATCCGGTGCACGATTGAAACGTTAAGGACGTTCTAAAATAGTGGCATTTACTCTAAATATGCAGACACATATGCTGCAACCAAAGTGCAGAAACACACTAATATGTTGGGCTCGGTGCAGAAAAAATGTGTGTAGCCATGGATTCGAACCCTTGTCTACTGAGTAGAAATGTGTGGCACTAGCCTCTAGGCTAGACCTGTGTTCGTGGCTAAGTTACAGGTGCGGGCTAGGTGTAGCGTGTGCAACATGAAACTACCACAAACAGAATAAAATAAGGGTGCTTGGGACTCGAACCCAGGATCTCATGGCAACGAGCGAGCGCAATAACCAACTGGTCTACGAAGGAGATATGATTTAAACTGGGTTTCGCAGAAGATGAAGATACCCTGACGCTAACTGAATAAAAATGAAAACACACACATCTGAATCTGAAGCTATACCTGGTCAGCTTGGCTGTGCTCGCCACGACGCTCAAGGAAGGCAACCTAGGCGGCGGCTGCACGCGGAGACTCGTGGGGAGGCGGAGGTCTAGCAGGTGGTCGCCGGCGGCGGCTGGTGCAGCAAGGCTCCGGCGGACTGTGGCGCGGAGACGGTGGCATCCTAACACGAAGGAGGCGCGAACAGGGACGCGAGCTCCTTGGTGCATGACAAGCAGGATGCATGCGGGTCACGGCCTGGTGGCTGCAACTGTCCGGGCCAGGCGACGGGTGAAGTCGGGGCGGTACGACGTTGTGGATCCGGCTAGGAGGGGCTCCGACGGCTGCTATGTTCGACCGGAGGTGGCTTGTGTTCCTGCTGTACAGAGCGAGAGAGCCATGAGACAAGGAGAGGGAAGAAGAGATACACATGAGAGGGAGGAAGAGGCCGATGGCATCTCACCTATGGTGGTGCTTCGGCGGAGGCAGCGCGGTCTTCATGGGGGGATGCTGCTGAATTGGGTTGGCTCGGCACAAGGGAGCTCGCTGGCTGGCTGGATCTGGAAACCGAGGAAGGAGGAGACCAGGTGGTATGCGGCAGCGCTGCGGGATTTGGGGAAGGATTGGATGGGACACGGCTCTGTTTGTAGGCTTAGCTTAGTTTTAGGTCTAGGGTTGGTCTATATATGCCTAGGGGTTAGGTAATAGGGGTATATGGACCTATCGATTTAGATCGGGTGGTCCAGATAATTAGGGTAGGGAGTCCAATGAACAAACCGAAGACGATTACAGAAAAACCGGGTTGATCTGGACCCAACGGTCACGAGCACCCGGTTCGGGCTTCGAAAGGTTTCCGGACTAGGCTACGCGTATGGTCGATGGACTGTGTAGAGGGGCTAGGCGGGGATGAGAGGGAAACGGGCGGCGCGGCAACGCGATTTAAAACACCGGGACACGTCCAACGATAGACCGAATACGGTGCCGCTACGGTCGACCGTTCGGGTACGAGACGGACTCCGATTGCGACGAAACTTGACAGGCGGCCTAGCTATAACTAATAAACACCGCACGTAAAATCTCAACCCAATCAGAGAAATTTTTAAACACACTTTTATAAACAAGATTCGAGCGATGCCGCGGGCACGTGCGTGTGTGGTCGGGTTCAGAACAGACAACGACGAGAACCGGCAACTAACAACGGATGCAACTTTTGAAAACTGGCGGCAACGGGGTGCCGATGCAATGCTGATGATGCGCATGATGCGATGATGATGCGACAAAAGAAAATAGACACACGATGAAAACGGAATAGAAGGGGAATCTTCTGGAACATCGGCATCGGGCTGTCACAATATACCCTTATCATATGTCTGCACAGCTATGATTTGATCCCCAAGAGTAGGTTTCGCCACCAAGTTAGAAAGGAATCCTTGAGGAACAATGTGAACTTCCGAAATTCCTCGTAGAGATGTGGTTGACCTCGTTGTAACATCAGATTGTTACAATAAGACTTATGACTTAGTGCATCAGCCATAACATTGGCCTTTCCCGGGGTGTAAGTTATCCCTAAGTCGTAATTTGTGAGCAACTCAACCGACCGTATTTGCCTGAGATTCAAATCCGGCTGGGTGAAAATATATTTCAGACTTCGGTGATCAGTGAATATTTCGCAATGATTACCAAGAAGGTAATGTCGCCAGGTTTTAAGTGCATGGACTACAGCTGCAAGCTCAATATCATGTGTGGGACAATTACCCTCATGTGGACGCAACTGTCCAGATGCGTATGAAATCACATGACGATCCTACATGAGAATGCAACCTAATCCTTGTCGTGACGCATCGCCATAGATAACAAAGTCCTTAGAAAAATCTGGTGGTAGAAACACAGGTGCGGAAGTCAGGCGTCTTTTCAGTTCCTGAAAACTATGCTCACACTATGGTGTCCACTCAAACTTTTATCTTTCTTGAGGAGTTCAGTTAGAGGCTTTGCAACCTTGGAGAAATTCTTGACAAAGCGGTGACAATAGCTCGCTAGACCAAGAAAACTCCTAACTTGCTTAACCGATTCAGGTTGAGTCCAATCAAGGATGGCTTGAACTCTCTCGGGATTAACAGCAATACCCTTGCCAGAGATTACGTGGCCTAGATAGGTCGCTTCTAGTAACCAAAATTCACATTTTGAAAACTTGGCGTAAAGGCGATGCTCTCGAAGTTTCATCAATACCAGCCTTAGATGCTTGGCATGCTCTTGTTCGTTCTTCGAGTAGATGAGAATATCATCGAGGTATACCACAATGAATTTATCCAAATACTCCATGAAGATTGAATTCATCAAGCGAGAGAAGGTGGCTGGGGCATTGATTAAACCGAAGGACATGACAGTGTACTCGTATTGGCCATAACGGGTGACAAAAGCCGTTTTTGGAATGTCCCCGTTCTTGATCTTGATTTGATGGTAACCCAACCTCAAATCCATTTTGGAGAAGACTGAGGATCCAGTGAGCTGATCATACATATCGTTAATCCTGGGGAGCGAATACTTGTTCTTTATGGTGGCATGGTTAACTGGTCGATAATCTACAACCATCCGATCTGTTCCATCCTTCTTCTTGACGAAGAGGACGGGAGAAGCCCAAGGAGAAGAGCTAGGACGAATGAAACCTTTATTCAAGGCCTCATCTAGTTGCGTCTTAAGTTCGGCTAGCTCCAATGGTGCCATCTTATAGGGTCTTCTCGCTATTGGGACAGTTCCCGGAACAAGGTCTATCACAAACTCTACATCCCTGTGAGGTGGAATTCCTGGCAGTTCTTCTGGAAAAACATCCGGGAAGTCACGGACTACCGGAATATCTTCAAGTTCTGGAAGAGGGTTGGCATTGAGGGAATAGAGTTGGCATTTGGCAACTCGAGGATAGACATTAACTATCTAACCCAAGGGATGGGTAAGCTGAAAATTTCAAGAATGAGTATCAATCTTGGCATAGTGAGCTGACATCCAGTCCATACCCAAGATGATATTGATATCCGAAGATTTCAGGTCTATCAAAGATGCTGGAAAAACTAGCCTGTCTACTAGGATTTCATTGTCATAGGTTATCCTGGAGGTTTGCCACTTACTACCAGGGGTTTGGACAACCAATGGGATTGGCATATCACAAAAGGACATGTTATGCAACTGTGCATAACTTTCTGAAATGAAAGAATGAGATGACCCAGTGTCAAAAAGAACAAACGTTGGGTGATGATTAACAAGGAGCGTACCCAATATGACGTCGGGATCCTCTCCAGCTTCTTCTGCTGAAACGTAATTCACGTGGCCACGTGGAGCAGTTGGCTTCACATAGTTAGCTTTTCCCGACTTGCCTTGCCCAACGGACTTCCCAGATTGCTTGGCACATACATTCTGAGGACACTCTCGTGAGTAGTGCCCTGGTTCTCCGCACTTGTAACAGATTACCTGATTGGCACGTGGTGCAGCATTGCTAGCTGGACCACCATAGGTTTTTGTTGGAGGGTTGGTGTGGTTCGCCTGAGGCGCCACATAGGATGGCCTCGGGGTATATCTTGGCGGCAGAGAGCTATTTGGAACCCACAACCTGCGTTTTGGGAACGAGCCAGAGTCACGGGAGTGCTTCTTCGTGGCTTCATAATCGGTATGACCGGTCTCGGCACTGATCGCCTTGTTGACAAGAGCTTGAAAACTTGTACATTCGTGAAGACGAAGGTCACGACGAAGTTCAGGGCTCAGACCCTCGCGGAATCTTGCTTAGTTCTTGGCATCAGTTGACACCTCTTGAGTTGCATAGCGAGCAAGATTACCGAACTCGCGGCTATAAGCATCCACGGTCAACTTTCCCTGGGTGAAGGCATATAATTTCTCTCTCTTACGGTCCATCGGCCCTCTGGAATATGGTGCAAACGGAAGGCTGCACTCAAGTCTAACCATGTGGCTGCTGGTCCGGCAAGACGCATAGCTTCAAAGTTCTCCCACCACAGATTGGCGGGTCCTTCCAGAAAGTATGCCGCAAATTTCACCTTGTCGGCCTCAGAAACATTGGCAGAGCGAATCTTGCGTGATATACTGCACAACCAGTCATCAGCATCGAGAGGATCGACGGAGTGATGGAACTTCGGAGGACTCAGCTTCACGAAGTCATTGAGGGACACTGCATCATTCCTTGGCTGACGAGCCGTATTTTGCTCAATACGCTCTAGTAGACGGTTGTGCTCTCTTTTATTTTTTCCGCCTCAAGCATAACTTCCGCCAGAGAAGGCGAGTGAGGCAATTCCTCCTGCGATGCCTGACTACCTTCTCCCTGCTCATGGGTGGGGGCACGGTTCAGCCTGGTGAACACCATCCTGACAAACAACTCACAGCTTAGACTAATATCATCATCAATACTAGCTATGGATTAACAATGCACTGAACACACGGAAATGAACATCCGAACAACATGGTAACAAGCAACTGCTATATATACACCATGGTTCATATACACCATTACATAGTTCAGTACAACCTCAATCGAAGAGCAAACTACTGAAAGGATGATACTACTCATCAGAGGCTTTCCAAGCTTCCTATACATTATTTATCTATGCCTCTGGAACTCATCTCATGACATAGGCATACTCCACAAGACACGCAGGACTGTGGAAGTACAGCAACTAACATACTACTCTTCCATAGTATTTATTCAGGGTTTAGGCATCCGCATAAAACATCTCATAAAGGTTGCCCCCATGGCCTGGGAGCTCAACCTGCGGATCAGGAAAAACTCGAGTCTGAGACCCCTGGGAACCGTAAGGACACGGGTGTGGCCTTGGTCCCCTGACTGGTGGTAGTAGAGGTCCCCGAAGAGGGGTAACTCCTCCTATAGCAGGCCAGTCAACATGAGCTGGAAGATGGGTCCTAACAGGGTTCAACATCTCCATATCTCTGTACCCTGTCTGGACTACACGTGCCAGCTGTGTCAGAGCCGTCCACAGACGGGCACGTGTAACATAAAGCTCCATACGAAGGGCACGAGCACCTCTGTCTCTATTCTCTAACATCTCAGCGGTGGACTGCAGCAACAGATCCTCCAAAGAGGAATCAAAGTAGACCCCACTGAGGTATCCTTCTTCTCCTGGCTGAGAGGCAGGGGCATAGCAGAACTCTGAATTCTGCAGCAGTGCATGTCTGGCTCTCATGATGGTCAACATTGAATAGGCAGCATCTTGTACTGCCATGTCAACAGTAACCCCCAATCCATAAGACCAATGGATCGGCTCCTCTGCTCCAGGGTAATCTGGGAATACCCTGACAGTGCACAGATACTGACTTTGATTAAAATCCCGGTACTGCTCCTCCACTGTATACTCTGAGTACCAGCGGTAACCGGCTATTGACATCATCCTGACTAGCATGGCCGTGTGACCCGGCACATCAATGCACCTAGTCAGACGGACCACCTAACGAGAAGGACGGCCAGGCATCTGAAAATAGAGAGTAATACAAAGGCATTAGAGCTCTGGAGACAAAATTGGGCAGCATAACGACTATAAATGCTCAAAACCAATTTTTAGACAACCCACAAAAGATAGGATAGCATAACCACTCAACTATCAAGTTCAATTCCATGGTCATCAAAACTTACTTTCTTTCCCTTAGAATAAAAGAAACCCGGAGTAACTCTTGACTCGTCGTCCTATAATCTACCGATCAATAATACACGATCCTGAGAGAATGATAAGTAACCTAGTTCTTAATCCCCGCAGAAAAGACGAGGATGACCATAATAAAATGACTTGAGAAGAGAAGCAAGAATCTTACGTTCCCTTCCACAAACAAATCCCTTATATATAACTAAAGCAATTCTAGATTCAACTTCGACAAGTTTGGCTTGGTAATCCTACAGTCAGTCAGGCTCTGATACCAACGCTGTCGGGACCCCGATCCTAAGCCATAGGAATCCATCCTGTAACACATTGCATCCCTTTGCGGTCTAACGCATGGTTATCCCCACGGCTGCCACCTTACCTTAGCCGGGACCGTTTGCGCCTTTTGACTCACGTATGCGTTAGTGTCGCTAGCATTCCAATGTCAAAGAACCCGGGTCGACATATCTAGTCATAAAATCAAGTGGCTCGACTGTACAGAGACAGGCATACATAACCCAGCACAGTAGGTGTCGGTCAACAGGGAGTGTAGACGAGCCGTAGCAAGCTACAAGGACTCCATTACACTGCGTGACATTTCCCGAAGGGCCAGACACAGCAGCCAATAAGGATACATGCCGGTCAACCAATGTGTCCGGAGCAGTAGCAAACTACCAAGGCTCGGTGGAATCACAAAGGGGCATTTCTCTGTATAGAGAGCTACTAAGGCATACGACTAGGTGTCGAATCCCATACATATCACAGTGCATCACACGTACACATGACATACTAGATATGCATAGATACAACAATGGCATCACAACATAACCATAAACATACAAACTTTATTTAGAAGGTTGGAAGAGCCTCACACATAATATTACATCGATAGGGGTCTCACGACCCATCATCACAAGTCATTCAAACAAGTCTTACAAGCCAGCGGAAGATTAAAACTGTCTGAGTACAGACAGATGGAAAGGTAAAAAGGCACATGGCATGACTATCTACAGACCCAACCTAGGGCCATATCTTACCTGGGACACCAGCTACCTGTCGTCGTCAACGTCTAGATAGAACCCACCATTAGGGTCATTAACATCATGTGCAACAATTTATTAAGAAAACGTGAGTACAAAAGTACTCAGCAAGATTTTGAACAAATCTATGTACTCATGCAAATGTATCAACAAAGGGTTGTGGGGTTTCAAGCAGAAAGCCATCTTTGACTCTTGGCTAAACAAAACTACATTTTTAAATAGTTTTGACAACTTTGTTTTCTCGCACGCAAGTCCACTAACTCCACAACAATACACCATCATGCAATCATTGCCGTCCTCCTACGGAAATGCCATCCATGACACTCACACTTATCTTGGTACTTTTATGAGTACGTAGCCATTGAAGTTATCTATGAACAACATATGTCTCCAAGTAGTCCATATCCGCGGACGCGGCTATTGGAATAGATCATAACCCTTCAGGGGTGTACTTCCTCAGACACGCTCTCGCCACTTATCGCCATGTGCACGTCATGCACCTCGGCAACCTTCTAGCGAAAGCCCAGCGAGGGGGTCAGCCATGACCGTTAACCACGCTAATACCTAGTCCAGGTTTATCCCTATTTGAGGGTAACCCGCACGGAAATCCGGCCGAGATTTCCGCCACGGCCCCAAACGATGTGCGCAGGGTTCCCAAGCCCACCATCCGGGTGCCACTTGGTACACCGTGCAACTGCCTACCGCATCATAGCCCACCTCTAAGGTCAGCACTATGCACGGCCTCCAGCATGACTATAAACACCAGAAACTACTTGCAACTCCTGGACCGAGTACTAGGCGATTAATAAGTCGAGAGGGTCAGTTAAGTATCCCAACATGTGGTAGTATCTAGCCTTTGATTACATACACAGAACTCAGTTCCTAAGGACGGTTCCAATGAAACAACCCGCCATGTACTCCTACATATCCTTTCACCGGTACCTTTACCAAATCAGATTCAACACACCACCTTTATTAACAGAACACATTCTCACGATCCTGTTCATCACCCGGATGACAGACCAAGCACAACTCTAAGCATAGCATGCAAAACAGGATAAGACACATCATGGCTCAAGCATCTACCAGGTATGCTAGGTTACAAGGTTTAGCTAATTACTTTGACAAAGACAGCTGATGCAAAGGAATAGGTTCAACTAACGTGGTAAAATCATTTGAAGAATTTTGACCTAATGCCATAAATAAGAGCAGGAGCGAGAACATGGGATTTATCGGGATGATCAAAATTGTTGCTTGCCTTGTTGCTCAGCAGAGGGGTGATATCCGTCAGTCGGGTAATCAGTCGTATCCGGAGGGGCGGGGCCTACCGGAATAACAACATCCAATTAATAGCAATCATATGCAACAATCATGATGCATGAACATGGCATGAAATGAAGAGTGATATGATTCAGTGTGGTTGGTGAAACCTTAGTTTGCATGTGGTTTGAAATCCAAATTCAAATATCATTTGAAATGGCATATTTATCTTAATCATTTAATTGATTTGACCTGATGCTGTTTCATAACTTTGTTTTTCATGCATGAAAGTAGCACCATTGTGTTCATTTAATTTTTCTGATCAATTGGCATATATTATTTGTCTTATTTGGAGTTATAATCAAATTTCTATGAATTTCCAAACTTTTCCAATTATTCTGGAATTATTTTAAAACCAGAATTGGACTTATTGCATCAGCATGACATGAGCAGGTCAGCTGGCCGTTGAAAGTCAAACCTGACCAGTGGGACCCACTATTCAGTAACTCTCGCCAGAAACTAATTAAGTTTTAAACTAAATAGATAATTAACAAGGCTAGACCCACATGTCACTGACTATTAAGGGTTTAACAAATTCTTTATTTTTATTTTTCTTAAACTAAATTAACCAGGGAGCTGGTCCCACTTGCCAGTGACTCAGGGGAGTCAATCCCACAGGCGATGGGGTCAAACCAACCGGCGGTGAGGCTCCGGCGACCACCAGAACGGCGGAGGGCCTCGGGTTTTCTATTCCGGCGACTAAACGCAAGGAGGAAGGCACCGGAGGAACGGTTGGTCGAGCGCGGTTCCATTTTAGCAAAGAACAGGGGCTAAGATGGCCGGAGATGACGCCGGCGACGAGCTCAGCGGCTGCCGCAGTTTGGGCTATGATGAAGTCATCGAATCCGGGTGCAAAACGTTCGGGGTTGGGCTCCTAGAGCATCTACGCGATGCACTCATGCTGCTGGTGGCCTCAGAACAACCAGCGGATCACCGAAGAGCTACCGGCGACGAGCTCCCGCGGCGGATCTCGTCGGGCTCCGATGAAATCGGGCGCTAGAGAAAGGAATCGAGGGGGAAAACATGGGGGAAATCTTCCTGGGTTCAATTGGAGTGTAGTGGCGACGAGAGCGGGCTCGGGGACGGTCTGAGGAGGGACAACGACGGCGGCGAGCTTCGAGGATACGAGGTTGAAGAAGATGGCGTCACGGCGTCTCAGGGGTGCTCGGTGTCGAGCAGCTAGCTGGAGAGCTTCACGAGACCATGGCAATGCTTTTGCGCAGCTCAGGTGAGAGAGAGAGGGACTGGAGCGACGGCAAGCTCGAGCTCGGCTCGGGCTCTAATGGCGGCCGAGAGGGGAGGGAGGAGGGGGAGAGCATGGGAGGAGGTCCCGGGAGGCTTATCCCTTCCTTGCCAGCGCGAAGCAGCGGCCAGGCATGCGCGCAGGTGCGTGGCCGCGCCGGAGGGAGCGGCGGCCACCTCGTGCTGCTCGCTGGCACGAGGAAGATGACAGGGCAAGCTGGGATGGGCCAAGGGTGAGCGACAGGTAAGTTTTTCCTATTTTTTCCCTTTAAGTTTTCTGTTAAAGCATTTCTGACTTTGTTTCATTTTATTTTTGGCTCCAAACTATTCCTAAAATAGTTTGAAACATGCTCGGGTGTTATTTGGAATATTTCCAAACATATATAAAGTTTTCAGCATTTTTGGAAGCTTTGGATTATTTGAAATCAATTATATAATTGATTTTAGTTACTTTTAAATTTAAAATAAAATGCCAAAAGCATTTTGAAAATATATTTTACCCCTGATATTTTGTTTTCAACATTTATCAGAAATGATGAACTTTTCTAATGGCCATTTTGGGTTCATTGATTTGTCACCAAAATTTGGAATTGTTTTGAATTGGAGTTGCTTGGGTTTTCTTTCACTTTCTTTTCTTTGCTTTTGATTTCATTTCAATTACTTGGATGCAAAGGAAAAAAACATGAGCACAAACTTGCTAAACTCTATTAGGGATTCAGGGATGTGACACCTGCCGAAGTGTTCTGTCACATCAAAAGATCTCGTCGGTCACTCGGAGTAACTTCAAGCATACGAAATCGCTCGGACACACTTCAACAGAATTGATCAAGGTGAATGACGAAGATTTCAGTAGACAAGAAGTTTCATCAAACCCAGGAAAATAATAAAGGTCAGTATGGCTCGACATGAATCCACATCGACCCCTTCGTCACTCGAACCCCGATCCATTCGAGGGCTAATGATGGGGATACGTTCCTAGGGTAGGGTCACACGCTTGACCTAAACGTCCTACCCAATGGTACCTCATTATTTGTCCAAGGGTTACATAGAAGATTTCGACTGGATGGTCATGGCACCTAAAAAGTCACTCGGTACACAAACACTCGGAATATATTCCCATCCACTCAATGACATGCATCCCCTAGGTATGGTTCCAGTCAACATAGAAGATCAGAAGTCATCCCCACGAAGGCCAACGGACATACATTCAGCCAATGGTCATAAATAGCACTTATTACTTGCATATGTTATCAGTAACGTATATCTTTAAAGCATATTGATCGAGCCCTTATAAGTTGAGGCCTTGATGAGGGGTAGCGCACTCTCGCACAAGGGTAAGCACCCCCTGTAATACACAATCCACACTTCAAGAGCTACCGAGCACTAAGACATAGGGCTATTACCTCTGAGGGAGTGGCCTAAACTCATACATCCTGTGTACAAGCTTGTCATACCCTACACCTCTAGTGTTAGGTTCATTCCCATTACAAGACCCGGAGCACCCCATTGAGCGTATTGACTGGTAGGTGCTCCGGATGGAGTCGCATGGGATCATTTGGCCCGGAGAAGGTCCATATCGGGGGAGAGTGACATTGAAGGGGGAAATATGTAAGTGCATCTAGTGCCCCTTAGTGACTTTGGTGGTTTGAAGACTTATAGGTTAAGTACCTAATGTGTTCATGAGTGTACAGAGGATCTATAAGTCGCTGAGGAGTTTGAAATATTTGATGAATATCGACCCCTAAAAATGTATATCTTCGGTTGAAGAAATTGATCTGAAGATGAAGATTTGAATCGCGGAAAATCTGCGATGAAATTGATATTCCTCATGAAGATATTGAAATTGAGTAATTCGGTGTTTCCTGAAGAAAATCATTCTAAAGACTTTGAAGCATGAAGATTTACTCTTTCTGTTTTGCTTTCTTCACACTTGAGTAATAGGAACACCGTACTGTTAAAGGGGGTTGAGGTAAAACATTGGAATGAATTTCCTCATGATGCTCAACCCAAGCCTAATCCTACCAAAATCTTCAAGTGAGGAATATGAGTGACATTAGGACTCTCATAGTTGAGGGTCCCGACCGTTTTGATAGCCACGCCACATCATTGGTCTTATCCACACCAACGGTCAAATTATTTAAGGGCATTAGTGTCAAATCATGTCGGTATGCTCCCGGGCTATAAATAGCCGCCCCCCACAACCATTAGCTGGTTGGCTGCTCCGTTAGAAACTGACACTTGTCATAAGAGCAACCCAATTCCTCAGAGTCTTCAAGAGTAATTCATCAGTGAGGAAATACCCCAAACACCAAACCACAAACCGAGAACCAAGTGATTGAGCATCACTGAAGAAGTTGTTCCTGTGTGGGACTGAAGCCTTTTACCTTTGAGGACTGTGCATCCTCCAGACGGTTAGGCGTCATGGTCTAGAGGAATCCAGCAGTCAATTGTGGATCGCCGGGTGACCAAGTTTGTGAGGGTTTGGAAGTCTGCCCTGAAGACTTACCACGAGTGTTGGGCGAGGACTGTGTGTTCTTAGCCCAAGGAGAATACGGTAGGGACTGTGTGTCTTTTGGTTTCAGTACCAAGCCGCTCCAAACCAGATGTACAACTGTCACAACAGTTGGAACTGGGTCATCAACTGCTGTCTTCGCTGTGAAATGGGTTCTAATTCCTCAACTCTTTATATTCCTCAGATTATGTGTTAATGATTTTCACTATCACTGTTTGAAGAATTTGCTGTAGACTTTCTCTGAAATTCCTCAACCCCAAATTCTTCACGCAAGTTAATCCTCATATGTTTTATGCGTGCGTGCTTACTATGCAATCTATTTTCACATTCCTCATGCTGAAAAACTGATGTAGTGAAACTTTGCACTCCCGATCCTTTACTGTTTCCGCTGTAAGTTAGTCATCAGTGAGGAATTTCCTCAAAAGGAATTTCCTTAGTGATGAAATTCTAAAAATCTCCTATTCACTCCCCCTCTAGTCGATATAACACACTTTCACAATCCTCCGCCTGAGGAACTCCCTCGTGACTAGCGCGGTGGTCACCTCCAATCTCCCCCGCACCAGCAACAACCATGAGTCATCGAGCCGCACATGCTGCCACCTGGGGCTCGACATCTCCCGAGGGGACGGGGTCAGTAGTAGGGGTAGTACCACCGTACGTCAACGAACACCCATTGTCACTTAAAACCTTTGGCGAAGTGATCGATCTTCATATTGGTGCACTCGCCCGCCATTTCATCCACGGCCTGGAAGGATGCGCACCAGGAGTGTTGGTCGGGTGTGGTCAACTGGATGGAGAAGAAGTGTCGAAACAGCGCCACCGAGGGATGAACGCCAAGAAAGGCCTCACAGAGGAAGGCGAAAGACGAGAGGAGGAGAACAGGCGTCGGATCAAGATGTAGCGCATGGATTTCATAATGCACGAGCACGGCATTGATGAACTCCGAGAATGGGGGAAGCAAGCCGGAGAAGTGTTCTGGTAGACAAAGGGCAATGGAGGTTGCTCATAGCTTGGTGAAGGGGGCCAAAGACGACAAGATTTTGGTTGGCCCACATTCGCTCGTGCTGGCTGTGAACATGGGGGGAATCTTATCGAGCTATTCACGATCAGCACCGTGGACCTACCCAAGGCGGGTTCCGGTGCCTGGCGCCCTTCTTCCGCTCCCATTCCCTTGCCCTCCTTGCTAGGGGACCTGCGGCGGCACTATGAGAGAAGGGGCGACGGTCACTCGACACATGGGAATAATATTATGCAAGAAGGAAGACACAAGGAGGCGGCACAAGCCAAGGAAGAGCAATGACGGACCAACAGTGCACGTAGGTTTTATGCCTGATTAGGGCAGTTACTGAGGCGACTTGGGGAGCAGCAAGGATGTCCATGACTGGTCGGGTGGCACGCATCGCGCCTGGCCCGTAGGCGGTTGGGCCCCACCTTGTTTTGCCCCTCGCCAGGAGGAGTCATGCATAATGTGGGCCCCAAGGCCACTCTCAGGTCCCTAGGACCGGGGGTGCTCAAGCCCATCGGCATGCGGCCCTAGGCGTAGCACATCTGTTCAAGCCTGGCTCGGCCATCTGCGGGCTAAACAAGGAAGACCCTCTTGAGGGGCCTAGCCCCATGTGGGGAGCGTCTAAGGATCATCGCCGAGGACCACGAGAAGGCGCTTTCAACGAGGGCACACCCTAAAGCTACCCACGAGGCCCTCGCGAGGCGGACTCGCAGACGGCAGCCTGACAAGGCCCCATGGTCGTACGCCCCGTGTGGGTGATGCAAGTTACACACACAGCAAAGCGGTGCCAGCACGCATGGACAACAAGGATTTCCACTTTCGTGCCATGGAAGCGAAGCCAGCTGGCGGGCCCCGAAGCATCAATCATAGGTTTCCTGATCGGTGCAAAAGGACCAATGCTAGTGCCTCGGCAGGAGAGAGGTCACCCCAGAGCCCACTAGCGCATCACGAAGAAAGGCCTTTGCACGCGAAGACGACCTTTTCAGGGCTGACTACAGTCCTGTCCGCTTTCAAAATGGCTGTTGTGGCGACCCTTCCCATCGGGTGTGTTTTTGGGGGAAGATGACCGGGTCTAGAATAAAAGAGAGGCCGAGCCTCTGTAGCAGGGATCCGATCCCCATTATCTCCAATTGGGAAAGAACCCGCCTTTGTACTCGTCTTCTACCCTAAGCAATCCAGACAAGTAGGAGTAGGGTTTTACACCACAAGGTGGCCCGAACCTGGGTAAACTGCTCATGTGTTCTTGCTCGCCTTCCTTAGCTTGAGTTGCCGAAGAGTCGCCATGAAGTTGAGAGAAAGAATAGGGTTGGAGAGCGAGCGCACCGAGAGTTTGAACCTTTTTTGGGTCTGTGGAGCTCCGATTCTGACATTTATTATTAATTCAGATATGTGTTGATATTATAAGATGTTAAACTTCTTATTCATCTAACAAATAAAAAAGGCATGGGGATGATGTGTGAGCATTTCTATTGCTCGTTGAAATCCTTGTGTTGTTTTGAGTCAGAGTCATGCGATGGTTAACTCCTAGCAACCCGCTCCCTCGAGGCATGCGAGTAGTACTTTGCTTTGTGATAAAACTAATAAAACTTTTCAATAAGTATATGAGTTATTCATGACTAATATGACACTATAAACATACACACTCTCACCTCCTCAGATTTGCTAGCCTCTTCGGTAACGTGCATCGCCTGTTCTCACCTTGAGGATCGATGCAACTTTCGATGGTGCATCCAAATACCGTGACATGACACGCTCTGTTGCACATAAAACTTTTTTATATCCTCCTCATGACATCCACCATATGTACCTATCATGGCATTTCCCTATCCATTCAAGATATATTGCCATCCAAATGCCTTCGTCACTTCACATGACCAGTTCGTTCATCATCATAATGTTTTGCATGATCATATAGATCTGACATAGTATTTGTGGCAAAGCCACCGTTCATCATATTTTTAATACATGTCATGCTAGATCTTTGCACATCCTGGTACACTGCCAAAGGCATTAATTCAAAGTCGCATAGTCCTATCAATTTTCATATTGAGTTGTAAGTAAATAGCAGTGTGACGATAATCATTATTAGAGCATTGTCCCAGTGAGAAAACATAAATGGTGGAGGCAAAATGATCCCACCATAAAAAATGAATGAGAGAAAAAGAGAGAAGGGACTTTGCTATTATCCTTTACCACACTTGTGCCTCAAAGTGGCACCTTGTTCTTAATATAGAGAGTCTTATGTTATATCGTTCATATGCTAGTGGGAATCACTTTTTCATGAACTTGGCTTGTATATTCCGATGATGGGCCTCCTCAAATGCCTGAGGTTTTCATGAAAAAGCAAGTTGGATGCACACCCCACTTAGCTTCAGTGGATCTTTCATACATTTATAGCTCTTGTGCATCATTTACATAGAAATCCCTACTCCTCGCATTAATATATTTTGACAGGCATGTCCATAGCTCGTTGGTATGCCTAGTTGACGTGAGACTAGCTTCTCCACTTTTACCCCTTTGAAAGCTATCATCGTATTATATTCCACCTTTATGTTGGAGACATGCCCTAGAGGCAATCATGTATGATGATATTTCCTATGTGTTTATGAATGAAGATAATCCATGGACATTATCAGTGATGTGTATTAACAAGTATGTGACTTGTTTGTGAGACTATACATTGTATGATAATTGTCCTAAATGGTCCCTAGTCGAAAGAGTTGTGTGGACGTGCAACCACCTAGACTCGCGTATGATACGGTGGATGGTCCAGTCTCACTGACCATGTAGCATTGGATGCTAGCCGGATAACATGGACTCAGAACGATATGGTCGGATTCGATGTAGTTGGATCCGAGTCGAGATAAGTTCTGAGTTGGATAGATCCAACTATGAGACGCTGTGATAGGTCATTTTTGAGTCTCTAGTACGACATACATCCTAAGACCTGAGCTGGCGCATGTACTCGGGATGGTGACAAACTTTCTTTGGTGTAGGATGGAAAGCATGTCTAGAGAGGGGGGGTGATTAGACTACTTGAAAAAATAAAAAGTTAGCCTTTTCCCAATTTTAGTTGTTGGCCAATTTTAGCAATTATGGAGATACAAGTACACCCAACACATGCAATTCTAAAAGTATAGTAGAGGAATGTAAAACATGCAAATGTAAAGTAAAGGAGTAAGGTAGGGAGATCAAACGCAAGAGGTTGACTCGACAATTTTTATAATGGTTCCGATAGGTGGCGCTATCGTACGTCCATGTTAGTAAAGACTTCAACCCACGAAGGGTAACGACTGAGAGAGTCCATGGAGGGATCCACCCACAAGGGGACCATGAAGAAGCGGCCTTGTCTATTCCACCACGGCTTCGGTCCACGCATGCCTAGCCTCACTCACGGTAGATCTTCACGAAGTAGGCGATCTCCTTGCCCTTACAAACATCGTGGTTCAACTCCACAACACGAAGTAGGAGGCTCCCAAGTGACACCTAACCAATCTCGGAGGCACCACCCTCCAAAAGGTAATAGATGTGGTAGAACGATGAACTCCTTGCTCTTGTGCTTGTAAAGACAGTCCCCTCAACACAAAATCACTCTCTCTGAGAATAGGCATGGGTACGCGAGATTGATTTGGTGGAAAGCAACTTGGGTAGGCTAAAGATCAAGTTTCATATGATTGGATTGGAATATCTTGGTCTCAACTCATGAGTAGGTGGCTCTCTCTGAGAAAAATGGATCTGGCAATGAAGTGTGTGTTCCGAGTGGTTCCTCTATGAATGAGAGGCAGGTGGAGGGGTATATATATGTTGTCCCCAAAATCCAAGTGTTACTCCTAAAGTGGTCAACTCGGTGACACCGAAGTCATGAACTCGGTGGTAACGACTTGCACTAAAGGCAGCAACTTTTGAATCTTGGTGAAACCGATATACACAAGTCGGTGGCATCGAAAAGGTGGCTAACATTTAGGTGACACAATTCGGTGACACCGATACTCAAACTTGAAAATTCCGATTTTGTGTATCGAGGCAACAGAAAGTTGGTCACCTGAACTCGGTAGCACCAACATGGTTTCGGTTGCACCGGTTTGGTGGGTTTGACTAGGGTTCTATCTGGGATGAAACTTGGTAGTGCCGAATCTAAAAACATGGTGGCACTGAACTTGAGTGTGTGGATTTGGACACAATAGTTATGTGGGAAAAATGAGTGTGTATTTTGGTGGCTATCTCTGAGCACTTGAGCAACCAGTTCACTTTAATACCTCACCCCCGTTTAATAGTATTAGCTTTCGTATGGACCCAAAAGTGATTTATCACAAATATAATATGAAGAGTCTTCTAGCTTGAAGCTTGAGCCAATCTTATTTCTTTCCTTGCATCAAGGGGCATCTCCACATAAGCCTTTAGCCAAAGCATCTTTTGTACTTTTCTGAAATGTACTTGGATAAACATATTAGTCCAATGATGCATATGTTGTGATCAATGCTGAATACCACCCTAGGGAGCAATTGTGCTTTCAATCTCCCTGTTTTTGGTAATTTATGACAACATATAGATCAAAGCTTCAACAAAAGACATAGTCAATGATTACCATCGACGCTTTCAGAAGTATGTGAAAAGAAAGAGCTGCCCCTAAATTTGTGCATTATTTATAATTTGTGTTTTAATGCAAATGCACAATCAATTATGATCATGGGTCACTCTTCCAGGTCACATACAACTTGGTGGTGCGCATATATGATAAGAATGAATAGTAATGCACATGACACCAAAACGATAAGTTCATGATTATCACATAGATAGCTAAAAGATAACAGCGTAGCATCAACAAGCAGAGCTATCGTTGAAACGAACACCTATGGGACCCAAGGATCCCTTGTGGTTCGGTGGGGGGAGAGAGTTGCACCAAGAGAACACGTAATCAGATGCGGGGGAGATTTACCCAGGTTCACGCCGCTCGGAACCGTAATACCCTACTCCTGCTTTGTGTGTATTGAATGTGTGTGGGAAGCTATGCCGGCTTCGGGGTGGCTAGCTATGGAATGACTATGTGTGTAAGTTCAAAATGACTAAGTGTTTAAGTGCATGCCCTGTGCCTCCTTTTATAGGTCAAAGGGGTCACCAATAGTGGTAGCACAGGACACCCACGGGGTGCACAATGAAACAACACACCCATAGGGCGTACGGCTAGGTACAGTGTCCCTGGTGCCCAGACAGGCGCATTGAGTGTTTCGTCAGGTGTCCCAGACCCTGTGTGCCATAGGGCAAGGATGCGTGCCATCTCCACTATACTACCGTAGAAGTCGCTCGCAACGTATCCTGGCAGGTCGACACGTATCGACGACGGCTGGTCGTTGCGCTCGAGTGGGATCTTGTCGGGGACGTGTCTTGTCGGGGCTTCGCTAGCTCCCACCCTCGCAAGTATCTTGCCGGGGCTTCACTAGCTCCCACCCTGGCAAGGATGTTGCCGGGACTCCTGCCTTCGGTCATCAGTCTTGTCGGAATCCCCCCTAGCACATCCTCGACGACGGTGCGGCACTCCGGGGAGGTGCGCTTGCTGGAGTGGGTGCCACAGGTCTTGCCGGGGCTTCGCTAGGTCCCCCAGGAAGGATCTTGCCGGGATCCCTCCTTCGGGCTTCAGTGTTCTCGCTCGTTCACTTGAGCATCTTCTCGATAGCTTCGTACCTACTTTCTGCTGTTCCCGGCAGGCCTTGCCGCAGGCGTGTGTAGGATCGAAAGTATGTCTACAGGGGGGGTGATAAGACTACTTAACAAGATATTTTTTTGCCTTTTCCCAATTTTACTTGAGAGGAAACTAAGGCAGTTATGAAAAGTCAAATACACCCTACACATAAAGTTCTAATAGTATAGCAGCGGAAGGTAAACATGCAAGTGTAAATATAGGAGTAAGGAAGGGAGATGAAACACATAGGGTTGACATGGCGATTTTTGGCATGGTTCCAATAGGTGGAGCTATCGTACGTCCATGTTAGTGGAAACTTCAATCCGCAGAGGGTTACATCTACGAGAGTCCACAGAGGGCTCCACCGACGGAGGGTCCACAAAGAAGCGGCCTTGTCTATCCCACCGCGGCTTCCGTCCACGGAGGACTAGCCTTACTCATAGTAGATCTTCACGAAGTAGGCGATCTACTTGCCCTTACAAACAGCTTGGTTCAACTCCACAACCCGAAGTAGGAGGCTCCCGAGCGACACCTAACGAATCTAGGAGGCACCACCCTCCAAAAGGTAATATTGTGGTACATCAATGAACTCCTTGCTCTTGTGCTTCTAAAGATAGTCTCCTCAACACAAATGTCTCTCTCACATAATATGCTTGGGTAGGAGAGGTTGATTTGGTGGAAAGCATTTTGCGGAGACTAGAGATCAAGTTTCAAATGATTGGATTGGAATATCTTGGTCTCAACACATGAGTAGGTCTGGTTCTTTCTCAGAAAATGGATCCGGAAATGAACTGTGTGTCCCGACTGCTTCTCCAACAAATGATAGGTGGGTGAAGGGGTATATATAGGCAGGAGACAAAATCCAACCGTTACACACAAAAGAGCAAACTCGGTGACACCGAAGTGGACAACTCGGTGGTACCGATTAGCACTAAAATGGTGAACTTTTGAATGACGGTGACACCGATATATAGAACTCGGTGGCACTGGAAAGGTGACTAACGGTCAGATGGACAAACTCGGTGCCACTGATACTCAAACTCAGAAATTCCTATTTTGTGTATCTTGGCAACAGAATGTTGGTCACACTGAACTCGGTAGCACCGATGCAGTTTCGGTTGCACCGATTTGGTGGGAATGGCTAGGGTTTTGTCTTAGGTTCAAACTCAGTGGGTCCGATGTGGCAATGTTGGTGACACCAAATTTGTGAATGTGGCACTTGTCAGAGTGGATACGTGGGGAAAATGACTGGGTGTTTTGGTGGCTAACTTTGAGCATTTGAGAAATCAGTTCATTTTACTACCTCACCCCATTTTAATAGTATTGGCTTTCCTATGGACTCAAAAATGATTTCTCACAAATAGCAAATGAAATCTTCTAGCTTGAAGCTTGAGCCAATATTATTCCTTTCTTGCATAGATGGGCATCCCCACATAAACCTTAGGCCATAGCATCTTTTGAACTTTTCTGAAATATACTTGGAAAACACATTAGTCCAATGATGTATTTGTTGTGCTCAATTATCAAAACCACCCTAGGGAGTAAATGTCCTTTCAATCTCCTCCTTTTTGGTAATTGATGAAAATATATAGATCAAAGCTGATATAATCAATGATTAGCATCGACGCTTTGAGAAGTATGTGACAAGCAAGAGCTCCCCCTAAATTTGTGCATTATTTAAAATTTGCGTTTGAATGCAAATACACAATCGATTAGGATCATGGGTTACTCTTCCATGTCACATACATCTTGGTGGTGCGTAAAAGTAAAAATAATGCATATGACACCAACAAGATAAGTGAGTGATCATCACATGGATAGTTAAAAGATAATATTGTAGCATCACACAAGATAAAGCGTATGATCACACACAGATAGGATAAAGTCATCCAACAAACAAAGTTTTTAAAACCAAACGAGAGTAAATAAAGTCAAAAGATCTCTCTCACATGAAGTCTATGATCTATACATGTCTCCCCCTTTGGCAACAAGTTACCAAAAAGTTCAAAAGTATAGAACTACTCATCTCTTTGGGCAGCTGATGATGGAGTCGATAGAAGGGCGTCTGCGAAGACTTCTGCTAACGTCCCTGGAGCTGGAGGAGTTGATACTGAAGGAGATTGAGCTGGAGTTGGTGCTGAAGGTGCTGAAGCTTGTGCTAAAGATGTTTGTCGACTCTCCGGAGCAGGAACAACAACTGACCGAGGCGTGGTGCTGGACTGTGTAGTAGTGGGAGGAGGAGACTCATCCTCATCATCATCATCTTCATCTTCATCCTCTGAGTGTGGAATCTCCACACATTCAACTTCATGTTGGAGCTGTATGACAATGGTGGTCAACTCAGTTACCTTCATATCCATGTTGTGGAATTTTGTTTCCACAACTCTCTCAAGCCTCATCTGATTTTGCATAATCTCCTGAATGTTCTTGTCCATGCCTTGGACAGTGCTTACTAGAAATTCCATTTGCTTAGCTACTTATGCTATTACTACTAAAGCAACGTCCTAGCAATATAGTAAACGCATCTGCAAACACAAAAATGTTAGTTTAAAGACAACCATATGGCTCCTGTCGGTTGCCGTACCATCGACGTGCAAGTCGATATTAACTATTACAACATGATTATCTCATACATCCAATATATCACTTCACGTCATTAGCCATATCATATCACAAGCATACCCTGCAAAAACAAGTTAGACGTCCTCTAATTATTGTTGCATGTTTTACGTGGCCTCACGCAAAGGACAAATACGGACCTGTTGTTGGCCTGCCCGTTGTTTCTATCAAGATAGGAGATCACCGGTACCATGGTCTATGTGATATGGGAGCTAGTGTTAGTGCAATACCCCGTTCTCTATATGATGAAATCAAAGATGAGATTGCACCTGCTAAGCTAGAACCCATTGATGTCACTATTACGCTAGCTAATAGAGACACTATCTGCCCTCTGGGAATTGTGAGAGACATAGAAGTCTTGTGTGGTAAGACGAAGTATCCTACTGATTTCCTCGTCCTTTGTACTGCACAAGATAGCTTTTGTACCATCATATTTGGTAGACCCTTTCTCAACACTGTCAATGCTCAAATTGATTGCATTAAGCAGACTGTCACAGTCAGTTTTGAGGGTGTGTATCATGAATTTAACTTCTCCAAGTTTGGAAGACAACCCCATGAAAGAGAGTCGTCTGGTAGAGATGAAATTATTCCTCTTGCCTCTATTGTCGTACCTCCTACGGATCCTTTAGAGCAATATCTGCTTGAGCATGAAAATGATATGCATATGGAGGAGAGAGATGAGATAGATAAAATTGTCTTAGAACAATATCCTATTCTCAAGAATAATCGGCCTGTTGAACTGCTTGGGGATCCTCCCCCACGAAAGGGTGATCCTGTGTTCGAGCTTAAATAGTTGCCTGATACTCTTAAGTATGCCTATCTTGATGTGAAGGAGATATATCCTGTCATTATTAGTGTCCTCCTCTCAGATCACGAAGAGAAGAAGTTACTAAGAACTCTGAGGAAGCACCGTGCTGCTATTGGATATACTCTTGATGATCTTAAGGGTATTAGTCCTACTCTATGTCAGCACAAGATTAAAACCGATCCTGACTTTAAACCAGTTGCTGATCATCAAAGGAGATTGAATCCTGAGATGAAGGAGGTCGTTAGAAAAGAAAAACTAAAGCTTCTGGAAGCAGGAATCATTTATCATGTTGCTCATAGTGATTGGGTAAGTCCAGTACATTGCGTACCTAAGAAGGGAGTTATCACCGTCGTTCCTAATGATAAGGATGAACTAATCCCACAAAGGATTATTACCGGCTATAGAATGGTGATAGACTTCCGGAAACTGAACACGACAACTAGGAAAGATCATTATCCTTTGACGTTTATCGACCAAATGCTAGAAAGGCTATCAAAACACACACACTTCTGCTTTCTAGACAGTTATTCAGTTTTCTCGCAAATAACTGTTGCACAATCTGATCAAGAGAAAACCACTCATCTGCCCTTTCGGTACCTTTGCCTATAGACGTATGCCTTTTGGCTTATGCAATGCACCTGCCACCTTCCAAAGATGTATGATGGCTATATTCTCTGACTTTTGTGAAAAGATTGTCGAGGTTTTCGTGGATGACTTCTCTGTTTACGGGTCTTCCTTTGATGATTGCCTCAGCAACCTTGATCGAGTCTTACAGAGATGCGAAGAAACCAACCTCGTCTTGACTTGGGAGAAGTTCCACTTTATGGTTAATGAAGGTATCGTCTTAGGACACAAAATATCTGAAAGAGGCATTGAAGTTGATAAGGCTAAGGTTGATGCAACTGAGGAAATGCCTTGCCCCACAAATATCAGAGGTATACGAAGTTTCCAGGGTCATGCTGGTTTCTATAGAAGGTTCATTAAAGACTTCTCTAAGATTTCTAGGCCTCTTACCAACCTCTTGTAGAAGGATGTTCCTTTTGATTTTGATGAGGATTGTGAGGAAGCTTTCGAAATACTTAAGAAGGCTTTGATAACCGCACCTATTGTTCAACCACCTGACTGGAACTTGCCCTTTGAAATCATGTGCGATGCTAGTGATTATATTGTTGGTGCTGTTCTAGGACAAAGAGTTGACAAGAAGTTGAATGTTATTCACTATGCTAGTAAAACTCTAGACAGTGCCCAAAGAAACTATGCCACTACGGAAAAGGAATTTTTAGCAGTCGTGTTTGCATGTGAAAAGTTCAGATCTTATATAGTTTACTCCAAAGTCACTATTCACTATGATCATGCTGCTATTAAGTACCTTATGGAGAAGAAGGACGCTAAGCCTAGGCTGATCAGATGGGTTCTCCTGCTATAGAATTTGATTTGCACGTCGTTGACCGAAAGGGTGCTGATAACCCTGTAGAAGATAACTTGTCTAGGCTAGAGAATGTCCTTGATGACCCACTACCTACTGATGACAGCTTTCCTGATGAGCAACTAAATGTCATCCGCACTTCACATAGTGCACCGTGGTATGCCGATTATGCAAATTATATCGTAGCCAAATACATACCACCCAGTTTCACCTATCAGCAAAAGAAGAAATTCTTCTTTGATTTGAGACACTACTTTTGGGATGATCCTCACCTTTATAAGGAAGGAGTAGATGGTGTTATTAGACGTTGTGTGCCTGAACATGAACAGCGACAGATCTTGCAGAAGTGTCATTCTGAAGCCTACGGAGGACACCACGCTGGAGATAGAACTGCCCATAAGGTATTGCAATCAGGTTTCTATTGGCCCACTCTCTTCAAGGATGCCCGTAAGTTTGTCTTGTCTTGTGACGAATGCCAAAGAATAGGGAATATCAGTAAGCATCAGGAAATGCCTATGAACTATTCACTTGTCATTGAACCATTTGATGTCTGGGGCTTTGATTATATGGGACCCTTCCTGAGTTCCAATGGGTACACTCACATCTTAGTTGATGTGGATTACGTTACTAAGTGGGTATAAGCTATCCCCACTAAAAATGCTGATGACCACACCTCTATTAAGATGCTTAAAGAAGTCATATTCCCAAGATTTGGAGTCCCTAGATATTTGATGACTGATGGCGGTTCACACTTCATTCATGGTGTTTTCCTCAAGATGCTCGCTAAGTATGATGTCAACCATAGAGTTGCATCTCCTTATCATGCTCAGTCTAGTGGTCAAGTGGAGTTGAGTAATAGGGAGATCAAGTTGATCCTACAAAAGACCGTCAATAGATCTCGAAAGAATTGGTCTGGCAAACTTGACGATGCACTATGGGCTTGTAGGACTACTTATAAGAATCCCATGGGCATGTCACCATATAAAATGGTTTACGGTAAGGCCTGTCATTTACCTCTTGATCTAGAACACAAAGCTTATTGGGCAATCAAAGAGCTGAACTTTGATTTCAAACTTGCCAGTGAGAAGCGGTTGTTTGATATCAGCTCCTTAGATGAATGGAGAGCCCAGGCATATGAGAATGCCAAGTTGTTCAAGGAAAAGGTTAAGAGATGGCATGACAAACGAATACAGAAACGAGAGTTCAATGTAGGTGATAATGTCTTGCTATACAATTCTCGTTTGAGATTCTTTGCAGGCAAGCTTCTCTCTAAATGGGAAGGTCCCTATATTATCGAGGAAGTATATTGTTCCGGTGCCATCAAAATCAATAACACGGAAGGAAATTTTCCTAGAGTGGTAAATGGGCAAAGAATCAAGCATTACATCTCTAGTACTCCCATAAATGTTGAGACCAATATCATCAATGTCATAACTCTAGAGGAGTACATAAGGGATGTTTATCAGCCTATTTCAGACCCTGAAAACGAAGAGGTATCTGTTTCGGTAAGAATTTGGACTCCGATGCTTTTCCAATAGGAAATTTCCTCCGTTTTGGAATTTTTGGAAAATTAGAAAAATAAAAAGTAGTCCGGAGAGCGAACGAGGCAGCCACAAGCCCGGCCATCGCCCCCTACCCCCTGGTGGCGGAGGGCAAGCTTGTGGGCACCTCGTGTGCCTCCCGGACTCCGTTTTCTTGCGGAGCACTCCTTCTGGTCCAGAAAAAATCAATATATACACGTCTGAAGGTTTTGATCTCCGTATCGCGCAGTTTTCCTCTGTTTTCGTTTCGAGCTTGTTGTGCCGCAGATCTAGGTCAAGATGTCTTCTCAGGATTCACGGGGGGGAGCTATGTGGCTGACTACCTTGCTAACCCCAAGGTCTATGGGGACTTGGAACCATATGGCTGGACCACTGATGAGGAAGAGGACTATGAGCCCAAAGGGAAGGAGCAAACGAGTTCCGATGAAGAGGAGGCTCCTCTACCTCAACTTGCAAACACCCATGTGGAGTTCAAGAAGTCAAGCCTCCCTGACCATAGGAAGAAGCCTAAGACCTTGTTTATCCCTTCTCGTTTCTTGCAGGAGAGTAAGCAGGAACTTTGCCATAGAGTGTTGAAACTTGAGGAAGAAAATGATGATCTAAGGGAGCAAAACTTTTTGCTCAAGTGGAAATTAGAACAAGCTCAAGACTACTCCAACAACACCACCATCACCACCAAAGGAAGACAACTAAGCATTGGTATGGGCAATCCCCTTGGCTTCTGCCAAGCTTCGGGGAGTTTCCCTGGTATCGTATCACCTGTATATCTTTTGCTTTTTCCTGTGTTTTAGTTCTTTCCTTTTCAGTTTTTATTTTTTCTTTCAGAGGAATAAGTGTTTAGTTTCAGTCTTTTTCTTTTATCTCTCCCCGATGTATTCGAGCTTACGAGCTATGTAATAAAGAGTATCTTAGTCAAGGGCTTTGCTTTGTGCCATGATCAATAGTATGAAAAGAACGATAGCATGAAAAATCATGAGACGATCTTATGGAAAGTGATAACTTCACTTATGACATGTATGATGATTGAAACTTGTTGAGAATAAAACAACATAGACCTCAGTCATTGTTGCAATTAATAATTAGTAATAAGGAAAGAGAGGTTCACATATAAATATATCATCTTAGACACTTGTTACAATTGTGAACAATCACCAAACTATTACATGCTTAGGACTAGATGTTGGACAAGGAAGACAACATAATGAATTGTGGTACCATTTTGCATCATGCTTTCATGTTGATATTTATTGCTTTATGGGTTGTTATATTACTTGTGGTACCATATTTATGCCTTTTCTCTCTTATTTTGCAAGGATTATTTGAAGAGGGAGAATTCAGGCCGCTGGAACTCTAGACTGGAAAAGGAGCAAATCTTAGTCCACTATTCTGCACATCTCCAAATGCCCTGAAAAGTTACGTGGATTTTTTTGGGATTATATAAAAAATACTGGGCGAAAGAAGTACCGGAGGGGGGCTGCCAGGGCGCCACAAGCCTTGCGACTGCCACCCACTGGTGGCAGAGTGGGGGCTTGTGGGCTCCCTGACGGCCCACTAGCCCCCCTCTTTTGCTATATGAAGGGTTTTGGTCCAGAAAAATTCATTCTGGAGATTTTTCGTGGTTTCGCCGATGCCACGAGGCGGAACTTGAGCAGATACAATCTAGAGCTTCGGCAGGACGATCCTGTCGGGGAAACTTCCCTCCCGGAGGGGGAAACCGTCGCCATCGTCATCACCAACACTCCTCTCGTCGGAGGGGAGGCATCTTCATCAACATCTTCATCAGCACCATCTCCTCTCCAATCCCTAGTTCATGTCTTGTAACCAATCTTCGTCTCGCAACTCCGATTGGTACTTGTAAGGTTGCTAGTAGTGTTGATTACTCTTTGTAGTTGATGCTAGTTGGATTACTTGGTGGAAGAGTTTATGTTCAGATCCTTGATGCTATTCATTACACCTCTGATCATGATTATGATTATATTTTGTGAGTAGTTACTTTTGTTCCTGAGGACATGGGATAAGTCATGTTAATAATAGTCATGTGAATTTGATATTCGTTCGGTATTTTGATAGGCTGTATGTTGTCTTTTGCTCTAGTGGTGTTATGTGAACGTCGACTACATAACACTTCACCATATTTGGGCCTAGAGGAAGGCATTGGGGAGTAGTAAGTAGATGATGGGTTGCTGGAGTGAGAGAAGCTTAAACCCCAGTCTATGAGGGGCTGATTTGGATCCACTAGTTTAATGCTATGGTTAGACTTTGTCTTAATTCTTCTTTTGTAGCTGTGGATGCTTGCGAGAGAGGTTAATCATAAGTGGGAGGCTTGTCCAAGTAAGGGCAGTACCCAAGCGCCGGTCCACCCACATATCAAACTATCAAAGTAACGAACGCGAATCATATGAACATGATGAAACTAGCATGACAGAAATTCCCGTGTGTCCTCGGGAGCGTTTTTTCTCCTATAAGACTTTGTTCACGCTTGTCCCTTGCTACAAAAAGGGATTGGGCCACTTGCTGCATCGTTCCCACTACTTGTTACTTGTTACTTTTGGCTTGCTACGTTTCACCTCGCTACACAACACTTGTTACCGCTACTTTCAGTGCTTGCAGTTATTACCTTGTTGAAATCCTTTTATCAGAGCCTTCTACTCCTCCTTGGGTTCGACACTCTTACTTATCGAAAGGACTACGATTGATCCCCTATACTTGTGGTCATCAATCATCACGTGGTGTCTTGAAATGACGAACTGTAGCAACGGTGCATAGTCGGGGAGAACAAAATTTCGTCTTGAAATTTTAGTGAAAGATCACCTCATAATGCTACCGTCGTTCTAAGAAAAGTAAGGTGCATAAAAGGATTAACATCACATGCAATTCATAAGTGACATGATATGGCCATCATCATGTGCTTCTTGATCTCCATCACCAAAGCACCGACACGATCTTCTTATCACCAGCGCCACACCATGATCTCCATCAACGTGTCGCCATCGAGGTTGTCATGCTACTTATGCTATTACTACTAAAGCTACATCCTAGCAATATAGTAAACGCATCTGCAAACACAAACGTTAGTTTAAAGACAACCCTATGGCTTCTGTCGGTTGTCGTACCATCGACGTGCAAGTCGATATTAACTATTACAACATGATCATCTCATACATCCAATATATCACATCAAGTCATTGGCCATATCATATCACAAGCATACCCTGCAAAAACAAGTTAGACGTCCTCTAATTATTGTTGCATGTTTTACGTGGCTGCTATGGGTATCTAGTAGATCGCATCTTACTTACGCAAAAACCACAATGGAGATTGCAAATTGCTATTTAACCTCTCCAAGGACCGCCTCGGTCAAAACCAATTCAACTAAAGTTGAAGAAACCGACAGCCGCCAGTCATCTTTATGCAACGAGGTTGCATGTCAAGTGATGAAACCAGTCTTTCGTAAGCGTACGAATAATGTCGGTCCGGGCCGCTTCAATCCAACTATACCGCTGAATCGAGGTAATACTAAGGAGGGCAACAAATCGAACATCACTGTCCACAAAACCCTTTGTGTTCTACTCTAGACTACATCTATGCATGAACCAAGCACATGATGCCACTGTTGGGGAACGTCGCATGGGAAGCAAAAAATTTCCTTCATGCAAGAAGACCTATCATGGTGATGTCCATCTGCTACTGTGACAATAGACCTTCCCTGACAACGGCGCCAGGAATCCTACTGCTACGGGCTACGCCTTTAGGGACTTCCTTGGCAAATATGCAAAGTATTTCCCCGCGGCCTTGGAGCCTTGCATTGGTGTTCCCTTGAAGAGGAAAGGGTGATGTAGCACAGCGGCGGTAAGTATTTCCCTCAGTTTGAGAACCAAGGTATCGATCCAGTGGGAGGATCACGTCGAGTCACAAGTACCTGCACAAACACAAAGAGCTTCCACCCAATGCTATGTAGGGGTTGTCAATCCCTTATAGATTGTTTGCAAAGTGAGAACTGAAAGCAAAAAGTAAACAAAGCAAAGTAAAAGTGAAAGTGGAGACGATAGTTGTGAATAGACCCGGGGGCCGTAGTGTTCACTAGTGGCTTCTCTCATGAAAGCAAGTAGACGGTGGGTGAATGAATTACTGTCGAGCAATTGATAGAAATGCAAAAACTCGTGATGTTATCTATGGCAATGATTATATCTATAGGCATAACGTCCAAAACAAGTAGACCGATACTTTCTGCATCTACTACTATTACTCCACACGTCGACCGCTACCCAGCATGCATCTAGTGTATTAAGTTCATAAAAACAGAGTAACGCCTTAAGCAAGATGACATGATGTAGATGGACAATCTCATATCTATGATAAAAGCCCATCTTGTTACCCTTGATGGCAACAACACAATGCGTGCCTTGCTGCCCCTTCTGTCAATCGGAAAGGTTACCACACGGTATGAACCCAAAACCAAGCACTTCTCCCATTGCAAGAATCTTAGATCTAGTTGGCCAAACAAAACCCAAGACTCGGAGAGACTTACAAGGATATCAAATCATGCATATAAGAAATCAGCAAAGACTCAAATGTAATTCATAGATAATCTGATCACAAATCCACAATTCATCGGATCTCGACAAACACATCGCCAAAGAGGATTACATCGGATAGATCTCCATGAAGATCATGGAGAACTATGTATTGAAGATCCAAGAGAGAGAAGAAACCATCTAGCTACTAACTACGGACCCGTAGGTCTGAAGTGGACTAGTCACGAGTCATTGGAGAGGCGATGATGATGATGTAGAAGCCCTCCAACTCCAAAGTCCCCTCCTGCAGGGCACCAGGAAG
The DNA here is from genome assembly GCF_904849725.1 of Hordeum vulgare subsp. vulgare. Classification (NCBI taxonomy): domain Eukaryota; kingdom Viridiplantae; phylum Streptophyta; class Magnoliopsida; order Poales; family Poaceae; genus Hordeum; species Hordeum vulgare. The sequence continues at coordinate 349,307,566 of NC_058519.1, read as the reverse complement.
GGTCTCCAGATGAGATCTTGCGGAAGCGGAAGCTTGCGGCGGCGGGAAAGTGTTTTCGTGGATGCCCTGATTTTTTCTGGGATTTTAGGGAATTTATAGGCGAAAGAGCTTGGGCAGGGGAGCTCCAGGGGGGCACAAGCCTGGTAGCCGCCGCCCCCCTGGTGGCAGCTACAGGGCTTGTGGGCCCCCTGTGGCGCTCCTGCCTTGGCCCTCAAGTCCCCCGATCTTCTTGTGTTCTGGAAAATTTTATTTCGGGGATTTTATTCCGTTTCGACTCCGTTCCAAAAACAGATCTGAAAAGAGTCAAAAACACAGAAAAAACAGGAAATGGCACTTGGCACTGAATTAATAAGTTAGTCCCAAAAAAGATAGAAAAGGTACATAAAACATCCAAAGTTGACAAGATAACAGCATGAAACCATAAAAAATTATAGGTACGTTTCACACGTATCAAGCATCCCCAAGCTTAACTCCTGCTCGTCCTCGAGTAGGGAAGTGATAAAGAATTAATTTTTGATGCTTTCATGCTACCTAGCATAGATGTCCTTTGTAACTCCTCTAATGTGACGTGAATGTTCAGATCCATTAGATTCAAAACAGTAGTTTGCTATTGATGTGGAGACAATGATACTTCAAGCAAACTAGCAAGGTAATCATGAACTTTCAAAATAACGAGGCCAAAAGAAAGTTATCCCTACAAAATCATATAGTCTGGCTATGCTCTATCATCCTTTCACAATGAATTTAAATCATGCACAACCCCGGTATTGTCCAAGTAATTGTTTTCACACCTTTACTTTCTCAAACTTTTTCAACTCTCACGCAATACATGAGCGTGATCCATGGTTTTAGCAATAAAAGTGAAATGGAGTGTGGTGGAGGTTGCAAGACAAACAAGGAGAAGATGGTAACATTAACTAGGCATATCAATGAGCTATGGAGATGCTCATCAATAGATACCAATGTGAATGAGTAGGGATTGCCATACAAATGATGCACTAGAGCTAAGAGTATGTGAAAGCTCTTAAAGAAAACTAGTGGGTGTGAATCCAACTTGCTTGCTCACGAAGACCTAAGGCAAATTTGAGGAAGCCTATCATTGGAATATACAAGCCAAGTTATATAATGAAAAATTCCCACAAGCTATATGGTGGTGACAAACCGAGAGACTCTCATTCATCAAGATCGTGGTGCTTAATAAGCACAAGTGTGGAAGGATAGTAGCATTGTCCCTTCTCTCTTTTTCTCTCATTTTTTGGTGGGCTCTTTGGCCTCTTTATATATATATATATATATATATATATATATATATATATATATATATATATATATATATATATATTTGGTGGGCATATTTGGCCTCTTTTATTTCCTCACATGGGACAATGCTCCAGCAATGATGATCATCACACTTACAACTCAAAACTTAGAGCAATGATGACTCTATATGGAATGCCTTCGGTAGTGTACCATGACAATGATCTAGCATGGCATAGACATTAATGGAAACATCATGCTAGCCATCTTACGATCATGTAATGGCAATGTAGAAGTTGTGCCACATGTCATGGTGGTAGTTGCATGGCAATATATCTTGGAATGGCTTTGAAAAAGCCATAGTAAGTAGGTATGGTGGCTGTTTTGAGGGAGGCTAATGGTGGGTTTTGTGCACCGACAAAAGTTGCACGGCACTAAAGAAGCTAGTGATGGTGGAAGGTGAAAGTGCATCTAAACCATGGACTCAACATTAGTCATGAAGAACTCATATACTTGTTGCAAAAGTTTTAGTAGTAATCGAAACAAAGCATTCAACGCATACTCCTAGGGGAAGGGTTGGTAGGTATAAACCATCGCGCGATCCCGACCGCCACACAAAGGATGACAAGCAATAGACTAATCATGCTCAGACTTCATCACATAGCGGGTCACCATACGTGCATGCTACGGGAATCAATAACTTCAACACAAGTATTTCTAGATCCACAACACCATACTAACATGACTTATATATTACCACAACCACAACTCAAACCTAATTGAGAGGAATCAAACTTCTCTAACTATTCAATGCACATGAATGTGGAAGTTTTCATATCCCTTTGGATAACTACCCCTTTTGAGACTACTATCATAGAATAGGTCAACTACCAAGCCACACGCTTCCGTGCTCTAAAAGATATAAGTGAAGCACACAGAGCAAAATCAACTAGCTCAAAAGATATAAGTGAAGCACATGTGAGCTGAACTGTCTAACCAAACGATATAAGTGAAACTCGACAAAATCACGGTGAGTGCATGTCTCTCTCTCTAGGTGTGCAGCAAGGAAGATTGTGACACAACAAAAATAAAAGACTCCTACGATATAAGACGCTCCAAGCAGAACACATAACATGTGGTGAATAAAAATATAGCCCCAAGTAATGTTACCGATGGATTGAAGACGAAAGAGGGGATGCCTTCCCAGGGCATCCCCAAGATTAGGCTTTTACGGCATCCTTGAATCAACTTGGGGTGCCTTGTTCATCCCCAAGCTTGAGCTCTTGCCGCTCTTTATCTCTTTGTCCATAAGAACTTCACCCAAAACATGAAAACTTCACAACACGAAACTTAAACAAAAACTCGTGATATCATTAGTATAAGAAAGCAAACCACCACTTCCTTAGGTACTGTAGCAAACTTAAATTCTACTTATGTTGATGTTGGGTTACTGTATTTTCAATCTTCCATGGCTAATACCCCCCGATACTATCCATAGTTTCATCAAAATAAGCAACCAACTCAACAAAAACAGAATTTGTTAACAGCAGGCCAGTGTGTAGCCATCTATATACTTCGTATACTTATGGTACTTCAAAATTCTGAACAATTACGACAGTCTGAAGCATTTGCGTAGCAATTAGCACAAAAAAATCAACTCAAAAGCTCTTACAGAAAAAAAATGAAAATTCTTTTCGTGAGGAGAAAGTTTCTGTCTTTTCCAGCATGACCAAACGATCATCCCCAAGACTAATCATAACGGTTTTACTTGGCACAAACCCAAAAAGAAACACAAAAAACACAATCATAACAGAATTATGAAAGTGTGGACAACACAAAAAAATAAATAAAAATGATAGATTCGTTGGGTTGCCTCCCAACAAGCGCTATTGTTTAACGCCCTTAGCTAGGCAAAAGGTGATGGAATCACGTATAGTCATCTTTGGTGCTCAAACCATAAGTAGCCCTCATCATAGATTCATAAGGCAATATTATTTTCTTTCTAGGAAAATGCTCCATGCCCTTCTTTAGAGGAAATTGAAATCTAATATTCCCTTCCTTCATATCGATGATAGCACCAATAGTCCTTAGGAAAGGTCTACCAAGAATAATGGGACATGAAGGATTGCAATCTAGGTCAAGTACAATGAAATCCACGGGTACATAGTTCTTATTTGCAACAATAAGAACATCATCGATCCTTCCCATGGGTTTCTTGACAGTAGAATCCGCAAGATGCAAATTAAGATAACACTCTTCAATCTCATGAAAACCAAGAATAACACATAAAGACTTTGGAATCGCGGAAACACTAGCACCCAAATCACACAAAGCATTGCATTCATAGTTTTTGATTTTGATTTTGATAGTAGGTTCCCACTCATCATGAAGTTTTCTAGGTATAGAGACTTCTAATTCGAGTTTCTCTTCAAGATATTTCATCATAGCATCTACGATATGTGCGGTAAAGCCTTTGCTTTGGCTATAAGCATGTGGAGAGTTTGCAAAGGATTGCATCAAAGAAATGCATTCAAACAAGGAGCAACTATCATAATTGAATTCCTTGAAATCCAAAGTGGGAGTTTCATTACTACCCAATATTTTGATTTCTTCTACTCCACTCTCCACACCTTTATCATAAAGATAGGTGGACTCCGAGTCATTGGGGTGTTTTTCAACCAAAGTGGATTCATATCCAGCCCCTTCATCAGTAGGTTTGACACGCGAAAACAAAGATTCAAGAGGAGTCACACCAAGCACTTTAAGATCTTCGTGATTTGCATCACTAGAACGCACCCTTTTAAACCATTCATGCCTAGCGCGAATTTGGGCGGTTCTTTCTTTGCTCTCATTCATGGAGACACACATAGCTTTTAAAGTTTCATCCAAGTTGACCTTGGGAGGAGCACATCTAAGTTTCAAAGCATCAATATCACAAGACATCCTATCAACGCTCTTAGCCAAATCGTCTATTTTGAGTAGTTTTTCCTCTATGGACGCATTTAAAATCTTTTGAGAGTTGATGAACTCTTTGATATTACTCTCTAAATCAGAGGGTAATTTGTTGTGATTTCCATAAGTGTTGTTGTAGGAATTGCCATAATTGTTAGAGGAGTTACTATGAAAAGGCCTAGGAACATAGTTTCCTCTAAAAGCATTGTTGTTGCCAAAATTGTTCCTACCAACAAAATTAACGTCCATACTAGTGTTGCTACTATCAATCAAGGAAGATGGTGGCATGTCATTAGGATCTAAAGGAGAATTTCGACTAGCAACCAAATTCATCAACTCGTCCATCTTAGTACTAAGCGAGTTAATTTCTTCTATAGCGTGTACCTTTTTGCTAGCAGGTGACCTTTCAGTGTGCCACTGAGAGTAGTTGGTCATGATATTGTCTAGGAGTTTTGTAGCGTCTCCTAACGTGATTTCCATGAATGTTCCACCTGAGGTGGAGTCCAAGATATTGCGAGAAGGAAAATTCAAACCAGCGTAAAAGATTTGTATAATCATCCACAAACTCAAGCCATGAGCGGGACAATTTCTAATCGTTAACTTCATCCTCTCCCAAGATTTTGTAACGTGTTCATGAGCAAGTTGCTTGAAATTCATGATATCGTTACTTAGAGAGATAATCTTAGCCGGCAGAAAATACTTGGATACTTAAGTATCTTTGCACTTATCCCAAGAATCGATACTATTTTTAGGCAAAGAAGAAAACCAAGTTTTTGCGCGATCTCGCAATGAGAAAGAAAAAAGCTTCAACTTAATCACGTCATTATCCACATCTCTTTTATTTTGCATATCGCAAAGTTCAATGAAGGTATTTAGATGGGATGTGGCATCTTCAATAAGAAGGCCAGAGAATTGCTCTTTCATAACAAGATTCAGCAAGGTAGCTTTGATTTCATACGATTCCGCACTAGTGGCGGGAGCAATCGGAGTACTAATAAAATCATTATTATTGGTACTCGAGAAGTCGCAAAGTTTGGTGTTTTGAGCCATGATGACTTCAGCAAACTAACAAGAGCACAAGCAAGCAAGAAAACTGGCAAAGGAAAACGGGAATAGGCAAAAGAAAACAGCAAAGGAGAAAGGCAAAGGAGAAAGGCAAATGAAAACGGAAATGTGAAGTGGGGGAGAGGAAACCGGGAGGCAACTGGGAAAAAACGTAAATGCAAGAGATGAGTTTGTGACACCTACTTGGATAGATCTTGACTTGATCTCCCTTCCCCGCGCCAGAAATAGGCGTGTTGACGGGATATTATTCTTGTCTTGATCTCCTCGGCAAGCGATCCTCCTCCCCGGCAACGGCGCTAGAAATCCTTCTGCTACTGCGACAACAGACCTTCCCTGACAACGGCACCAGAAATCCTGCTGCTACGGGCTACGCCTTTAGGGACTTCCTTGGAAAATATGCAAAGGATTTCCCCGCGGCCTTGCAGCCTTGCGTTGGTGTTCCCTTGCAGAGGAAAGGGTGATGTAGCACAGCGGCGGTAAGTATTTCCCTCAGTTTGAGAACCAAGGTATCGATCCAGTGGGAGGATCACATCGAGTCACAAGTACCTGCACAAACACAAAGAGCTTGCACCCAACGCTATGAAGGGGTTGTCAATCCCTTATAGATTGTTTGCAAAGTGAGAACTGAAGGCAAAAAGTAAACAAAGCAAAGTAAAAGTGAAAGTGGAGACGACAGTTGTGAATAGACCCGGGGGCCGTAGTGTTCACTAGTCGCTTCTCTCATGAAAGCAAGTAGACGGTGGGTGAACGAATTACTGTCGAGCAATTGATAGAACCGCGCAAAGTCGTGACGTTATCTATGGTAATGATTATATCTATAGGCATCATGTCCAAAACAAGTAGAACGATACTTTCTGCATCTACTACTATTAGTCCACACGTCGACCGCTATCCAGCATGCATCTAGTTTATTAAGTTCATAAGAACAGAGTAACGCCTTAAGCAAGATGACATGATGTAGATGGACAATCTCATATCTATGATAAAAGCCCATCTTGTTACCCTTGATGGCAACAACACGATCCGTGCCTTGCTGCCCCTTCTCTCACTGGGAAAGGTCACCACACGGTATGAACCCAAAACCAAGCACTTCTCCCATTGCAAGAATCATAGATCTAGTTGGCCAAACAAAACCCAAGACTCGGAGAAACTTACAAGGATATCAAATCATGCATATAAGAAATCAGCAAAGACTCGAATATAATTCATAGATAATCTGATCACAGATCCACAATTCATCGGATCTCAACAAACACACCGCCAAAGAGAATTACATCGGATAGATCTCCATGAAGATCATGGAGAACTTTGTATTGAAGATCCAAGAGAGAGAAGAAGCCATCTAGCTATTAACTACGGACCCGTAGGTCTGAAGTGGACTACTCACGAGTCATTGGATAGGCGATGATGTTGATTTAGAAGCCTTCCAACTCCAAAGTCCCCTCCGGCAAGGCACCGGGAAGGGTCTCCAGATGAGATCTCGCGGAAACGGAAGCTTGCGGCGGCGGAAAAGTGTTTTCGTGGATGCCCTTATTTTTTCTGGGATTTTTGGGAAATTATAGGCCAAAGAGCAAGGTCAGGGGAGCTCCAGGGGGGCCACAAGCCTAGTAGCCGCCGGCCCCCCTGGTGGCGGCTACAGGACTTGTGCGCCCCCTGTGGCGCTCCTGCCTTGGCCCTCAAGTCCCCCGATCTTCTTCTGTTCTGGAAAAATTTATTTCGGGTATTTTTTATTCCGTTTGAACTCCGTTCCAAAATCAGATTTGAAAAGAGTCAAAAACACAGAAAAAACAGGAGCTGGCACTTGGCACTGAATTAATAAGTTAGTCCCAAAAAAGATATCAAAGGTACATAAAACACCCAAAGTTGACAAGATAACAGCATGAAACCATCAAAAATTATAGATACGTTTGAGACGTATCACCATCTACGAGAGGAGATATGGATCTATATACCCTTGTTGATCGCACAGCAGGAAGCGTTAAGAAACGCGGTTGATGTAGTGGAACATCCTCACGTCCCTCGATCCGCCCCGCAAACCGTCCCATGAACCGTCCCACGATCCGTCCCACGATCCGCCCCGATCTTGTGCCGAACGGACGGCACCTCCGCGTTCAGCACACGTACATATGTTTTCCCCTCCATTTGAAGCTCTCCATGAGCCACTCTCGGCCATATCCTTTCCCCTCCACCTCCAGCAAGCCTAGGAAACCAGCAGCTCCTCCTCTGGGGCTCTCCATCGTCGGCAATGGACGAAGTGCCGCCTCGTCCATGCTCCAACCCGAGCATCCCTGAGCCTTCCCAGCCTCCCTCTCTCTCCCAAGCACCCCCAGAAGCACATCAGACCCCACAACTCCTTCTTCTTCCTTCCTATTCCCTCCAGGTGGTCGGGGTGCCGCTCCCCACGGCCACCGTCGCCGCCCTTCGTCGTGGCCGAGGCCCCCCTCTCCCTAGGCGCTCCCCGGCGGAGCTGATGCACTAGGAGAACGCAGCGCGTCGTCCCGACGCCGTCGGTGACCGGGGCGCTGCCGGAGCTGGCTAGAACCCCAGAGCAGGCACCGGTTCAGTTGGCCTCCTCCTCCCCCCCCCCCCCGTGCGAGCTGGAGGTTGGGGAAAGACCTGACCAGCGGGGCCCCTAGTCAGCCTCCCACCGGCCAGGCCCAACCCCATAAGTGGAGGCAACCCCAGCCGGACCCGTTTCCTTGAGGAGAAAGCGCACCGGCCGCAATACGCCTTCGGTGTTGCTCATTCGCTGGCAGTCCGAGAAGATGGGCCGTCCCAATGGCCATCTTGCGCCCCGGGCCCATCTTAGCCTAGGTGAATTCCCTCTCCTTTTTGTTTTTCTGATAAATTCTAAAATCCATATTTGATTCATTCTAGATCCAAATTGACTATTTCAAATTTCTACAGGATTCTAAAAACAAGACCTATCAATCTAGGTGCATTGCACATTTTCCAGAAGACTTTCTCTGGGATTAATATTCAAATGCCCATTTGAATATTTTAAAACCCACTTCGTCAATTCCTATAGCATTCAAATCAACTCCAAATGGAGTGATTCCAATTTCCAGAAACTTATTATATCATGCCCTATTTTTGGAGACTTAGCCAACATTTTTATATGGCATATTTCTGTTGCAATAAATAAATAGCTCCCTTTTGCTATTTATCCAATATTAGAAAATCCCTAGAATATTCACCTCCACTCCAAATCCCATGAAACAACTTCCGAGATGTTTCTAAAATTATGCTCTGTTAAATGAGTGCCTCCACTCACTTTTATCATAATATTTTATGTACGCTTCTTTAAGGATCACCTATTCCTCCTTTCATCCATTCAAAATTCCCTGATGATCCAAACCTCCTATAGAAAGCTTCAGGTATTTTTCTTATGACTAGAGAGGTCCAAGAAAAATAAAACTCCTATTTATTAAGCACTTTTGCTTCTGCTTGTTGTTGTCTTACTGGGTTGTTTCCCACGATAGTTGACGGAGTAGATGGAATACTTGGAGGTTGACCGGAAGACCCCGAGAACTTATGTGAGCAAAGGCAAGCAGCCCTTTGACCATGTTTGAGCAAAATATTACTTGCATGCCAAGTAGAGTATTATTCCTGTTGCCTATGATCATGAGTATTCGGTAAATCATTAATGTGATGTTACCGATGGTTCCTCCGGAGCCCTTGCATTTGAGCATGATCCTACCACCTATGAGGGTCACGCTAATATAATGTTGACAAGTAGATCTAAGCATAGTAGAAGCATGAGCATGATGATGGTAAATATCAAAGGTTTTATGAAAACCCCATCGGGTGCCACTAATGCCCGAGGGTGATGATGAGTCAGGTGGCCACTTGTGAAGCAGTGGTGCACTAGGTATATTTGGTGTGAGTGGTTTCGGAAATGGGATTAGATTTATGATGTGTCGACCATCCCAACCTTACATGTGCGACCACATTACCCCTTTATGGGACGAGAATTTGTTGACTACTTTGGTCGGTGCTAGCAAAGAGCCACATTACTAGTGGCGGGAGTGATATGTGGTCACTCTCGTGACGGGGTCGTACCAGGTAGGTCGACTATGCCGTTTTTACGTGTTCCGGTCACACCGTTGGACCCCGCATGGATGATACTGTCTAGAGTTGGTGGTTGTAAGGTGTACATCATGTGGGTTAGGTACCAATCGACTAGAACTCTTTGTCTAGTATCGTCAGGGGAAAGGCAATGATCAGGTGCTTACCTCTGGTATGTTTTATACCGCGAGTTGTGGATGACACAGAAGTTTCCCGGATCTCGTGGGTATAGCGTACAACCTCTCCAGAGTGTTAAACTATTCAAATAGTCGTGTCCACGGTCAAGGACAGTTGGGTGGTGCTGCTTAAACTACGTCCAGTCATTTCCACATAAACCAAGTGTGTATGTGTATTTAAAGGTGTTATCTGTGTAAGAGTTGATATGACCAAGTTTGGTGACTTGGCATATTGGGTGAACCCGGAGTGTTCAGCCCACAACAGATATGTTGATATTTGTAACCTGTTCTTCTAAATACCATCTAGCTTATGTTGCACATCCAACTATGATCATTTTTATTTACAGTTAAGTTGCTATCCAAAAATACTACATATTACTTGTTACCATACCAACTGCATTATTCATATCAAGGGCTGTTTGCGAGTACATTCAAAGTACTCATTCACTTGCCACTAGTTATTTCATTGACCAAGTATGAGAGAACGGGATATGGTGAAGAGTAACTTGGTGACGTTCCTGCGAGCTAGGACGCTTCCCAGTCAGAATTCCTGTAGGATAAGGCTGATGGCATGGGTTCACGCTTTCGACTAATATTTCTTCTATTGGTCAAAGTTTGGTGTGTTGGCTCTCAAGGCCCTATATATGTAAAGACTTGATCGAAATGGTCATTAATTGTATCAACGGTATGTATGTTTGTAAGACTCTTGTTATTCAGTTACTATGTGTTCGATGAGCGTTGATCTGTGGGATCACTGAGCACATTCATTGGGCGATCTCGACTCCTAAGTCGAGGTCCCCACAGATGAGCTGGCTACTAATGCAGTTCTGGGTTCTCTTCCAACTAGCTATGGGACGTTCATCTTGAACTATCATATGCATGGCACGGATAAGAAGCCCACTGAATTGCATGGGACTCTCAAAGTGGCAGAGCGGGATATTAAGAAATGCACGCATCAAGTGTTGATGGTGCAGAACTCGACAAAGTTCAAGAAGAGTTGGTCCAAGGAAAAGGGTAAGGCTAAGGGCCCGAAGAAGGTTGTCTCCGCCACTAAGCCAAAATCCGGACCGAACTCAAATACCATTTGCTTTCATTGCGAGGAAGTTGGTCACTAGAAGAGGAACTGTAGCAAGTGGCTTGCTGAGCATGGCAAGAAGGCCGGACATGCTTCTTCATGCAAAGGTACACTTGTTACATATGTTATAGACATTTACCTTGCTGACATACCTAGTAGCTCTTGGATATTACATACCAGATGGGTTATTCATATTTGCAACTCGATCCAGAGGTTGGTAAGAACTAGACGTGTGGTACACGGGGAGATTGACATCAAGGTCGGCGACAAAGCAAGATTTGGTACGTTGGAGGTCGACATAATGCAGCTCCAACTTCCTTGTGGATTTATTTTGGAATTGTTATTACATTCCTGCACTTAGTCGGAACATTATTTCTGCCTCATGCTTGATGAGTCACGGTTATGAATTCAATTTAAAGGACAATGGTTGTTCATTTCATTTGTATGGAATGTTCCACGGCTATGCACCCATTGTAGCTAGGCTATTTATTTTGAATCTAGAAAAGGAGACTGTCTATAGTGTGGATTTCAAGAGGAATAAGCCTAATGAGATGAATCTGACATACTTTTGGCATTGCCGGCTTGGACACATTAGTCTGAAACACGTGAAGAAGCACCATGATTATGGACTTCTAAGTTCGTCCGAGTTCGGGTCGTTCAAGACATGTGAATCATGCTTGCTAGGCAAGATGACTAAGTCTCCTTTTGCAAAGAGTCGTGAGAGGGTGTTCGAGCTGTTAGAGCTTATACACAGTGATGTGGGTGGTCCAATTAGCACAACGACTAGAGGTGGCTATCAGTACTTCGTGACTTTTATCGATGACTTGAGTAGATTTGTGTTTATCTATTTGATGAAGCACAAGTCAGAGACTTTTGAAAAGTACAAAGAGTTTCAAAATGAGGTCGAAAATCAGCTCGACAAGACAAGACACCATATAAGATGTGGACTCGAAAGAGTCCTAGTTTATCTTTCCTAAAGATTTGGGGTTGTGAAGCATTTGTTAAGCGACTCATGTTGGACAAGCTTACACCCAAGTCGGATAAATGCATATTCGTGGGATATCCGAGGGAATCCTTGGGATACAACTTTAACAATCGAGAAGAGAACAAAGTGTTTGTTGCTCTGAACGGGGTTTTCTAGAGAAAGAGTTTCTCAGTTGGGAGGCTTGTGGGAGAATAGTGTGACTCGAAGAAATTTGAGAGCCACTTAGGGACGACTCGGCTGGTGATGAGATCATACCAGAGTTGGTCAGGGAACCCTTACTGGAGTATGCACCAAAGCCACAGAGGTCGGATATATTGCGCAAACTGCGCGATGGTAAGCCCACATTCTGTGGCATGGCTTGAGGCCATGAGTTCTGAGTTAAAGTCCATGGATGATAGTCAAGTCTGGGACTTGGTTGATCCGCTTCTTGGCATAGTAGACATTGGTTGCAAATGGGTCTTTAAGAAGAAACCGATGTGGATGGAAATGTTCAGATCCACAAAGCTCGCATTATTGCTAAAGTTTATGCACAAGTTTAAGAAATTGACCATGACGAGAATTAGCCGCTGATAGCGATGCTAAAGTCGGTGAGGATCATACTGGCTATAACTGCATATTTAGATTATGAGATATGGCAGATGAATGTCAAAACGGTTTTCCTTCCTGGAAATTTAAACACTACTGGAATCTGGGAATTTGCCATCAGCATGTTTTTTGCCGCCTGTTGGCTGATGGCAAAGAGCCACTTTGCCATCAGCTGACAAAGAACATACGACAAAGTAATGGCTGTTGGCAAAGATCCTATTTGCCATCAGCCATTCATTTGTCGTGTGCCAGCACACGACATAGAAGGTGCAGGCAGACGACAGAGAGTTGGCTGTTGGCAAAGAACATGTTTGCCATTAGCCGACCCTTTGTCATGTGCCAGTGGACGACAGAGAAGGGGAAGCCAGACGACAAAGAGGATGGCCGGCGCCAACCCTAACGGCCGGCACCAACCCTAATGGCCGGCGCCAACCCTAACGGTCGGGGCCAACCCCACCCCACCCCTTTATCGTCTGCCACCACAGCTTTGTCGTCCGCCTAGAAACGGTAAAGGGGACGCCCCATAATGGTCACTGGCACCCACCCGCTCCCCGCTCTCTCTGCCATTCTCTCCACCCCATGCGCACCCACCTCTCTCTCTCGCCCCTGCCCACCCTGAGCGCCGCCGCCGCACCACCGCAGCCACTCCGTCCCCCCACCTCGCCCCAGCCACCCACTCCACCCCGCAACCGGCCACCCCTCGCCGGCCCTCCTCCCTGCGCCGCTGCCCCACCCACCCCACCCCAACCCAACCCACCCCTCCTCCCCCACGTTGGCGCCCCTGCCACCGCCCAGCGCCCCCACTGCCTCCTGCCGCCGCCCGGTGCCCCCACTGCCTCCTGCCGCCGCCCACCACCCGTAAGTCAAACTTCTTCTCATACTTTTATTAGAATTTTTATAAAATACTAGTAGAATGCCCATGCGTTGCCACGGGCGTTTTATCTTTTTCTTTACTTATCTCTATGAATACAAATGCATATCAAATTTGATATGTATATTTTTTTGATTGCACCTATAAATATATGCATATCAAATTTAATATGTATAAAAAAGATAATTTGCAACAATCGAAAAGCTAGGGAAATCCATTTCGCTCCCATATAACTCAAAGGTCATCCACCACATGTAATCGATATAATTACCTAGGAAGAATACATTCCCAAGCATATAGAAGCACAATGCTCCACTAAGTTATGAAAACATATATACAACCATAACGAAGAACATCTCTGATAACCATATGTGATAAAGTAAATCTTGATCGTTGGTCAAACCACAATGACCAAAACAATAACTCTCAAACTCCCAAATCAAAGCAGAACGTATAGAAGGTATAAGATATACTAAGTTCTCAAAACATGGTGCTAATAAGATAATATGTATGAGATTCGTGTAGTGAAGAAAGTTATGGTGCTACTCCCAAACTTCACATGCATGTTGTCCTCAGGGTTTACCTAAAACATTAAAGCAACAAGGGTGGGTATGAAGACTGGGCAAGCACATAAAGGGATAATAAACAATGCACAAGCCAATACAAGAGAGACGGAGCATTTTCCCTCCACATCTTTCAGTTTCTCCGTATCATCACTATTTTTTTCATTGTGCTAAGTTCATTTTCGAATAACGAATTTTTATTTGATATTGATTTGACTATATTCCGTGGAAACAAGAGAAAACGGGTTCAACAGAAGTAACTAAGTAAGATTATGAGTTAAGATCATGCACACCGACTAAAGTATTAAGAAAGGTTGAAATTAATCACATGAATGCATGAAGTACCTAATTAGTAAACAAATCTGACATCTCAATAATATACACTCCATCTAAAACATTAAAGAAATAAAAAAAGCGCATAATAAGCAAACTGAAAATGGAGGCAAACCAAACATATTTCTGATAAAATATTAAAGATAGAGGATACCTAAAAAACCTTTGTATTAGAATTATATTTTTCTTGTTCTCCTTTCAGAATCATGTTACTGCGCAACTTAGTTATCTCTCTCGAAGAATCATCCAATTGCCTCTCGAGAATCAAATTTTGTCATGTTCACTTCGGGCAGATAATTTAGCTACACCACACTATGCGCTTAATTTTCTATTGTTTTGTCCAACTTTGATATCTCCATGAGCTCAGTTTCCTCAATGGCATCCTGTATAACAAAAACCCATGCGAAAAGGAGAAAAAATAAACTATAATGTAAACCAAAATAAAGGGAAACTATCACTTAATGTTGTCACACATGCTCATTCATTTACATTCATAGAACATGTAATGCAGGATAACAACCATAACAGAACATGAGTGGAATATAAGAAGAGAGGTCAAACACAAGTTTACCTTAGGTGATGAAGGATCCTAGGCACTACCCGAGGGAGCACGGACGAGCGAGTTAGGGGGTTCCTCGACGTCGATGGAACCCTAAATGACATCTATAAAGGTCATATATTTTTCGAGTTTATTAATGAACACAAAATATTTGTTTTGATCGGGTGTATTTCATGTGCAATTGTCTCATCGATGCGAGGTCTGCTGTTCAAAGACCTCCCCGTGCATTCGACGAGCTCCACCACTGCATTTGTGGGTGAGTACAAATGACATCTCCTCCTCGCCCCTTATTTTGCTCTGGGTCGTTCTTCGGATGAAACTTGCTAGATATAGGTACATATATGCATGACCAATATGCGTCTCCTGTTCGAAAGGGTTACAGTTATAAATATGCATGCATTTGCATATGTTTATAACCATGATTCCTCCGAATTGTCCATCGTTATCCATGGACAGCCCGAGTATGTGTAAACTGGGTTCGTTTTCCCATATGTTTTGTTCCGGATCCGATGCATAATATTGTTAGTGCCTCCCTATTGTTCTCCGGATACACATTCTCTCTGTTTATTGCCGAAACGTGTATCAGGAGAACAACGGGGGAGGTGCTGCGAAAATTTTGCGTTGTATCCAGAGCAGAGCATGGGAAAACGAACCCAATCTACACATACTCGGGTGGGATTAAGACCTATCTTTACCATCTAGTGTGTAGGTTGCATGGACGTAATAAAATAGGCGAACTTGATTAACTGATGGATATATATGTTGAATTATATATATATATATATATATATATATATATATATATATATATTTCTTGTGTGTTTAGTATCTACGCAAGATGAGTGATCGTGCATGGATGGACACCGGTCACCCTAGTCAGAAAGAGATGACGAAAGAATGGTTTCTAAAAACCAAGTACTTTGTGAAAGCTGCTTTTGCAAATGTGTCAGCGTTCTGGGAATGGGGGTACCAAGACCTACCTGTGTGCCACTCAGGGTCTGCCCAGTTCACTAGGCAAACCAACGGGCCCAGCACCACTCGAGGAAGGGCCCTCGTGAGGGGCCAAGCCTCGCGAGGAAGAACGACATCAAGACCCACAGGGGGCCTCCTGAGGACCCCTCCAGAGTGGTGGATATAATGACGCGAGGCCCGGCCACAGGAGTCAAGGATGACGCAGAAGAAGGACAGGCGGGCAGCAAACACCAGGACGGACCAGTTTCCCCTTTGGTGCAAAGCGGGCCAGGATGAACGCAGGTTCCCAAGGCATCTTCTAAAGGTTTCCATTCTGGTGCAACAAGACCCTGACCACCCGCCGGCAGGACGAACGTCATCCCTAAGCGAGCCCCTACAATGCTGGCAGTTACTTTGCAGGCGAAGAGAACTTTTGGACAGGGGAAGCATGTTCCCCTGTCCCCCTTTGAAATTGGTTGTTGTGGGATCCCTTCCCGCCGAAGCGATAAGGGAAGAGGACCAGGGGCCGCCACTATAGATAAATGATAGGTTGCTTCGTAGAGGGAGGCATTCATTTCACCCATCTTCACACCACTAAGGCCACCTAGCCTCAGGAGGCCGAAAAACACTATACTAGTTCATCCACCAGCCCCCACGAGAGGTAATCCACCAAAGCAGGTGTAGGGTTTTATGCTTCGCAGTGGCCCGAACCTGGGTAAACTGTTGTGTTATGTGTTTCCTTGACCATCGAGTGAGTTATTCGTCGTTCCAATCAAGTAGCATGCTAGGAGAGGTTAGGCCATGAGAGATCTACGTACACGCCCCTGAGTTTAAATCATTAGGGTTTTGTGGAGCCCGAAATCCGACATTTGGCGCGCCAGGTAGGGGGCGTGTCGAGATCCCTCCCAGGGATCGGCTCGCTGAAGCTGATCACACCCATGGAGGGGAAATGATGAATCCGCGTGGAGAGGCGGGCCGTCCGCGTGGTGCAGACGGTGCAGGCAGGCCAAGACGCCCAGCGATGCTCCACACCCCGACGGGCGGCGTCCATGCTAGACAGGCTTCCAACGGGCGCCGAGGGCTGCCGCCTTCATCGACCACACTGCGTCCCCCGTCGCTTCGGCCCTTCCACACGTCTAGGCAGCTCCTTCCCCCATCCGAGCTTGTTAGCACCCGACGCACAGGCATGTCACGCTCCTGGTGTCGCACGAGCTCACGCGCCAGCATACCGACTGCCACCGCCGCGTCGAAGGTCACGGGCAAAATCTCAGGCGCGACGCCGCTAGCGAAACCCAAGCGCGCCCCTGTGCGAGCCACGCTCGTCGGCCCGTATCGCCAGGGGTTGCAACAGGAGGACCGCGCAGGCGTGCCCTGAACATCGACTCAGGCCCGCCCTTACTAGAGATTTGATGAGATCTGATGAAGGCACGAGATTTGGCTTCGTTGGGAAGGCGCCACCCAGCGTTCCCCGGCGTGCTTCACGGAGCGAGGAGGGAGTACCGGAGTCCCGACTACATCAACCCTTCGAGGCGCGAACAGAACAACGATGACCGCATCGGCGCACCTTCGGGCTATGGAGGAAGCAACACAAACCATCACTACAGCAGGAGGCACGCGCGTGACCTCGCGGGCAACCCCCGCACGAACATGTATGAACAGCACCACGGGGGTGGCCCGCGGGGGGGGGGGGAGGCTTCACGAGGAGGCCCTGCGCGGGTGTTCTCGCGGGGCACACCTGCTGCTCGGGAGCTGCTTCGGGCATACGTCTAGCTCTAGGGACGAGGGACCTCTCGCCTTGGACAGGGTAGATGCACCCTCGTCTCCAGGTCGAGAGGCCCCAGCCTTGGGACTGAGGATGGAACATACGCCCATGTTCCCGGGCCACACGATCCCAACCTAGAGGCCTGGGGTGGTCTATCCGCCCCTGCCCCTCGGGCGTGTGATGCCTGCCTAGAGACTGAGGGTGGAACACACGCACATGTCACCAATGCGGGCTTCGTTCGGTTGCCAGCAGGTATTCGGGTACCCGTCGTTTCCCTTAGGCTGGGCTGGCCCGGTCTGGGGGCACGGCGCAGGGAACCAATGTGGGAACCTGGGGAGCCCTGGCGAGGCGCGTTGGGGCAGCGCCCCAGGGACTAAAGATCTACCGTCTGGGCTAGCCTTCTAGCCAACGGGCGATGGTGGCTCCTCCCACGCTCGAGGGCTCGCTAAGGACGCACCACGACACGCCGCTACGAGCTCGGGGACTACAAGAGGGGTACGTGCCTATGGGGCATGGGGCTCCCAAAGCGTCCCCGGGAACTACATCAACCCATGACACCTCTGCACCGCCCACGTGCCGCTTCAGCACTGCCTCTACATCGACCATGCATCGTCCTTCAATCCTTCCAGAACCTACTTCATCCCGTGACACTCTCACGTAATAATGAGACGAGGTTGTATACGCCTACCCCCCCCCCCCCCAAGGACACGGAAGGGGTCCACACCACGCCTAGTGGAGAAGACGGTGGCATTCAACATAGTCCACCAATGACTTCCGGAATCAGGCGCCTAATGCCTCGGGGGTAGGGACACTCGCAAGGCCGAAGCGTCCTCGCGACCTCCCAGATACACCCCCACCGTGACACTCTCGCGTAATAACGAGCCAATATTGTATACGCCCAGGGCCCCCCGAGGACGCGGAAGGGATCCACCCCACGCCTAGTGGATGCCCTATGCTCAACGTCGAGGGAGACGGACGCGGTGAATAGCTAGGGAGCCGGACGTGGCCATTTTCTCGTTCCTTCCTTGCATTTTAAGTTGTGGCCCGCCAGGGCCTCCCCTTTTTGTATTTTGAGCTATTGAAGGCTCAAAGGCTTCTTCTCTTAATGTTTTGAAAAGAAAAGAAGGGCGGGGATTTCTTCTCTATGTTCTCTTGTTTTTGCAAACTCGCGTTCTGTTTCTCCCTTTGTTCTGATTGGTGTTTCACGGGAACCTCAGGAGTTCCCTGGGCCTCCCGAGGTAACCGCAAAAAGGAGGAGAGTTGGGAATCTCTCGAGAATCAAAGTGTGCTCCTGAGCATCGAGCCTTAGGAGTCTTACCGTTTATAAGGCCACTCGCCACCCCTGGTATCGTCCTGGGGCTCAGGTCGATGCCAGGAGTGGCGGGGCCCCTTCCCGTGAAGTGTGTTGAATATAACGGTGGTGGGGAAATGTGCGGGACTCGGACCTGTCGACGTAGAGCGGTTTGAGTGTCAAGGGGTCTCCTGAGCAACACGCCTCCGGAGCCTTACCGGTTGCAACTGGTAACGAGTGGTGCACATGCAACTGGTGAGCCATCCACGACAATGCGAGGGATCGACGTGCCAAAATGGTCGGTGTGCCACACCATCAAGACAACGGAAACTTAATTCACTTCGGACGGAACTGGTTATGTGGTTTCCTTCCTTATTCATGCAATTAATTCTTCATGCTAGCTTGAGCCCTTTACTAATACTTTGTTCCTCTCTTTTAGGCGCATCACAATAAGACGGAGGTTCTAGAGTTGTACGACCTTTATGGCATGGCCCATACTGCCTCCTACAAGAAGGCCAAGGCATTCTCTGAGTCTGACCTGGATCATCGAGAGAAATTCACCAACATCTACTCCCACCACAAGCTCGTGAAATACAGGGACGTGGAGAAGGCTGGGAAAGGGGAGGACTTTAACCCAGGCAAGGAACCTTTGGATCCAGAGATGGTGATGATATCTGGTGGCGGGAGGCCCCATGGCTCGATAGACATTGGAGATGGGATAATACGTTGTCCACTCACTCTCCCAGAGATCAAGGCGCGCCAGTCGAGCTCCTGTCGTGAGATAATGCCTCGTCCATGGCCAGTCGATCTCGCCATCGAGGTTGGTTGTACGGACTCAGAAAAATTTCATCCATTTCATTGTGTGTGTGGCCATCAATCATTACAGTGGTAACGAGGAATGGTGTTGCAGGCCGCTCTTCAGAAATAGAGAGTGGCAAACCATGCTGCTCTTGAGGAGAGGGACCGGACCAAGGCTCGGTTGTTGGAGGACGAGAGGTCCTGGAATGCGGCGGGTCACTTGGCCATGTACGAGCTTCTTGTGGTAAGTTCCTTTTTCACATTAGCCAGATCATGCATGTAATGTCTATTTCATTACTGGCTAATACGACTGAATCTTAAAAACCAAATGTGCAGTCTATGTGTGAAAAGACCGGCCAGCCCCTTCCGCCGATGCCCGTCTTTTCCGTGATTGGCACGGTGAGTTTCATTTCAATAGTCATTATAAACTAGTATTAACATTTGAGTGTCATCATGCTAACGAGACATTGGAAAATATCTTTTCTGCGGAATAACTCCCGAGCGGCATCGCACGACCCTTCTCCAGGGCAACCGTCTCCAAGCGCAATCCGCCCGAGCAACCCTGATACTTCTCCTAGATGTCCACGACGGTAAGTTTTCTCTAGTTCATTGATGACATAATTAGCTAATTGTGCTCCAAAATGACGTAATTAGCTAATTTAGGTTCAAAAAAGACATAATTAGCTAATTTAGCTCCAAAATGACATAATTAGCTACTTTAGCTCCAAAATGACATAATTTGCTTAGTTAGGTACAATCATTACAAGGACCTAGGTTAGCTCATAACTTAGCGTATCTTCCTATTAAATGACATAATAAGCTCAAAATAAGAAAAGTATTGTAATCATCCTCTTCCTCTTCTTCTCCTTCTTCTTCTTCTTCTTCTTCTTCTTCTCCTCTTCCTCCTCCTCCTCCTCCTTCTTCTTCTTCTTCTCCTTCTCCTCTTTCTTCGCCTCTTTCTTCTTCTCCTTAGCTTATTTTCCCAACAAAGTCATACTTAGCTAATTATCCTCCAAAATGACATAATTAGCTAATTTAGCTCCAAAATGACATAATTAGCTAATTTAGCTCCAAAATGACATAATTAGCTTAGTTAGGTAAAAACATCACAATAACCTTTGTTAGCTAATAACCTAGCGTATCTTCCTCCCAAATGACATAATAGTCTCAAAATAAGAACAATATTGTAATCATCCTCTTCCTCTTCTTCTCCTTCTTCTTCTTCTTCTTCTTCTTCTCCTTCTTCTCCTTCTTCTTCTCCTCTTCCTCCTCCTCCTTCTTCTTCTCCTTCTCCTCTTTCTTCTCATCTTTCTTCTTCTCATTCGCTTATTTTCCAAACAAATACATACTTAGCTAATTATCCTCCAAAATGACATAATTAGCTAATTTAGCTCTGAAATGATACAATTAGCTACTTTAGCTCGAAAATGACATAATTAGCTTAGTTAGGTAAAAAACATCACAAGAACCTTGGTTAGCTCATAACTTAGTGTATCTTCCTCCTAAATGACATAATAAGCTCAAAATAAGAAAAGTATTTTAATCATCCTCTTCCTCTCCTTATTCTTCTTCTTCTTCTCCTCCTCCTCCTCCTCCTTCTTCTTCTCCTTCTTCTTCTTCTTCTTCTCCTTCTCCTTCTTCTTCTTCTTCTTCTTCTTCTTCTTCTTCTTCTTCTCCTCCTCCTCCTCCACCTCCTCTTTCTTCTTCCTCTTACCTTATTTTACCCAACAAAGACATAATTAGCTAATTTAGCTCCAAAATGATATAATTAGCTAATTTAGCAGCAAAATGACATTATTATCCAATTTAGCTCCAAAATGAGATAACTAGCTTAGTTAGGTAAAAACATCACAAGAACCTTGGTTAGCTCATAACTTAGCGTATCTTCCTCCTAAATGACATAGTAATCTCAAAATGGCATAAGAACCTTGGTTAGCTCATAAATGTTATATGTGTAGCTTGTTTTCCTCTAAAATGACATAATTAGCTTAGTTTGGTCAAAAATGGCATAAGAACATTTGTTAGATCATAAATGTCACATAGTTAGCTTATTTTCATCCCAAATGACATAATTAGCTTAGTTAGGTCAAAATGGCATAATAACCTTGGTTAGCTCAAAAAGGTCATATACTTTGCTTATTTTCCTCCAAAATGACATAATAAGCTCAAAAATGTCATATATTGTTGTTCTTCTTCTACCTTTCTTATTACCATTTTGCAGATTAGATTTACTACATGGAAGCTGGTATTGATGGAGCGCTTTAGTTTTTGTTTTCATTTGAGTTTACGAACAATATGGAACTATATGTATGTATATATGGATGAACAGTGTAAATTTTGTATGTTAGTTCTTTCGATCGATGTGTTGTGATTGTTGTACAAATGGCATTGATGAACTTTATATGTATATCATATATGTGCTGTCAACTATATATATGTGTTGTGGACTATATATCATATATGTGATGTGAACTATATATCATGTATGTGATGTGAACCATATATAAGTGATGTGAAATAACATAAAATAAACAAAACAGTGACAATATGGGCTCTTTGCCGTCTGCCAGCTCATGGCAAAGGCCTTTGCCATTAGCTGGTAGACGGTAAAGGGGCCACATGCCATATAGTTGTGCAAACTGGGGCAACAGGCGACTGGCCCATATAGGTACTTTGCCGTCTACTGCCCCGGAAAGTAGACGACAGAGGTTTTAAAGAAGGGAGACGACAAAGGTATTAAAGACGGCAGACAGCAAAGGTTTTTTACAAGGCAGACGACAAAGGTTTTAAAGAAGGCAGATGACGAAGGTTTTAAAAAAGCACACGACAAAGAGCTTAAAGAAGGTAGACGACAAAGAACTTAAAGAAGGAAGACGACAAATACTCCATTTGCCACCTAACGGAGTAGTTGTCTGTCGGCTGTCGTCTAAACACATTTGTCGTCTGCTTACACCTGTGGCTGATGGGAAACTCCTTTGCCATTCACTTTGTTTAGGCAGACGGTAAATAAGGGCCTATACCGACGACAGTAGTCGTAGAAGTTTTGTCGATAGGAGGCTGATGGCAAAGGCCTTTGCCGATAGTGGAACATCCATTTGCCATCTTCTTTGGCAGATGGCAAAGAAGCTGATTCCTGTAGTGAAAAGAGGATGTATACATGATAGAACCCGAAGGTTTTGTTGATCCAACTAACGCTGGTAAAATATGCAAACTCAAGAGTGCCATTTATGGATTGAGGCAAGAAGCTCGGAGTTGGAATATTCGTCTTGATGAAGTCATCGTTGACCTTAGTTTCATCAAGAACGAAAAGAACTATTGTTTATACAAGAAGTCTAGTGAGAGATTGGTAGTATTTTTATCTTGTATGTGGAAGACATACTACTGAACGGAAATGATGATTCGATGCCGAATTCAATATAGGATCTAAATGATGTCTAGAGGGGCGGGGGGGTAATTAGACTACTTGGCAAGATAAGAACTTAGCCTTTTCCCAATTTTTAGTGTGGGCCAGTTTTAGCAACTATGACTAGTCAAGTACACCCCACACATGCACATCTCAGAGTATATAGTAGCGGAAAGTAAAACATGCAAGTGTAAATAAAGGTAGGGTAGGGAGATCAAATGCATGAGGTTGACATGGGGATTTTTGGGATGGTTCCGATAGGTGGTGCTATCGTACGTCCATGTTAATGGGGACTTCAACACGCGGAGAGTAACGGCTGTGACAGTCCATGAAGGGCTCCGCCCACAAGGGGTCCACGAAGAAGCGTGTGGCGCCCCACCTGATTACCGCTGTAGCCAAACGATCGGCACGCATACCAGCCCAGGAAACCACGCTGGTATGCGCATTTACAACAAGTATCATGAACACCGGCATTTCTATAAATAGATGTAAGGGTCTTACATGGGATATTACAAGGGTGAAGGAAGCGGAAAATCTCTATCTAAGGCAGCATGGTCTTTGTGCGGCTCCAATCCATAGGGATCTGACTAGGTTACTCTTCTAGCCTGTGAATGCTCCGGTTCCTCGATGACGGACGACGGATCCTTATGTGAACCTGGCCATGTTAAAAGCCGCTGAGTACATTTGAATGTACTCGCAAGCAAACCAACTAACATATACACTAAGCAAAGCAATCTATGGCATTCAAGCATGCACTTGTTATTAACTATCATGGCATAGCTTACCCATCTAGCAGGATTTAATATAATGATATGATAGGATTATCCAGCAAGATAACTACTAAAGTAAATACGATAAGGTAAAGAATATTAAACAAATAATTTATACTCCGAATATTCTCATGATCCAATATGAATCTGATCCAAATCCAATCCAACTTATGTGGTCCTCTGACCACGCATCTCATAGCCATCCCATGGCTAACATGTCATATACCTAACATCATCGGATGTTTGCACAAGATGAGTTCTTCCATCATTATTATCGTTGATACGGTTGACTACCTTCTGAGGTCTGGACGGGCCGTCTAATACCGTGGACGCGACTATAATAATAGATTTTGACACTCTGCAAAGGTTGCACACTTTACCCACACTATGGAGCACTGACCTCGTGATCCCATTCGGGGTGGACCAGTGTTGCTCCAACGAAACTTGCCTGACCGGTGACTCTTCCATCGTACCACCGGCATTCATCCTCCCCCGGAGTCGTGCCCTGGGTGGCCATGTATCCTCATGACACTTGCCACCGTCGTGGTCAAACTAAATTTTCCCAAACGGGGACATGCGCACAAAACAACTCAACTTGCTCACAAGGTTATCGTCGCCTACCGGGCCAAGGTAGTGCACACCATAACCTCCCCTGTCTGGTGGTACCGGTGAAAGAGCACACGATCATCCCAAGTCAAGGTCGTCCCATACAGGCAAATGTGGTTGCACGGGTAAGCCCGGACAGGTGACTCTAGATCAACCGACTAGCTTTAGTTTTAACATCATATTTATCAAGCATGGTTGTTCATCAACAATAACTTAACATGACGATAACTATGTATGAGATAGCAACAGTAGAAACACAACAACCTATCTCCATATCACCATGAGTCATTAATAAGACAGGATGTAAATGACAAGTTATTACTTTACAAGTTCTAGCTATAAATTACGACCCTCGGAACCCTTGCATAAAACCGGAAAATGAATTGGTGGCCACCAGAACGGTCTTTGCAACACAGATCTGGGAGATTATCAGAATAACTCAATCCTGGCTCAAGACGGCTGGAAAGCAGCTCAGAGCATGAGGCGGTGTTGATAAGAAGAATGTAGCAGTTCCCTAAGACGGCTGAGGAACAGCTCAGAACATAGGGTCATTGCCACGGAAAGAAATTCGACAGTTGCCCGCGATGGCCGAAAAGCAGGTCAGAACAGAGGCCAGCTGCTGACAACAGAAATATAAAGTCGACATCCACCTCGGACAGCCGAAAGCAGCTCAGACTCACTCGTTGAAGAAAGTGCGAGCAATGGTTCGTCAGCATCTCATACTGCACACTACTATGCACACGAACATAAGCATTTTAATTTAAATATTCAAGAACATCACACGGCAAAGCTTGAGGGCATATATCAGATGGTCGGTTTGCCTGGGGTCGAAGAATACTCCGGGAAGAAGCGCGGAGATTCCGCAAAAAGGATCGCTGGAAACTGTTCTCTCTCGAAGGGGCTGAATGGAGGCAAGGGTAAAATGGTCATTTTCAGAATGTGCAAACATTATGAAAATGATACCATCGGAACGGGCTCGGCGAGGCGAAGACCTGGGCGCTGGTTTTACCTCAATCGAGTTACGGTCACGAAGTTATGGTCGTTCGTCCGTTAAGCAGAATAGTGTTCACTATAGCTCTTAACGGGTGAGCGTCCACAAACTAACCGTTTCGGCCGGCTGAGTTGAAAAAGAGGAAGCGCACTCTGAGAAATACATTTTCGGAGGAGGGAAAACGGATTCAGCCAAATCCGCTTCCACTTAATCTAGCGGGCCCGGGGTACGTCAACGCCTATGAGGCTTACAAGAGGGCCCCACCTTATACTTCTCTCTCCTCCTCCCTGGGTCTTCTCCTTCCTCATGACCGAAGTAGAGGAGGCCCGTCCACCCTCGCTCGATGCCGGCGTTTCCCCGCTCGGCTGCTCCCGCTGGCGAGATGGACGGACTCGCATCGCCATCCTTCGCCCAAGGGTGGTCGCCAGGGAGCTCGGGGTGGCCTGGAGGGGAGAGGCCCGCGAGCGACAGGAGGCGGCGGCCATGGCCACTGGGGAAGCTACTCCGGCAGCGCTTCCCTAGAGTAACTGAAGATGGAGGCGGCTTGGGAATACCAAGGGGAGGCCAAGGGCGAGAAGGGGAAGGTGGGCCAAGAGCAGCAGCTGCCCGAGGGGATCGGCGCCGGGCTTAAGGCCATTGGAGAGAAGAGGAGCTCCTGGAGCTCGAGGAGGGGTGAGGAGGCGAGAGGAGAGGTTGGTGGTTGAGAGGGAGGGCTCAGGCCGAGCTTAAATAGCCGCGGGGATGGCCTCTCGACATTGGCCGGAGCTTTGGGACGCCCATGATGTGGCCGCGCTTGGGCGGAGCACCTCCCATCGGCACACCCGGCCATGGAGCTAGGGGATGAGCGGAGCAAAGGAGAAGGCGACGTGGGCGAGCAAGGGAAGTTGGGCGGCGAGCTGAGGAGAGACAAAGGGGACCAGACAGCGACTGTTGCCACGGTTCGCGCTGGCTGTCGACCAAAGTCATGGTCACCACCGACACCACGTGTCCAAGACACTGGATGGATGTAGGACCTTGTCAAACAAGTTGCTCACTGGACGTAGAGATGACCCGTGGGAGTTTGGATGGAAGTGGAGGCATGAGTTGACTGACTTGAGCTCACAACGGTCCTGAAACGAAGGTGTTTGTGGCAGTTTGTGGCAAATTGGCTAGGAGACATAAGCTGATTTTCGGCATGAGGTTATAAGATGATAAGGTGAGTCTAAATATGGAGTTTTATTGCAATCCAACAAGTGCAAATAGCACTTCCTTTGAAATGCAGCGACATGTACACAAATAGAGATGAACTTGCTCGGACAAATTGGCTACATGTATTTAGCTCAAATTTGGTGGAGAGTGATTATTTGAACATAGGAAGATATTGGAAAAGTTTCAGATCATTTGGAAATGCCAAAGTGGTATTTCCTTCACACAGGTTCCGAATGGACAGAAACTTGAATAATTTATTGAGGAAGATTGGCTAGAGGGAATATCTCATAGTGCATTCACTTTGCAAACTTTCAGCCCAAGGAGATGAAGGAATCAAGCACCTCCTTTGCAAATAGGTAATCTGGACAAAATTTGCAATGGGATGTGTTCCTCAAATTTGAACTATTAAACATGATATTTTGGTCGAAATGATCAAGATATGGATATGAGAAGCTCCACAAATTATTTGGGATTTTTCCTGGCTACCAAAATGGTAGTTCCTTTAGAAAGTGCCCAAAATGCAATATTGGCATTAAATAGGAAAATGCAATTTTTCCTCATTTAATAATTGCCAATATTTTATGGGATCTCATTATGATCACAAAGAATACATCTACAAGTTTTCATGAACTTTGTAGATGGATAGATATTTTCCTGGATTTAATTCCTTCAACTGACAGAAAAGGGAATTAATTATAAATGAAAAATATTGCAAATGACTAGGAAATATTTTTGCATATACAGTGTTTAAAGATGAAGGATGATCAGTGGGAGAAGTTTGGGAGTCAAAAGATCAAAGGAAGTTGGGGTTCCTTTGTAACTGGAAGGATTAGGGTTTCCCTTCCGGTAACTCGGAAGGTAGGGTTTTGGTAGCAAAACCCTAAGATAGATCTTGGGTGGCAAGGTTGGACTGGAGAGAATCTCTGGTTGGATAGAAAGGCAAGGCTAAATGACCATCTTCACATACCTAGGATATAGAGAAATTCGATAACACAAAGAAAAAAGACGGGAGTCGAATCCCGCACAGGAAAAAAACAGGGAGCGAAAACGGGGGTGTTACAAACCTACCTCCTTTAAGAAAAACTCGCCCTCGAGATTTCCAGGCTTACCTCCCGGGGAAGGGGAACTTACCTGTGTGCGACTTGGATCCATCAATTGTCTTGTCTTCGTTGGTTCTTTGACCCTTTAACTACCTCTTCGAAGGGACCAGGTGTTGTCTTTGCACATAGCTTTCTTGAATCCTTCTCTTTCTTGGCAGGTGTACCTTTTGTACTAGTAGTGGTATTGTTGGGTGGGTAATACGAACAAACAACTCAGTTTCCACGGCTTGGAAGTAAATTCTTCAGTTTTATTAAGGTACTTCGTACCTTGACTGTCACGGGAGAAACCTCCTTTCCTGGAATCAGGTTTACGTCCTCATATGGTCTTAAGTGAGTGGGAGTTGCTTTCCTTTTTGCTGTATCAGAATTATCAGTCTGGCTCTGAATTTTATACTGATGTTTCCTTCTATCCTAGTTATTCTGACTTTGTCCAGAGGTGATCCACAATTCCAGGAATGACATGACTGAGCTATGGCTCCTATTTCCTCAATTACAAGGTCAGTCATGATTGAATAATCATAGACAATAGTCTCTTATCATGATGACTGTGAGCTGTTGATGCTGACGTGCTTTGAGCCATTCTATCAGACTCTCTTGTTTCAAGCTTGGTCACTCATGGAGATGATTGTGTCACATATATATATAGCCTCTATTGTCCTTGTCGTGACCACTAAGATGAGCATAGTATGGCTATCATTTGGTGTATCTTTCAGGGCATAGCCTCTTATCTGGGTTGATGTCCTATATTCATGATGAGTGCGGCGATCTCACTTGTAACCGCAAGTAGTGTAATATTGTGTCCGCATATGCAAGAGCCTCACAAGAATTGGTAATACCTCTCTGTGTGTAAAGTTGTATCTTGTTGACCGTCACGGAGGTTGTTTGTCCACAACTGTTTTGGTTCTTGAAGGTTTCTTTGATGGAGTTTTCATCTCCTGCCAACACTATGCCTTGATTTTTTTTCCCTGTTTGTTGGCTTGTTCTTACAACTTACTCTTGCATATCTTTTAGGGGTTGCGGTGCTCATATTCTTATTTTAACTATAGGGACAAAGTTGATCTAAACACAATCATTCCCGTGTACGAGTGGCTTGCATGAACTGATCCACTGGACTGTATGCTTGCAACATATGCCGGGGTAAGATAAATCCTTTCATAACCACTGAGTTCTGAGGCGGATATGTGTCCAGACTAGATCGTGCTCTTGACAAGCTTGTGGTAGGCACGATGGCGTGTTGAAGAAGACTGAATTCCTCATGCTCGAAGCTTCTATAGCATGCTGAAGAACGCTGGGTATCATACCTCAAAAATTTTCCTTCCTGCGCCTTACTGCTGCAGTTCGGGTTCCTTTTGCCGGAAATCTTTCGCGGTAGCACGTTGTCGAAGATGGGAATGCCGTATCCCAGAAGCTTTTCTTACCAAGTGACGTACGGAGGAAGATTGGCAGCCTGGTAAGCTCTTGTCGGTAGCTTGCGGGGAAAGGTTGGGTTGCTTATTCCAGAAGCCTTGGGTACGTAGTCAGATCTTATGCTGATTTTGGCTTCCTATTGAAGTATCCGGAGTTTTACCCATAGCGGAGCCAAAACTTGATATATGCCATACCTTGACTGAGGATATTCTGTTGTCACATACATCGCTTGTCCTTCTGCTGTACTGATTATTGTTCCTGTAAAGGTTGCATGACTGACGCGGACCTCATGTCGTTAACCAATTCAGAATATCCTTTGCATTCAACCCAGGTGTTGCTGATAGTAAGGAGTTGACAGATAATTTCATTCTCTTCAGTTGAGTTTCCAAGCAAGTTAGGTGCTTCTAGATTCCGACAACCGCGAACTTATCCATATTCCCTGCGGAGTTTGGTTGCTACTTTTGGCTCATTCACATTCTTAAAATATGTCCTTGGTGGGTGATAACTGATTCTTGGGTTCACTAAGAAAAGACTCAGGATTTGGCTCACTGGCTGAAATAATCCTTGTATCACGGACGGTATAATTTGTATCTACTAATGTTCATTCTTGGTTGCTCATCTGATTGCTCCTCGGGTATGGTCGATTTTGGGGCCAACTCTCTCACGTATATTCTGGCCTTGTCTGTTGCACACGATTCTGCTTCTGATCCATTCTTCATTCTTGATAGATTTGGTATTGCTATCACTACTGGAATCCAGTAATTTTCCATCAGCCAGTTCTTTGCCGTCTGCTGGCTGATGGCAAAGAACCTCTTTGCCGTCTGTTGACATCAAGCAAACGGTAAAGGGTGACTGAGGGCAAACAGACTATTTGCTATTGGCCAGTCCTTTGTCGTCTCCCAGCGGATGGCAAATAGACCTAGGGCTGACGGCAAAGGGAACAAATGGGTCCGAGCAGTCATTAGGCCTGCCAGGTCCGACAAAAGGGGCTCTTTGCCGTCCGCCATGGGGCTCTTTGTCGTCCGGGGGCAGACGGCAAAGGGGACGAGCTTATAACGGCCGCCCCCACCCCTCGCTCCACTACCCCTACTCCCCCAATATTGTCTCTCTCTCCATCCCGTCATGCCTCGCTCCAGCACCACCAGTGGTCGGCCAACCCTCCACCGCCCCCGGTGCCGGCCCCTGCGCCTCCCCCTCCCCTCAACCGCCCCCTCACCTCACCTGCCCCCGGCGTCGCCCACTTCCCTCACCGGCCCCCAGCGCCGCCGCTCCTCTGAATGGTTGCGGGCGCCGCCCCTTGCGCCGCCCCTTCCCTCACCCGCCCCCGGCGCCGCCCCCTTGCCTCACCGGCTCCCGGCTCCACCCCCTCCCCTCACCGGCTCCCTGCACCGGCCCCTCCCCTCACCGGCTCCCATCGACGCCCCCTCCCCTCACCGCCTTCCGGCGACGCGCCTCCCCTCACCGGTCGTCCCCAACTCCGGTGAGTGCCTCCGGTACCCCTATTTTCTGCTATTCTTAAATTAGATAGTTAGTTTTTTTCTGTTAAATTAGATAGTTAGTTTATTAGGTAGAATAAAGTAGATAGAAAAAAATAGATATAAAAGAAAAAACTTAGAAGAAAATAATATAAGAAAAAAAACTAGAAGAAAAAAGAGGAAGAATAAGAAGAAGAAGAAGAAGAAGAAGAAAGAGGAGAGGAGGAGAAAGAGAAAAGAAAGAAGAAAAAGAAGAAGAGGAGGAGGAGGAGAAAGAAGAAGAAGAAGAATATGATGATGATGATGACAAGAAGAAGAATAAGAAGAAGAAGAATAAAAAGAAGAGAGAGGAGAAGAATAAAGAAGAGGAAAAAGGAACCCGGACACCCCGGCAGTGACCCTCGACCCCTGACCCCTGACGCCCGACGCCACGGACCCTCGACCCTCGACCCCCGACGCCATTGACCATCGACCCCCGACCCTCGACCCCCGACGCCACGGACCACCGACCCCCGACCCCCGACGACCGACGCCACTAACCCCCGACCCCTGACACCTGTTTGGCCTCTTGTTGACCGAAAAGACCCCAACCCCCGGCGCTAGTGACCCTCAACCCCTGACAACACTGACCCCCGACCCCCGACGCCACCAACAACAGACACCACCGACCCTCGACGCCACTAAGTCCCGACCCCCGACACCTCTTCTGCCTACTGTTAAACGAGAAGGTGCTTTTCGGCCTTCTAGAGGCCGACGGGGTCATAGTTCTGTAAATTATGAGCTAGGCCACATATTTTCCGATTATGTTAATTATAAAAACATCATATTTGTGTTGATCGGGTGAATTTCAATATATGTGCAGTTGTTCGACGACCTCCACGTGCGTTGGACGAGCTCTGCCCCTACGTTTGTTGGTGAGCACAAATGACTTCTCCTCCTACCCCCTTAATTTGCTATGTTCCGGTCTTCGTGCCGATGAAACTTGCTAGCTTTAGGTTTCTGCAATCATGAGTATGCGTGACCAGTATGCGTCTCCCGTTCGAAAGGGCGACATATATAAATATGCATGTCTTTGCATATTTATAACTGCCATCCTTTTGAATTGTCCAACGTTATCCATGTACAGCCCGAGTATGTGTAGATTGGGTTCGTTTTCCCGTATGCTGTTCTCCAATCCGATGCGGAATTTCATCAGTGCCTCCGTGTTGTTCTCCGGGTACACATCCTCTCTGCTTATTGCCGAGACGTGTATCAGGAGAATAGAGGGGAGGTGTTGCCGAAATTCTGTGTCGCATCCGGAGCAGAGCATGGGAAAACGAACCCAATCTACACATACTCGGGTGGGATTAGGACCTATCTTTACCTATTAGCGTGTAGGTTGCATGGATGTAATAAAACTGACAAACTTGATTAGCGGATGAATATAGATGATGAATTATATATTTATTACTTGTGCGCCCATAGGTAGCTAGGCAACATGAGTGATCGTGCTTGGATGTACACTAGTCACCCTAGTCAGAAAGACATGACCAATGAATGGTTAACAAAACCCAGGGGGTTTGTGAGAGCCGCATTTGCAAATGGCCAGCAAAAAACATGGTTCCCCTGTCCCAACTGCGATAACTGGAAAAAGCAGACAGAGTTTGAAATGGGTAAACACCTGCAGAAGTGGGGTTTTACACCTAATTATACAGTGTGGACTTTTCATGGAGAGTCTCACCAACGTGCCATAGCTGAGGTGATTCGTCGTCACACCGACAAGCATGGTACCGGGATCGAAGACATGGTGCAAGACTTTGATGATGCTCGGGATTCGGACGATGAGATGGAAGAATCTGCAAAGGCCTTCTATGAAATGTTGGAGTCTTCAAAACGTCCTTTCCATGAGCATACTGAGCTTTGTCAGCTGGATGCCATCGCGCAAGTAATGGCCCTGAAGGCTCAATTCAACCTAGGCAGAGAATGCTATGACACGATGATGACGATATTTGTATGCTTTCTACCCAAAGGCTATGTACTGCCTGCAAACTTGTACCAGTCAGAGAAAATCCTCCGTGTACTTAAGATGCCCTATGAGAGAATACATGCATGTGAGAATGGATGTGCCTTTTTTAGGCTTGAGTGCGGCCTTGAACTATTGCCCCATTTGCAATTCTTCCTGGTATATTGTGGTAGACAACGGTATGGATGAGAAGAATCAGAACAAAATCCCCATTAGTGTTCTTCGGTATGTACCAATCGTACCAAGACTTCAACGTCTTCTCATGGTCGAAGAGATGGCCAGACAGATGACATGGCACAAATTGGGCCAAAGAACTGAACTAGATGCGGATGGGAACAAGATGCCGGTACACACTTCAGATGGTTTGGCGTGGAGGCACTTCGATGCATTACATAAGGATAAATCACAAGATCCAACGCATCCTAGAGTTGCCATCAGCACGGATGGGTTCAATGTGTATGGTATGACGGTAGCACAATACAATTGTTGGCCTGTATTTGTCATTCCACTCAATTTCCTACCCAGAGAGATTATGAAAAGAAAGAACATTTTCCTGACGTTCATAATTCCAGGGCCCAACTATCCGGGGAAGAATATGAATGTGTACATGCAGCCGCTTAAGGATGAGTTGCAAGAAGCCTCGGATAATGGGATCAAGACTTACGACGTCGCTACCAAAACAAATTTCAAAATGCAAGTGTGGTACATGTACTCGACGCATAATTATCTAGCATTTGCGCTATTCGTTGGCGGGTGTGTGCATGGAAGGTTCCCATGCACCACATGCAAGGCACCTCTTCAGTTCCGTTGGTTGCAGGCTGGTCGCAAGTTTTCTTGCTTCGACATGCATAGACAATTCCTGGATCCTGACCATAAGTTTAGAAAAGACAAGAAGAATTTCATCAAAGGTAGAGTTGTCAAAAGCACTGCACCAGCTGCGTTTACGGGCCAAGAGACCCTTGATCAGTTCAACGCTCTCGATCCTGATCCTTTGCGTCCAGGATACTTAAACGGGTATAATACGGAACACGCCTGGACTCACAAGTCATGCTTATGGGATATGCCTTAGTTCAAAGACCTCATTTGCCCACACAACATCGACGTGATGCACACTGAAAAGAATATTGCGGAGGCCATTTTTGGTACATTGTTCGGCATAGAGGGGAAGTCAAATGATAATCCTAAGGCTATAATCGACTTGGAGGATCTATGTGATATACCGTTACAAAACTTGCGACAACGGAAAGGAAAGCAAAGCATAGCGAAGCCAAAGGCATTGTTCAATCTTGAAAAGCCAGCTATGAGGGAAATGCTATTGTGGATGAAAATGCGGTTGATGTTCCTCGATGGGTATGATGCGAATCTAAAGAGGGGAGCAAGCCTTGAGAAATTGAAAATATTTGGACTCAAGAGTCATGATTGGGACATATGAATTGAGCGGGTAATGTCGGTGATGTTGCGTGGCTTTATCCCCGAGGATGAATGGCTAGTACTAGGAGAGCTGAGCAATTTCTTCCATTCTCTTTGTGCAAATGAACTATCGCCTGGCGTGCTAGATGAAATGGAAGAGTTTGTGGCAGAGTTGATCTGCAAATTAGAAAAGATCTTTCCACTGGGCTTCTGTAATCCAATGCAGCATTTGATTTTGCATCTCCCGACCAAGGCAAGATTGGGGGGGGGCGTTCAAAATAAATGGTGCTACTCAATTGAGAGGATGTAGAAGACGCTTCGAGCTAAGTGTAAAAATAAACGTAGAATTGAAGCATCGATGGACGAGGCATTCATTACTGAGGAGGCGGCAAACTTCGTGACAGCACACTACGAAGCCAAAAATCATCATTTGCATAACCCGAAGCCTCGGTACAATGATGGCGAGCCAAAAAGAGGTTGATCCAACCTCAGCCTATTCAAAGGGAAGCTCGCACCATCCGGTTCTTCGAAAGGGAAATCGTTGGATATCGAAGAATGGTGGACCATTTCATTGTATATCTTCACCAACCTAACAGAAGTGTGGCCGTACATCGAGTAAGTTCTCGGTAAATTATTGATCTGCAACTTCTAATTTCTTTCAAGTACACTTATTCCCGTATATTTGATATAGTCGATACGTCGCCGAATTCTCTGATGGATCGGTCATCGAAAAGGATTCCGTCGAAGAGTATGAGCTTCTCGAAAGCATGGAGGCGACTATCCCGGTTTCACCTCTTGGTTCAAACAAAGGGTGATTAATTACCACTAATGGTCCATTTGATTTCTTGGTCTAATTTGCGGATAATGCATCCATTGTTTCATATTAAACTTGTAGGCTAATGCAGAGTCTATGGACGCCGAGTTGAGACAAGTCGCTAATGGTTTTGACTATAAGGTCCGTTCATTTGACAAATACAACATCAACGGGTATCACTTTCGTACCTTTGGCAAAGAGCTATCTATGCCCGACCTAAAGACTACAAATTGTTTTGTCTCTGCTATCGGCGAAGGAGGCACCGAGTATTATGGAAGAGTTGAGGTAATTTATGAACTTCTATTCGATGGTGAAAACCCACTGACCGTCGTAGTCTTCAAATGTTATTGGTTTGAGCCGAGGGAGACTAGAAGGACTCATGAACATATTGGACTAGTTGAAATCAACCAAAACACCCACTTAGATGTTCCCGATGTCTATATTACGGCTGAACAGGCGACACAAGTTTTCTATCTACTGTGGGCCTGCCAAACTGATCCAAATCTCAAAGGTTGGGATGTTGTTTATGAAGTGCCACCACATTTTAGACCACCTACCCTCAATGCAGAGGATTACGAACCTCCCATTAACCCAGACACATATGAAGGAGAATTCTTCCAAGAAAAACGTATGTCCAAGAAACGTTTCAAGAACCTCTCTACTTCACCCCAGAACATTTAAGTAGACAGCGACAGTGAATCCGTCTTAACCCGTGAGCCCGAACAGGAAGAACCAGAAGAAGAAGAGGTTACTGTTGCGGATGACCTGTCACTTGTTGACCGATTACATAATGGTGGCCTTCCACATGTTCTTCCTGATAGTGATTATGATGATGCATTTATTGATGATAATGATGATCATGATACATTTATTGACCCCAGAGCATATATAGACAAGCACGATTGTTATTAGTTCATGTCAGGTATTCAACTATTACTATATATAAATTTTGAGTTCATGTTAGGTATTCAATTTTTATTAGTCATGTTGGTATTTATGATGATGATACACTTAAATTATATACATTTTATTACTCATGTTGGTATTTATGTTGTACTAATTTCATTTACTCTTTGTCATGACAGGTGTTGAAAGATGGTGGGAAAGGGTCGAAAGCACTCCGTGGCTCCTTCTTCGTCGGTGGGTCGCGGGATGGGTACTTCCATTCCTGCCTCGCCTCTTCGGAGAGCGTTGCTCTCTACTCTGTATGGAGTGGCCGCCTCATCGACTCTTGCGGCACCCGTGAGAGGAGGTCGACGCCCGCGAAGCCGAGAGGTACTAAAGGTATTACTCATGTTGGTATTTATGTTGTACTCATGTTGTTATTTATGTTCTAGTCACGTTGGTATTCATATACATTTTATTACTCATGTTGGTATTTATGTTGTACTAAAGGTACACGTGGCCGCTGGAGAGGTAGGGCGGTGGCTGCCACACCTTCCTCGCTGCCACCCCAAGCTTATTCACCTGATAACAGGACTTCTAGGGTGGATTTGTCTGAGGTGGAGGCTACACGGTCTCTGGTTCACGAGCCTCAGGTCGACGAGCCTCAGGTCGATGAGCCTTTGACCCACGAGACTCGTGTGCCAGAGGCTTTGTTCGAGGAGACTCCGGAGCAAAGCACGTATGAGGGTACGTCCCCAGAGTGGGATACCTGGGCTGATCTGGGTCAGCTTGAGCCAAGTGGCCATGCTGATAGCGACGAGGAGCTGGATGAGGGGGCTACCGTCTCCCAGCGTGGTAGTTCGTGGTTCCCGCTCGTGCCGGCGACCTGCGAGAAGTGGTGGTCGATTAAGCTAAATGGGGACAAGTAAGTTAATTTAATATTTTTTAGCCTTTTGCCTTCACGTTTTCTCAAATATCTAATGTTTTGGCTTTAATTTGTCATACTGTAGGGGTTGGATTGTTGCCAAGGCTGTCTGCAAGCCCAACAGTGTCCTTGGTATGCTTTTCCGTCAAAACTTCCCGGGGTTTGTTACATTGCCCGGTCGGGAGCGAGAGGTAGGAATGACCTCGGAGCACTACTTGGGTGGCCCGGCCCCGCCGGAGGTGGAGATCGACGGTGTTTTGTGCCACACGAGGGCCGACATGGTCTTCCGACAGTTCTGGGTAATTTCTCCTTTACACAATTATAAATCAACCATAGCTAGTTATTGTACTAATCGGTGTTGTCTCGTTTGCAGACCTACTACAGGTGTGAGGAGGGATATGAGGAGGACGCAGCAAAGGTTATCGAAAAATAATGTCGCCGCCTACTTCAAAACTTTCGGCACGAGGCTCGGGTGCAGGCTGTTCGAGACTACTATGCCTCGCGGCGTATTAGGAAGGACAAGGCAAAGTGCCGCGATTATAATATGGAGAAGGAGCATTACATGAAGGTAATTACATATTAGTAAGGCTTTGTAGTTAGTTTCCTCGATTTGGTTCTTACGTGCTCGAATTTCTCTTTATTAACTTAGGTTCCCCCGAGATGGTGTGTGGATAAGATGGATTGTTGGGAGGCCTTGGTGGACCAGTGGTGCTCCGAAACGTGGGAGGCCAGCCACAACAATGCCAAGGAGAGGCGTCGCAAAATGGTTGGTGTGCCACACCATCAAGGGACCGTCAATTTAATCCAATTTGGCGAGAACTGGGTATGTGGATTGCTTCATGCCTCATGCAATTCATTCTTAATGTTATCTTGAGCCCTTTACGAATACAATTTTCCTCTCTCTCTCTTTTAGGCGTGTCACAATAAGACGGAGGTGCCACAGATGTACGACATGTATGCGATGGCCCATACTGCCTCGTACATGAAGGTCAAGGCATTCTCTGAGTCTGACCTCGAGCATCCAGTAAACTTCACCAACATCTCTTGAGAAAAGGGGAGGACTTTAACCTGAGCGAGGGGCCTATTGATCCAGAGCTAGTGATGATAGCGGGCAACGGGAGGCCTCATGGCTCGATCGCCATTGAGAGACGGCCTTATTCGTTGTCATAGCACTCTCCGGCAGATAAAGGCACGCCAAACAAGCTCCTATCGTGAGATAACACCTTGTCCACGGCCAGTCGAGCTCGCCATCAAGGTTAGTTTAATGGACTCAACTATCTTTCCACATTATGTTGTGCGTGGGAACCAATATGATTACAATGCTCACAATGAGTTGTGTTGCAGGCTGCTATTCTGAAAGAGAGAGAGGCAATGCAGGCGGTTTTGGCGGAGAAGGATAAGGAGATGAAGGAGCTAGAGGAGAGGACGACTGCATTGGTGGAGGCGGAGAGGGCACGGAATGATGCGTCTAACAGGGCATTATACGAGCTCTTCGTGGTAAGTTTCTTCTTCATATTATTTAAAATCTTGCATTTTAATGTCCGTTTCACTAATAACTAAAAAGTTTGACTTGTCGAAACCAAATGTACACTCTATGTGCGAGAGGACCGGCCAAGTCCCTCCGGCGATGCCGGTCATTAACATGGCGGGGACGGTGAGTTTCATTTCAATGCAGTGATCTTAAGAGTGTCATCATGCTAATGACACATTGCAAATGATGTTTGGTGCAGAATATCTCCTGAAACGCATCGCACGACCCTTCTATAGTGGAGCCTTCTCCAGGTGAAACAAGCCAGAGCCACCGTGCTTCACCGCCGTGATGACGATAATGGTATGTTATTTCTAGCGTTTTGCTTAACAACCGCATAATGGTCAATATGGTTTATTAAGCATACTTAGCTGCAAAATGACATATTTAACCCAAGTTAGCTCCATAATGGTCTCCTTCTCCTTCTCCTTCTCCTTCTCCTCCTCCTCCTCCTCCTCCTTCTTCTTCTTTTTCTTCTCCTTCTTCTTCTCTTTTTTGCTTCTTCTCTTTCTTCTTCTACGTAGCTTAGACTCATAAAACAAAGACATACTTAGCTAATTATCCTACAAAATGACATAATTAGCTTAGTTAGGTAAAAACATCATAAGAACCTTGGTTAGCTCATTAAAACGACCAATTTAGCTCCAAAGTGAAATAATAAGCTCAAAATGGCATAAGAACCTTGGTTAGCTCATGAATAGTATATACTTAGCTTGGCTTCCACCTAAATGACATAATTAGCCAATTTAGCTCGAAAATGCCTTAATAATCATAGTTGGCTCCAAAATGACATATTTTACCCAAGTTAGCTCTATAATGGCCTATACTTAGCTTGGCTTCCACCTAAATGACATAATTAGCTTAGTTAGCTCGAAAATGGCCTATTTAATGAAAAATGACATATACTTACCTAATTATCCTCCAAAATGACGTAATTAGCTCCAAAAAGGCATAATTAGCTACTTTAGCTCAAAGAGGAGGACAAGAGGAGAAGATAGAGGAAAAATGAAAAGAAGGAAGAAGAAGAAGAAGAGAAGAAGAAGAGAAGAAGAAGGAGAAGGAGAAGGAGGAAGAAGAAGGAGAAGAAGGAGAAGAAGGAGGAGAGAAGCTCCTTCTAGATCTCCTTCTCCTCCTCCATATTCTCCTACTTCTTCTCCTTCTTATTTTCTTCTTCTTCTCCTCTTCCTTCTACTTCTCCTTCTCCTTCTCCTTCTCCTCCTGCTCCTCCTTCTTCTTCTTCTCCTTCTTCTCCTTATTCTTCTCTTTTTGCTTCTTCTCTTTCTTCTTCTACATAGCTTAGACTCATCCAATAAAGACATACTTAGCTAATTATCCTACAAAATGACATAATTAGCTTGTTAGGTAAAAACCATCATAAGAACCTTGGTTAGCTCATTAAAACGACTAATTTAGCTCCAAAATGAAATAAATAAGCTCAAAATGGCATAAGAACCTTGGTTAGGTCATGAATATTATATACTTACCTTGGCTTCCACTTAAATGACATAATTAGCCAATTTATCTTGAAAATACCTTAATAATCATAGTTGGCTCCAAAATGACATGTTTACCCAACTTAGCTCTAGAATGGCCTATACTTAGCTTGGGTTCCACCTAAATGACATAATTAGCTTAGTTAGCTCGAAAAATGGCCTATTTAACAAAAAATAACATATACTTACCTAATTATCCTCCAAAATGACATAATTAGCTCCAAAAAGGCATAATTAGCTACTTTAGCTCGAATAAGGGGACAAGAGGAGAAAATATAGGAAGAATGAAAAGAAGCAAGAAGAAGAAGAAAAGAAGAAGAAGAGAAGAAGAAGGAGAAGGAGAAGGAGGAAGAAGAAGGTGAAGAAGGAGAAGGAGGAGAGAAGCACCTTTTAGATCTCCTTCTTCTCCTTCTTCTTGTCCTTCTTCTTTTCTTCTTATTCTCCTCTTCCTTCTCCTTCTCCTTCTCCTCCTCCTCCTCCTCCTTCTTCTTCTTTTTCTTCTCCTTCTTCTTCTCTTCCTGCTTCTTATCTTTCTTCTTCTACGTAGCTTAGACTCATCTAACAAAGACAAACTTAGCTAATTATCCTAAAAATGACATAATTAGCTTAGTTAGGTAAAAACATCATAAGAACCTTGGTTAGCTCATTAAAACGACTAATTTAGCTCCAAAATGAAATAATAAGCTCAAAATGGCATAAGAACCTTGGTTAGGTCATGAATATTATATACTTAGCTTGACTTGCACCTAAATGACATAATTAGGCAATTTAGCTCCAAAATACCTTAATAATCATAGTTGGCTCCAAAATGACATATTTTACCCAAGTTAGCTCTAGAAAGGCCTATACTTAACTTGGCTTCCACCTAAATGACATAATTAGCTTAGTTAGCTCGAAAATGGCCTATTTAATAAGAAATGACATATACTTACCTAATTATCCTCCAAAATGACATAATTAGCTCCAAAAAGGCATAATTAGCTACTTTAGCTCGAAGAAGAGGACAGGAGGAGAAGATAGAGGAAAAATGAAAAGAAGGAAGAAGAAGAAGAAGAGAAGAAGGAGAAGGAGGAGGAAGAAGAAGGAGAAGAAGGAGGAGAGAAGCTCCTTCTCCTTCTTCTCCTCCTTCTTCTGCTTCTTCTTTTCTTCTTCTTCTTCTCCTCCTCCTCCTTCTCCTTCTCCTTCTCCTCCTCCTCCTCCTCCTTCTTCTTCTTTTTCTTCTGCTTCTTCTTCACTTCTTGCTTCTTCTCTTTCTTCTTCTACGTAGCTTAAACTCATCCAACAAAGACATACTTAGCTAATTATCCTACAAAATGACATAATTAGCTTAGTTAGGTAAAAACATCATAAGAACCTTGGTTAGCTCATTAAAACGACTAATTTAGCTCTAAAATGAAATAATAAGCTCAAAATGGCATAAGAACCTTGGTTAGCTCATGAATATTATATACTTAGCTAGGCTTCCACCTAAATGACATAATTAGCCAATTTAGCTCGAAAATGCGTTAATAATCACAATTGGCTCCAAAATGACATATTTTACCCAAGTTAGCTCTAGAATGGCCTACACTTAGCGTGGCTTCCACCTAAATGACATAATTAGCTTAGTTAGCTCAAAAATGGTCTCTTTAATAAAAAATGACCTATACTTAGCTAATTATCCTCCAAAATGACATAATTAGCTCTAAAAAGCCATAATTAGCTAATTTAGCCCGAAGAAGAGGACAAGAGGGGAAGAAAGAGGAAAAATGAAAAGAAGGAAGAAGAAGAAGAGAAGAAGAAGGAGAAGGAGGAAGAAGAAGGAGAAGAAGGTGGAGAGAATCTCCTTCTCCTTCTTCTCCTTCTTCTTCTCCTTCTTCTTTTCTTGTTCTTCTCCTCTTCCTTCTCCTTCTCCTTCTCCTCCTCCCCCTTCTTCTTCTTCTTCTTTTTCTTCTTCTTCTAACTTTCTCATTTGCCATTTTGCAGATTACATTCACTTCACGGGAAGATTGGATTGTATTGATGGAATGCTTGAATATGGTTTATTCTACCATGGCTTCACGGAAGCTTGGATTGAAACTATTGTAGTATATGGATATATATGAAACTTTGTACGCATGGATGAAACCGGTGTAATATACGGTTTGGCATGGATGCAACTTGCATAGTATGTATGTATTATGGATTAAAATTATTTTAATTTGGTTATGAGTACGGAAACAAAATTATTTCTGTCAAATATATGTATATATCCTGATTATTGTGAAAATTGCTGGATATAATAGAAAATAAAATAAACAGGGGCTGTTTTGAGCCTTTGCCGTCGGCCTCAAACACGGCTGAAGGCAAAGGGGGGAGGGGCTGACGACAAAGGTCGGAGGGGATGGCAGCAAAGGTGGAGGGAGAGAGGGTCTGGGTTCCCCCCTTTGCCGTCGGCCTCCAACATGGCTGACGGCAAAGGGGGAGGGCAGACGGCAAAGGGGGGAGGGCAGACGGCAAAGAAAAGGATGGCCCAGCAACCTGCCGTTAGCACTTAACAGGAGCA
The DNA here is from genome assembly GCF_904849725.1 of Hordeum vulgare subsp. vulgare. Taxonomy (NCBI): domain Eukaryota; kingdom Viridiplantae; phylum Streptophyta; class Magnoliopsida; order Poales; family Poaceae; genus Hordeum; species Hordeum vulgare. The sequence continues at coordinate 349,265,754 of NC_058519.1, read as the reverse complement.
TTTGTGGATCTCTCGTCCCATTTTATTTGCCGTCTGCCCCCCATGGCAAAGATTCTTTGCCGTCAGCCTTCCAAAAGCAAACGGCAAATAACCTCTTCACCAGATATTTTTTGCCGTCTAGTTTGCCTTCCGCTGACGAACGGCAAAGCCGTTGCCATCCGGGGCTCCCCCCTTTGCCTTCAGCCATGACAGACAACAAAGCATCAGATTCATGTAGTGTATCCTGAATACTAGGAAATAGGCTTGGATTGAATCTCGCTGAATTTGGATTATTGGGTACTATCCAAGTTGTATGTTGATCTTCCTAGGCAAATCTTGCAGATGGATCCAGTCGGAGCGGAAAAACGGAATCGACAGAAGAAACAAGAACCGCGAAAAACCAAAAAGAAAATAAAGCTCAAGTGTTGTGGACCTTACACACAGGGCCAAGGATCCACTAGTATAACTAATATAGCGCACTCGATGCACCTCTAAGAATTTAGAAGCGAAACCACCATGCTCCTCGTAGCACTGGTGTCAAGCTCCTACTACTTCCTTAGAGAACATCGCTCTCGACACAGGACCATAGCCAAAGTGGCTTAGTCAACGATCCTAGGGTTATCGGGGAAAGATGGAATTTATAAGCGTTTCCCAGAGGGAACTATAGTAAGGAGAGAAATGCCATGGCTAGCAAGGAGGGTTAATGATATCTGGTTTGCCTAGGGGTTTCAGGGCTCATGGGTTGTTGCCGGGTGCAACATTTCACACCGGCGCAAGGGTCACGAGAGTTGGGGTGTGATGGAGCCAAAGACCTATGGGGTTGTCTTATGATCAATAGTAGCCGTGACAGGTGGCAAAGATGTCTAAAATCCATCTGGGCCTTCTACTGGACACAAGATAGTGAAGTGTGTCTAGGGTAACCTATAGTCAGTTTGGCTACTATGATACCATTGCTTGTGGCACCCCGCCTGATTACCACTGTAGCCAGACGGTCGCCACACATACCAGCCCAGGAAATCACTCTTCTATGCGCGTTTACAACAAGTATCATGAACACCAGCATTTCTATTAATAGATGTAAGGGTCTTACATGGGATATTACAGGGGTGAAGGCAGCGGAAAAGCTCTATCTAAGGCAGCATGGTCTTGGTGCGGCTCCAATCCACAGGGATCTGACTAGGTTACTCTTCTAGCCCGCGAATGCTCTGGTTCCTCGATGACGGACGACGGATCCTTATGTGAACCTGGCCATGTTAAAAGCCGTTGAGTACTTTTGAATGTACTCGCAAGCAAACCAACTAACATATACACTAAGCAAAGCAATCTATGGCATTCAAGCATGCACTTGTTATTAATTATCATGGCATAGCTTACCTATCTAGCAGGATTTAATATGATGATATGATAGGATTATCCAGCAAGATAACTACTAAAGTAAATACGAAGGTAAAGCATATTAACTAAATAATTTATACTCCGAATATTCTCACGATCCAATATGAATCTGATCCAAATCCAATCCAACTAATGTGGTCCTCCGACCACGCATCTCATAGCCATCCCATGGCTAACATGTCATATACCTAACATCATCAGATGTTTGCACAAGACGAGTTCTTCCATCATTATTATCACTGATATGGTTGACCACCTACTGAGGTCTGGACGGGCCATCCAATACCGTGGACGCGGCTATTCGAATAGATTTTGACACTCTACAGAGGTTGCACACTTTACCCACACTATGGAGCACTGACCTCGTGATCCCATTCCGGTGGACCAGTGTTGCAACAACGAAAGTTGCCTGACCTGTGATTCTTCCATCATACCATCGGCCTTCATCCTCCCTCGGAGTCCTGCCCTGGGTGGCACTGTGTCCTGATTGTTGGGAAACGTAGCATAAATTCAAAATTTTCCTACGCCATATTCAGATCTTCCTATGGAGAGACCAGCAATGAGAGAGGGTGAGTGCATCTTCATAACTTTGAAGATTGCTAAGCGGAAGCATTGGTAGAACGCGGTTGATGGAGTCGTACTCGCGGCGATTCAGATCGCGGTGTGATTCCGATCTAGTGCCGAACCACGGCACCTCCGCGTTCAACACACGTGCAGCCCGGTGACGTCTCCTGCACCTTGATCCAGCAAGGAGGAGGGAGAGGTTGGGGAAGATCTCCGGCAGCACGACGGCATGGTGTCGATGGAGAGATGAGGTCTCCCGGCAGGGCTTCACCAAGCACCGTGGGAGGAGGAGGAAGGAGGGGAGCAGGGCTGCGCCGAGGGAGAGAAGAAACCGCGTGTCAAACAGCCTCAAACCCCTAGGTATATATAGGAGGAGGGTAGGGGGGTTCCACCCCTAGGGTTCCCACCCTAGGTGGTGCGGCAGCCCCCCCCCCCACATGGGAGGTGTGGTGGCCAGGGCAGGGGGAGGGGTGGCGCACCCCTAGGTGGGCCTTAGGCCCACCAGCGCCTAGGGTTCCCCCCCCCCCCCTCTTCACCTCCTACGCCTTGGGCCCCTTTGTGGGAGGTGCACCAGCCCACTTTGGGCTGGTAGCCCTCCACCTTTTGGCCCATGCTACCTCTTAGCGCTGGTGGCCCCTCCAAGTGGACCCCCGGGACAATTTCCGGTGGTCCCGGTGGCCCCGGAACACTACCTCCGCACCATTCTGGAGCTCGTTGTGACGTCCGGGATCTCATTCGGGACTCCGAACAACTTTCGGTAACCACGTATAACATTTCCCTATAACCCTAGCGTCATCGAACCTTAAGTGTGTAGACCCTACGGGTTCGGGAAGCATGCAGACATGACCGAGACGCTCTCCGGCCTATAACCATCAGCAGGCTCTGGATACCCATGGTGGCTCCCACACGTTCCACGATGATCTCATCGGATGAACCACGATGTCAAGGATTCAATCAATCCCGTATACAATTCCCTTTGTGTGTTGGGATAGAACTTGCCCGAGATTCGATCGTCGGTATACCTATACCTTGTTCAATCTCGTTACCAGTAAGTCTCTTTACTCGTTCCGTAGCACGTCATCCTGTGACTAACTTCTTAATCACATTGAGCTCATGATGATGTTCTATCGAGTGGGCCCAGAGATACCTCTCTGTCACACGGAGTGACAATTCCCGATCTCGATTCGTACCAACCCAACAGATACTTTCGGAGGTACCCGTAGTGCACCTTTATAGTCACCCAGTTACGTTGTGACGTTTGATACACCCAAAGCACTCCTACAGTATCCGGGAGTTGCACAATCTCACGGTCGAAGGAAAAGACACTTGACATTAGAAAAGCTTTAGCATACGAACAATACGATCTAGTGCTATGCTCAGGATTTGGTTTTGTCCATCACATCATTCTCCCAATGATGTGATCCCGTTATCAATGACATCTAATGCCCATGATCAGGAAACCATGATCATCTATTGATCAACGAGCTAGCCAACTAGAGGCTTGCTAGGGACACATTGTGATCTATTTATTCACACATGTATTACTATTTCCTGTTAATACAATTATAGCATGAACAATAGACGATTATCATGAACAAGGAAATATGATAATAACCATTTTATTATTGCCTCTAGGGCATATTTCCAACAGTCTCCCACTTGCACTAGAGTCAATAATATAGTTACATTGTGATGTACCGAACACCCATAACATTATGGTGTTGATCATGTTTTGCTCGAGGAAGAGGTTTAGTCAATGGGTCTGCAACATTCAGACCCGTCTGTACTTTACAAATATCTATTATTCCACACTGGACATGGTCCTGGATGGAGTTGTAGCGGCTTTTGATGTGCTTGGTCTTTCAGTGAAACCTGGGCTCCTTGGCTATGGCAATGGCCCCAGTGTTATCACAGAAGAGTGTCATTGGACCCGACACGCTTGGAACCACTCCAAGGTCGGTGATGAGCTCCTTCATACAAATTCCTTCATGAGTCGCTTCTGAAGTAGCTATGTACTCCGCTTCACATGTAGGTGCTGCCACGACTTCTTGCTTGCTGCTGCACCAGCTCACTGCCCCACCATTCAAAACATACACGTATCCGGTCTATGACTTAGAGTCATCTGGATCGGTGTCAAAGCTAGCATCGACGTAACCCTTTACGACAAGCTCTTCGTCACCTCCATAAACAAGAAACATCTCCTTAGTCCTCTTTAGGTACTTAAGGATATTCTTGACCGTTGTCGAGTGTTCCATACCGGGATTACTTTGGTAACTCCCTACCAAACTTATGGCAAGGTTTATATCAGGTCTGGTACACAACATGGCATACATTTGAGAGCCTACGGCTGAAGCATAGGGGACAGTACTCATCTTCTCTCTATCTGCTGCCGTGGTCGGTGACTGAGTCTTACTCAATCTCATACCTTGCAAAACTGGCAAGAACCCCTTCTTTGAGTTTTCCATATTGAACTTCTTCAATATCTTGTCAAGATATGTACTTTGCGAAAGACCTATGAGGCATTTTGATCTATCTTTATAGATCTTGATGCCTAATATGTATGCAGCTTCTCCAAGGTCCTTCAATGAAAAACTCTTGTTCAAATAGGCCTTTATGCTCTCCAACATCTCTATATTATTCCCCATCAATAATATGTCATCCACATACAATATGAGGAAAGCTACAGAGCTCCCACTCACTTTGTTGTACAGACAGGCTTCTCCATAAACCTGTATGAACCCAAACGCTTTAATCACCTCATTTGTTAACACCCTTAGGGTCGACAAAACCTTCTGGTTGCATCATATACGACTCTTCCTTAAGATTCCCGTGAAGGAACGCTGTTTTGACGTCCATTTGCCAAATTTCATAATCATAAAAGGCGGCAATTGCTAACATGATTCGGACTGACTTCAACTTCGCTACGGGAGAGAAAGTCTCTTCGTAGTCAACTCCTTGAATTTTTCAAAAACCCTTTGTGACAAGTCGAGCTTTATAAACGGTCACATTACCATTTGCATCAGTCTTCTTCTTGAAGATCCATTTATTTTCTATGGCTCGCTGATCATCGGGCAAGTCCACCAAAGTCCATACTTTGTTCTCATACATGGATCCTATCTCGGATTTCATAGCCTCAAGCCATTTGTTGGAATCCGGGCCCGCCATTTCTTCTTCATAGTTCGAAGGTTCACCGTTGTCTAACAACATGATTTCCATCACAGGGTTGTCGTACCACTCTGGTGCGGAGCGTACCCTTGTGGACCTTCGCAGTTCAGTAGCAACTTGATCCGAAGATTCATGATCATCATCATTAACTTCCTCTTCAGTTGGCGTAGGCGCCACAGGAACAATTTCCCGCATTGTGGTACTTTCCGGTTAGAGAGGGGGTGTAATCGCGTCATCAAGTTCTACTTTCCTCCCACTTACTTCTTTCAATAGAAACTCTTTCTCTAGAAAGGACCGTTCTTGGCAACAAAGGTTTTACCTTCGGATCTAAGATAGAAGGTATACCCAATAGTTTCCTTATGGTATCCTATGAATACGCATTTCTCCGATTTGGGTTCGAGCTTCTGTGGTTGAAGTTTCTTCACATAAGCATCGCAGCCCCAAACTTTAAGAAACGACAACTTAGGTTTCTTGCCAAACCTCGGTTCATACGGTGTCATCTCAGCGGATTTTGACGGTGCCCTATTTAAAGTGAATGCTGCAGTTTCTAATGCGTATCCCCAAAATGATAGCGGTAAGTTGGTAAGAGACATCATAGATCATACCATATCTAATAAAGTGTGATTACGACGTTCAGACACTCCGTTGAGTTGCGGTGTGCCAGGCGGCGTCAGTTGTGTAACGATTCCACACTTCCTTAGGTGTGTTCCAAACTCGTGACTCAAATATTCTCCTCCAGGATCAGATCATAGACACTTAATATTTCTGTCACGTTGATTCTCAACCTCACTCTGAAATTCCTTGAAATTTTCAAATGTCTCAGATTTGTGCTTCATCAAGTAGATATACCCATACCTACTCAAATCATCGGTGAGAGTGAGATATAACGGTAGCCACCGCGAGCTTCAACGTTCATTGGACCACACACATCAGTATGCATTATTTCCAATAAGTCGATCGCTCACTCCATTATTCCTGAGAATGGAGTCTTAGTCATCTTGCCCATGAGGCACGGTTAGCATGTGTCAAATGATTCAAAGTCAAGAGACTCTAATAATCCATCAGTATGGAGCTTCTTCATGTGCTTAGCACCGATATGACCAAGGCGGCAGTGCCACAAGTATGTGGGACTATCATTATCAACTTTACAACTTTTGGTACTCACACTAAGAATATGTGTAACATCACGATCGAGATTCATCAAGAATAAGCCATTCACCAGCGGAGCATGACCATAAAACATATCACTCATATAAATAGAACAACCATTATTCTCTGACTTAAATGAGTAGCCGTCTCGCATTAAGCAAGACCCTGATACAATATTCATGCTCAAAGATGGTACTAAATAACAATTATTAAGGTTTAAAACTAATCCCGACGGTAGATGTAGAGGTAGCGTGCCGACGGGATCACATCGACCTTGGAGCCATTCCCGACGTGCATCGTCACCTCGTCCTTGGCCAGTCTCCGCTTATTCCGCAGTTCCTGCTTTGAGTTGCAAATGTGAGCAACAGCACCAGTATCAAATACCCAGGAGCTACTACGAGCACTGGTAAGGTACACATCAATAACATGTATATCACATATACCTTTAACGTTGTCGGCCTTCTTGTCCGCTAAGTACTTGGGGCAGTTCCGCTTCCAGTGACCTTTTCCCTTGCAATAGAAGCACTCAGTCTCAGGCTTGGGTCCATTCTTTTTCTTCTTCCTGACATCTGGCTTACCGGGCGCGACAACGACGTTGTCGTCTTTCTTGAAGTTCTTCTTACCATTGCCCTTCTTGAAACTGGTGGTCTTGTTGACCATCAACACTTGATGCTCTTTCTTGATTTCTACTTCTGCAGACTTGAGCATCGAGTACAACTCGGGAATGGTCTTCTCCATCCCTTGCATGTTGTAGTTCAACACAAAACCTTCGTAGCTTGGTGGGAGAGACTGGAGGATTCAGTCAATTCTAGCATCGTCCAGAAGTTTGACTCCAAGTGAAGATAGACGACCGTGTAACCGAGACATTTTGAGTATGTGCTCACTGACAGGACTGTTCTCCTCCATCTTACAGCTAAAGAACTTGTGGGAGACTTCATATCTCTCGACACGGGCATGAGCTTGAAAAACTAGTTTCAGCTCTTGGAACATCTCATATCCATCGTGTTACTCAAAACACCTTTGCAGCCCCATTTCCAAATTGTATAACATGCCACACCTAACCAGAGAGTAGTCATCACTCTGCGTTTGCCAGACGTTCAGAATGTCCTGGGCTGTTGCGGGAGCAGGAGGGTCACCTAGCGGTGCATCAAGGACATAATCCTTTTTAGCTGCTTCAAGGATGAGCTTCAAGTTGCGAACCCAGTCCGCATAGTTGCTACCATCATCTTTCAGCTTGTTTTTCTCTAGGAATGCGTAGAAATTGAGGTTGACGTTGGCCATCTACAATATTTATAAAGACAAATTTTAGACTAAGTTCATGACAATTAAGTTCATTTAATCAAATTAGGTATGAACTCCCACTTAAATCGACATCCCTCTAATCATCTAAGTGATACATGATCCATGTTGACTAACCCGTGTCCTATCATCGCGTGAGACGGACTAGTCATCATGGTGAGCAACTTGATGCTGATCGTATTCCACCATACGACTCATGTTCGACCTTTTGGTCTCTTGTATTTGAGGTCATGTCTGTACATGCTAAGCTCGTCGAGTCAACCTAGGTGTTTCGCGTGTGTAAATCTGGCTTACACCCGTTGTATGCGAACGTTAGAATCTATCACACCCTATCATCACGTGGTGCTTCGAGAGAACGATCCTTCGCAACGGTGCACACTTAGGGGAATACGTTCTCGAAATTTTTAAGGGGGATCATCTTATTATGCTACCGTCGTTCTAAGCAATAATATGAAAAACATGATAAACATCACAATGCAATCATATAGTGACATGATATGGCCATTATCATCTTTGCTCTTTCGATCTCCATCTTTAGGCATCGCATGATCATCATTGTCACCGACGTGACACCATGATCTCCATCATCATGATCTCCATCATCGTGTCTTTGTGAAGTCGTCACGCCAACTACTATTATCACTACTACTATAGCTAACCGTTAGCAATGAAGTAAAAGTAGTAAGCACATGGCATTGCATCTCATACAATAAATTAAGACAACTCCTATGGCTCCTGCCGGTTGTCATACTCATGGACATGCAAGTCGTGAAACCTATTACAATAACATGATCATCTCATACATCATACATGCAACATCACAACTTTGGCCATATCACATCACATGTCAAACCCTGCAAAAACAAGTTAGACTCCTCTAATTGTTGTTGCAAGTTTTACGTGGCTGATTTGGCTTTCTAGCAAGAACGCCTTCTTACCTACGTGACAGCCACAACGATGATATGCCAAAGCTATTTACCCTTCATAAGGACCCTTTTCATCAAATCCAATCCGACAAGAGTGGGAGAGACAAACACCCGCTAGCCACCTTTATGCACGGTGTGCATGTCTGTCGGTGGAACCAGTCTCACGTAAGCGTGCGTGTAAGGTCGGCCCGGGCCGCTTCATCCCACAATACCGCCGGAAAAGAATAAGACTAGTAGAGGCAAGCAATTGACAAATCATCACCCACAATCTTTTGTGTTCTACTCGTGCATAGAATCTACGCATAGAAAACCTGGCTCGGATGCCACTGTTGGGAAACGTAGCATAAATTCAAAATTTTCCTACGCCATATTCAGATCTTCCTATGGAGAGACCAGCAACGAGAGAGGGGTGAGTGCATCTTCATACCTTTGAAGATCGCTAAGCGGAAGCGATGCTAGAACGCGGTTGATGGAGTCGTACTCGCGGAGATTCAGATTGCGGTGTGATTCCGATCTAGTGCCGAACCACGACGCCTCCAAGTTCAACACACGTGCAGCCCGGTGACGTCTCCCGCACCTTGATCCAGCATGGAGGAGGGAGAGGTTGGGGAAGATCTCCGGCAGCACGACGGCATGGTGTAGATGGAGAGACGGGGTCTCCCGGTAGGGCTTCGCCAAGCACCGTGGGAGAAGGAGGAAGGAGGGGAGCAGGGCTGCCGAGGGAGAGAAGAAACCGCGTGTCAAACAGCCCCAAACCCCTAGGTATATATAGGACGAGGGGAGGGGGTGCCACCCCTAGGGTTCCCACCCTAGGTGGTGCGGCAGCCCCCCAGATGGGAGATGCGGTGGCCAGGGCAGGGGGAGGGGTGGCGCACCCCTAGGTGGGCCTTAGGCCCACCAGCGCTTAGGGTTTCCCCCCCCCCCTCTTCACCTCCTGCGCCTTGGGCCCCTTTGTGGGAGGCGCACCAGCCCACTTTGGGCTCGTAGCCCTCCACCTTTTGGCCCATGCTACCTCTTGGGGCTGGTGGCCCCTCCCGGTGGACCCCCGGGACCATTTCCGATGGTCCCGGTACGCTACCGCTGACGCCCGAAACATTTCCGGTGTCCAAAACCATCCATCCTATATATCAAACTTTACCTCCAGACCATTCCGGAGCTCCTCGTGACGTCCGGGATCTCATCCGGGACTCCGAACAACTTTCGGTAACCTCATATAGCATGTCCCTATAACCCTAGCATCATCGAACCTTAAGTGTGTAGACCCTATGGGTTGGGGAAGCATGCAGACATGACTGAGACGCTCTCCGGACAATAACCGTCAAAGGGGTCTGGATACCCATGGTGGCTCCCACACTGTGACAGCCCGATGCCGACGTTCCAGAAGCTTCCCCTTCTATTCCGTTTTCGTCGTGTATCTATTTTCTTTTGTCGCATCATCATCGCATCATTTGCATTGCAACGGCATCTCCGTTGCCGCCAGTTTTCAAAACTTGCATCCGTTGTTAGTTGCTGGTTCACGTTGTTGTCCGTTCTGAGCCCGATCGCACACCGACACGCCCGCAGCAGCGTCAAAACCCTGTTTTAGAAGTGTGTTGAAAACTTTCTCTGATCAAGGTGAAACTTGGCTTGGGATCGTGATTAGTTATAGTTGAAACCCTGTTTTAGAAGTCTGGTACCCGAAAGGTCGACCGTAGCGGCAACCGTCGGACCTGTGTAGGTGTTTTAAAAATCGTTGCCGCGCCGCCCGTTTTCCCTCTCGTCTCCGATCCACTCTACACGGCCACTTAACCCGTTCCTGCGTGCGGAAACATTCGAATCCGACCCCGTGGTTGGATCCGGAACGCGATTTTGGGTAACCTACCCCCCCCCCCTCCCCCACGTTTGTCTATATATAGACCCCCCATGCTTGTTTTAGACACCAACCCAACTCCTCCTCGAAACCCGTGCTAACCCTAGTCTCCCACAGCCACTCCCACCTCCTCTCTCCACCCACCAGGAGCCGCCGGCCCGCGGAGCCCGATTGGAGCCCGCCCGAGCCCATCCGGGCCCGAATCAGCCGCTGCGAGCATCTGCCAGTGCCCCCGCGCTCCTGGTGCCGCGCGCCGGCCGCCTCCCGTCGCCGGACACGCGCCACCCCAAGCTCCACCCGTGCCCCGCCGCCGGTAGGCCGCCGCCGCCCTTGCTCCGCCGCCGCCCCCTCGGTTCCTGCCGTCACGGGCATGCGTCGCCGTCGTCGGCAGCCGCAGCAGCAGCCGTCGTTGCCTCGCGCCTTCCCCGTCGTCGTCGGGATCGCCGTCGGCCCTTCCAGCGCCGGGAACGGACCCGTCGGTCCTTGAGCTACCAGTCCGGCTGGCCTCGCCTCGATCCCTCCGCTGTCGTCGCATCCTCCAGGCCCGCCGGCCGCTGGAGCCGATGCCGACGAGCTCCCCTCGATCCCGATCTGGATCGGGAGGAGCGGCTCGCTCGTGTGGGCCTCCCGCATCGCCGCGTGCCTCGGCCCACTCCGCCCCAGGCATGCTCGTCTCGGCCTCTCCCGTGGCCCAGCTGCCTCCTCCGGCTCGTATGGCCTCAGGTGAGCTTCCCCCACGCCCTACCTGTGCCTAGGCGCCATATAGATATCATGCACCCACGAGTTAGGCCCGTTAGCTTTTTTTTTAGGAATACGGTGTTATTTATTTCAGGAAATACGTCAGATTTTAAACGTCCGTAGATATTTATCCGTATATCGGATCGGAGCGTTTTATATATGTAACTCGTGTAGAATTTCGCGTAGATTACGAATTTACAACTTGCATTTTTGTTTGATGTAGTTTTGCATGCCGAATGCCTAGATATGTGTGATGTTTATATTGTCTTGGTCCCGTGTTATTTTTCCGCGCGTGTTCGAATAGCCCAAATGCCGTATTAGAAATGCCCATGTATTAGGAACCTATTTTCCATGTATTTTAGAGCGGTCAGTGGTATTTTTACGTGTAGGGATTGCTGGTAGTTTATTTTCCCGTGTATAGGTTATTTTCTCGCATTTTCGTGTGGTGTTATTTTGTTGTGCAACCCCACATATTTTATATGTTCTCGGGGTAGAAAAATCCATGTGATTTTTCTGTGCAATTAGTTTTAGCAGTAGAGAAAGTTAGTTCGCGAGATATTTTGCCGTGATGCCCTTTTGTTTAATTCGTAGGATTTATTCCGTGCTTCGTTTGAAGGAGTTGTCAACTAGAGAGTTGATCTTGGATGTTTTGTCTATCCCCTGGTATTTTTGGTTGCAATAGAAATGCATGTTTAGGTGGGGTTTGATAGCCCTCAAGTTGCTAGAAATAGTGCTGATTTGGAGGAGCTGAAATATTTCTAAGTCTGGAATCTGTAATATTTTGTTGCTGTCTTGTCTTGCTTATGTCTTTTGTTCTGTACCTATTTTGAGGTTGGTGCAATGGAGTTAGTTGTAGCCCTTGTGTTTCCCTAGCATGCTGTAAATTTTCATGCCATTTGGAGTCCTGTAGCTTATGGTTTTGCTGCTGTCAATATGCCTTCAGATCGAAAACTGTAGCTTCAAAAATTGCTATTTTCAGTAAGTCTGATATAGTGTGTGGGAAGCCATTTTGTGACTTCTTTTCCTAGTGTTCCTTGCTGCCCTGCTAGTTGTTGTTAGTTGTTTGTAGTATTGCTTCTTGCCCTATTCCGTGCCATGCCTTGCTTGAGCATATCGGAGTTGTGTAGCTCGTAGTTGTGGGGCGTAGAAAATGCTATGTGGCTGATTTTGGCAGATTGTAGCGATTTCTTGTTTTGCTCGTAGTTGTTGAACCGTAGTTCCGATTTGATCGTGACCTACATGAAACTTGCTTAGAATCTCGTGTAGTTTCATTTTCTCTTGCTGGTTGTATTTTTTGAAGTGCTCGTGACCGTCGTTGCACCCATATTGCATTCATGCCATCATATCTTGCGGTGCTTGTATCTTTTGAACTGTGGCTCCGTTGGAGATGATCTATATGTGTAAATTGCTTGAAATGACGCGTAGAATCACGTGAACCTATTTGTTTTTCTGTTTGACAACTAATTAAATGCATTAGTTCAGATCTGGACAGAATTGTAAATTAACATGTGAGGTCGTTCGGAGGTGCTATATGTCATTTCCGACCTCATTTAAAATGCCTAGATCGGTAGATTACTTGCGGTTCACCTCTTGCCATGTTTAACCACATTTAATATTGTCGTGCACCTAATCGGGGTAGAACTAAATAAATAAGCGTGAAGTTTCGTCAATATGCAACTCGTTGCATATTGAACTTCACTTAAGGTGTAGTGTTTGTTTGTGTGAATTGTCATGTCGTGACTTGCTTGCATTCAGCTACTCATGCATCATATGTGTTGTGCATCGTGTGGTGAATTCCGTCTGTTGATTTGGGTTTCCAGGTTGCTTCGTCTCGATAGAGTTCCGCAGCGTGCCGGATTGTGAGGACCCGTTCGACTACGTCGGTTCGTCTGCTTCACGGAGTCATTCTTCTTCCAAGCGGGATCTCAGGCAAGATGACCATTTACCATTACTATCATTGCCATGCTAGTTTCATCGCTTCTATCGATTATGTCTCGTTGCCTACCACATGTTAAATATCAGCCTCTCAACAATGCCATGATCACCTTCAACCTGTACGACCTAGCAAACCACTGATTGGCTATGTTACCGCTTGCTTAACCTTGTTGTTAGCGTTGCTAGTTGCAGGTGCAGATGCTTCCATGTGAAAGCATGGGTTTCTTGTTATATCACCATATTAAATGCTATTTAATTTAATGCACCTATATACTTGGTAAAAAGTGGAAGGCTCGGCCTTTCTAGCCTGGTGTTTTGTTCCACCTTTGCCCCCTTAGTTTCGGCTACCGGTGTTATGCACCATAATTGAGTGCTCCTAACACGATCGGGGTTGTTATGGGGATCCCCTTGATAATTCGTTTTAGATTAAAGCTGGACTGGCAAGGCCCAACATTGGTACTATTTTGCCCAACATAATAATTCTGTTAAATTGAAATGCATAGGGAGTTAGCGCTACCCGAGGAGTAATTCTACATAATACAGGTAGGGCCAGTGCTGATGGTGCTAGTCCAAAACAGTGCACTGTGCGGGGCCACCGCGAGGAAACTCGAGGTTTGGCACTCGTACGCGTCGCTCATCCGTCGTGTCCTGAGAACGAGATACGCGGCTCCTATCGGGATTGTCGACACGCCGGGCGGCCTTGCTGGATTAGTTTTACCTTTGACGAGATATCTTGTGCATCGGGATTCCGGTGATGCTTTGGGTAATCTCAGAGTTGAGGTTTTCCACTAGGGAATCCGACGAGATCGCGAGCTTCGTGATTGAGAATTTCTATGCGGCTTGTGGTAATTTGTGATGGACTAGTTGGAGCACTCCTACAGGGTTAAATCTTTTCGGAAAGCCGTGCCCGCGGTTATGTGGCAACGTGGAAACTTTGTTTAACACTGGTTCTAGATAACTCGAAGTTAACTTAATTAAAATATGCCAACTATGTGCGTAACCGTGACTGTCTCTTTCGTGATTTCTTTCTCCGATCGAGGACACGGTGGGCTTATGTCTAACGTAGGTAGGTGTTCAGGATCATTCATTTGATCACCAGTAGTTCACGTCCGTTATGCGTAGATCTTCCCTCTCTTATTTTCTTGTACTCGTAAGTTAGCCACCATAAATATATGCTTAGCCGCTGCTGCAACCTCACCACGTAACCTTGCCTCACCTATTAAGCTTTGCTAGTCTTGATACCTTTGGAAATGAGATTGCTGAGTCCCCTGTGGCTTACAGATTACTACAACACCAGTTGCAGGTACAGCTAAAGGTTACTTGACGCGAGCGCGTTGATTGTTCATTTGGAGTTGCTTCTTCTTCTGCTTCATCGATCTAGGATGGGTTCCAGGTCGGCAGCCTGGGATAGCAAGGATGGACGTCGTTCTTATTTTTTTCTCGTTTGTTTTCGTCCGTAGTCGGACCCTGCTCTTACTCTTGATGATTATGTAATGTACTGATGTGACTCTGATGTAGCTTCTGGCGAGTGTAAGCCAATTCTATATATATCTCTTCTTTTCAGTACATGTACTTGTAACGATATCCATTCTTGCGACACGACGAGATGCGCTTCTATCCCTGACGAGGCCCTCATGCCAAATTGAGGATAGGGTCGCATCTTGGGCGTGACAAGTTGGTATCAGAGCAGTACCGACCTAGGAGCCCCTTGATTGATCGAACTTGGTCGAGTCGAGTCTAGTGAAAAACTGCTTTGAGTCTAGTTATATATCGGAGAGTAGGATTCTTTTTTCTCCTCTTCTATGCTCTGGTGAGGAATCTTGACATAATATTTTAATTCTACTCCTCTTCTCACTCAAAAAAAATTAGGATCACGCGGATATTTTTGGAATCTATATGATGCCGATGTGACGGAGGTCTGTCTTGGTGCCTCCTATCTGCTTTGAGTTTCACGGGAGTTGAGCTCCAGGGGATTCTTGAGCACATCGTTATCATTCAGATTTCTTAGTATCTCAGAACGAATGATGTTCGTAATTGCTTCAATACTAGTAGCGGCGAGATAACCCCGATGTCCCTGGTACTGGTGCAGATTGTTCGGGAGTACTGCCATACTTTGTATCGTTGTGATCACGAGTGTCTGTTGTAGATGAAGGTCCGAGATTCTGGTTGTGTGTTGACGGATGTGATACAGGTGACGGGTTAGTATAGGAGTTGTGTGATATTACTCCTTGTATCCGTGTACCAGATTGCATGACTAGTTATTTCGGGAATTCTTAGGTGGGAATTCAAGTAGTTGCTTATAGGACAATCTTCCAACAAATGCATGATGTTAGGTTGGGGTTCGACATCTAGTGGATTCCTGTCCACGAAAATATCGGACGAAATCTTTCTCATGAGTTTGTTCTAGCTTGTTTCATAAGCCTAATCCCTTGTTTTTGCTGAATATGGTAGGTCAAGTTGCTTCGATGTCAAGTGGTGATTTCAGATCTTTCCTAAGTGGTGTTCTCATATTTTTATGTGGGAATGCAAATTCTTTTGTTCGTCCAAATTTTCATATCAATTCTTGTCTACCAGAGTTGTCATATCAATTCTTTTCCAACCGGTGTGCTTCTCTTCAGTGAATTCAATCCTCTCTAATTTTTGCAGATCATTCTCTGTCACGCCCTGCTTTTCACTACCAATGTTTTGAGTTGCAAAAATCAGGGCTTGTTAAAACTTTTTCCAATGATGTTGTGAATGCTATGAATGCCTTGTATGAATGTGTGCTTGTTTTCTTGTTGAACCAAACCCATGGCTAATTATTTATTTAATTAAAAATGAATTTCCAAAACTCCTTTCTTTAACATGAGATCACCTTTACCTTGCTTGGGTTACACTACTAGTTCATGATACTTAGTAGCCCTCTCAACCAAAGTTGGTGATCTGAACTCAAATACTATTATGTTTTGCCATAAACATTATTTAAAGATTTAAAACATTATTTTTCTATTTTAAATACATGTATGTTTCTAAGGCCAGAAAGGATATTCCCACAAGGAAAAATACTTCTCCGCCTTAGAAAATTCTGA
Organism: Hordeum vulgare subsp. vulgare; assembly: GCF_904849725.1. Lineage (NCBI taxonomy): Eukaryota > Viridiplantae > Streptophyta > Magnoliopsida > Poales > Poaceae > Hordeum > Hordeum vulgare. The sequence continues at coordinate 349,249,687 of NC_058519.1, read as the reverse complement.
GTAAATTCATGGAAACTCAGTAGGACATATATTTTCCATACATAACATTTTCAACCCTATTTATATTATTATTATTTGAGAAAAACCCTGAAAATCATTTCTGTTTGTTTTAACCTTTTGAGATATTTCCAAAGGAAATATTCTCAATAAAATCCCATTAAATTACAGGAGCCTCCCCAAGCCATATTTGGTGCCCACATAAACTCTCACCTTGATCCAAGGTGGGGAAGGTCACCAAATGAGCCTAAAACCCTCTCTGTCTAGAATAGAGTTGGAACAACTCTACATAGCAAAGTTTGTCCAACAGGGCTGAAACTTTGCAGGGGAGTTTTGCACCTCAAAAGAGGACTCCACACCAAAAATGAGATTTGCTAGACTCTGTTTAGTCACACTCCTTTTGGAGAAGACAGATCTAGCCACTACCATGCATTTTCAAGTTTACAAAGCTAAAGTTGTGCAATGGAGCTCAAATTTGGTGGAAGCCTCTACTTTAACCCCAAGACCAAACCTGTTAAGTGGCAATTCCAGTGGTAGAGTGGAAGCACCCCAAACCACTGTCGAACACCTTCTGGCAGCAAGGTAAAAACCCACCTAGCCACTGTTTTACCCCATGTCAAGGCCTCAAACTTGTTGTATTAGTGCCACAGACCCACCTAAACACCCAGTCAATTGGCCCCTCCCTAGTTCAAAGCACAAGTGACAAAAACTCCAATTTGTGCCACTGATCAGGACTGGCAGCACTAGTAAACCATGTCCCCCTTGACCAGCCAGTGCTCTCACTAGCACACAACGGCTAGATACACTCCCAGCAACACCCAGGACATGAGGGACACGTCTGAAGTGCCCCAGAGCGCGCCAGCATGCCGTTGCATGCCAAAACTGCGCTCTGGACGCGCTACAGAGAGCAACCGAGAAGGGGACGACACTCCCGGCCGGTTCCAACCTCCCCCGAAGTGTCCAAGACCTCCCCCGACAACCCCTTAGTGTAAAGCAGCCGCCAGGGACCCTCCTCCCCCGCGCTAGAGCTCGGGCGACGCGTGCCCGCGCGCACCCGACTCGGCCGAGCATGCACGGACGCTGAAGCTCGACCCCACGCTCTTTCCTTCTGGGGCCGATGCTTCAGAGCGTCCTAAACCACGTTCGGAGACCGTGGTTTCGCAGCCAGCCCCTCACTGTGCACGCACGCACGCCATGGTGAGTCACCGGCGCACCGAGTTTGGCTCACCGTCGCCAGCCTATAAATAGGCCCCCCGGCACCTCAGCACACCTCCAACAGCCTCTGCACAACCACTAGCCCCCCCTAGCCACCCAATCGAGCTCCCAGAGCCCCGGTACTCGAGATCGACCGAGGCCCCTCCGCCTCGGACCTCCGGTCGATCTCCGGTTATACGCCGGCTCCTGCGACACTCGACCCACCAGAGCACCCCCCTCGACACCAGGAACCTCCCGAAACTCCTCCGCCACGGCCACCTCGTCGCCGGCGACTCCTAGCCTCTCCGGCGTTGTTCCGACCACCTACAGGTAGGCGGAGGCATGCCGAATCCATTCCTGCCCTTAGTTATGCCCATGGACGACGGTAGCCTCGCCGGCGTTCGTTTCCTCCTCTATGGCTAGAGGTAGGAGAAGAACCCGACAGGTGGGCTCCACCTGTCGGCGTCCTGGAGCTGCCCCGCGCGCAGCCACAGCCGCTGACTCCAGGGGCCCGCACGTTAGGTTCAAACCTGGTGTGCGCGCGCCTGGCAGCCTGCTGGCTGGCTGGGCCGGCCGGCTTCCCAGGCCAGGCTTTGGCCTTCTCTTTTATTTTTATAAACCTGAGACTAAATGATTTTTGTAAAAATAACTATCAAGTGGAAAAATATGATTCTTCCACTGATATTTTTCTAAAAATGAGTAGTATTTGATTCTGCCATTGTTGATATTTTTCAAAAGCAGAATCTGTTCTATAGCAATATAAAGGCATTAAAAGCAATAATTTGCTTCTGTTTTATAATTCTTAAAAATGCTTTGCTAAGTAAAAACAAAGAGAAGATATTTTCAAAGTAACATTCTGTTTTTACCAAGACTTGCAACATTTTTAAAAATGGTTTGTGATCTGTTTTTGTGTGAGCTATTTCTTATTTATTCTATTCTCGACGATAGAATTACCGAGTGACGAAGGATTCGGGGCGGAAGACCTCGAAGACCCAGGATACTTAGTTGACCAAGGCAAGCAGCCCTTTGACCATGACTTGAGCATATACATTGATGCATGCTAGAATAGCAAGTACTTTTTCGTTCCATGAGATCACAGTGCCGGTTCATCATTGGTGTGATGGTACCGAAGGCTTCTTCGAAGCACTTGCATGATAGTGATGTTATACATGTGGCTCCTCGGGGCACAAACATGATGAGATTGACCCTATCACTTATGAGGATCATGCTACTGTCATGTTGACTAGTAGAGTAAGATCATTGCATTGAGCTTGACCCTACCCCTTTAGGGTCATGCTAATACCATGTTGACAAGTAAAGATAGAAGCATATTATCACAAGCATGATGATGAGTTAAATAAAGAGTTTATGAAAACCCCGTCGGGTGCCACTAATGCCCGAGGGTGATGAAGAATTGGTGATCACTTTTGGTGAAGTGATGCACCGGTGTTTTTGTGTGAGTATGGTTTCGCAAAGGGGATTAGATTTATGATGTGCCGACCGTCCCAACCTTACCAGTACGACCACGATACCCCTTTATGGGACGGGGCTTTGTTGATTACTCTGGTCGGTGCTAGCAAAGAGCCACATTACTAGTGGCGGGAGTGATTGTCGTCACTCTCGTGATGGGGTCGTGCCAGTTAGGACGACTATGCCATTATTATGAGTTCCAGGCACACCGTTGGTCCCCGCATGGTTGATATTGTCCAGAGTCGGTGCTCGTAAGACGTACAACATGTGGGCTAGGTACCAATTGAGTGGACCTCTTTGTCTAGTATCGTCAGGGGAAAGATGATGATTGGGTACTTACCTCGGGTATATGTGATATACCGCGAGTCGTGGATGACACGGAAGTTTCCCATTTCTCGTGGGTTCAGCGTACTACCTCTGTAGAGTGTAAAATATTCGAATAGTCGTGTCCACGGTAATGGAAAGTTGGGTAATCCTGCTTAAACTACGTCCTGATATTTCCGCATAAACCAAGTGTGTGTGTGTGGTGTTAAAAAGGTGTTTTTATAATCATAATAATATGACTAAGTTCGATGACTTGGCATATAGGTACCCGGATGGTTTAACCCTTATTAATCCATTGAGGTTATGACAAGTCCGGTGACTTGGCATATAGGGTAAACCTGGATGGTTTAACCCTCATTAATATATTGAGGTTATGACAAGTCTGGTGACTTGGCATATAGGGTGAACCCGGATGGTTCAACCTTTAGCAGATATGTTGATATCTGTAACCTGTTCTTCAAGAGTAATTCTTTAACTTAATGCATATCCATGATCATTCCACCTAGATGAGTTATACTAGAGATGCATGATAATTGTCCATCATTTTTATTGTTCATATCATGGGATGTTTGCGAGTACACTCAAAAGTACTCATTGGCTTGCCACTGGTTATATTATTGACCAGACAAGGAAGGACCGGCGTTTGGCGACGAGTACGTCTTCGGATACGGACCGACGACCTAGGACGCTTCCAAGTCAGAATACCTGTCGGTGTAGGCTTGATGGCATGGGCACCCGCTTAGCCCTTATGACTTTCCGCTACACGCTGTACCCGCTTAATTTGGCCTTAGGCCCTGTTTGTGAACCTGACCCTTCGGTCATGTGATATAATATTCTGTATTTGGATGTAAGACTCTATTATTCAGTATCTGTCTTCAGTGAGCATTGATCCTTGGGATCACTGGGCACGGCGATCTCGACTCACTAGTGGGGGTCCCCACAGAACTGGTATCAGAGCCATCTTGACTATAGGAAGCCTTAGGTAGCATGGCCGTTAGCCGGGAACAATTAATGCACCAACCTTACACTCGCACCTAAAACCTTTTGATTTTCTCTCTCTCTCCTATACCTTGTAGATGGTCGCCGTACCTGAGACGCTTTTGGAAAAGGGATTTCCCCTACTTCTGGTGGATAGTCTCGAGAAGTGCCACGTACGCCGCACGCCCATCTTCCTCTACCACGAGCACTGGGTCAACGCCGACACCAAAGAATATCACGTGGACGTGATAGTGAAGGCTAATGACTCCCCGACTAGTTGGTTCTTTGAAGGACCACAAATGGGAGAACTGATGCTGGCAGTGGAGACAGCAGCACGAGAGGCGCTCGTACATCTCCACGATATCCTCCCCGAGATGGCTAATGAACCTGCTACTCGTCACCTACCTTTTCTTAAGGAAGGAGTGGACGGGAGCTGGATGCTCACTCCATCGTCTGAGGATGGAATGCCATTAAGGTTTCAGACCTACTTCAGTCTCTCATCCGACACCCTGACGCACCTTCTAGTTAAAGAATCAATGAAGCTTCGCCAAGACCTACACCAAGTTAAGAGCCTACTTCACACGGAGAAGATGAAGAATCGCAAGATGAAGAAAGAAGGCGCACCTGAAGGAAGGGCCGGTATTGCTACCACGGGTGGTGTGCTACCAATCCGGGCCGTCCCTCTTCAGAGTCGCCGCCTGATAGCAGAAGAATATACTGAGCTCTTTGCCGCCTAACCTAAGAGATGCCGTGATGTGCGGATTCTTTCTTCCACTCCATTGAAGGAAGAAGACACCGACGAAGACGAAGATCCTGCCGAACCCACTTTTGAGACCGAGCAGTCCATCGCGTAGGATTTCAGCGTAGGCAACTAGGAGTACCCCTGAGCATAGGGTATCCATGTATCCGATCCTTTAAATTATGGGTGTGTATGACGTAAGCCGCGCTCTACCTTAGGCAGCCTGTATACGACTACGTTACTTGTTTTCAATGAATGCAAATTCCGTTTTAAAGACATTGTTTTTAAAAACTCGCACTAGCACATTTGGACCCCCTCTTACTAGAGCGAACCCTTGTGATTTCAAGCAAGGCGGATTTTTTTTGACCTGTCTGTTTCCATGACAGGATGGTGAATGCAACTCGCAACAGCACCTTCAGCAACCCCGGCACCGCCTCCTCAGGTCAGCCGCAGGGAACCGAAGGGGAAGCTCACGCTGGAGATCACCACGAGCAGCATGGCAATGTTCCTCCGCCACCTCCTCCCAAGAACTTGACTATGGCTCAGTTCCTTCATGCTCTTCGGGAGGAACGTCAAGCCAAAAATGCCGCCATTCAGCAGCTGGCTCAAGTCCTAGTGAACAACCCGCCGCAGAACGGGAATGGCAATGGCCGCTCTACTCTCTCAGAGTTTATGCGGACTACGCCTCCCATATTCTCAAAGACGACTGAACCATTGGATGCCGATGACTGGATTCGCACTATTGAAGACCCCCTTGCGCTGGTCAAGTGCATCGACGAATGTGAGAAGGTCCTTTATGCTTCTCACTGTCCCGGGGGCACCGCCAGAGCTTGGTGGGATGGTTTCCAGATCATGCGAGATGGACAAGTCATCACTTGGGCAATGTTCAAGGAAGGATTCCGCGCAGCTCATATTCCGCCCGGAATGATGACCATCAAGAAGCGGGAATTCCGAGCCTTGAGGCAATGTAGTGGGACTGTTAAGGAATATCTGCACAAGTTCAACCTCCTGTCGAGGTATGCCCCTGAGGATGTGAACACTGAGGCCGCTAAGGTGGAACGCTTCATGGAAGGATTGCAGCAGTCCCTACAATACCAGTTGGTAGTTTGCGACTGCAGAACCTTCAGCGACCTAGTTAACAAGGCACTTATGCTAGAAGACAAGCGTCGTGCAATGGACGACACCCGCAAGCGCAAGATGATAGGCAGTGGAGGACCCAGTAATGCAAGACCAAGACCATGGCAGACAGCACCTGCGAGGCCCAACTATCAGCAACAGCAGTACAAGACCCCGGTGTTCCGTCAGAATTATCAGCCTCAAGTCAACACCAAGCCAGTTTCCAACCCGCCGAACAACGGTGGAGTCAAGACCAACCCTCCGGGTCAGGTCACCTGTTTTGGGTGTGGTCAAACAGGGCACTATTCCAGACAGTGTCCCAACAAGAAGCCCGATGCACCGCGTCCCAATGCACCCAACCCAGGTCAAGGAGCACCAGGAAGAAACCAAGCTCCCCGCAATCAGCGGTTCAACAGCAAGGGGCGGATCAATCACATCACCGCCGAAGAGGCAAAGGTAGACCCGGACTGCATTCTGGGTACGTTCCTCGTCAACTCCACCCCAGCTACAGTATTGTTTTATTGTGGTGCTTCTTACTCTTTTGTTACTCAAAGGTTTGTGGAGAAGTGTGGTTTAAAACCCACTCTGCTTCACAGGCGGATGGCAATTCAAACCCCGGGAGCAGTGTTTAGGTCAAATCTAGGGTGTAGAAAGGTCGAGGTAGTTATCAATGGGACGAGCTTCTTGGCAGACCTCATTGTGCTTAAGTCGCAAGGCTTAGAAGTAATCCTCGGCATGGATTGGCTGGCCAAGCACCAGAGTCTCTTGGACTGTGCCAACAGGGCCATTACCATGACAAGCGACCAAGGGGTCAAGGTCAAGTATGTCTCTGAGCCGGTACCAGCTCAAGTACCTCGAATCAACAGCCTATCCGAGGTAGAGCTCGACCAAGTACCAGTAGTCTGCGAGTACCTGGACGTCTTTCCTGACGAGCTACCCGGAATGCCTCCTGACCGAGACATCGAGTTCATCATCGAGCTCATGCTCGGGTCAAGGCCTATTTATAAGAAGCCTTACAAGATGGGATCCGAGGAGTTGGCAGAGCTGAAGAAGCAGCTGGAGGAGCAACTCAGGAAAGGATTCATCCGTCCGAGTGCGTCACCTTGGGGATCACCTGTTCTGTTTGTGTCAAAGAAGGATGGTACTATTCGACTCTGCGTCGATTACCGTTCTCTCAACGAAGTTACAATCAAGAACAAGTACCCACTCCCCAAGATAGAAGACCTGTTCGACCAGTTAAATGGAGCTAAGGTATTTTCCAAGATCGATCTTCGGTCCGGATATTACCAGTTGAAGATTCGACCCGAGGACATACCCAAGACTGCATTCATGACCCGATACGGTCTCTATGAGTGCACAGTCATGCCCTTCGGATTGACAAATGCCCCAGCTTACTTCATGTACCTCATGAACAAGGTTTTCATCGAGTATTTAGATAAGTTTTCGTCGTATTCATCGATGACATTCTAATCTTCTCCAAATACGAAGAAGAACATGAGAAACACTTGAGGATAGTTCTGGGAAAACTTTAGGAGCACCAACTGTATGCCAAGTTCAGCAAGTGTCAATTCTGGCTGAACGAAGTTGGATTTTTGGGTCATATCATGACGGCAAGCGGATTGGAAGTAGATCCATCCAAGATTTCCACAGTAGCCAACTGGGAATCACCAAGGGACGTGAAGGATGTCAGGAGTTTCCTCGGACTTTGCAGGATACTACCGCAAGTTCGTAGAAGGATTCTCCAGCATCGCTCGACCTATGACTCAGCTTTTGAAGAAAAGTCGGAAGTTCGAGTGGACACCGGCATGCGAAGCAAGCTTCCAAGAGTTGAAGAAAAGACTGACTACTGCCCCGGTGCTAGCTACCCCGGACATCAACAAGGAGTTTGTGATTTACTGTTATGCCTCCGGAACCGGACTCGGTGGAGTCCTAATGCAAGATGGCAGAGTCGTGGCGTACTTGTCACGGCAACTGCGTCCGCATGAGGAGAACTATGCAACCCATGATCTCGAGTTAGCAGTCGTAGTGCATGCCTTGAAGACATGGTGACATTACCTTCTGGGGAAGCGATGTGAAATATACACGGACCACAAGAGTCTGAAATATATTTTCATCCAAAGGGAGCTGAATATGAGGCAACGAAGATGGCTTGAGTTAATCAAGGATTATGACCTCAGCATTCAGTACCACCCCGGTAAGGCTAACGTGGTAGCTGATGCTTTAAGCCGGAAGGCACGCACCTTGAATGTCATGCTCAAGGAACGGTTGCCCGCCTTGTATGAAGAGATGGAAAGCTTCGGATTGGAGTTAGTCGGACCAGGATACATGGCCAACCTCGAAGTCAAACTAACTCTGGCCGATGATATCAAGGAAGCCCAGAAAGGACACAGGAGTATTGAAGGCCTCAAGAGGAAGATTCGGGAAGGCAAGGCCCAAGGGTTCTCGATTGATGATAAAGGAGTGGTGTGGTACGGGAAACGCTTATGCGTGCCCAACAAAGCCGAACTCAAGGACTTGATCCTGCAAGAGTCCCACGACACGCCATACTCCATCCATCCCGGTGGTACCAAGATGTATCAAGATCTCCGAGAACGATTCTGGTGGCATGGCATGAGAAGAGAAATAGGCTCCTATGTCGCTAAGTGTGATGTATGCCAGCAGGTCAAGGCTGAGCATCAACAACCTGCTAGACTGCTACAACCTCTTCAAGTGCCAGAATGGAAATGGGACACGGTCGGCATGGACTTCATTACCGGACTACCCCGGTCAAGCAGGGGTCACGACTCCATATGGGTCATCGTCGACCACTTAACTAAGGTGTCTCATTTCATTCCGGTCAACACGACCTATGGGGGCGAAAAGTTGGCTAGCCTCTACATTGAGCGCATCGTTAGCCTTCATGGAGTTCCTAAGGACATTGTGTCCGACCGCGGCACCCAATTCACCTCAAGATTCTGGAAGAAGTTTCAAGAAGCTCTCGGAAACAAACTCTCTTTCAGCACGGCTTTCCACCCGCGGACGGGCGGACAAACCGAGAGGGTGAACCAGATACTCGAGGACATGCTCCGCGCATGTGTCCTGGCCCATGGTGCCAAGTGGGAAGACTGTCTACCGTTTGCTGAGTTCTCGTACAACAACAACTACCAGTCCAGTCTCCAAATGGCCCCATTCGAAGTGCTATATGGATGGAAGTGTCGCACCCCTCTCAATTGGTCCGAAACCGGAGAAGGGCTAGTTTTCAGGCCAGAAGCGTTGCAGGAAGCGGGAAGAAAGGTGCAGCTCGTCCAAGAAAACCTGAAGGCAGCTAAGTCGCGACAGAAGAGCTATGCGGACTCTCACCGCAAGAATGTGGAGTTCACTCCCGGAGATCGGGTGTACCTGCGCGTTACGCCTCTCAAGGGAACCAAGCGTTTCCACGTCAAGGGGAAGTTAGCCCCAAGGTTTATTGGAACCTTCAAGATCACGGCAAGGCGCGGGGAAGTGCCTTATCAGTTAGAGCTACCCCGAGAACTTTCGGGTGTGCACAACGTGTTCCACGTGTCACAACTCCGGAAGTGCTTACAAGTGCAGAACCGTTCCGATCATTGCAAGGACATTGACCACCAAGCTGTCGACCTTCAACCAGACCTTACTTATCGCGAGAAGCCGATTCTCATTCTGGATAAAGCAGAGCGTTGCACCAGAAGCCGCACCATCAAGTATTTCAAGGTTCAGTGGAGCAACCATACCGAAGCAGAAGCAACATGGGAACGTGAAGACTATCTCCGATCAGAATATCCAGAGCTATTTAACGCTTAGCTTAGGAATCTCGGGGAAGAGATTCTTGTAAGAGGGATAGGTCTGTCACACCCTGTTTTTCACTAACAATGTTTTGAGTTGCAAAAATCAGGGCTTGTTAAAACTTTTTCCAATGATGTTGTGAATGCTATGAATGCCTTGTATGAATGTGTGCTTGTTTGCTTGTTGGACCAAACCCATGGCTAATTATTTATTTAATTAAAAATGAATTTCCAAAACTCCTTTCTTTAACATCACATCACCTTTACCTTGCTTGGGTTACACTACTAGCTCATGATACTTAGTAGCCCTCTCAACCAAAGTTGGTGATCTGAACTCAAATACTATTATGTTTTGCCAAAAACATTATTCAACAATTTAAAACATTATTTTTCTATTTTAAATACATGTGTGTTTCTAAGGCCAGAAACGATATTCACACACGGAAAAATGCTTCTCTGCCTTAGAAAATTCTGAGTAAATTCATGGAAGCTCAGTAGGACATATATTTTCCATACATAACATTTTCAACCCTATTTATATTATTATTATTTGAGAAAAACCCTGAAAATCATTTCTGCCTGTTTTAACCTTTTGAGATATTTCCAAAGGAAATATTCTCAATAAAATCCCATTAAATTACAGGAGCCTCCCCAAGCCATATTAGGTGCCCACATAAACTCTCACCTTGATCCAAGGTGGGGAAGGTCACCAAATGAGCCTAAAACCCTCTCTGTCCAGAATAGAGTTGGAACAACTCTACATAGCAAAGTTTGTCCAACAGGGCTGAAACTTTGCAGGGGAGTTTTGCACCTCAAAAGAGGACTCCACACCAAAAATGAGATTTGCTAGACTCTGTTTAGTCACACTCCCTTTGGAGAAGACAAATCTGGCCACTACCATGCATTTTCAAGTTTACAAAGCTAAACTTGTGCAATGGAGCTCAAATTTGGTGGAAGCCTCCACTTTAACCCCAGCACCAAACCTGTTAAGTGGCAATTCCAGTGGTAGAGTGGAAGCACCCCAAACCACTGTCGAACACCTTTTGGCAGCAAGGTAAAAACCCACCTAGCCACTGTTTTACCCCATGTCAAGGCCTCAAACTTGTTGTATTAGTGCCACAGACCCACCTAAACACCCAGTCAACTGGCCCCTCTCCAGTTCAAAGCACAAGTGACAAAAACTCCAATTTGTGCCACAGATCAGGACTGGCAGCACTAGTAAACCATGTCACCCTTGACCAGCCAGTGCTCTCACTAGCACACAACGGCTAGATACACTCCCAGCAACACCCAGGACATGAGGGACACGTCTGAAGTGCCCCAGAGCGTGCCAGCATGCCGTGGCATGCCAAAACTACGCTTTGGACGCGCTACAGAGAGCAACCGAGAAGGGAACGACACTCCCAGCCGGTTCCAACCTCCCCCGAAGTGTCCAAGACCTCCCCCGACAACCCCTTAGTGTAAAGCAACCGCCAGGGACCCTCCTCCCCCGCGCTAGAGCTCGGGCGACGCGTGCCCGCGCGCACCTGACTCAACCAAGCATGCACGGACGCTGCAGCTCGACCCCACGCTCTTTCCTTCTGCGGCCGATGCTTCAGAGCGTCCTAAACCACGTCCGAAGACCGTGGTTTCGCAGCCAGCCCCTCACTGTGCATGCACGCACGCCACGTTGAGTCACCGGCGCACCGAGTTCGGCTCACCGTCGCCAGCCTATAAATAGTCCCCCCGGCACCTTAGCACCCCTCCAACAGGCTCTGCACAACCACTAGCCCCCCCTAGCCACCCAATCGAGCTCACAGACCCCCGGTACTCGTGATCGACCGAGGCCCCTCCGCCTCGGAGCTCCGGTCGATCTCCGGTTATACGCCGTCTCCTGCGGCACTCGACCCACCAGAGCACCCCCCCCCTCGACACCAGGAACCTTTCCCTCAATAGCCCCGAGCTTTTCCGTGCCCCTAGCTATCAGTTCAACTACCTGCCGAAACTCCTCCGCCACGGCCACCTCGTCGCCGGCGTCTCCTAGCCTCTCCGACGCTGTTCCGACCACCTACAGGTAGGCGGAGGCATGCTGAATCCATTCCTGCCCTTAGCTAGGCCCATGGACGACGGTAGCCTCGCCGGCGTTCGTTTCCTCCTCTCTGGCTAGAGGTAGGAGAAGAACCCGACAGGTGGGCTCCACCTGTCGGCGTCCTGGAGCTGCCCCGCGCGCAGCCACACCCGTTGACTCCAGGGGCCCGCACGCCAGGTTCAATCCTGGTGCATGCGCGCTTGGCAGCCTGCTGGCTGGTTGGGCCGGCCGGCTTCCCATGCCAGGCTTTGGCCTTTTCTTTTATTTTTATAAACGTGAGACTAAATGATTTTTGTAAAAATAACTATCCAGTGGAAAAATATGATTCTTCCACTGATATTTTTCTGAAAATGAGTAGTATTTGATTCTGCCATTGTTGATATTTTTCACAAGCAGAATCTGTTCTATAGCAATATAAAGGCATTAAAAGCAATAATTTGCTTCTGTTTTATAATTATTAAAAATGCTTTGCTAAGTAAAAACAAAGAGAAGATATTTTCAAAGTAACAACCTGATTTTTACCAAGACTTGCAACATTTTTAAAAATGGTTTGTGATCTGTTTTTGTGTGAGCTATTTCTTATTTATTCTATTCTCGATGATAGAATTACCGAGTGACGAAGGATTCGGAGCGGAAGACCTCGAAGACCCAGGATACTTAGTTGACCAAGGCAAGCAGCCCTTTGACCATGACTTGAGCATATACATTGATGCATGCTAGAATAGCAAGTACTTTTTCGTTGCATGAGATCACAGTGCTGGTTCATCATTGGTGTGATGGTACCGAAGGCTTCTTCGAAGCACTTGCATGATAGTGATGTTATACATGTGGCTCCTCGGAGCACAAACATGATGAGCTTGACCCTACCACTTATGAGGATCATGCCACTGTCATGTTGACTAGTAGAGTAAGATCATTGCATTGAGCTTGACCCTACCCCTTGAGGGTCATGCTAATACCATGTTGACAAGTAAAGATAGAAGCAAATTATCACAAGCATGATGATGAGTTAAATAAAGAGTTTATGAAAACCCCGTCGGGTGCCACTAATGCCCGAGGGTGATGAAGAGTTGGTGATCACTTTTGGTGAAGTGATGCACCGGTGTTTTTGTGTGAGTATGGTTTCAGAAAGGGGATTAGATTTATGATGTGTCGACCGGTCCAACCTTACGAGTATGACCACGATACCCCTTTATGGGACGGGGCTTTGTTGATTACTCTGGTCGGTGCTAGCAAAGAGCCACATTACTAGTGGCGGGAGTGATTGTCGTCACTCTCGTGATGGGGTCGTGCCAGGTAGGACGACTATGCCATTATTATGAGTTCCAGGCACACAGTTGGTCCCGGCATGGTTGATACTGTCCAGAGTCGGTGCTCGTAAGACGTACAACATGTGGGCTGGGTACCAATCGAGTGGACCTCTTTGTCTAGTATCGTCAGGGGAAAGATGATGACCGGGTACTTACCTCGGGTATATGTGATATACCGCGAGTCGTGGATGACACGGAAGTTTCCCGTTTCTCGTGGGTCCAGCGTACTATCTCTGCAGAGTGTAAACTATTCGAATAGCCGTGTCCACGGTCAAGGACAGTTGGGTAATCCTGCTTAAACTACGTCCTGATATTTCCGCATAAACCAAGTGTGTGTGTGGTGTTAAAAAGGTGTTGTTATAATCATAATAATATGACTAAGTTCGATGACTTGGCATATAGGGTAAACCCGGATGGTTTAACCCTCATTAATCCATTGAGTTTATGACAAGTCCGATGACTTGGCATATAGGATAAACCCGGATGGTTTAACCCTCATTAATATATTGAGGTTATGACAATTCCTATGACTTGGCATATAGGGTGAACCCGGATGGTTCAACTCTTAGCAGATATGTTGATATTTGTAACCTATTCTTCAAGAGTAATTCTTTAACTTAATGCATATCCATGATCATTCCACCTAGATGAGTTATACTAGAGATGCATGATAATTGTCCATCACTTTTATTGTTCATATCATGGGCTGTTTGCGAGTACATTCAAAAGTACTCATTGGCTTGCCACTGGTTATATTATTGACCAGACAAGGAAGGACCGGAGTTTGGCGATGAGTACGTCTTCGGAGACGGACCGGCGACCTAGGACGCTTCCAAGTCAGAATGCATGTCGGTGTAGGCTTGATGGCATGGGCACCCGCTTAGCCCTTATGAGTTTCCGCTACCCGCTGTACCCGCTTTATTTGGCCTTAGGCCCTATTTGTGAACCTGACCCTTCGGTCATGTGATGTAATATTCGGTATTTGGATGTAAGACTCTATTATTCAGTATCTGTGTTCAGTGAGCATTGATCCTTGGGATCACTGGGCACGGCGATCTCGACTCACCAGTCGGGGTCCCCACATTCTCTCAATCCTTTCCGGAGTTCATCTCATCTGTCTCAAGTTGTCTTTGATTTTCCCCGCCCTTCCTCCCTTTTCTTCAGTAATTGGATTTCATCCAAGTGCATTTCATTTCTTTATAGCTTTCGCTGCCTGTTTTTTCTCTCTTACCCGGTGATTCATTGTGAAGATTCTCAGGAGCTTCGTGTTCATCCTTATTCAGTCGTGTTATCTTTTCCGGTGAATTCAATGTAGTTATCCGTGTTGATTGTATCATATTCATCCTTGTAATTTTTCCCATGTTGGAAATTTTCATCAGTCTTCTTATTGTCATTTCTCTCTATTCCATCCGGAGTGCTGAAGTTATCTCAGGGGTTCTTATTTCCAATCCTTTTAATTCTTTTGAGGTGCTATCCTCATCTAGTTTTCTTATACCGGTGCAATCTCTCTTTCTAATCTATTGTTTCAACGGTGGTTTCTTTGAGTGGGCCCATAACCCACATGTTCTTTCCCAGGATCTTTCCTGGCTGTTTTAATCCTTGCCCGGAGATCATTAATTCTTTTCAACTATGACGTAAGTATGATTTCGATCAGTCATATCCCTTCGTCAAGATCTATTTGAATTAATTCTAATATTGGTTCAACCTTTCTTTCTTATTTATCCCGGAGTGTCTCATTAATTTTAGTGGTGTTGTTCTCGTCATCATTCTCAGCTTGCATTCGAAGGAGTGTTTCTCTCAATCTTGCTCCATTCTTGTGAAGATTGTCATCTCAGCTTCGTGTTATCCTCTCAATTGTTTCTGTCTTGAGTATCCCTTTCGTGCTATCCGGTGCTTTTCTGAGTTGTTTTTTCATTCTCGATCCTCCGAAGGCCATCATTTTAGAAGATTCTTCATTCTCAGCTTTCATCTTTCATCCTCAATTCTTCTCAATTGTTGTCTCTTCGTTCGTCTCTCGTTTATCTGGTGCCTTGTTCTAGTTTTATTTCAGGTGGGTCATGATCTCTTCATTCTCATGTGTTTCCATGGATTCTTGGAATTCCCATTCAGTTGTGAATTCTTACCGGTGCGTCCTTCAATCATGCCTCAAGTGGTGCTTATCTCTCCTAAATCATTTCTAGAAGATTAAGTGGTATGCTAAATCCGTTGCTTGTCATCAATTAAATTTGATGAAGGATAAGCATAACATAATTCTTATTCTTGTTCATAGTAATCTGAATTCTTCTTCCGGAGTGGCTCATGATATCAATTCTTTTCTCAAGTGCTTATCTTTCTTTTCTGGAGTTCCAAGTTCTTTTAGTATCTCTTCGTGAAGCTTCATGGAAGTCTTTGCAAGGCTTCAATCTTATTCTTTCATCCTTCATATCTTGCATCTTCCTTTTGGTACGATGGTTCGTCATGGTGGTTCTTTAAGGATGTGATTCATTCTCAAGTGTTCTTCAAGATTATTGTTGGAGAACCTCAAATTTTCTTCTCTTGCATTTCCAAGTGCATTTGTTATTCCTTTATCCTTTGAGGTGGTATTATAGCATTCTTGTTAGTGTAGGAGCCTCAAAGAGTTTTCCTTTCAAGTATGAGATAATTAAACCCACCAATTCTTTGATCACGAGATATTTTAACCCATGATTTCTTCATTGAGCTATCTTGGTTTGGATTTCACCTAAAGCTTTTCCTATGGACTGCTGCTATCATGGTTCTTGTAATTAATCCAAGTTCTCAATGTATCCTCTTGGTGTAAGTAAGTGTTCATATCTTGTTGCTCCCAATCTATCCTTGTTTCTTTTAGTGGTTGGTTGTCACCTCATGTTTGTTGAGATGATTTTCGTAAGCCCACTACTATCTTGTTCTTTTCGTTGTTGTTTTTTCCAATTCCTCCGTCCAATTTTTCTTGCAAGCATGCTTGCCAAGTTCATTGGAGTTAGTAGTTGTCATTCTCTCTTCATTCTCTTCTTCCGTATGAGCTAGTTCCTATTCTATTGTTCCGGAGGCATTGTGATGTTGCTCTTTTGGGTCAATCTTGTTGTTCTATCAAGATCATGGTGTTCCCTTGTTCTATTTAGTTGTTTGTTATGAATATTGTCTATTTCTTCCACCTTTTCGGAAAAAAAATGTCCCATTTTCCTACCGAAGTGCTCCAAAATTTTCCGTGAATTCTTGCTTCTCTCCCATATCATTCCTCATCTCTTTGCAACTTTCAAGGATCGTTGGTTTGACTCATTTGTCAAAGAAGCGATTAAGTTTTACCTCTTGTTCTTTCTCATCCTCTCCCCCTTTCATTCTTGGATCTCGGGGCGAGATCCTCTTGTAGTGTAGGAGAGTTGTGACAGCCCCATGCCGACGTTCCAGAAGATTCCCCTTCTATTCCGTTTTCGTCGTCTGTCTATTTTCATTTGTCGCATCATCATCGCATCATGCGCATCATCTGCATTGCATCGGCATCTCCGTTGCCGCCAGTTTTCAAAACTTGCATCCGTTGTTAGTTGCCGGTTCACGTCGTTGTCCGTTCTGAGCCCGATTGCACACGCACGCGCCCGCGGCATCGTCAAAACCCTGTTTTAGAAGTGTGTTGAAAACTTTCTCTGATCGAGGTGAAACTTGGCTTGCGGTTGTGATTAGTTATAGCTAGGCCGCCTGTCCAATTTCGTCGCGATCGGAGTCCGTCTGGTACCCGAACGGTCGACCGTAGCGGCACCGTATTTGGTCTACCGTCGGACGTCTGTCGGTGTTTTAAAAATCGTTGCCGCACCGCCCGTTTTCCCTCTCATCTCCGGATATCCAATCTACACGGCCATTTACCCGTTCCCGCGTGCGGAAACGTTCGAATCCGACCCCGCGGTTGGATCCGGAACGCGATTTCTGGTAACCTACCCCCCCCCCCCCCCCCCGTTTGTCTATATATAGACCCCCTCCCATGCTTGTTTTAGACACCAACCCAACTCCTCGAAACCCATGCTAACCCTAGTCTCCCACAGCCACTCCCACCTCCTCTCTCCACCCACGAGCAGCCGCCGGCCCGCAGAGCCCGATTGGAGCCCGCCCGAGCCCATCCGGGCCCGGATCAGTCGCTGCGAGCATCTGCACGTGCCCCCGCGCCCCTGGTGCCGCGCGCCGGCCGCCTCCCTTCGTCGGACCCGCGCCACCCCGAGCTCCACCCGTGCCCCGCCGCCGGTAGGCCGCCGCCACCCTTGCTCCGCTGCCGCCCCCTCGGTTCCTGCCGTCACGGGCATGCGTCGCCGTCGTCGGCACCCGCAGCAGCAGCCGCCGTTGCCTCGCGCCATCCCCGTCGTCGTCGGGATCGCCGTTGGCCCTTCCAGCGCCGGGAACGGACCCGTCGGTCCTTGAGCTGCCAGTCCGGCCGGCCTCGCCTCGATCCCTCCGGCGCCATCTCATCCTCCAGCCCGCCGGCCGCTGGAGCCGATGCCGATGAGCTCCCCTCGATCCCGATCTGGATCGGGAGGAGCGGCTCGCTCGCGTGGGCCTCCCGCATCGCCGCGTGCCTCGGCCCACTCCGCCCCAGGCATGCTCGTCTCGGCCTCTTCCGTGGCCCAGCTGCCTCCTTCGGCCCGTATGGCCTTAGGTGAGCTTCCCCCACGCCCTACGTGTGCCTAGGCGCCATATAGATATCCTGCACCCACGAGTTAGGCCCGTTAGCTATTTTTTTAGGAATACGGTGTTATTTATTTTAGGAAATACGTGAGATTTTAAACGTCCGTAGATATTTATCCGTATATCGGATCGGAGCGTTTTATATATGTAACTCGTGTAGAATTTCGCGTAGATTACGAATTTACAACTTGCATTTTTGTTTGATGTAGTTTTGCATGCCGAATGCCTAGATATGTGTGATGTTTATATTGTCTTGGTCCCGTGTTATTTTTCCGCGCGTGTTCAAATAGCCCGAATGTCGTATTAGAAATGCCCATGTATTAGGAACCTATTTTCCATGTATTTTAGAGCGGTCATTGGTATTTTTACGTGTAGGGATTGCTGGTAGTTTATTTTCCCGTGTATAGGTTATTTTCTCGCATTTTCGTGTGCTGTTATTTTGTTGTGAAGCCCCACATATTTTATATGTTCTCGGGGTAGAAAAATCCATGGTATCTTTCTGTGCAATTAGTTTTAGCATTAGAGCAAGTTAGTTCGCGTGATATTTTGCCGTGATGCCCTTTTGTTTAATTCGTAGGATTTATTTCGTGCTTCGTTTGAAGGAGTTGTCAACTAGAGAGTTGATCTTGGATGTTTTGTCTATCCCCTGGTATTTTTGGTTGCAATAGAAATGCATGTTTAGGTGGGGTTTGATAGCCCTCAAGTTGCTAGAAATAGTGCTCATTTGGAGGAGCTGAAATATTTCTAACTCTGGAATCTGTAATATTTTGTTGTTGTCTTGTCTTGCTTGTGTCTTTTGTTCTGTAGCTCTTTTGAGGTTGGTGCAATGGAGTTAGTTGTAGCCCTTGTGTTTCTCTAGCATGCTACAAATTTTCATGCCATTTGGAGTCCTGTATCTTATGGCTTTGCTGCTTTCAATATGCCTTCAGATCAAAAACTGCAGCTTCAAAAACTGCTATTTTCAGTGTGTGGGAAGCCATTTTGTGACTTCTTTTCCTAATGTTCCTTGCTGCCATGCTAGTTGTTGTTAGTTTTTTGTAGTAGTGCTTCTTGCCCTCTTCCGTGCCATGCCTTGCTTGAGCATATCGGAGTTGTGTAGCTCGTAGTTGTGGGGCGTAGAAAATGCTATGTGGCTGATTTTGGCAGATTGTAGTGATTTCTTGTTTTGCTCGTAGTTGTTGAACCGTAGCTCCGATTTGATCGTGACCTACAGGAAACTTGCTTAGACTCTCGTGTAGTTTCATTTTCTCTTGCTGGTTGTATGTTTAGAAGTGCTCGTGACCTCATTGCACCCATATTGCATTCATGCCATCATATCTTGCGGTGCTTGTATCTTTTGAACCGTGGCTCCGTTGGAGATGATCTCTATGTGTAAATTGCTTGAAATGACACGTAGAATCATGTGAACCTATTTGTTTTGCTGTTTAACAACTAATTAAATGCATTAGTTCAGATCTGGACAGAATTGTAAATTAACATGTGAGGTCGTTTCGGAGGTGCTATATGTCATTTCCGACCTCATTTAAAATGCCTAGATCGGTAGATTACTTGCGCTTCACCTCTTGCCATGTTTAACCACATTTAATATTGATGTGTACCTAATCGGGATAGAACTAAATAAATAAGCGTGGAGTTTCGTCAATATGCAACTCGTTGCATATTGAACTTCACTTAAGGTGTAGTCTTTGTTTGTGTGAATTGTCATGCCGTGACTTGCTTGCATTCAGCTTCTCATGCATCATATGTGTTGTGCATCGTGTGGTGAATTTCGTGTGTTGATTTGTGTTTCCGGTTTGCTTCGTCTCGATAGAGTTCCGCAGAGTGCCGGATTGTGAGGACCCGTTCGACTACGTCGGTTCGTCTGCTTCACGGAGTCATTCTTCTTCCAAGTGGGATCTCAGGCAAGATGACCATTTCCCCAGATACCATTACTATCATTGTCATGCTAGTTTCATCGCTTCTATCGATTATGTCTCGTTGCCTACCACATGTTAAATATCAGCCTCTCAACAATGCCATGATCACCTTCAACCTGTACGACCTAGCAAACCACTGATTGGCTATGTTACCACCTGCTTAACCCTGTTGGTAGCGTTGCTAGTTGCAGGTGCAGATGCTTCCATGTGAAAGCATGGGTTCCTTGTTATATCACCATATTAAATGCTATTTAATTTAATGCACCTATATACTCCCTTCGTTCCTAAATATAAGTCTTTCTAGAGATTACACTAATAGAATATATACGGATGTATATAGACATACCTTAGAGTGTAGATTTACTTATTTTTCTCTGTATGTAGACTCCTAGCAAAATCTCTTAAAAGACTTATATTTAGGAACAGAGGGAGTACTTGGTAAAAGGTGGAAGGCTCGGCCTTTCTAGCCTGGTGTTTTGTTCCACCTTTGCCCCCTTAGTTTCGGCTACCGGTGTTATGCACCATAATTGAGTGCTCCTAACACGATCGGGGTTGTTATGGGGACCCCCTTGATTAAAATATGCCAACTGTGTGCGTAACCGTGATTGTCTCTTTCGTGAGTTCTTTCTCCGATCGAGGACACGGTGGGGTTATGTCTGACGTAGTTAGGTGTTCATGATCATTCATTTGATCATCAGTAGTTCACGTCCGTTATGCGTAGATCTTCCCTCTCTTATTTTCCTGTACTCGTAAGTTAGCCACCACAAATATATGCTTAGCCGCTGCTGCAACCTCACCACATAACCTTGCCTCATCTATTAAGCTTTGCTAGTCTTGATACCTTTGGAAATGAGATTGCTGAGTCCCCTCTGGCTCACAGATTACTACAACACCAGTTGTAGGTACAAGGTAAAGGTTACTTGACGCGAGCGCGTTGATTGTTCATTTGGAGTTGCTTCTTCTTCTTCTTCATCGATCTAGTATGGGTTCCAGGGTGGCATCCTAGGATAGCAAGGATGGACGTCGTTCTTATTTTTTTCTCGTTTGTTTTCGTCCGTAGTCCGACCCTGCTCTTACTCTTTATGATTATGTAATGTACTGATGTGACTCTGATGTAGCTTCTGGCGAGTGTAAGCCAATTCTATATATATCTCTTCTTTTCAATACATGTAATTGTAACGATATCCATTCTTGCGACACGACGAGATGCGCTTCTATCCCTAACGAGGCCCTCGTGCCAAATTGAGGATAGGGTCGCATCTTGGGCGTGACCCACACATTCCACGATGATCTCATCGGATGAACCAAGATGTCAAGGATTCAATCAATCACGTATAGAATTCCCTTTGTCTGTCGGTATAGAACTTGCCCGAGATTCGATCGTCGGTATACCTATACCGTGTTCAATCTTGTTACCCGTAAGTCTCTTTACTCGTTCCGTAGCACGTCATCCTGTGACTAACTTCTTAATCACATTGAGCTCATGATGATGTTCTCCCGAGTGGGCCCAGAGATACCTCTCCGTCACACGGAGTGACAAATCCCGATCTCGATTCGTACCAACCCAACAGATACTTTCGGAGGTACCCGTAGTGCACCTTTATAGTCACCCAGTTACGTTGCGACGTTTGATACACCCAAAGCACTCCTACGGTATCCGGGAGCTGCACAATCTCACGGTCGAAGGAAAAGACACTTGACATTAGAAAAGCTTTAGCATACGAACAATACGATCTAGTGCTATGCTCAGGATTGGGTCTTGTCCATCACATCTAATGCCCATGATCAGGAAACCATGATCATCTATTGATCAACGAGCTAGCCAACTAGAGGCTTGCTAGGGACACATTGTGATCTATTTATTCACACATGTATTACTGTTTCCTATTAATACAATTATAACATGAACAATAGACGATTATCATGAACAAGGAAATATGATAATAACCATTTTATTATTGCCTCTAGGGCATATTTCCAACATTGATGACACCTGCCACCATCGTGGCCAAACTAAACTATCCCAAACGGGGACGTGCACACAAAACAACACAACTGGCTCACAAGGTTATCGCCGCCTTCCGGGCAAAGGTAGCGCGCGCGAATAACCTTCCCTGTCCGGTGGTACCGGTGAAAGAGCATGTGATCAACCCTAGTCAAGGCCGTCCCATACCGGCAAATGTGGTTGCACGGGTAAGCCCGTACAGGTGACTCTAGATTAACCGAATAGGTTTTGTTTTAACATCATATTTATCAAGCATGGTTGTTCATCAACAATAACTTAACATGATGATGACTATGTATGAGATAGCAACAGTAGAAACACAACAACTTATCCCCATATCACCATGAGTCATTAATAAGACAAGATGTAAATGGCAAGTTATTACTTTAAAAGTTCTAGATGTAAATTACGATCCTCGGAACCCTTGCATAAAACCGGGAAATGAACCGGTGGCCACGGGAACGGCCTTTGCAACACAGATCTGGGACATTACCAGAATAACTCAACCCCAGCTCAAGACGGCTGGAAAGCATCTCAGAGTATGAGGCGGTGTTGATAAGAAGAATATAGGAGTTCCCTAAGACGGCCAAGGAATAACTCAGAGCATAGGGTCACTTCCACGGAAAGAATTTCAACCGCTGCCCGCTACAACCGAAAAGCTACTCAGAACAAAGGCGAGCTGCTGACAAGAGAAATATAAAGTCGGCATCCACCCCGGACGGCCGAAAGCAGCTCAGACTCACGCGTGGTGCCGTCATTTAAGATAGTGCGAGCGAGGGTTCGTTGGCATCTCATACACCACACTACTATGCACACGGACATAAGCATTTTAATTTAAATATGAAAGAACATCACAAAGCAAAGCTTGAGGGCATATATTAGATAGTCGACTTGCCTCGGATCGAAGAATAATCTAGGACGAAGTGCGGAGAGTCCGCGGAAAGGATCGCCGGAAACTGTTCTCTCTCGAAGGGGCTGAATGGAGGCAAGGAAAAAATAGTCAATTTCAGAATGTGCAAACATTATTAAAATGATACCACCGGAACGGGCTCGATGAGGCAAAGACGTGGGCGCTGGTTTTACCTCAATCGGAGTTACGGTCGCGCAGTTATGGTCGTTCGTTCGTTAAGCAGAATAGTGGACAGAATAGTGTTCACTATAGCTCTTATCGGGTGAACGTCAACAAACTAACCGTTTCGGCCGGCTGAGTTGAAAAAGAGGAAGCACACTCTGAGAAATATGTTTTCAGAAGAGGGAAAACGTAGTCAGCCGAATCTCTTCCACTTAATCCAGCGGGCCTGGGGTAGGTCAACACCTATGAGGCTTACACGAGGGCCCCACCTTATCCTTCTCTCTCCTCCTCCCTCAGTATTCTCCTTCCTTGCGACCGAAGCAGAGGAGCCCCGGCCACCCTCGCTCGATGCCGGTGTTTCCCCGCTCGGCTGCTCCCACCGGCGAGATGGACGGACTCGCAGCGCCATCCTGCGCCCAAGGGTGGTCGCTAGGGAGCTCGGGGTGGCCTCGAGGGGAGAGGCCCGCAAGCGGCAGGAGGCGGCGGCCACGACCACTAGGGAAGCTACTACGGCAATGCTTCCCCGGAGTAACTAAAGACGGCGGCGGATTGGGAGTACCAAGGGGAGGCCGAGGGCGAGAAGGGGAAGGAGGGCCAGGAGCAGCAGCTGCCCGAGGGGATCGGCGGCGGGCTTACGACCATTGGGGATAAGAGGAGCCCCTGGAGCTTGGGGAGGGGTGAGGAGGCGAGAGGGGAGGTTGGTGGTTGCGAGGGAGGGCTCAGGACGAGCTTAAATAGCCACGAGGAGGGCCTCTCGACATTAGCTGGAGCTTCGGGACAGTGATGACTTGGCCGCGCTCGGGTGGAGCACCTCCCATCGGCACACCCGGCTAGGCGGAGCAGAGGAGCAAGCGACGTGAGCGAGCAAGCGAAGCTGGGATGCGAGCTGAGGAGAGCCAAAGGGGACCAGACGGCGACTGTTGCCAGAGTTCACGCTGGCTACCGACCAAAGTCATGGTCACCACCGGCACCACATGTCCAAGACACTGGATGTCTCTAGGACCTTGGCAAACATGTTGCTCACTGGTCGTAGAGATGACCCGTGGGAGTTTCTATGGAAGTGGAGGCAAGAGTTGACTGATTTGAGCTCACAATGGTCCTGACATGAAGGTGTTTGTCGTAGTTTGTGGCAAATTGGCTAGGAGACATAAGCTGATTTTTGGCATGAGGTTATAAGATGATAAGGTGAGTCTAAATATGGAGTTTTATTGCAATCCAACAAGTGCAAATAGCACTTCCTTTGAAATGCAGCAACACGTCCACAAATAGAGATGAATTTGCTAGGACAAATTGGCTACATGGATTTGGCTCAAATTTGGTGGAGAGTGATTATTTGAACATAGGAAGATACTGGAAAAGTTTCAGATCATTTTGAAATGCCGAAGTGGTATTTCCTTCATAGAGGTTCTGAATGGACAGAAAGTTGAATAATTTACTAAGGACGATTGGCTACAGGGAATGGGCTAATTCTTTGTGTCCAAGAGTAATATCTCATAGTGCATTCACTCTGCAAACTTTCAGCCCAAGGAGATCAAGGAATCAAGCAACTCCTTTGCAAACACAAAATCTGGATAGAATTTGCAAAGGGATGTCGTGCTCAAATTTGAACTATGAAACTTGATATTTTGGTGGAAATGATGAAGATATGGATATGAGAAGCACCACAAATTATTTCGGATTTTTCCTGGCTACCAAAATGTTAGTTCCTTTAGAAAGTGCCCAAAATGCAACATTGGCATTAAATAGGAAAATGCATTTTTTGCTCATTTAATAATGGCCAATATTTTATAGGAGCTCAATATGATCACAAAGAATATATCTTCAAGTTTTCATAAACTTTGGAGATGGATAGATATTTTCCTGGATTTAATTCCTTCAACTGAGAGAAAAAGGAATTAATTATAAATGAAAAATATTGCAAATGACTAGGAAATATTTTTGCATATACAGGGTTTAAAGATGAAGGATGATCACTTGGAAAAGTTTGGGAGTCAAAAGATCAAAGGAAGTTGGGGTTCCTTTGTAACTGGAAGGATTAGGGTTTCCCTTCCCGCAACTCAGAAGGTAGGGTTTTGGCAGCAAAACCCTAAGATAGATCTTCGGCGGCAAGGTTGGACTAGAGAGAATCTCTCGTTGCATAGAAAGGCAAGGCCGAATGACCATCTTCACATACCGAGGAGCTAGAGAAATTCGATAACACCGAGAAAAAAGGGGGGAGTCGAATCCCGCAAAGGAAAAAAACAGGGAGCGAAAACCGGGGTGTTACAAAGCAGCCTTGTCTATTCCACCACGGCTTCCGTCCACACAGGACTAGCCTCACTCATGGTAGATCTGCACGAAGTAGACGATCTCCTTGCCCTTACAAAAATCTTGGTTCAACTCCACAACACGAAGTAGGAGGCTCCCAAGTGACACCTGACCAATCTAGGAGGCACCACCCTGTAGTAGGCAACAGATGTGGTAGAACTATGAAATCCTTGATCTTGTGCTTCTAAAGATAGTCTCCTCAACACTCAATCACTCTCTCTTAGATTTGGCAGGGGTAGGAGAGATTGATCTTCTCGAAAGAAACTTGGGGAGGCTAGAAACCAAGGTTCAAATGGTAGGAATGGAATTTCCAGATCTCAACACATGAGTAGGTGGCTCTCAATCAGAACAATGAATCTGGCAATAAAGTGTGTGTTCTCAGTGCTTCCTCTAGGAATGAGAGGTAGGTGGAGGGTTATATATAGGAAGCACACAAAATCCAACCGTTACACCATGATTGACCAACTCGGTGACACCGAAGTTACCAACTCAATGATACCGACTTGCTCAAAAGGCATTAACTTTGAATCTCGATGGAACCGATATACACAACTCCGTGACACTGAAAAGGTGACTAACGGTTATATAACACAACTCGGTGACAATGAGACTCAAACTCGGAAATTCTGATTTTGTGTACCGAGGCAACAAAAGTTGGTCACATGAACTCGGTAACACCGATGTAGTTTCGGTTGCACCGAAGTGGTAGGGTTTGGCTAGGTTCTGTCAAATCTGAAATAGGTAGGGCCGAGTGGAAATTGTTGGTGGCATCGATTTTACACATTTGGCTTGGGACTGATATATTTTGTGTAAGAGTGGCTCAGTATTTATGGTGGCTCACTCTAACCACTTGAGAAACCAATTTATGGTAACACCTCATCCCCTTTTAATAGTTTAGGCTTTCCTGTGGACTCAAATGTGAATTCTCACAAAGTGTAAAATGAAGAGTCTTATTGCTTGAAGCTTTAGCCAATCTTATTCCTTCCTTCATCAGGGGGCATCTCCACTCAATCCTATAGCCAAAGCTTCTTTTGAATTTTCTGAAATATACCGGGAAAAACTCATTAGTCCAATGATCTATATGTTGTGATTAATTACCAAAACCACCTTAGGGAGCAATTGTGCTTTCAATCTCCCACGTCTTGGTAATTGATGACAACCAATAGATGAAAGCTTTGACAAAAGATATAATTAATGATTAGCATCGAAGCTTTCAGAGGTATCTGAAAAAAGAGCTCCCCCTAAATTTGTGCATTATTTTAACTTTGCGTTTGAATACAAATGCACAATCGATTAGGAATATGGGTTACTCTTCCATGTCACATAAAACTTGGTAGTGCGCATTAAGGATAAAAATGAATAGCAATGCACATAGCACCAAAAACAAGTGGATGATCATGATGTAGATAGCTCAAAGATAATAACGCAGTGGCATCAAACAATCAAAGCATATGATAAAACACACATCTAAGTAGATAATATCATCCAAAAGACCAAATGAGAGCAAATAAAGTCAAAGGCTCTCCCTCTCTCAAAGCCCTATGATCTATACACTTCCCCCCTTTGGAAACAAGTACCAAAAAGTTCAAAGGTATAATCTAAGCGTCTCTCTTGGCATGATGTCTTGTGGTAGCAGATGTTTGAGTAGACAAGAGAGCATCGACGAAGGCTTTGGTTGATGTCGCTAGAGCAGGAGCTGGAGGTGTAGGCACTGGAGTTGGTGGACTAGGAGCTCACGCTTGAGCTGATGAAGACGGTCTATCTTCTAGTACTGGCATGGTTGCTGACTTAGTCTGGGTAGAGAAACGTGTGGTAGTACGATAAGGTGAATCATCATCTTCTTCAACATGTGAGCGTGGAATCTGCACTGAGTCAACTTCATGTTGAAGTTGTTTGACTGTAGTGGTCAACTCCTTAACCTTCACATACGGGTCATGGAACTTTGTTTCCAAGATCCTCTCTAGGCTCTTCTAGTTGAGCATCATCTCAGAAATATTCTTCTCCATCCCTTGGATGGTGCTGACTGCTATTTCTCAAACAACAGCGCCAAAAATTGACACGTTGACGGAGACTTGCTTGCATTGGTTTTTCCCTTGAAGAGGAAAGGGTGATGCAGCACAGGAGAAGTAAGTATTTCCCTAAGTTTGAGAACCAAGGTATCAATCCAGTAGGAGAATCTCGTCAAGTCCAGAGTACCTACGCAAACACAAACGAGCTTGCACACAACGCTATAAAGGGGTTGTCAATCCCTTCAAGATTGATTGCAAAGTGAGTTCTGAAAGCGGAAAGTGCAACGAAGTAAGAGAGTAAGGCTGAAAATATGGTGTGAAGAAGACCCGGGGGCCATAGTGTTCACTAGAGGCTTCTCTCAAAATAGAAAATATTACGGTGGGTGAACAAATTACTGTCGAGCAATTGATAGAACCGCGCAAAGTCATGACGATATCTAAGGCAATGATCATACATATATGCATCACGTCCGAGACAAGTAAACCAATAGTTTCTGCATCTACTACTATTACTCCACACATTGACCGCTACCCAACATGCATCTAGTGTATTGACTTCATGACGAATAGAGTAACGCCTTAAGCAAGATGACATGATGTAGAGGGATAAACTCAAACCAATGATGAAAACCCCATCTTTTTACCCTTGATGGCAACAACACGATGCGTGCCTTGCTACCCCTTCTGTCACTGGGTGAGGTCACCGCACGGTATGAACCCAAAACCAAGCACTTCTCCCATTGCAAGAATCATAGATCAAGCTGGCCAAACAAAACCCACAAATCGAAGAGAATTAGAAGGATATGAAGAAACTCAAATAAGATTCATAGATAATCTAATCATAAATCCACAATTCATCGGATCTTGACAAACACACCGCAAAATAAGATTACATCGGATAGATCTCCATGAAGATCATGGAGAACTTTGTATTGAAGATCCAAGAGAGAGAAGAAGCCATCTAGCTACTAGCTATGGACCTGTAGGTCTATGGTGAACTACTCACGCATCATCGGAGAGGTCATGGTGTTGATGAGAAGAAGCCCTCCGTATCCGAAGCCCCCTCCGGCAGGGCACAAAAACGTGCCCCAGATGGGATCTTGCGGAGAGAGAAGCTTGCGGTGGCGGAAAAGTACTTTCGATGATCTCCTCCGTGGTTTCAGATTTTTAGGGAATTTATAGGCGGAAGAAGTAGGGCAGGGGAGCCACGGGGAGCTCACAAGCCTGCGAGGCCCGCCCCCCTAGACCGGCCCTGGTGGACTTGTGACCTCCTCCGAGGTCCCCTGCCTTGGTTCGCAAGTCTCCTGCGTGTATTCTGTTATGGAAAAAATCATTCCACAGGTTTTATTCCATTTGGACTGTGTTTAAAATCCTCCTCTGAAAAGGGTCAAAAACACGGAAAAACAGGAACTGGCACTTGGCACTGAGTTAATAAGTTAGTCCCAAAAAAGACATAAAAGGCATACAAAACATCCAAAGTTTGACAAGATAATAACATGGAACCATCAAAAATTATAGATACGTTGGAGACGTACCAAGCATCCCCAAGCTTAACTCATGCTCGTCCTCGAGTAGGGAAGTGATAAAGACTGAATTTTTGATGTGGAATGCTACCTAGCATAGTTTTCCTTTGCAACTTCTTTCGTGTGACATGAATGTTCAGATCCGTAAGATTCAAAACAATAGTTTGCTATTGACATGAAAACAATAATACTTCAAGCAAACTAGCAAGGTAATCATGAACTTTCAAAATAACAAGGCCAAAGAAAGTTATCCCTACAAAATCATATAGTCTGGTCATGCTCCATCATCCTCACACAACTAATTTAAATCATGCAGAACCCCGGTATTGGCCAAGTAATTGTTTTCGCACTCTTACTTTCTCAAACTTTTTATAACTATCACGCAATACATGAGAGTGAGCCATTGATATAGCACTATAGGTGGAATAGAGTGTGGTGGTGGTTGTGAGACAAAAAAAAGGAGGAGATGGTCACATTGACTCGGCGTATCAAAGGGCTATGGAGATGCCCATTAATAGATATCAATGTGAATGAGTAGGGATTGCCATACAAAGGATGCACTAGAGCTATAAGTATGTGAAAGCTCAAAAGGATAACTAGTGGGTGTGCATCCAACTTGCTTGCTCACGAAGACCTAGGGCAATTTTGAGGAAGCCCATCATTGGAATATACAAGTCAAGTTATAATAAAGGTTCCCACTAGCATATGGTGGTGACGAAACGAGAGGCTCTCAATCATGAAGAACATGGTGCTATTATGAAGCACAAGTGTGGAAAAAGATAGTAGCATTGTCCCTTCTCTCTTTTTCTCTTTTTTCATTTGGGCTCTTGGGCCACCTCTTTTTTATTTTTTTATTTGGGATCTTTGGCCTCTATTTTTTTATTTCCTCACACGGGACAATGCTCTAATAATGATGATCAGCACACTTTTATTTACTCACAGCTCAAAGCTCAGAACGATGACGACTCTATAGGAAATGCCTCCGACAGTGAACCGAGATGTGCAACGATCTAGCTTGGCGTATGATGTTGAAACATCTCGCTAGCTATCTTACGATCATGCAATGGCAATATGAGAGTGATGGCACAAGTCATGAGACGGAACGGTGGGAGTTGCATGGCAATATATCTCGGAGTGACTATGAAAATGCAATAGTAGGTAGGTATGGTGGATGTTTTGAGGAAGGCATATGGTGGCTTTGTGTACTAGCGAAAATTGCGCGGCACTAGAGAAACTAGCAATGGTGGAAGGTGAAAGTGCATCTATACCATGGACTCACATTAGTCATGAAGAACTCACATACTTGTTGCGAAAGTTTTTATTAGTAATCGAAACAAAGTGCTAAACGCATACTCCTAGGGGAAGGGTTGGTAGGTGTTAACCATCGCGCGATCCCGACCTCAACACAAAGGATGACAATCAATAGATCAATTATGCTCCGAGTTCCTAACATAGCGGTTCACCATACGTGCATGCTACGGGAATCACTAACTTCAACACAAGTATTTCTAGATTCACAACACCCTACTAACATAACTCTTAATATTACCAAATCCATGTCTCAAAACTAATTGAGAGGAATCAAGATTTCTCCTTCTACTCAATGCACATGAAGATGGAGGTTTTTGTATCCTCTTTGGGTACTTATCAACTTTGGGACTACTTTCATAGCATAAGCCAACTACCAAGTCACGCACCGCCGTGCTCTATAAGATCTAAGTGAAGCACATAGAGCAAAATTATCTAGCTCAAAAGATATAAGTGAAGCACGATGAGCATTCTAGCAAAATCACGATGAGTGCATGTCTCTCTCAAAAGGTGTGCAGCAAGGATGATTGTGACACAACAAAAAGAGAAGACTCCTAAGATACAAGACGCTCCAAGCAAAACACATATCATGTGGTGAATAAAAATATAGCTCCAAGTAATGTTACCGATGGATTGAAGACGAAAGAGGGGATGCCTTCCCGGGGCATCCTCAAGCTTAGGCTTTTTGGTGTCCTTGAATTTGGCTTGGTATGCTTTAGGTTCCCCAAGCTTGAGCTCTTTCCACTCCTTATCTCTTTGTCCATGAGAACATCACCCAAAACTCGAAAACTTCACGACACAAAACTTAAACAGAAACTCGTGATAACATTAGTATAAGAAAGCAAATTACCACCTCTTTAGGTACTGTAGAAATCTTGATTTCTATTTATATTAGTGTTAGATTACTGTATTCTCACTTTTCCATGGCTAGTACCCCCGATGCTATCCATATTTTCATCAAAACAAGCAACCAACTCAATAAAAACAGAATCTGTCAAAAACAAACCAGTCTGTAGCAATCTGTATACTTCGTATACTTCTCGTACCTCACAAATTCTGAAAATTACGAATGCCTGGGAAAAAGACATATCAACCAGCAGCAAAAAGAATCAACTCAAAATCTCTTTCTGAATAAAAATGAAAAATAATCTCGTGAGCGAAAAGTTTCTGTCTTTTTCCAGCACGATCAAACAACCATCACAAAGACTA
This sequence comes from Hordeum vulgare subsp. vulgare, assembly GCF_904849725.1. Lineage (NCBI taxonomy): Eukaryota > Viridiplantae > Streptophyta > Magnoliopsida > Poales > Poaceae > Hordeum > Hordeum vulgare. Next base: position 349,218,698 of record NC_058519.1, on the reverse strand, counting down.
GTCATAAAGGTTTTACTTGGCTCAAACACAAAAAGAAACACAAAAGACACAATCATAACAAAATTATGATAGTGTGGACGCAACAAAACAGAAAGAAAAACATAAATTCATTGGCTTGCCTCCCAACAAGCGCTATTGTTTAACGCCTTTAGCTAGGCATATGATAATTCAATGATGCTCACACAAAAGAAAATAATTGAAGCACAACGAGAGCATCATAAAGCATGTGAAAATCACATCTAAGTCTAACATACTTTCTACGCGTAGGCATTTTATAGGAAAACATATTGTCAAGACAACTAATAGTTACCAAATGCAAGGAAGAAGAAAGAGACAATAGCAATCTCAACATAACGAGAGGTAATTTGGTAACATGAAAGTTTCTAACACAATATTTTCCACTCTCGTAGCAATTAAATGTGGGATCATATTCAAATTCAACAACATAGCTATCACATAGGATATTCTTTTCATGATCCACATGCATGCAAAGTTGAAGCTCTTCAAAAATAGTGGGATTATCATCAACTAAAGTCATGACTTCTCCAAACCCACTTTCAATAATATTTAAAATATCATATTCATCATGAGGTTTAAAAAAAATTCAAGATCATAAGAAAAATCATCACCCCATTCATGATCATTGCAACAAGTAGAGGACATAGCAAAACTAGCATCCCCAAGCTCATGGTTTTGCATAATTTTAGCATGATTGACACCAATAGGATTTATACTGAAACCATTGCAATCATGCTTTTCATTCAAGGAGCCCTCGTGAATCACTTCATAAATTTCTTCATCACGATTTTTAGATTCACGCATCTCAAGCAAAACTCCATAAAGATGGTCAAGTGCACTCAACTCACTAGCAATTGGATCAATATAATTGGATCTCTTAAAGAGATTAGCAAGTGGATGAGGATCCATATCAATAGATTTTCAGCAAGCGAAGATGCAAGCATATTGAAGGCACATAACACACAAGCAAAGGAAAGGCAAGCGAGAGAAAAGGGCGAACGAAAAAGGCAAACGAAGAAAAGGGCATATATTTTTGTAAGTTTTTGTTTTTCAGAAGTGGGGGAGAGGAAAACGAGAGGCAAAAAAGTAAATGCAAGAGATGAGTTTGCGACACTTACTTGGATGAGTTCTTGGCTTGATCCTCCCCGGCAACGGCGCCAGAAATGCTTCTACTACTTCTCAAACAACAGCGCCAGAAATAGACACGTTGACGGAGACTTGCTTGCGTTGGTTTTTCCCTTGAAGAGGAAAGGGTGATGCAGCACAGGAGCAGTAAGTATTTCCCTCAGTTTGAGAACCAAGGTATCAATCCAGTAGGAGAATCTGGTCAAGTCCACAGTACCTGCGCAAACACAAACGAGCTTGCACCCAACGCTATAAAGGGGTTATCAATCCCTTCAAGATTGATTGCAAAGTGAGATCTGAAGGCGGAAAGTGCAATGAAGTAAAAGAGTAAGGCTGAAAATATGGTGTGAAGTAGACCCGGGGCCCATAGTGTTCACTAGAGGATTCTCTCAAAATAGCAAATATTATGGTGGGTTAACAAATTACTGTCGAGCAATTGATAGAACCACGCAAAGTCATGATGATATCTAAGGCAATTATCATACATATAGGCATCACGTCCGAGACAAGTAGACCGATACTTTCTGCATCTACTTCTATTACTCCACACATCGACCGCTATCCAGCATGCATCTAGTGTATTGAGTTCATGACGAACAGAGTAACGCCTTAAGCAAGATGACATGATGTAGAGGGATAAACTCAAACCAATGATGAAAACCCCATCTTTTAACCCTTGATGGCAACAACACGATGCGTGCCTCGCTACCCCTTCTGTCACTTGGTGAGGTCACCGCACGATATGAACCCAAAACCAAGCACTTCTCCCATTGCAAGAATCGTAGATCAAGCTGGCCAAACAAAACCCACAACTCGAAGAGAATTACAAGGATATGAAATCATGCATATAAGAGATCACAAGAAACTGAAATAAGATTCATAGATAATCTGATCATAAATCCACAATTCATCGGATCTCGACAAACACATCGCAAAAGAAGATTACACCGGATAGATCTCCATGAAGATCATGGAGAACTTTGTATTGAAGATCCAAGAGAGAGAAGAAGCCATCTAGCTACTAGCTATGGACCCGTAGGTCTATGGTAAACTACTCACGCATCATCGGAGAGGTCATGGTGTTGATGATGAAGCCCTCCGTATCTGAATCCCCCCTCCGGCACGGCACCAGAACGTGCCCCGGATGGGATCTTGCGGAGACAGAACCTTGCGGCGGCGGAAAAGTACTTTCGATGATCTCCTCCGTGGTTTCAGATTTTTAGGGAATTTATAGGCGGAAGAAGTAGGGCCGGGCCTGGTGGGCTTGTGACCTCCTGCGAGGTCCCTTGCCTTGGTTCTCAAGTCTCCTGCATGTCTTCTGTTATGGAAAAAATAATTCCGCAGGTTTTATTCCGTTTGGACTCCGTTTAAAATCCTCCTCTGAAAAGGGTCAAAAACACGGAAAAAACAGGAACTGGCACTTGGCACTGAGTTAATAAGTTAGTCCCAAAAAAGATATAAAAGGCATACAAAACATCCAAAGTTTGACAAGATAATAGCATGGAACCATCAAAAATTATAGATACGTTGGAGACGTATCACTGACCAAGAATGACATGTTTGTCTCTCCTTTTGAGTTGTGGTGGTGGGTCTGGAGCATTCTTAGAGATCTCTGCAGCAGTTGCCTCTGCTACCTCTCTACTTGTAACTGAATCTAGATGAGTGTCATCCATCAAAACTTCATTATCCTTGAATTCCGGCTGTAGTGGAAAATGAGGACAATCAAGGTGATATGCATGCTTCCCAATCTTGGCATTGATGAGCATCTGAATGTATAGTGCATATCTGCAAGATCTCTCCTGATCTGCAGAAGTTCCCCTCATAGTCTCAACAATCAAATCCATGACATTGAAGCGAATGTGGGTGTCTAAATGAATCAGCATATTGATGGAATAGCCTCTAATCATTTTGTCATCACCTGATTTGGGCATCAGGGTGTGCCTCAAGATAGTGTTAGTAGTGGTTATTCCAGCTTGCAAGAAATAGACAAACCAAAGCATGTGAGATGGCATGAAGTCATTTGGCACTTTTTTGTACATATTGGCCATGAAATTGTGATTCTTCTTTGGTTCTGAATACACATCCAAGTCCTGTGCTCGTGACTTTGGAGCACCAATGATATTAGCCCATTCTTCAATTATGGCTTCATATCTATGGCCATCAGTCATCCATATAATTGTGCCATCTAAATAGAAATGAATTGTTCAATAGAATTGCATTATCATTTCATCATTCCATGCAGTCATCTCTCTCCCAACAAACTCTTCAATGTCAACAAGATTGAAGTTCTCTCTCACATGAGGAAAGAAATTGATAAGTACATTTCACATATATAATTTGGCACTCAAATATAGCATCCGTTGTGATATATTCCACCATTTTTGCTACGAATTGTTGAATATTTTAATAATTGATCATATAAAGGGATAGTTTACTAGTTGTGTGTTTGTTTTGCAGAAGAGGGCGAAAAGGCCCAAATTTCTTCTATTGTGGACATGAAGAGAAGTTGTCGCCACTACAAATCAACCGAGGGACCTGAACATGAAGGAAATAAGTAACCAAGGGGCCAAGCTAAAGAAGAAATGGATCACTTTGTGAAGAAATAAGAGAAGTAGGAGGGGTAAACAGCAAGAAGGCACATCATATCTTGAGGGATAAAAATCCCTAGCACAGCCTTCAATCCCCTTTGGGCCTGGCTACATCTCCTTCTCCCCCAACCTCCTTCTTCACCACCGGCCACTGCCACAGCCAGGCCGACTTGGTGGTGCGCCCCCAATCATCCATCCATGCCATCTCCATCGCCCGCCGCAAGCACACCATCATTCACCAGTGCCACCATCACCTCCAGCCACCACTCCACCAGCGCCACTACATCACCATCACACTCGCGCCATCAATAGCCACCTCTCTTCTCCTGCGTCTTCTGCAACTTCCTGCTGCTTCCCTCATCCTCCCTCTGTTGTGCTAAATCTCTACACCCTGCTGCTGAATCTCCCTCTCTCTCTCTCCATGTTGAATCTGCTGCTTCTCTTCTCCAACGCCCTCTGCTGCTACTCCCTCTCCCCAAAGCTGTTGTTGCTCTTCTTCTCCCCTCGTCTAAATTTCTCGCCTCCTCTCCAAACTGCTGCCGCTGCTTCTTCTCCCACGAAATTGCTGCTGCTCCCTTCTGAACCCAAACTGCTGAAGGTTTTCTTCCCTTACCTAGCAGATGCACCTCCTCCGCTCAACCTCCCTCTTGCTGCTCCTTTTCTCCCGCTGTTGAGTCTCTCCTCCTCTCCAAACTGTTGTTGCTCCTTTACATCACACGAAGACGATGCTGGTCGCTCCTTTACATCACACGAAGACGACGTTGGCTGCTTCTCCTTCAACCTGCCCTCTCTCTCTCTCTCTAAATTTTGTGTAAGCTGAGATGTGTGAAACTTTGTAACGATCATATGTTATAAATGCTTGCATCATGTTAATTGTTCAGTTCAGATTTGTGCTTGTTTAGTATTATTCTATTGAGTTGTGATTACTAGTCTCTTGGCCTATGTAATTTCGTTTATGTGTTCTCACTTGTGTAACCTGAACCGTGGCGCGCGCAGCATCATGTTCGCATATGTGTGGTTGTGTGTGTTCTGTAGTCCCTGTGTTAATCATGCTATTGTGAAAATATATACGTTTGTGGTGTGATATGTTCTTGTTCCTGTCATGTTATCTTGGTTCTATTCCTCTTGTAAAGCGAAAATACCAAAAAAAAATACATTGAGTAAAATCTGAACCTACCTTTGCTTGTTTACATTTTCTTGGTCAACGATTTTCCGAACGATCTTATATAATTTTAGGTTTATTTTCCTGCAATCATTCCCACAATTGTGTGATCTAGCTTTAGCCGAGCATAGTCGCTGTTTTGCCTAGTCCCTGTGGAGAACACGACAACCCGCAGTTTGGGTGTAAAACCCCACTGTACTTACACTCGATCATTTTGGCACTGTTGCCGGGGACTAGCATCGAGCTATTGTGTTAGGCTATAGACTAGGTTTTTCTTGTTTTCTTTTTGTGACGTTTTATGTGATATATCTCTGACAACTAACCCATGTTCTAGTATATTTCCTCTTTATTTATTTTTCGTTTCTGCAGGTTAGAACAATCTTCGTTGAAATGGCATTCTACTCCGATCATCATGCTTATGTGAGCAATAGCACAAATAGCACCGAAAGTGTTCAAGACCTGATAAGTAATATTTCCCATCAATTAGATGAATTAGCTCAGCAGCGAGGTATATATGTTGAGAATCCACCTAGTTGTTATGATCCTTATTATGTAGGCCATCCTTATGCTGCTCCTACATGCCATATTTGTGGATTTCAGGGCCATCCACCCGGTGAATGTCAGCATGGTTACTCTTACCCTCCAGATTGTTTTGTTATGAGCTTCGCCCCACAGCATAGCTCATACCACAACAATTACTCACATGGGTGGCCTGAAAACCAGAATATGTCATATAAGAGCAACAACCCTGAGATCTCACCATTGGCTTCAAGAGATCATATGTAGGGATTTAGGTATGAACAGGAGAGCCACAACTATGCACCACAACAATTCTATTCAGCTCCTACTAATATACCTCAACATCATGAGATGTGTACAATGGAGTTAAATGGTCCTCCATTTGGTGAGCCAACACCTCCAGCGCATGTTGAGTATCTAGTGCAAGTGCCTACTCAAGATGATTTTGACGACATAGAGAAGCTCACACTTCTTAGCCTCGAGTTCACTTAGAGCACTCAGGATGATCCTATTAGGAAGGTTATACTAGAGGAAATGAATAAGATCAAGACTGGGAAAGAGCTTTTTCGAAAAGGAACTGGGAAAGAGCTAGTGGAAGAAGTGAGGAAGATTGAGAAGAATATCAATGCTGGAGGTACTATCTCATCACTGCTTGAGCTGAGTGTTGCTGGGATTTCCCTGGATACATGTGAGGTTCCAATACCTTCACATTCACTTCAGAAAGATAACATACACGAAGAGGAAGAGAGACCTCAGAGTGAAGATGTACTCGAAGCCAAGGCACAAGATGACCCAAAGCTCGAATTCCCAAATGATCAAGTAGAAGAACCATCATCTCTCACTCTTGAAGAAGTAAAAGAAGCTGTTGTACTTGAAGATGAAGAACTAGAGATCCATTTGCCAATCGTCATACAAGAGTGTGATGTAACAGGTTTATCTAATCCTCTTGATGGCATGCGTCCTTATGATTTCTTTTCTTCTACGTTGCATTACAAGATACAATCACTTAAAGTAGACTTGAAAAATCATTTGCTTGGAGATGATGATACTCACCCTGTTAGTGGCATTGCTCATATTTCTATTGATGATACTTGTTCTCCTCATGCTAGATCTATGCTTAATGATAAATATTATCACCATGCTAGTATTGAGCTTGCTGATTCCTACTATCCTAAGCATGTGATTTATTGCTATGGTTATATAATTGGGTACTCTATAGATGATTTAGAGGGCATTTCCCTACCGCTTGCATTTTCTCTGTTGTTGAGTGCTCTTTCAGGTTTTTGCTTGTGCACGATCTACTACATGCGGACCAGCTTCGAGGTGACATTCCTTGGGACCCTGGTGGATTCAAAGCATGGTGAAGAGGAGAAGCAAGGGGCACTCATGAAGAAGAGTGAAGCTAGAGCGGGCATGAGATAAGTAAGAGGAGAAGATTTGTAGTTTGGAGAGTGGTTGAGCGAGAGTTACTTCATAAAGCCCGGTGAGTTGTTTCATGACCCATGCTGAATAACATTGGTACATGCTGAAATCATTTGATATTTGGGTTTCTTGTGACATTTCTTAAGTGTGTTATCCTGAATTTACATATGTCATATGTTGCTTGATGTGAATTAGTGTACGATGATTGCTGAATGCCTTGTAAACTAGTGATCTACACATTGCTTGCTTTACTGAAAGTAGTGAAAACTACTAGTTTTTAGTGCTCAAATCCCTAGTGCACTACTAAACTCCGCCATTTTATGCTTTTACCTTGATACACCTAGATCACTAAGTTTAGATGTTGAATTTGTGCCAAGTGTGTTCCCATTCAGAGCAATTACTTGACCACTATGGATTAGCATGCTATGTTCCGTGGATCGGTAGCATCTGAACCAGACATGGATGAGTGATGATTCTTGTTTTTGTTCTTTTAAAAAAGAAAAAAATGTAATGAATAATTATCTGATCTACCTAATAGTAGCATGCCATGTTCCCTAGATCGGTGGCTTGTGAAATCTGGCTGGATTAGATAGGAGTTAAGTATAAAAAAATGTAATTGTTGAACCAGGTGTATACCAAGTTCTCTGGATCGGTGGTATGTTCCTTTGGGGAGACAAACAAAAAAACTAATAATTGGTCGAGCCAGGTGTATACCATGTTCTCGGGATCAGTGGTATGTTCCTTTGGTGAGACTGATAACATATTATCATTGCTTCTCTCAAATACAATAAGTGGTTTAACCACATTGCTTTATTTCTGTAAATAAGTGATTGATCACAGTTTAAGTTTATGTTCTCGGGATCATACTCTCTTTAGGAACCTTTTGGCACAATCATCAATTAACTTGTTGATCTTCGTTTATCTCTGTAAAAGATTAAAATGAGTGAGTATACTAGTAACCTATTGCTTTGTAGCACTCTTAACCATTAATTTTCACTTGCTAAGTCCAAAGCATGCATTGTTTAGATATCTACTTCACTTGAACATTCTTTTGTCAGTTTACTGTTCACTATCTTGCTGTGTCATATGCCTTTACTTGAGGACAAGTAAAGATTTAAGTGTGGGGGAACTTGATAAGTACATTTCACATATATAATTTGGCACTCAAATATAGCATCTATTGTGATATATTCCTCCATTTTTGCTATGAATTGTTGAATATTGGAATGATTGAGCATATAAATGATAGCTTACTAGTTGTTTGTTTGTTTTGCAGAAAAGGGCGAAAAGGCCCAAATTTCTTCTATTGTGGACATGAAGAGAAGTTGTTGCCCCTGCAAATCCACCGAGGGACCTGAACATGAAGGAAAGAAGTAACCAAGATGCCAAGCTAAAGAAGAAATGGATCTCCTTGTGAAGAAAGAAGAGAAGTAGGAGGGCTAAATAGCAAGAAGGCACATCAGATCGGAGGGATAAAATGTAACGACTAAGATGCGGTCCTTTTCTATTTGGGAAACGAGGCCCCGAATTAGAAAGAAGCGCATCTAAGCGTTTCGTAAACATGGTAACATAGCACATACATAATATCAACAGAATGACAATAAGGGATTCAATTGCCATCTCATAAATATATCAGAGTTACATCACGCATCCAAGCAAGGTAGTTTCGCTATGGACTACAAAACATGAGTAATGACTATGCTACCCTGCATGCCTGCCCATGATCACGACCACGCCTCAGTCTTCTGGATAGTTCACGTACAGGCGGTCGCTCTCCTCATCGTACTGCCACGTCAGTTGCGTGCCGTTGGGATCACCTGTCTCGGGGGTACCTGATCCTATTGGTGTTGTGAAGGAATCTATGAGCCACGAGGACTCAACAATCTATGACCTCAGTGCTAGAACTGTTCAAGTTATTAGGTTGGAAAGGTGGAGTATTTAGGTTACAACATCCTAAGCTTTATATGGTGGCTAACTTACGTATAACTTGAATTGAAGGTGGTCTATACTAGCGGTCGATGATAGATGATCACTAAGTTATCCCGAACACCTACCTACGTCAATCATAACCCCACCGTATTCCCGATCGAAGAGAGAACTTCGAAGGGGACAGTCACGGTTACGCACACAGTTGGCAATTTTATTAGCTTATGTTTAAGTTATCTATTACCGGATGTCAACAAATATTCCAAGTTGCCACATAACCGCGGGCACGGCTTTCCGAAAGATTAAACCCTGCACGGGTGCTCCAACTAGTCCATCACAAACGTACACGGTCCCCAAAGTAATCCTCTATCACGAACCTCGTGATCTCGTCGGATTCCTTAGAGGAAAACCTCAACTCTGGGGAGAACCAAAGCTTCACCGGGATTCCTATACGCAAGATATATCGCTAAGGTAAGACAAGACTAGCAGGACCTCCCGACGTGTCGACGACCCTGATAAGAGCCGCGTATCTCAGTCTCAGGACACGACGGATGGAACTAGCTACGAGAACCAAACCTCAAGTTTCCTTGTGGTAACCCGACAGGCGGACCAGTTTGGACCAACACTCACGAGGAGCACTGGCCCGGGTTGTTGATTAAAGATCCTCGGGGTGATCATTCCCTATGCAGATTATTATTAAGTGATTAGCAAATTAACACCAATGTTGGGTCCTGCCGGACAAGTCTTAACACTACGCGATTTATCGAGGGGGTCTCCATAACAACCTCGAACGTGTTAGGAGCGTTCATTATGGAATCAAACACCGATAGCCGGTAACTATGGCGGCAATAATGGAACAAAACACCCGACAAAATGCTAGGCCTTCTGTTATTTACCAAGTATATAGGTGCATTAATTAAATAACAGATTTAGCATAATGATAACAACTCATGTTATCACATGAGACAAAGCACCTGCAACTAGCAACGCTAACATTAAAGCTTAGCAAGCCTACTTAGCCATTCAAGATTTGCTAGGAGGGGATAAGTGTTTGGGTTTCGTGACAATATCAGGAGGCATATATTTCAGTGGTAGGCAGCGAGCATAAGACAAAGGAAACGTAATCTAGCATAACAAATCTAGAGGTGGAATCAAGGTCATATCATCTTGCCTGTGATATCCTCAGCTTGGAACTGTTCTTGTTCGTCCTGCACGTACTCTCCTGAATCCACGTACTCGCTCTCTGATCCCGGTGCTACCCAACAAAAGAATAACATCCAATGAACAACATCGCCTCAAGATGCAACAAGCACATGAGGCATGAGATGAATATGAGCATGCATCACTATTTCTATCACTAGCACAAGCACGAGAAGTAAATACATGTTCCTGGACAGAACTGCACTCTAAGCTATTTTGACATGCATGAGAATTACATGATCAGATGCGTCACGTGAAAACGATGCAAAACCATATAAAGAACGTATCAAACGGAGCTACGGATCAACGGAAAACAACGAAACAAGAAATGAAGGGCTACGTGTCAAATTCATCACAACACACTCCAATGGCATAACTCTGATATTTCCAGGTTGCCAAGACATAAAACAAACCAACATGGATGGGTTAGTGTAAGGAATATCACCACACCATCAACTATGCACTCACAAACATCAAAATACCAAAACTACACAATCTGCCATAAACAACATCATAGCACTTTGAGAGCTACATGCAAGTCACCTACAGCCACCCAAATATGCCGAATAAGATATGTGGAAGTATCTATCCAATATTACTACAAGCACAAGCAAAAATATCACACAAAGGAGTTAAACACAGAAAGTTACACAGCTGCAAACTTGCCCAAAAATATCAGATTTCAGGGACTTAGTGAAAATTCCAGATTCTCACTATCTATTTATGCTCTGAAGCATTTTGACAGCAGCCAAAACAATATCTACAAGACTCCAAATGGAATGAAAATTTACAGGGAGCTAGACAAACATATAAGCTTCAATTTTCCAGTTAAAAGCTAAGGCTGAATCACAATACATTGACCTGCACAAGCTCATCAACAGGAGAAGAAAATATAAACAGATTCTCAGACTTTGTGAAAATCTCATATTTTCACTAATCTGGAATTTCAGCCACATGCCTATTTTGATTGGGCACAACTTGCACATATGGTTTCCTAAGCATGAAACAAAACCAATATGAGGTAGAGGGGGTCACCCTCTACTACCACAACCAAGAACCAAACTCTAGTGCACACCACAACTCATGGAACCAAGCTCTAAACATAGAACAAATCTGAAATATGTCATTTTCAGGAAGTGTTCCAATGGAAAAACTGATCTCACCAATGGATTCCTGGGATGATTCTACCCCAAAAACATATATAAAACATATGCACTTGTATAGAACAAATTGGCACAAACTAGGAAATGAAATCTACATAGAATCCTATCTAGTGACTAGTGCATCATCACATGTGCAAAATCACTAGAAGAACTCCTACACAAGCTCTTGCACATGACCACAACATCAATAGGGTACATGAGGGGTAGACCTCATGCCTATGTGCCTTGGCACATCACCACACCATCACAAGCAACAATCACAACATAATAACATCACCTACACATGAAATCTTGCACATATGCCCATCAAGACATAACTTGCCATGAATATGGGTATGGACATACTCACAGGAGCACCCACACACTCACATAGGATCTAGCAAATCTATATATCCATGCACTCATATCAACAATGCACTCCTACACATGAATATACACACACTCACAAGGAAGGATACCCACTCATGAGGATACACACTCACAAATATGGACATGTGTTGGTGCACCTTGCTTTAGTAGGTGGGGTGAGGCCACATACACCCACACAACTACACACACACCTCATATTGCACAAGAGGTGCACAAGCATAACATCATTGGTGCTTGCACCACACTCATGCACATGAACTCTTGTTCATGTGTGTGAGATGCATAAACACACATCAACCACAAAGCACCACTTGCATGTGTGCTACCACACACACACCACAACACCATCATCTACATGTCTACTCTTCTAACACCTACACACACATACACTTAGGCAGGAGAAAACAACACAAAAGGAAAAGGGTACACCACATGCACAAGATTTACTAGGGCAGCAAAGGAACTAGCCAGCAAGGAAAAACAACAAAAAGAAAAAAAACAAAGGGAAGGGGGTTCCTGGGTTTGAACCCTAGATCCCCTGATACTGCTGCTAAATCCACTACACAGTGCCACTGCGCCACTGCCCTTGGGCTCGACAGGATAGAGAGGCTTGCGGGGGTAAGCTTCCTGTGAAGGCTATTGCTACAAAATCGACAGAAAAAACAAAATGGGCGCTCTGGGTATCGAACCCACAACCTACAGCGCCAAAACCCGCCTGCTCACCACCCTGCTACGAATCGGATCTTAACGAGGTATAGGAAGTAACTCTGAAGAGCACCTCCTCTGCTACGGAACACTACGCCGGCGACCGAACCAGAGGAGGATGGCGGCGACTACCACGGCGACCGACGACGGCTACATGCTACTGGGGCGAAGTAGGATCCACAGGGGGATCCATTCCTGCCCTGAACTCACCCGACGACGCATCACCACGCGCACAAGCCCTACTGCACTACCTCTGCTGCTCCACTCTGTCCTCTGCAACAGAACAGAGCGACCTCGACGGTGGCTCGAGCCTACGCCGCACTAGAGAGGGAAGAGAGGGGACGACGCGCTGCTCACCGAGGGGGAAGGAGAGGATAGGACGACGACGTTGTGGAAGAAGAGGCTTCGACGATCCGATGCAGGAAGAAGCTACCGGAGTCGAAGAAGATGGCACTCGTCGTGGACGTCGAGGAGGAAGCCCCTGCTACGGCTCTGCGTGAAAATGGAACCCCTCCTAGGTCCTCTTGCTCGCGCAGCTACGGGGAGGAGACGAGGTCGACGCTACGCCGGCGTCGAGCTCGACCCGGAGGGATCCATGGCGATGGGGATGACGGCAGGCTTCTGGCGGCGCTGGAGGGAGAAGAGGAGGGGGAGGAGGAACCCTAGCTGCAGGAGGAGACGAGCCACATGTTATATCACCGCGGGGAGAGAGCTGGAGCCGCAAGATCAAGGTAAGGGAGATCGGGAGGCTGATGGCTGTTCGTACAGGAGTGACGTCGCCAGGAGGAAGAAGAGGGTAGTCGAACGGGCTCCTGTGCGCAAAGAGATATGGGCTCGCTAGCGCCAGAGAGAGAGAGAGGAGGGAGTTGGGCCGCCTTGTGGGAGGGAGCCCACATGGTGGCGCCAGATAAGAGAGAGGAAATAAATCCCTGGCTTTCCAATATAAAAAATACTCAGAGAAAGAAAAGAAAGCCAAGAAAAATCTGTTGGGGATTAAATAAAAAAAAATGTCCCTGGTCATGATAAATCATGACCTATTTGAATAAAATGGAAAATAATTATTTTGGGCTTCTAAATATTTTCAAAACAGCATTATTATTGGCTGTTTTGGGAATATCTGCACCTCTTGAAACACCTTTTAAAACAGCATCTCCACATCTCAAAAATCACCACAAATTATGCTAACACATGGAAATTTTTAAAACAGAGAAGAGGCAAAAATATTTGGGCTTGAGATAAATAGGAGGGAGATAGTTTTGAAGGCTATGCAAACCACATTTATTCCTACTATCACATGCAATCTACTAGACTTGCACCACACCACACATTTCACAAAACCACATCTCACACAAGATCACACATCACCTCATATGACCACAACCAACAACACATGACACATGGCATGATATGGAATGCATGCATGCAAGGAAGAAAATAACAAGGTGTCACATGAAATCACATGCATTGATAGCTCTCAAGACAATGACAAGGTGGACCCACATGGGAAGGTTCTAAATATGTAAGCTACACACTTGGGGCATTACAAACTCTTCCACACTACAAAAAGATCTCGCCCCGAGATCTACGCCTGAAATAACTCTAGAAATTCAGAACGGAGGTGATCCTCGCGTTCCCAAGTAGCCTGTTTATCGGAATGGTGTGACCATTGCACTTTGAGAAATTTGACAGTCTTCTTGCGGGTCTTGTGCTCAGTCGCCTCGAGAACCACAACTGGATGCTCACGATAAGAAAGGTCAGGCTGAAGGTCAATGTCTTGAAGATGAATAGTGCGCTCGGGGGTCTTGAAGCACCTCCGAAGCTGAGAAACATGGAACACATCATGCACATTTGCAAAGTTTGACGGGAGCTCAAGCTAGTACGCAAGGTCGCCTCTCTTGCCAACCACTCTGAACGGACCAACGAAACGAGGTGCAAGCTTGCCTTTGATGCCAAAGCGCCGCATACCCTTCATAGGCGATACCTTGAGATAGACGAAGTCATCAAGCTCATAAGACATGTCACGATGCTTGCTATCATAATAGCTCTTCTGACGGGACTGAGCTGCTCTGAGGTTGTCGCGAATGACCCAACACATCTCCTCAGCTTCTTCTATCAAATCATTCCCAAGGATCTGACGCTCGCCGGTCTTGGACCAGTTGAGCGGGGTACGACACTTCCTGCCATAGAGAATTTCAAACGGAGCCTTGCCAGAACTAGCTTGATAACTGTTGTTATACGAGAACTCTGCAAAAGGAAGACAATCCTCCCTCTTCATACCAAAAGAGATAACACAGGCTCTCAGCATATCCTCAAAAACTTGATTGACTCGCTCCACTTGACCACTAGTTTGAGGATGAAAAGCTGTGCTGAAGCGGATCTTCATTCCCATTGCAGACTGAAAAGAGTCCTAGAACTTGGAAGTGAAGATACTTCCGCGATCCGAAGAAATCATCATAGGCACGCCGTGCAAAGACACAATCCTGGAGGTGTACAACTCTGCAAGCTGAGCTGCGGAAATGGATTCCTTGACTGGAAGAAAATGAACCACTTTACTCAACTTGTCAATGACGACGAAGATGGCATCATTACCCTTCTTGGATTTCGGAAAACCGGTGACGAAATCCATCTCAATGTGATCGAACTTCCACTCGGGAATCGGCAAAGGCTGCAAAAGACCTGCTGGACGTTGATGCTCTGCATTCACCCTTCAACATACATCACATTCATTTATGAACTGAGCAATGTCACGCTTCATACGAGTCCACCAGAAGGTCTGTTTCAAGTCCTGATACATCTTGGAGCTTCCAGGATGAATAGAGAGCAGAGAGTTATGAGCTTCTTTCATAACTCTTTCATAGAGAATAGAGATCACCTTTCGGGACAACAAGACGATCCTCGAAGAACAATGTGTCTCTAGCATCAACACTGGAGCACTTATACTTGGGAAGACTCTTTGCCACGCCAATCTTGACTTTCTTCACCATCGCGTCAAGAAGCTGTGCTGCTCAGACATGATCTTCTAAGGTAGGAGAGATCTGAACGTTTGCAAGAAATCCCTGAGGTACTAACTGAAGGTTGAGCTTCTTGAAAGACTCACAAAGACCAGGCTGGAGAGGTTGCAGAATGAGACTGTTGCAGTACGCCTTCCTGCTCAAGGCATCCGCCACGACATTAGCTTTGCCTGGCGTGTACTGAACACTCGGATTAAAATCCTGGAGCATTTCCACCCAACGTGTTTGCCGAAGATTCAGGTTAGGCTGAGTGAAGATGTACTTGAGACTCTTGTGATCGGTGAATACTTCAACCTTACGTTCCAACAAGAGGTGTCTCCAAGTCATCAGAGCGTGTACCACAACTGCTAGCTCAAGATCATGCACAGGATAGTTCTTTTCCGCTGGCTTCAACTGCCTGGAGGTATAAGCACCCACCTTCTTCTCTTGCATCAGAACTGCACCAAGACCCTGGAGAGAAGCGTCGCAGAACACCTGGTAAGGCTTGGAATCATCCGGAGGAACCAAGACTGGAGTGGAGGTGAGCTTCTCTTTGAGTGTGTCGAAGGCCAACTGACACTCTGGAGACCAAGCATACTTAACACCCTTCTGAAGAAGACTTGAGAGCGGCTTCACAATCTTGGAGAAGTTTCCAACGAACCTTCTGCAATAGCTTGTGAGCCCGAGAAAGCTTCGAAGCTACTTCACATTCTGCGGAGGCTCCCATTCAACAATGGCCTGAACCTTGGACGGATCAACCTTGATGCCCTCGGCATAGATAATGTGACCAAGATAGACGACTTCTTTCAGCCAGAACTCACACTTGGAAAACTTGGCATACAATTTGTACTCTCTCATCTTATCAAGCACCAATCTGAGATGTTCTTCATGTTCTTCCTCAGTTTTAG
The DNA here is from genome assembly GCF_904849725.1 of Hordeum vulgare subsp. vulgare. NCBI lineage: Eukaryota > Viridiplantae > Streptophyta > Magnoliopsida > Poales > Poaceae > Hordeum > Hordeum vulgare. Next base: position 349,202,603 of record NC_058519.1, on the reverse strand, counting down.
AAAAAACCAGAATGTCGTCGAGATAGAGCAAGACAAAGTCATTCTTGAACGGAGAGAATATGTAGTTCATCAATCAAAAGAATGTCAGAGGAGCATTTGCCAGACCAAAAGACATGACCGTATACTCATACGAGCCAAAACTAGTCCTGAAGGCAGTCTTCGGAATATATTCTTCGCGAATGCGAATTTGATGATACCCCATTCTGAGATCGAGCTTGGAGAAGACCTTAGCACCTTTCAACTGTTGGAACAACTCAGTTATGTTCGGAAGTGGATATTTGTTCCTGATTGTCTTCTTGTTCAATGGACGGTAATCGACACACAGCCGGTACGTGCCATCCTTCTTCTTGACAAACAGAACTCCACATCCCCACGGAGACGAGCTCGGTCTAATCAGACCCAAACGCTCCTGCTCATCTAGTTGCCTCTTAAGTTCCTTCAACTCTTCTAGACCCAATTTGTACGGCCGTTTGCACACGGGCTTGGTGCCTGGCTCAAGCTCAATGACAAATTCAACTTCTCAGTGCGGAGGCATGCCTGGCAGCTCTTCTGGAAACACATCTTCATATTCGCAGACCACTGGGACTTGCGAAATAGGATTAATCACACCCTTTTCATTCAAAGAGAACAGACGGATTGTATCATCACGCACCACGAATATAATCACATCCTCGGAAGAGTGGGTAAGCTTCACTTCTTTAGCTTCACAATCAATCGATGCCTTGTTCATGGACAACCAGTCCACCAAGGATCAAGTCAATGTCGGAATTGCCCAAGACATGCGGAGAAGCCAGAAAAGAATAACTGCTTATCTTGATAGAAGCATCCGGAATGAACAACTGAGAGCTCATCCGCATACCCGGAGACACAACTTGCAATGACTTGGGAAGAAACTTGGTCGCAATATTATTACCAGATGCAAAGGGATATGACATGAAAGAATGCGATGCGCCAGAATCGAATAACACTTTAGCAGGAATATCATTAACGAGGAGGTTACCCATGATCACATCTGACAAGTTTTCTGCCTCAGCCGCATTCATCATGTCGACTCGAGCTGACTTGGGGTTGAACTTGACAAGAGCATTACATGGAGGTTTGCCTGGAGGAGGAGGCGACAGTCGAAGCTTAGAAGTACACTTGTTGGCATAATGACCCTTCTGCCCACACTTGTGAGAAGTAACCTTTGTTGGCTGCCGGTACTGAGTCTGAGGAGGCCCTTCCTTCTGATGCTGGAATCTCTACTGAAAGACAGGGTTGGGTGGGTGGGAAGAACCACGGCCACCAGAATGCTTGAGTTGCTGCGAGTGCCGAGGAGGAGGAAGAGACACCTAAAACTTTTGTTGCTTTTGAACCACTTGAGTAGAGGAAGAGCTGGAATCTCTGAAGCGCTTCTTAGAATTCTCCACCCTAAGCAAGGCTGCCTCTGCCCTGAGAGCTAAGTTGTAGAACTTGTCGAACTCCTCAGGATCGTGCAAAGCAAGAGTTAACTGCAAATCTTCTTTCAAGCCACCTCTGAACTGATAAATCTTGCTCTTCTGATCAGGTATATCGTGCAAGGCATATCGGGCTAGCTCGTGGAACTCAACGTTGTACTTGTACACAGAGTTACCACCCTGCTTCAAGCGCGTGAACTTCTCACACATTTCCTCCACGAAGCTGGAAGGAATGTAGTGGGACCTGAAGTCATGGCATAACTCATCCCAAGTGATCACTCTAGCGCCTCTTGAATCCTTCAACTGTTGCCACCAGATAGAAGTTTGCCCCTTCAACTGGAATGTTGCAAATTTGACAAAATCCTCAGGACGAACATTGCTACACTCGAAATGCTTGTTCATATCACGTATCCAAGGATGGCTCGCCCCTGTGCTCGAGCCTATCCACCCGCCGCACGCTCGTTTGGACGGATGCTCGCATTGGTGGTGAGCTGGCCTGAGCCAACCAACACCGGCAGCAGCTCCATCAGCGACTGTCGTGGCCTCCAGAGCCCCCCTGCTACAGCCCTCACCGTTTCGGCACCACCCCTCGCGTGTGCGAGCTCCGCGTGTTCCTGTCCAGCAGTGTGCGCTGCGTTTACCATCGCATGCCCCGGGCACCGTAGAACACTCCATGTGCTTCCACCATGCACAGAGAGAGCCGCAACATCGAGCCGCATCCTGCACCGATGATTGCTCGAGCTTTGACCAGAAATGGAGTCCGTGCACTGAGTAGGTATTGACCCGACCACCTAACCGCCTGATTAAGCCCCTAGATCACCGGAATTGATAGCCGGAGTTAAGCTCCACGGCACCCCTCTCAGGCTTCTATAAATAGAGCCCATCCGTTGCTGCCAAACCCCTCATCAGCTTCACCTCCTCCTCCCCTCACTCCGAAGCCTTGCCCAAGCCAGAGAATTGCCTCGAAGAAGCCTTCTACTCCAACTCCGGCCAATTCGATATGCTTGTGTGCTCGATGTCGCTCGAGCAAGGTAAGCGGAGAGGTGAGCCCCCGAGCCTCTCAGTAGCTCCCTGGTGAGCTCCTCTTCCCGAGCCTCTCTACAATTTGGTCGTAGGCCCTTCCTTCGGTGAGCTTCGGTGGTGACGGACGCCATCGTCCATCGGAGCTAGTTCGCCGTCGACAGGGAGCAACCTCTTCAGTTCAATCCACCTCTCATCGATTCACAGGAACTCGGTGAGTGCATAGGTGAACTTAGCTTGTCCTTCCCCTCCTTCTATTGCCTCCGGCGACCACCGCACGCCTCTAGCGTCGGTGAGATTCAAACCTGACAGGGTGGGACCCTCTTGTCAGAGTTCTATTCTTTTCTGAAAAGTTTTCGTCGAAGGCGCCTTCTCCAGAAGCTGTTTTCGCTGTGGGCTGGCGCATAACCACTTCGGGCGTTTTGGGTTTTGTCAAACTAGCCCCTAGACAGATTATGTTTTATTACAGAACGATCCTTAATCTTGTTTGCTTATAACTATTAATCTATAACAACTTTTGAATTGATTCTTTTTGAAAAACATTGCTCCAGGGTCTAGTTTATTTTCAGATTTATTTGAAAATTATTTGGAGAGAGTAGCTAGGCCTCAACTCTTACGACAGTATGTGTTGTATGACATAGATTCCGACGAAGGAAACGACGACGTTAATTCCACCATGCTCGATTCCGACTACGTGGAACCACGCAAGCATGTTTGAACTTTTGATGTGTTGTTTGCTTACGAAAAAAATTAACACTCATCCATTGCATTAATCAAGCATATTGCATCTCTCATAAACAAAGTTAAAACATGACTATGGCAAGTGATGGTTGTGAAAGATCGTGGATAACCTAGTCACGCGGAACGTGATAGGTTATGTCCTGGTCATGACAAGTGCATGATAGTGATGGAACGAAAGTAATAACTCCAGTATCGACCTAGATCGAGTCTTGTCAGTGTCTTACTTTCTTTATCGTGCTGCCACAATTTCCTAGAAAAGGATTCGGTATAGTCAGTCGAACGCCTATTATCACTTACACACCAAGTAGAGGCGCCAGGATGAAGGTATCCATGGCCCTGGACTAAATCCACTTGTCCGATCAGGTGGTATGGGTGTTTCTGGTGTGGGACGGAGAGGGAGGGAACTCCCTTGTCGCGCGTGGTATAAATTTGATCCCATGCAAGTCGAGGTCGGAGCCTCCCCGTCTTATGGTTTCTCCCTCGTAGCGTAGTTCACGTGAAACCGGGCTTCGCGGGGTAAAATGGTCGTGTGCTAATTTTGAGTCTCTACTTCTGAAATACCATACGCGGGATAAGTCATATGGACTATCGGAACCATGAGCTGTGGGTAAAGAGTACATCTTGTGCAGAGTCAAAACTATTCGAGTAGTCGTGTCCACGGTTAAGGACGGTCGTTTGACAAGTCAAGTTTCGGTCTTAGAGTCGGTCCTTGGAGCATAAACTGGTTTAATGATGACGGGTGTGGATATCTAACGGTTTTGTGGAAAAACTTATTATTAACATGTTGGTTCTGAAATTATCCTGAAGGTTGGTTGTACCACCCGGATAATCCTTTTATTTATTTGTATGCCCTTTCTGTGGTGTCGCTAAGACGCCCGACTGTGGCTTGTTATTTATTTTTATGCCCTTTCTGTGGGGTCGCTAAGATGCCCGACTATGGCTTGTTATTTATTTTATGCCCTCTAGGAGGTGTCGCTTAGACGCACGACGGTGGTACTTGATTTACTTGTTAACCTTTTGAGGCGTCGCTGCAGACACCCGATCGGTGTATTTTTATTTTTCTTTTGGGATATGTCGGGAGGATTACCGCCCAATTTATCCACTAACTTAATTTATTTCTAACATATCTATTTGATAAATTATGATTTGAATCATGCATATTAACAATTAACTACATGCATCTCATCTTTTGTGCAAACTGTTTGCGAGTACTTTTCGAAGTACTCACTGGCATGTTGATGTGCCATATATGGATGAAGGAGACCTCATGGATAAAGAGTTCGATAGTGAGTCCGATGTCTAGAGGAGCCCGAGTCAGTTTTGTGATCCTAGAGTGAGCCGCTGTATTATTTCACCGCTTCTGCCACCACAAATAATCGTCAAGCCTCACTCTGACGCTTGGCGCGTAGTAGTACTTGTCATGTCACATTACTCTGATGTGACGTGCCCCCTTTATTGCGAGCACTAGAGTTATCACATGAACACCTTAACATATCCATCTTTGCGAGACTTGGACATGTTGTAATAACTTGTAGAGCGACCTCCGCTCTACTCTGTTTAATATTAAGTACTACTGGTTTTCTATATCAAGATGAGTCTATCAGTAGGAAACATTTTTCTACACTCGTGATGCTCATGGATGATTTCCAATAAATTTTTTTGGAAACTGGTCCTGACAACCTTGGTATCAGAGCCAGGCTGACTGTAGGAAACCCCGAGGCGCGATCGCTAATCAGATTATCTTTTTTTATTATCATGCATACTATACATATTTTTCTGTTAGTCAACATATATTTATGTTATGCCTGTATGAAAAATTTGTCTACTGTGCAGATGGCTGGGAGCGGTTACCTGTCTCAGGTGTTTGCCAACGAGTTGGCGAGATTTTCGCGACCTCGTTCCGTTCTTGCCAAGATCGTGATTGGACTGACGACTCAAATCGAGTACACGGTCCACCGTCACAAGATCAGGGACTCCCTGACGATGCATCACGCATCGGTGCATTTTATTGGTGGGCGACCGAAGGCCCGTTCTCTTCGTTTTGTCAGGAGAGCCTTGCCTACAGAGAGGCAGGCTATTCATACGGCACGCAGGGAGGCGATTGCCCGTCTCGAGGACACCCTCGGAGTGATGAAGACTTGTCCTTCTCACTACCTGCCATGCCATGTGCCGTACACCAGTCACTATGCTTTTGCCTGCCCCAAAGGAGAGGAAGACGATGCTATTGGGATGCTCGTGTAGTACCTCATAGCCTTGGAGTGAGCCTTTGACGGCTTAGTGGATGACTTGTTGGCTGCTCGCATGGAGGCCCTTACTTGTCCTCATAGCAAGACTGAGCTCCTTCACCCCGCACCACCTCGGTCATGCCCATCTTCCTCTGCTTCATGCACTCCACCAACCCAGCTTCGCCGCCAGCTGCCTACGATTAAAGAGTTCAATCAAGTCATTGCTCCTGCCCCCATTAGAGTTGCTATGCCTGCTAGTCTAGTTCGTTCTTCGCTATCACGTGCAGTCCGCCTAGAGCCCGTGCTAGAGTAAGTGGACTCGCCAGCTCCTCATGTGATACTTTCCCTGGGCCAGCCGATCCAGGTCCCTTCCGACTCCACCCAGAGATGGTGCAACATAACGCCATGTGCTTGTATGATATGTATGATATGTATAATGGTGTGCTCTTAGACTGAAGGAAAGTAGTAGTGTTGCGTAATGTACGACCAGGAGAAGTGCACTAGCTTAAATAACATGTCAGACATAGGAGAGTACGACCTGAGTGATATGTATAATTATGCGCGAGGTAAGATGTACCACAATCCTTCTCCAAACATGACGGTTATTTTATGAAAAAGATTTTCGCAATGTTTCCTTGGATAATTTTTTTATTTTTAGGTTTCCCTTGAAAATGGGTTTCTCATTTGGTTTTTACGGCATTAACCCAGCTTTGTGAAAATGAGCCATCCCTGGACACGCTCCATGCCAAGAATGCAGGGAGAAAATCAGTCTACTGAGACATGAAATGACTTCACTCAAGGACAGTCAAGCTAACACGAGACCGACCCAGCATTTTCGGAAGTCTTTCGTCTTTATGAGCAGAGCCAGCAACAGCACCACGAGATGATGAACCAGATAATGAATATGGGAAATTAGCATGGGCCACACCCACAACACTCCAGGTTGGCTGAATTACAGAAGACACGTCCGCCAACTTTTACGCACACCGACAAACCTATGGAAGCACATGATTGGTTATGTGACATTGAAAGAAAGCTTATTATTGCGCAATATTCTGACCATGCGAAGGTACTCTACACACCTCTATACCTAACTGGAGCCGCAGCCTCGTGGTTGGAAAATATTCTTTGTGTACACCCTGACGAGAACAACATCACGTGGGCTGAATTCAAGGAGAGTTTCCGTGGGGCGCACATTCCAAACAGCGTCATGAAAATCAAGAAGAGAGAATTTGAAGAACTCAAACAAAGGAGTTCCACTGTAATAGAATACTTGGACTAGTATAATCAATTATCCCGTTATGCGAGTGAAGACTATAAGATAGAAGACAATAGAATGGAGAAGTTCCTGGATGGACTCGCTCTGGCATTAAAATGCCAGCTGGTCGTTCACACCTTTCCAGACTTCAAAACACTTGTGGACAAGGCCAACATGCTTGAGGCCGAACGTCGCAGTCTAGACGACATTCATATGCATCGTCATCACAACTCGGCACCAACTCGCAACATCAAGCACAAGACTGAGGACACAAAAAAATCAAAATCCTTGTGCCCTAATTTCAACCAATAGAGACAACACCGACTTTTATGCGAGGAACAAGGATTTTACTCCCCGTCCCGGTGTCACATGTTTTGCGTGCGGAGAGGCTGGACACTTCGTCCGACAGTGCCCAAAGGTCGGGAATGGTACGACTGAAACAAACCCTCCCAGCTATGACTCAGCACCAAAGCGCAACAACTTCAATCCCAACAACAATCACAGGAAGGGTCACGTGAATCTTGTCGCCAAAGAACACTACAGGAATCTAAGAATTTGCCGTATGCCATGGCTGACGGCAAAGGGGGGAACCACGGACGGCAAAGGCTTTGCCTTCCGTCAGCTGACGGCAAACTAGACGGCAAAAATATATCCGGTGAAGAGGTTATTTTCCGTCTACTTTTGTAAGGCGGACGACAAAGTATCTTTGCCATAAGCGGGGAGACGACAAATAAAATGGGATGGCAGATCCACATACGCTCCCGTCAAGTGCTAACGGTAGGCTTCTCCACTTTGTCGTCTGCCCTACCCTCTTTGCCGTCAACGATTTTTGAGGCCGACGGCAAAGGGGAGCACCCAGCCCCTCTCTCCCTCATACCTTTGCCGTCTGCCCTCCTCTCTTTGCTGTCAGCCATGTTTAAGCTGACAGCAAAGGGGGCACCCAGCCCCTCTCTCCCTCCACCTTTGCACCCAGCACCTCCACCCCTTTGCCGTCTGCCCTATGGCCTTTGTTGTTGGTGGGCGAGGACAAAGGCTCAAAACATCCCCTGTTTATTTTATTTTCTATTATATCCAGCAATTTTCACAATAATCAGGATATATATATATATATATATATATTTGATTGAAATAAATTTGTTTCCATACTCATAACCATATTAAAATAACTTTCATCCATAGTACATACATATTATGCAAGTTGCATCCGTACCAAATCATATATTACACCAGTTTCATCCATGCATATACAAAGTTTCATATGTATCCATATACTAAAATAGTTTCAATACAATCTTCCGTGAAGCCATGGTACAAGAAACCATATTCAAGCATTCCATCAATATAATCCAAGCTTCCCATGAAGTGAATGTAATCTCCAAAATGACAAATAAGAAAGTTAGAAGAAGAATACTAGATGAAGAAGAGAAGTAAAGGTTATTTCGTAGAGAACTTGGCTAAGTATAGGCCATTTAATAGCTAACTTGGATAAAATATGTCATTTTGTAGCCAACTATGATTATTAATCCATTTTGACCTTATTATGTCATTTTGGAGCTAAATTAGTCATTTTAATGAGCTAACCAGGGTTCTTATGATGTTTTTACCTAACTAAGCTAATTATGTTATTTTGGAGGATAATTAGCTAAGTATGTCTTTGTTGGGGGAAAATAAGCTACGTAGAAGAAGAAAGAGAAGAAGCAAGAAGAGAAGGAGAAGGAGAAGAAAAAGAAGATGAAGAATGAGGAGGAGGAGGAGGAGAAGGAGGAGGAGAAGGAGAAAGAAGAGGAGAACAAGAAGAAAAGAAGAAGGACAAGAAGAAGGAGAAGAAGGAGGATAAGAAGGAGAAGGAGCTTCTCTCCTCCTTCTCCTTCTTCTCCTTCTTCTTCCTCCTTCTCCTTCTCCTTCTTCTTCTCTTCTTCTTCTCTTCTTCCTTCTTTTCATTTTTCTGCTTTCTTCTCCTCTTGTCCTCTTCTTCAGGCTAAATTAGCTAATTATGCCTTTTTGGAGCTAATTATGTCATTTTGGAGGATAATTAGCTAAGTATAGGTCATTTGTATTAAATAGTCCATTTTGGAGCTAACCAAGCTAATTATGTCATTTAGGTGGAAGCCAAACTAAGTATAGGCCATTCTAGAGCTAACTTGGGTAAAATATGTCATTTGGAGCCAACTATGATTATTAAGGCATTTTGGAGCTAAATTGGCTAATTATGTCATTTAGGTGGAAGCCAAGCTAAGTATATAATATTCATGATCTAACCAAGGTTCTTATGCCATTTTGAGCTTATTATTTCATTTTGGAGCTAAACTAGTCATTTTAATGAGCAAACCAAGGTTCTTATGATCTCTTCACCTAACTAAGCTAAGTATGTCATTTTGTAGGATAATTAGCCAATTTAGTCTTTGTTGGATGAGTCTAAGCTACGTAGAAGAAGAGAAAGAGAAGAATCAAGAAGAGAAGAAGAAGGAGAAGTAAAAGTAGAAGGAGGAGGAGGAGGAGAAGGAGAAGGAGAATAAGAAGGAAGAGGACAAGAAGAAGAAAAGAAGAAGGAGAAGAAGAAGGAAAAGAAGGAGGAGAGAAGAAGGAGGGCTAGCTACTTCTCCTTCTTCTTCTCTTCTTCTTCTTCCTTCTTTTCATTTTTCCTCTTTCTTCTCCTCTTGTCCTCTTCTTCGTGCTAAATTAGCTAATTATGCCTTTTTGGAGCTAATTATGTCATTTTGGAGGATAATTAGGTATGTATAGGTCATTTTTTATTAAATAGGCCATTATGAGCTTATTATGTCATTTTGGAGCTAAATTAGTCATTTTAATGAGCTAACAAACGTTCTTTTGATGTTTTTACCTAACTAAGCTAAATATGTCATTTTGGAGGACAATTAGCTAATTATGTCTATGTTGGGGAAAATAAGCTACGTAGAAGAAGAAAGAGAAGAAGCAAGAAGAGAAGAAGGAGTAGAAAAAGAAGAAGCAGAAGGAGGAGGAGAAGGAGAATGAGAAGGAAGAGGAGAAGAAGAAAAGAAGAAGGAAAAGAAGGAGGAGAGAAGAATAAGGAGGGCTAGCTCCTTCTCCTTCTCCTTCTTCTTCTCTTCTTCTTCTTCTTCTTCCTTCTTTTTGTTATTCCTATTTCTTCTCCTCTTGTCCTCTTCTTCAAGCTAAATTTGCTAATTATGCCTTTATGGAGCTAATTATGACATTTTGGAGGATAATTAGGTAAGTATAGGTCATTATGAGCTTATTATGTCATTTTGTAGCTAAAATAGTCATTTTAATGAGCTAACCAAGGTTCTTATGATGTTTTTACCTAACTAAGCTAATTATGTCATTTTGGAGGACAATTAGCTAAGTATGTCTATGTTGGGGAAAATAAGCTACGTAGAAGAAGAAAGAGAAGAAGCAAGAAGAGAAGAAGAAGGAGAAGAAAAAGAAGAAGAAGAAGGAGTAGTAGGAGGAGAAGTATAAGGAAAAGGAAGAGGAGAAGAAGAAGAAAAGAAGAAGGAGAAGAAGGAGGAGAGAAGAAGAAGGAGGGCTAGCTCCTTCTCCTTCTTCTTCTCTTCTTCTTCTTCTTCCTTCTTTTCATTTTTCCTCTTTCTTCTCCTCTTCTTCGAGCTAAATTAGCTAATTATGCCTTTTTGGAGCTAATTATGTCATTTTGGAGGATAATTAGGTAAGTATATGTCATTTTTTTATTAAATAGGCCATTATGAGCTTATTATGTCATTTTGGAGCTAAATTAGTCATTTTAATGAGATAACCAAGGTTCTTATGACATTTTTACCTAACTAAGCTAATTATGTCATTTTGGAGGACAATTATCTAAGTATGTCTATGATGGGGAAAATAAGCTACGTAGAAGAAGAAAGAGAAGAAGCAAGAAGAGAAGAAGAAGGAGAAGAAAAAAGAAGGAGGAGGAGGAGGAGGAGAAGGATAAGGAGTAGGAAGAGGAGAAGAAGAAGAAAAGAAGAAGGAGAAGAAGAAGGAAAAGAAGGACGAGAGAAGAAGAAGGGAGATAACATACCATTATCAACATCACGGAGGTGAAGCACGGTGGCTGTGTCTTGTTTCACGTGGAGAAGGCTGCCGTGGAGAAGGCTCCACTGTAGAAGGGTCATGCGATGCGTTTCGGGAGATATTCTGCACCAAACATCGTTTGCAATGTGTCGTTAGCATGATGAAACTCTTAAGGTCACTCCATTGAAATGAAACTCACCGTCCCTGCCATGTTAATGACTCGCATCGCCGGAGGGACTTGGCCGGTCTTCTCGCACATAGACTGTACATTTGGTTTCGACAAGTCAAACTTTATAGTTATTAATGAAACGGACATTAAAATTCAAGATTTGAAATAATATGAAGAAGAAACTTACCACGAAGAGCTCGTATATGGCCCTGTTAGACGCATCATTCCGTTCCCTCTCCGCCTCCACCAATGCAGTCCTCCTCTCCTCCAGCTCCTTCATCTCCTTATCCTTCTCCGCCAAAACCGCCCGCATTGCCACTCTCTCTTTCAGAATAGCAGCCTGCAACACAACTCATTGTGAGCATTGTAATCATATTGGTTCTGACGCACAACATAATGCGGAAAGATAGTTGAGTCCATTAAACTAACCTCGATGGCGAGCTCGACTGGCCGTGGACGAGGTGTTATCTCAGGACAGGAGCTCGTTTGGCGTGCCTTTATCTGCCGGAGAGTGCTCGGACAACGTATATGGTCGTCTCCAATGGCGATCGAGCCATGGGGCCTCCCGTTGCCAGCTATCATCACTAGCTCTGGATCAATAGGCCCCTCGCTCGGGTTAAAGTCCTCCCCTTTCCTCGCCTTCCCGTGATCTCTGTACTTCACGAGCTTGTGGTGGGAGGAGATGTTGGTGAAGTTTTCTGGATACTCGAGGTCAAACTCAGAGAATGCCTTGACCTTCTTGTATGAGGCAGTATGGGCCATCGCATATAGGTCATACATGTGTGGCACCTCCGTCTTATTGTGACGCGCCTAAAAGAGAGAGAGAGGAAAATTGTATTAGTAAAGGGCTCAAGATAGCATTAAGAATGAATTGCATGAGGCATGAAGCAAACCACATACCCAGTTCTCGCCAAATTGGATTAAGTTGACGCTCCTTGATGGTGTCGCACACCAACAATTTTGCCACGCCTCTCCTTGGCGTTGTTGTGGCTGGCCCCCCATGTTTCGGAGCACCACCGATCCACTAAGGCCTCCCAACAATCCATCTTATCCACACACCATCTTGGGGGCACCTAAGTTAATAAAGAGAAATTTGAGCGCGTAAGAACCAAATCAAGGAAACTAACTACAAAGCCTTAATAATATGTAATTAACTTCATGTAATGTTCCTTCTCCATCTTAGAATCGCGACACTTCGCCTTGACCTTCCTAATATGCCGCGAGGCATAGTAGTCTCGAACAGCCTGCACCCGAGCCTCATGCCAAAAGTTTTGAAGTAGGCGGCGACATTCGGTTTCGATAACCTTTGCCGCGTCCTCCTCGTATCCCTCCTCACATCCGTAGTAGGTCTGCAAACGAGACAACACCGATTAGTACAATAACTAGCTATGGTTGATTTATAATTGTGTAAAGGAGAAATTTCCCAGAACTGTCGGATCACCATGTCGGCCCTCGTGTGGCACAAAACACCGTCGATCTCCACCTCTCGCGGGGCCGGGGCACCCAAGTAGTGCTCCCAGGTCATTCCTACCTCTCGATCCCAACCGGGCAATGTAACAAACCCCGGGAAGTTTTGATGGCAAAGCACACCAAGGACGCTGTTGGGTTCGCGGACACCCTTGGCAACAATCCAACCCCTGCAGTATGACAAATTAAAGCCAAAACATTATATATTTGAGAAAACATGAAGGAAAAAGGTTAAATAAGAGTAAATTAACTTACTTGTCCCCATTTGGCTTAATCAACCACCTCTGCTCGCGGGTCGCCGGCACGAGCGGGAGCCCCGAACTACCACGCTGGTAGACGGTAGCCCCCTCACCCAGATCCTCGTCGCTATCAGCATGGCCACTTGGCTCAGCCCAGGTATCCCACTGGGTCTCTGGGGACATACCCTCTGCTTTGCTCCGGAGTCACCTGGAACGAAGCCTCTAGGACACGAGTCTCGTGGGTCGAAGGCTCGTCGACCTGAGGCTCGTGAAACGGAGACCATGTAGCCTCCAATTTAGACGAATCCACCCTAGAAGTCATGTGCTCAGGTGAATCAGCTTGGGGTGGCGGCGAGGAAGGCGTGGCAGCCACCACCCTACCTCTCCCGCGGCCACGTGTACCTTTAGTACAACATAAATACCAACATGAGTAATAAAATGTATATAAATACTAACATGCCTACAACATAAATACCAACATGAGTACAACATAAATACCAACATGAGTAATACCTTTAGTACCTCTCGGCTTCGCGGGGGGTCGACTTCCTCTCACGGGGGCCGTGAGAGTCGAAGAAGCGGCCACTCCTTGCAGAGTAGAGAGAAACGCTCTCCGAAGAGGCGAGGCAGGTGTGGAAGTACCCATCCCAACACCCGTCGACGAAGAAGGAGCCGCAGAGTGCTTTCGACCCTTTCCCACCATCTTTCAACACCTCTCATGACAAAGAGTAAATGAAATTAGTACAACATAAATATCAACATGAGTAATAAAATGTATATAATTTAAGCGTATCATCGTCATAAATACCAACATGACTAACAAAAATTGAATACCTAACATGAACTCAAAATATATATATAGTAATAGTTGAATACCTGACATGAACAAATAACAATCGTGCTCGTATACCCGGAGAACAACAGGGAGGCACTGATGAAATTCTACATCGGATCCGGAGCACAGCATACGGGAAAACGAACCCAATCTACACATACTCGGGCTGTCCAAGGATAACGTTGGACAATTCGGAAGGATGGCAGTTATAAATATGCAAAGACATGCATATTTATAGATGTCGCCCTTTCGAACGGGAGACGCATACTTGTCACGCATACTCATGATTGAAGAAACCTATAGCTAGCAAGTTTCATCGGCACGAAGACCGGAGCAGATCAAATTAAGGGGGTAGGAGGAGAAGTCATTTGTGCTCCCAACAAACGCAGGGGCGGAGCTCGTCCAACGCACGTGGAGGTCGTTGAACAACTGCACATTGAAATTCACACGATCAACACAAATATGATGTTTTTAAAACATAATCGGAAAATATGTGACCTTACTCATAATTTACAAAACTATGACCCCGTCGGCTTGTGGAAGGCCGAAAAGCACCATCTTGTTCAACTGGAGGCAGAAGAGTTGTCGGGGGTCGGGGGTTAGTGGCGTCGGGAGTCAGTTCAGTCGAGGGTCGGTGGTGTTGGGTGTCGATGGCGTCGGGGTTCGGGGGTTAGTGGTGTCGGTGGTCGGGGGTCAGTGTCGTCGGGGGTCCAGGGTCAGTGGCGTCGAGGGTCGGTGGTCGGGGGACATTTCGGTCTACAAGAGGCCGAAGAGCTGTCAGAGGTCAGGGGTTGCGGGTCAGTGGCGTCGGGGACGGCGTATTAATAGCTGCACGGAGTTTTCTGCCAGGGTGTCGTCACTATGTCGTGTTGGGGTTTCAGGCATCGTGTCGGGGTGTCAGGGTGTCATTTTCTTGTTCTTCATCTTTTTTCCTCCTCTTCCTTTTCTTCTTCTTCTTCTTCCTTCCTCCCTTTTCTTCTTCTTCTTCTTCTTCTCCCTTCTTTCCGATATCTCTCTTCTTCCTTCTTTTCCTTTTTCGTCTTCTTTATTCTTCTCCTCTCTCCTCTTTTTCTTCTTCTTCTTCTTCTTCTTTTTATCCCCCTCCTCCTCGTCCTCCTCCTCCTTTTCTTCTTATTCTTCTTCCCTTATCTACTTATTCTTCTTTTATTCTTCATCTTTTTTCTACTTATTTCAATTATGACTATGTAGAATCTAAACCTATCACTAAACCTATCGCTAATCCTATATAGCACTAAACAACAACAAAATAACAAAAACAGAATCTACCAATCATTAACTAAAAAAGAATCTACCACTAATTAACAAAATATAATCTAGCTCTAAATTAACAAATAACAAATAACCTAGCACTAATTAACTAAACCTAGGATTAAATCTACTATTTAACTAAATCAACTAACTAAACTACAACTAAATCAAATAACTAAATCAACTAACTAAATCTAATCAAATAACAAAAAACAAACTCACCTATTAGCTTGAACTAGAGAGGAGGGCAGTGGGCAACCGGGGCGGTGGGCAGCTGGGGAGGAGGGGCAGCCGGGGCGGTGGGCAGCCCGGGAGGAGGGGCACGGGGAGGAGGGGCGTGCAGGAGGGGAGGCCGAGCTCTGGGGAGGAGAGCTGGCGACGACGCTCGGCCGGGCAGAGGGGGCGGGGAGGAGGGGTGGCGACGGAGTTGGGGCGGGAGTAGGGGAGGCGGCGCTCGCAGAGAGAGGTGGTGAGAGAGACAGAGAGAGGGGGCGAGGGCTACAGGAATCTGTCAGAGATAGGGGGACGTGGGGTGGGGGAGACGGTCGTTAGGGGGGCCCTCTCTTTGCCGTCCGCCCCCCGACGGCAAAGAGGTGTAAGGAAGACGACAAAGTGAGCGGCCGTTATGGGGTGGGAGGGGGTGTGTGGTGGGCCGCCCCATGCTCTTCGTCGTCTGCCCTCCTGCTCTTTGCTATGCGCGAGCAGATGGCAAAGACAAGACTGATGACAAAGAGTATCTTTGCCATCAGTATGCTCTTTGCCGTCCGTGTTTTGGAGACTGACGACAAATAGGGTCTTTGCCATCAACCAGCAGACGGCAAATAAGAGGTTGACGGCAAATAACTGAATTCCAGTAGTGGAAGATGCTATGGACGCACCAGAAATAGTACTGGTAAGTTTCCCGTCAACTAAATTCCTGCCATGGTTTTGTTTGATTTTGGAGCTTCCCATTCGTTCATTTTGCAAAATTTTGCCGTCAAACACAACTTTTCAATCCACCCCTTGGAAAATTCAATGACCATCAAGTCCCCGGGAGTACAACGGATTACACAAAAATATTGCAAGGATGTTACCATTGAGATCGAAGGTTTGACGTTTTTGGCAAATCTCATTGTGATCGAAAGCAACAATTTGGATGTTATTGTGGGAATGGATTGGCTAAATACCAACAAGGGATTTATTGACTGCTTCAACGAACGGTCACACTCACCAACCATAAGGATAAAAGTGTAAAAGTTGCATCATTATAAAGAAAGAAGTCAACCCAAGCTCGACTGAATAAAACAGAAGTTGTTGAACTAAAAGATGTTTCAGTTGTGTGTGAATTTCCGGATGTATTTCCTGACGAACTACTAGGTATGCCACCCGACAGATAAATAGAATTCATTATTGAGCTTACACCTGGTACAACCCCAATATACAAGAAACCATACCGCATGGCCCCTACTGAATTAGTCAAACTCAAGAACAAATAAAAGAGCTGTTGGACAAAGGATACATCAGACCCAACTCTTTGCCTTGGGGATCACCAGTATTATTTGCCAAAAAGAGTGATGGGAACTAGGACTTTGTGTCGATTATCGAGCCCTCAACATGGCCACCATCAAGAACAAGTATCCAGTTCCTAGAATAAATGATTTTTTTTACCAGTTAGCACAAGCAAATGTATTCTCAAAAATTGACTTGCGGTGAGGATATCATCAGCTTAACATACGTCCAGACGACATTCCGAAGACAACATTTACATGACCATACGGATTGTACGAGTTTACTGTGATGCCTTTCGGACTAACAAATGCCCGACTTACTTCGTGCATTTAATGAATTAGGTATTCATGAAGTACATGGATGAGTTTGTCATAGTCTTCATTGACGACATACTTGTCTACTCCAAGAACCCCCGAAGAGGACACAAAACACCTAACGATTGTGTTGGGAGAACTACGTAAGTGTCAGTTCTACGGCAAGTGCAACAAATGTGAGTTTTGACTGAAACAAGTTGGATTTTTGGGACACGTAATGACCCAAGAAGGCATAGCCGTGGATCCTGAGAAGGTCAAGGCTTTAAGGGAATGGACGCAACAAACTAGTGTGACATATATAAAAAGTTTTCTCGGAATAGGGGGATATTACAAAGATTTATTGAAAGTTTTTCCACTATTGCCAAACCCCTGACCCAACTACTCAAAAAGGACAAGAAGTTTGAATGGACTCAAGTCCGTGAGAATAGCTTCCAAGAGCTGACGAAGAGACTCACCACGGCACCATTACTAATTTTTCCAGACTTAAACAAATACTTTGAGGTATATTGTGAAGCCTCAATGAAAGGCCTCGGGTGCGTACTTATGCAGGAAGGGAAAGTTGTCGCTTACGCCTCAAGACAATTACGGCAACACGAAGAAAATTACCACACTCATGATTTGGAATTTGCCGTAGTGATACACTGTCTCAAGGAGTGGAGTCACTTCCTAATTGGAAATCGTTGTGAGACATATATAGATCATAAGAGTCTCAAGTATATTTTCACACAACCTGATCTCAACCTACGACAACATCGTTGGCTGGAATTAATCAAGGATTACGACGTCGGTATTCATTACCATCTTGGTAAGGCTAACATGGTAGCTGATGCTCTCAGCAGGAATCCCACCCCAGAGAAAGTGCGGGTACCAAAGCTAAGACTCGAGATTGCCAGAGAGTTCCCTCTGCTAAACCTTCTTCTCGTTCTAGGAGGCACTGTGGCTCAACTAGAAGTACAAACCACTCTGGATGAGAATATCAAGAAGGCCCAGAAGGATCACCACAACATTGAAGGCATAAAGAGAAAGGTGGACCTTTGTAAGGCACCAAAATTTATTATTGATGAACAAGGAATATTATGGTATGGAGACCGACTATGCGTACCAGACCAAGAGGACCTTAAAGTTCAAATTTTGGAAGAAGCACACAATGTGCCATATTCAATCCATCTTGGAGGTACAAAAATGTTCAAGGATCTACAGGCAAAATATTGGTGTCACAGGATGAAAAGGGATATTGCTTCCTCCATTGCCCGTTGTGATTCATTCTAACGAATCAAGGTAGAACACCAAAAGCGAGCAGGACTGTTGCAGCCTATGAAGGTACCCGAGTGGAAGTGGGATGAAGTAGGCATGGACTTCATTGTCGGAGTATCCCAGTCACGACGCGGACACGATGCTATATGGGTTATCACAGATTGACTCACCAAGGTGGCTCACTTCATTCCGATAAATACTAATTACTCCACTCAGAAGCTGGCTAGATTATACCTCGCGTGCATCTTCTTCTTACGTGGGATACCTAAACTTATTGTATCCTATAGAGGCACCCAGTTTACATCAAGCTTTTGGGATTATTTGCAACAAGCATTGGGAACCTAGTGAGTGTTCAGCACAACATATCACCCTCAAACTGGAGGACAGACCGAATGTGTAAATTAGATTCTCGAAGACATGCTCAGGGCTTGTGTACTCAAATATGGAAAAAGTTGGGAGGACAGCTTGCCTTACATTGAATTCTCGTACAACAACAACTATGAGGTAAGCCTACAAATGTCACCTGTTGAACCCTTATGTGGAAGAAGATGCCGTACGCCTCCAAATTGGTTAGAAACCGGACATAACCGTATATTCGGCCCACAACTGCTTCAAGAGGCCGAGGACAAGGTAAAGCTCATAAAGGAAAGACTCAAGACAGCCCAAAGCTGTCAGAAGAACTATTACGATCAAAAACACCGTGACGTCGGCTTCGATCCAAATGATTATGTGTATCTCAAGGTATCACCAATGAGAGGACTACAAAGGTTCAAGGTCAAGGGAAAGCTTGTGCCCAGCTTCATCAGATCATTTCAGATAATTGCTCGAAGGGGCCAAGTTGCCTATCAACTCGACCTACCCACGGAACTGCACATGTGCACAATGCGTTCCATATTTCTCAACTGGGGAAGTGTGTAAGGAACCCCGACCAACAGGTAGCCCATGACAACATAGAAGTGCAACCAGACCTATCCTATCAGGAACACCCCATGAGAATATTAGAGGAGGCAAAAAGGAGGACTCGTCAGAAAGTCAGCAAGATATTCATAGTACAGTGGAGTAACCAATCAAACGATGAGGCCACTTGGGAAAGAGAAGATTTTCTGCAGAAAGAACAACCAAAGCTTCTTGAGGACTGGCTGAAATCTTGCGGAAGAGATTTTCTTAAGGGGGTAGGTGTTGTAACACCCGCAATTTCTAAATTTTGAATTCTTTGACTTGAGTTGTTTGAAAAAGGGATTTAAAAATTTGGCTTGACGAAAACTCTTGAGTTTCGTTGAAAACCTTTTAAGAAAAATATTTTGAGCTTTGTTTTCTCAACATGTCTGGTTTAAGGATTTTTGTTTCCCATTTTCAAAATGATTTGGTTTGATTTTTTAATTCTTTTAGAAAAACTTTGGAATAAATTTCCATAGGTCTCCTTGTCCCCATTCTTCAATATTTCTCCTTCCTCCATCCCTTCTGATTTCTATCATATGACACCCCCTCCATCATCTAGGTTTTCATCATAGATGGTTTCTCAAAGTTTTAGAAGGGTTTAACCACCTTTTATATTTTATTTCAATAAAAAAGGTTTTCTGCAATCAGTTTTGACCCCAGCAAATTTTCAAAGGAACTCATAGTTTCCTTTGGACTTTGAGACCCAAACTCCCATACTTAGAAGACCTTAGTAGCTTACACCCATTTCACCAAAATCCTTGGGCTCACAAGTTTAAAAATTTCAAATTTGATTTGACTCAAGTTTGACCAAAATATTCTGTTTTTATTAAAAACATGTCTTACATATTTTCAAAAAATCTAAAAATTTACAAACTGTCTCTGCACCCAATAAAAGGCCATCTCAAAAAAATTCAGCTCCAACAACCTTCTCCGCATGTCATTTTCATTTGAGCAAGCACCTGGTGTGCATTGGCCATAATCCCTGAATCAGATTTAGTCAAAGTTTCAGAGATTCAATGTTCGTGCTTATGTCTATCGCGAGGATGGCTCGCCCCTGTGCTCGGGCCTATCCACCCACCTAAAGCTCCTTTGGAAGCATTCTGGAGTCGGTGGTGAGTTGTCATGAGCCAGCCAACTCCGGCAGCAGCTCCATCAGCAACTGCCACGGCCACCAGAGCCCACCCAGTTGCAACCCTCACCATTTCAGCACCACCCCTCGCCCGTGTGAGCTCCGCGTGTTCCTCGCCTGCAGTGTGTGTCGCGTTTACCAATGCTACACCCCGGGCACCGCAGAACACGCACTCTGCTTTCGCCCTGCGCAACAAGAGCCCCTCCGTTGCTACCGAACCGCTCATCAGCTTCACCTCCTCCTCCCATTACTCTGAAGCCGAGCCGAAGCCAGAGAATGGCCTCAAAGAGGCCTTCTTCTCCAACTCCGACCACTTCGATCCGCTTCTGTGCTCGACGACGCTCGAGCAAGGTTAGCAGAGAGGTGAGCCCCCCGAGCCTCTGAGTAGCTCCCTAGTGAGCTCCTCTTCCTAAGTCACTCTCCTATTTGGTCACATGCCATTCCTTCGGTGAGCTTCGGTGGTGACCGACGCCATCGTCCGCCGGAGGTATGTCGTCGTCGATAGGGAGCACCCTCTTCAGTCCAATCCACCTCTCATCGACTCACAGGAACTTAGTGAGTGCATAGGTGACCTCTGCTTGTCCTTCCCATCCTTCTATCGCCGCCGGCGACCACCGCACGCCTCTAGCGCCGGTGATATTCGAACCTGACAGGGTGGGACCCCTCGTTAGAGTTCTATACTTTTCTAAACCGTTTTCATGAAAGGCGCCTTCTCAAGAAGCTGTTTTCGTTGTGGGTTGGCGCATAACCCTTCGGGCATTTTGGGTTTTCTCAAACTAGCCCCTGGATAGGTTCTGTCTTATTACAGAATGGTCCTTAATCTTGTTTTTCTTATAAATATTAATCTATAACAACTTTTGAATTGATTCTTTTTGCAAAATCTTGCTTTGAGGGTCTAGTGTATTTTTAGATTTATTTGGAGACAATATCTAAGCCTCAACTCTTACGATGTTATGTGTTGTATGACGTAGATTCTGACGAAGGAAACGCTGACGTTAACTCCACCGAGATCGATTCCAACTACGTGGAACAAGGCAAGCATATTTGAACTTTTGATGTGTTGTTTTCTTAATATTTTTTTTAACATTCATCCATTGAAGTAATCAAGGATATTGCATCTCTCATAAAAAAGTTAAAACATGACTATGGCAAGTGATGGTTGTGCAAGGTCGTGGATAACCTAGTCAAATGGAACATCATAGGTTATGGCCTGGTCATGACAAGTGCATGATAGTGATGGAAGGAAAGTAATAACTCCAGTATCGACCTAGATCATGTCTTGTCAGTGTTTTAGTTTCATTATCGTGCTGCCCCTGGATGAGGATTCGGTATAGTCGGTCATAGGGCTATTATGAGTTACACACCAAGTAGGGGGGACGGGATGAAGTTATCCATGGCCCTAGACTAAATCCAATCATCCGGTTAGGGGGCATGGGCATTACCATTGTGGGACCAAGAGGGATGGCAATCCCTTGTAGCGCATGGTACAAATTTGATCCCATGCTAGTCGAGGACGGAGCCTCCCCGTCTTATGGTTTTTCCCTAGCAGCGTAGTCCAGATGAAGCCGGGCTTCGCGGGGTAAAATGGATGTGTGCTCATTTTGAGTGTGTGCTTCTAAAATACCGTACACGGGATTAGTTATATGGACTATCGAAACCCAAGACCTATGGGTAAAGAGTACATCCTCCGTAGAGTCAAAACTATTCGAGTAGCCGTGTCCACAGTTAAGGCGGTCGTTTGACAAGTCAAGTGTCGGTCTTAGAGTCGGTCCTTGGAGCACAAGTTGGCTTAATGATGTTGGGTGTGGATATCTAACGGTGTTGTGGAAAAACTTATTATTAACATTTTGGTTCTGAAATTATCCTCAAGGTTGGTTGTGCCACCCGGATAATCCTTTATTTATTTTTATGCCCTTTATGGGGTATCGCTAAGACACCCGACAGTGGCTTGTTATTTATTTTTATGTCCTTCATGTGTTGTCTCTAAGATGCCCGACTGTGTCTTGTTATTTATTTTATGCCTTGTAGGAGGTATCGCTTAGACGCCTGACGGTGGTAATTTATTTACCTGTTAACCTTTCGAGGTATCGCTCCAGACACCCGATCGGTGCATTTTGATTTTTCTGTTGGGATATCTCGGGAGGATTACTGCCCTATTTATCCACTAACTTAATTTATTTCTAACATCTCTATTTGATAAATTATGATCTGAACCATGCATATTAACAATTAACTCCATGCATCTCATCTTTTGTGCAAACTGTTTGCGAGTACTTTTTGAAGTACTCACTGGCTTGTTGATGTGGCCAGATATGAATGAAGGAGACTTCATGGATGAAGAGTTCGATTGTGAGTCCGATGTCTAGAGGAGTCTCAGTCAGTTTTGCGATCCTGGAGTTTGCCGCTATATTATTTCACCGCTTCCGCCACCATGAATAAATCGTCAAGCCTCACTGTGACGCTTGGCGCGTAATAGTACTTGTCATGTCACATTACTCTGATGTGATGTGCAACATTTATTTCGAGAAGTAGAAATATCCCATGACCACTGTAACATATATGTCTGTGTGAGACTTGGACATGTTGTAATAATTTCTAGAGTGATCTCCACTCTACTATGTTTAATATTAAGTACTACTGGTTTTCTATATCAAGATGAGTCTATCAGTGGGAAACATTTTTCTACACTCGTGACGCTCATGGCTGATTTCCAATAAATTATTTTTGGAAACTGGTCCTGACAACTGAGCACCTCGGTGGGGTAGCTGTCTGTGACGACCCCAACATAGACGCGGTGAGAGTCGAAGGTGATGATGGAGCCGTCATCGGGAAGTGCGCGTCCTCTAGACGGTGGGCGTTGCCGTTGACACACTCAAGAGTGCCATAGCGCACAACCAGGCCGTGCGCCATGCGTTCGCCACAAGGGGTGAAGGGTCCAGCGTGGAACGTTACTCTGGTCGACGTCGCTGCCGGCCCCATGGTGGGGGCCAACTATCGTGTTATTTCCAAGACAGATGCCATGGGGTGGCCTAACTCGTTGTTTGGGGCCGATTGGCGCCGACGGCGTGTGGGAACGGTTGATGGCGCAACACACATGACGCCGGTTTACCCACGTACAGGGCACTCCAATGAGGTAAAACCCCTAGTCCTGCCTGTTCGACTATATGAAAATCACAATACAATGGTTACTCCTTGAGCTATTCATGAGGAGGGAGACGGTGCGCTGGCTGCCTGTCTTGCTGCCTCAAGTGGTGTTCTACATGTAGTTGTGGGCGTCTAAATCGAATGAACCTCTGGAACCTACCTCTCTTAGTGGGAAGGAGCATGGCTTTATAGTGCAGCCAGGTGTTATAGAGGCACCAGTAGGATATTAGGTGGGGCCGGCTGCGGGTCCCACCTGCGGTTGGGTCTTGTCGAGGGGCCCGCCGGTCGTGTGCATCAGTGGGCGGCGCCCCGGACCGTCAGGGGCAGGCGATAGAGGGGAACGTGGATACAGGACCACCTTGCCTGGTCAGGGTCGGGGCCCTTGTAGCCTCATTGACCCTCCCATCATCACGCCGCAGCACGGCCATATATGCCAGCACATACTACTGCCATGATATCCTGTGATCATTCATCTTGTCTTGTCTGTGTGTGATTGTACGGTCGGATTGGATGGGAGCCGGCCGTCCGGCTGGCGGCAGCCCAGACGGCCGACCGAGCCTCGCCAGGCGGCCAGGCACGCGTTGAATGGGTGGCCGGCTATCGCCCGCCGGCCAGGTTTGCGCGGGCCAAAAGGGGTCGGTTGTCGCCAGCCAGCCGGGCCTGCGTTGGCCAAAGGGGCCGACTATCGCCAGCCGGCCGAACTCGTGATCCAAACGGGCGGGCTATCGCCAGCCGGCAGGGCATGTACGGGCCAAAGGGGCCTCCTATCACCAGCCGACCGGACTTGTGTTGGCCGAAGGGGCCGGCTATCACCAGCTGGCCTGGGGGGCCAGGCGGCCCCAAATGTCTTGGAGATGACTAATCTCTGCTCTTGGTATACCCAGGGGTAGTATCCCCGTCACCAATATATAGCAGAGGTGCGGCACTCTTATTGGATTGATCGCTTCGGGCTCCGCCATTAGGGCTAAGCATGTGTTGCACCTAGCCACATCCACACGCCGCCGCCAACTGTGTGATCCCGACCTAGCAGTCCGCCGCACTGTGTTGCTCGTGCACGCGCGTATACCATTAGAGGCGGTGCAATTGTGCCGCTCCGGCAAACCTGTACGTGGGATCCTACGATCGGCTGTTCGAGGGAGATTGGACAAGGAGGAGACAAACCACGTGGATGCGCTGCCCCAACTCTACTTCCGCTCCACGGCACTGCGCGTCTGGTGGTTACAATTTGTGATCCATCTCCGTAACATGTTCTTGGATGTTCTACGCGTAAGAAAATTTTAATTCGCATGCGATGCACCTACGTAGAACCCAACACTTTTATGTCGCGTCCAATGGTTCACGTTCATGTATTGTGTGAAGAATAAAAAAGTTGATGCATATTAAAAGTACGATCCAATTGCCTCACTTGAACACCATGGTTCTTGACATTTGTATTAATGTGGTGATGATGGAGCCATGCCTTGCTAATACAATAAAGATGAATTGGGGGTAAAACAATCTTTGAGGATCACATAATTTGAAGGATTAATGATTTGCTGTTTATACCTATAAATATTTCTATGTTAACGTTTGTTAATTCATGCATAAGGTTACATTGTGGATAGCATGTCACATCAACAAATTTGTTTTTATCATTTACCTACTCGAGGACGAGCAGGAATTAAGCTTGGGGATGTTTCACACGTCTCCAATGTATGTATAATTTTCTTGTTCCTCGCTGATATATTATAATTCTAGAATACTTTTGGGGTATTTTACCAATTTATATTAGTTTTTAGCACTAACCTGCTGACCAAGTGCCCAGTGCCATTTGATGTTTTCTGTGTGTTTTTCACTTTTCAGGTTTTCCTTACCAAACGAAGTTCAATTTCCCCGAAACATTTTGGTGAATTTTTCTGGATCAAAAGAAGTCTAACGCACATCAGAAGAAGGCTGGAGGCCTCATGAGAGGCGCACAAGGCAACAGGGCATGACCTAGGGGCACCGTGATGGCTGGTGCCTCCCTCGTGGCCCTCTCGACTCCATTATTTGGCTTATAAATTCTCATTTACCCTCAAAACACTAAAGGGAGTCTCGAAACACTTTTTATGTTGTCACAAGTCTCTGTTCTGACGGGAGGCCATCTCGAGCTCTGTTCCGGCAACCTATTGGAGGGGGATCGAGTACGGAGGCTCTCTTCATCAACCTTGCTACCCTTACGATGATACATGAGTAGTTCACCATAGACCTACAGGTCCATAGTCAATACCTAGATGGTAATCCCTCTCTCTTTGAACTTCAATACAATGATCATCTCATCATTGATTTGATCCACATGATGTAAGTCCCTTTGTGTGGTATGTTTGTTGGGATCCAATGAATTGTGAGTTTATGTTTAGATTATTCATGATAAATATTTGAGCCACCTCTGAATATTTGTGTGATTCTTATGTGCATGATTATGATAGCTTTGTAATTCTCTCTGATATATTGAAATAGTTTGGCTAACTAGATCGATATTTCTTCGATGGGAGGTGCATTGTGGTAGGTTCAACCTATTGGATTTCTATATCCTAGTGACATAAGGGGACAAGATGTGTCTTTGTGTTGGTTCTAGTAAGGATAAAACGATGGGGTTTATTCATATTGCTTGAGTTTACTTTGTCTACATCATGTCATTGTTCTCCATGCATTACTTTATTTTACTTAATACTCTAGATGCATGCTGGATAGCGATCATGAATGGAGTAATAGTAATAGGTGCAGGAAGGAGCCGACATGTTGTTTATAGACGTGATGCCCTATACAGATGATCATCGGCGTGAATATCACATAACTATCCGCTTTTTTGTCAATTGCCCAACAGTAATTTGTTTACCCATGTTATGCTATTTTTCCACAAGAGATGCCACTAGGGAAAGCTACGGCCCCTGGTTCTATTCACGACATGTTGATAAAACCTTCAATCGCTTTCAAATAACAAGACAAGAAGATTGACAACCCTCATGCCCGCGATGGGTGCAAGTTGTTTGTTCTTTTGTGCACAGTCCCTGAAGATGGTTGTGGTTGATATTCCTATTGGTTTGTTAAACCTTGGATTCATAACTCAGGGAAATACTTACCCACTTTGTGCTGCGATAACCCGTTCCTCTTCTCGGAAAACCCAACTCAGATGACAAGTACCAAGGTGGCTCACTCGCGATGTTCCCGTGCAAGGATCGCCTCGCCTTCTATGTAGTCTGTCGAGCTACCTCCTATTCTTTTCCCATGCCATGGGATGGTGTGTCGTTAAGGCTGCAACATGCCCGCCGCTGCTGGCCACGTGCCTCTGTCACCCCTCTTCTCCGCATGCCAGCTCGACACATCGACTGATGTAGACAACCGCCCACCTCGAGAGGAGGAGCGGTGGCTTGGCGGGCGAGAATCTTTCTTGTTGGCCACTTTGTAGACTAGTGAGAGTCTTGCCGCCCCGCCTTGATCTTGGTCTTGGCCTGCTTTGGGGCTTGGTGTGAACCCGGCAAGGAATTGCCGGCCTGGGGGAGCAGTTGCCCGTGCCTAAGTCTGGGGTACTATGGACCCCATTTCTTAGTATCCCAAAAGTAACCCCAGGGCCTAGGCCATACATGCGCGTGCAACATTGTATGGCTAGGCCCAAAACAGTGCACGGGCATGCATGGCCATGCTTCCCTACAATTATGATGATTTTTGTGGACTTTTCCCATGATCCGTAGTCCCCCGAGGGACGACATTCGTGGAGAGGGGCAGTTGCCGAAGTAGCACGCTTTCACAACAAGCGGTTAGATCAGTACGTGGGCGGCCAGCCCCTGGCCTTCCATGGGTAAGTAGTGGTGAAATGATGGGGCGCTTGTTCGCCTTCCGCCATTAAATGTCATCGTTCCCCTTTTGTTTTGACTGCGCCTTGGGCGATGCGTTATTCACCATTGATCGAAGAGGACGGTCGTTGGGGCCCCGTGCACGCTGATGCCCGCTCCTTTTCAACCATGAAGAGCCAGCCCCCCTCCTTCTCCCTGTGCTCGGACCTATAAATAGGGGAGGATTAGGAGGGGCATCGCAGTTCATACACGGTCTCTTGATCCTCTCGACTTCTCAGTGCTTCAGTCTCCTTCTTCCACCATACCTCCAACGCGCTCCCTCCGCAATGGCGAGGGGTCGCGGGCGCGCTCGAGGCTCTAGGGGTGCTGGGAGGGGCTGCACCCAGAGAACGATGCACATTGTGGTGACAAAGACGAGGGACTGCTCTAGCTCTCGCAAAAGGACGGCGTCCAGGGTTCATGTGAGGGCAGCCCCGTCGAACCGCGGTGGCGCTTGATGTTAGCTGTGCTTCCCTTGCAACGGCGCCAGATATACTTCTGCTACCTCAAAAAGATCTCCGACAACGGCGTCGGCAGTTGTCGTTTCGACGGCACCAGGAATCCTTCAGCTGTGGCTACGCCTTAAGGGACTTCCTAGGCAAGTATGCAAAGGATTTCCCCCGTGGCCTTGGAGCCTTGCGTTGGTGTTCCCTCGAAGCAGAAAGGGTGATGTAGCACAGCGCTGGTAAGTATTTCCCTTAGTTTGAGAACCAAGGTATCAATCCGATGGAGGAGTATCTCAAGATCCTGCACAAAGACAAAACTTGCTCCCAACGCTATGAAGGGGTTGTCAATCCCTTATAGATTGTTTGCCAAGTGAGAACTGAAAGCAACAAAGTAACAAAGCAAAGTAAAAGCGGAGGTGTAAACGATGGATGTGAATAGACCCGTGGGCCGTAGTGTTTACTAGTGGCTTCTCTCATGAAAGCAAGTAGACGGAGGGTGAACAAATTACTGTCGAGCAATTGATAGAACCGCGCAAAGTCTTGACGATATCTATGCAATGATTATTTCAATAGGCATCACGTCCAAAACAAGTAGACCGATACTGTCTGCATCTACTAATATTACTCCACACGTCGACCGCTATCCAGCATGCATCTAGTGTATTAAGTCCATAAGAACAGAGTAACGCCTTAAGCAAGATGACATGATGTAGAGGGATAATCTCAAACCAATGATAAAAACCCCATCTTTTTACCCTTGATGGCAACTACTTGATGTGTGCCTTGCAGCCCCTACTATCACTGGGAAAGGTCACCACATGGCACAACCCAAAACCAAGCACTTTTCCCATTGCAATAATCAAAGATCTAGTTGGCCAAACAAAACCCAAGACTCGGAGAGACTTACAAGGATATCAAATCATGCATATAAGAAATCAGCAAAGACTCAAATATATATCATAGATAATCTGATCACAAATCCACAATTCATCGGATCTCGACAAACACACCGCCAAAGAAGATTACATCGGATAGATCTCCATGAAGATCATGGAGAAGTTTGTATTGAAGATCCAAGAGAGAGAAGAAGCCATCTAGCTACTAACTACGGAACCGTAGGTCTGAAGTGAACTACTCACGAGTCATTGGAGGGGCGATGATGATGATGAAGAAGCCCTCCAACTCCAAAGTCCCCTTCGGCAGGGTGCCGGGAAGGGTCTCCAGATGAGATCTCGCGGAAACGGAAGCTTGCTGCGGCGAAAAAGTATTTTCGAGGCACCCCTGATTTTTTGCGGAGTATTTGGGAATTTATAGGCCAAAAACCTAGGTCAGGGGGCGGCCAGGGAGGCCACAAGCCTGCCCACCATCGCCTCCCCCTGGTGGCGGAGTGGGGGCTTGTGGGCTCCCTGGAGCCCACCTGGCTTGGCCCAAAAGCCCCCTGGTCTTCTTCCGTTCGGGATAAAATGATTTCGGGGTTTGTCTTCCGTTTGGACTGCGTTCCAAAATCTGATCTGAAAAGAGTCAAAAACACGAAAAAAAAGGAACTGGCACTTGGCACTGAATTAATAAGTTAGTCCCAAAAAAGATATAAAAGGTACATAAAACAACCAAAGAAGACAAGATAACAGCGTGAAACCATCAAAGATTATAGATACGTTTGAGACGTATCAGCGCTCGCGGGAACCCTCCTCTCTCACAGCCCCATGCTGGAATTCATGCGGGGGAAGAGATGCAAGACTTCGTTGTGGTGGTGCCCCAGCAGCACAAGAGCTGACCATGGCTTCCTAACTATTTCGCGAGGGCCATGAAGGGCAACTGACCCTGCGGCTTGTGGCTCCGGGCCGACGGTTGCTGTAATGGGCCCATGTGCGTGGCGGTCGACCTCTCCCCCGGAAGCGCCATGTTATTGATGCGGGGGTGGAAGTCTTTCACCCGCTCCAAGGGGCTCGGCCCTGGGCACCTTCTCCATTTCCTGTTCGACAGCTCTGCCATCCTCTCCATGCAGTTCTTCGGAGCGACTAGCATTTGTCTAGAGTGATGCGCTAAGAGCTCGAGCGTCATGGATATCGACTCCTTCAGCGACAACGATGACGATGACATCTTCAGCACCAAGCTGGAGGGCGATGACTCCAAGTAGCGTGACTGGCATCATGGAGGGATCCGAAAAGCGAGGCCCTGTGTGTCGCATTGTTTAAGGATAGATTGCCACATCGTAGTGGTAGATCTTCTCCGAGATACCAGCGATCACGTTAGAAGAAACCGTACTCTAACTTGACCTCATCACCACCGCCGGTGACCTAGGAGTTGCTCCTTTTGTTTTTAAATAACACCCTATATAGTCCTTAAAGAAAACCAAATAAAAACATCAGGTACCACTATTCTATCAAGAATTTTGCTTGCTTTTTTTTGCGTTTATGTGTGTGAACATCCTTCCGAATGCAAAGGTTGCGCCCAGGCACCCTTCCGGCTTTGGCGCTTAACCAGTGCGCTTACTGGTGAGCGCTAACTTGCATGGGGCACCTTTAAGGATAGATCATGAGCAGCCCTTCACCGGCGCTCCACCTGACAAGTCTGACTTGTTATCCTCGCCGATCACGTGGGGTGTTGGGCATGCTTCCACCCCCCGGTGCGCATCGGAGCACTTCTAAAAATAGATCCTTAGCACCCCTTTGGCGGTGCCACGCCCGATAAGGCTGACTTGTTATCGTCGCGGCGAGCACCTGGAGCATTGGGCATGCTTCCAACCTGCGAGTGCACAACGATTCTGACCAGGGCTCAACTGCGCCCAGGTCTTCCATACAGGTGGTAATTATGTAGTAGGGGGCAGAATTTACTCATCTTTTCCTTCTTCTGCCGACTTCCTTGCCGTGAGGTGATCGGCTTGAACACATCTTCCCGCTCCTCCTTCCCCCGGCATGACTTGTGCGCGGGGAGCGCTCTTCGAGAGAACCCTGCTTTCTATTAAGAAAAAGAAAGAATAGAAAAATAGGATGCACTAGGGGCCTTTGGTGGTTCGGCAACGACCTTGTATCGGCTATGAACTACTGCAATAATCCCCACAATGGACATAATGTAAATATGTATTTAGGCAGAAAATAGTTGCGCACAGGGTTGTCTAGTTTTATTAACTGCGCACTGGGTCATCACTTGGCTTTGTACGAAGGATTATATGCAATTCTGCGAGAGTTGTACAAAAGTGGTTACCGGGGGGGGGGGGCGACAACCATGCCTCACGGGTAGAACTTGCGAAGATGCTCGATCTTCAAAGAGTTTTGCACTGGGGTGCAGTCCTCGGTCTCTAGGCTGACTGCACCAAGACTACTGACTCATACTACCAGGCAAGGGCCTTCCCACTTTGGCGTCAACTTGTTTGATCCCTTCGCGGACTGAATCCGTTAGAGGACAAGGTCGCCTTCCTCAGCAATCTTGACACCCACTTTGTGGCTATGGCAGCGGCATAGGGCCAACTCGTACCTAGCAGTGCGTAGTGCGTCCTGAAGACGATCTTCCTCGAGGAGCATGGCATCGTCATTCCGTAGCTACTCTTGCTAGTCCTCATCAAGGGCATGTAATCTCGGTGACCCGTACGTGGCTTCCGTGGGGAGAATTTTTTCCGCCCCATAAACCAAGGTGAAGGTTGTCTTGCCGCTGGCTCCATTTGGCATTATTCTGATCGACGAAAGAACAACTGGGAGTTCATCCATCCAACGCCTTATGTGTTTGCGCAGATTGTCAAAATTCCTCTTCTTGAGGCCCCGTGGCACTTCAGCATTTTTCCTCTCCACTTGCCTATTGCTCATGGCTGAGCAGTTGAGGCGAAGCAGACCTTGGTGCCGATATCTTGACAGTATTGCATGAAAGTGCTGCTGGTGAACTGCGTGTCGTTATCAGTGATAATCCTGTTTGGGACCCGAAAACGGCAAATAATGCCTCTCAGGAACTTGACTCCTGATAGCACCATTACCTTTCTCACTGTCTCTACCTCGGTCCACTTCGTGAACTTGTCGACGGCGAAGAACAAGAACTCGAAGCCCCCTGTAGCACGGGGGAGGGGGCCGATGGTGTCGAGCTGCCAGACCAAAAATTGCCAGGAGAGCGGTATGGTTTGAAGGGCTTGTGCTGGTTGGTGTATCTACTTGGCGTGATATTGGCATCCTTTACACATCATCACCACCACCAAATTGTATTGAAGGGTTGTGAGCCAATAGAAGCCATGCCAGAACGACTTCCCGAAAAGGGCTCGTGATCCTACATGGGAGCCACATATCCCCTCGTGTATCTCTGCCAACAACCGATGTCCATCCTCCAGAGCGATGCACCTCAATTTCACCCCATTGGGTCTCCTCCTGTAGAGATGGTTGTCCACAAACTTGTGCATGCTTGATAGTCAGGCTATTCTTTCTGCTTCTTCTTGCTCTTCAGGGAGGTCTCCTATCTAGAGGTATGAGACAATTTATTGTGCCCAAGGATGAAAGGTGTCTCTTCTGCCGCGGGATCGCTAGCTTCAACGGCAAGGACCCCCTATCCCACCGGAGTTTGGCGCTCAGCGTCGAGTGTCTCTTTAGTTGTGGGAGCTCTAGCTTCGACGACAAGGACCACTTGTCCTGCCACAGCATGGCGCTCACCGTCGAGCGTTTCTTCCATCATGGAGAATTTGCTTCGATGACAAGGACCGCGTTCCCCACTGGAGCTTGGCGGTCACTCGAGCATTTCTCCAACTCCGGCACCATCCTTGGCGGCCACGGGTGGCTCTAAAATGAAATAGTCGTCGGAGCTGATTTTTCTCTTCTTAGCTTGTCGTCCTGATGGTGTAACTATAGGATAAGTGAGTTGGAGCACGAAGGTGCCTTGTTCCACAGGTGACTTCTAAGCTCCAAATTTCGACAGGTCGTCGGCGATGTCATTGTCCATCCTGGGGACATGTTCCATCTGTAGACCGTCGAAAAATTCTTCCAGCTTACTCACTTCATCAATGTATGCTTCCATCACGAGGCTTGGGTAATCCTTATTAACCCGGCGCACTACAAACTGTGAGTCTCCTCGGACTATTAGCTTCCTGATCTGCAACCCTGCCGCAATCTACAGCCCGACAAGAAAACCTTCGTACTCCGTTTTGTTGTTGGTCGACACCTCCCGAGGGAAGTGCATTTGTATCACATACTTGAGTTGCTCCCAGGTGGGTGCTTTGAGCAGCACTCTGACACCGCCGCCTTGCACCAAAAAAGCTCCAACGAAGTACGTGACCTATGTCTGAGGTGTTTCCTTGCTGTGAAGGGCTGTTTATTGGACTTCTTCATCTGGTATTGGCGTCCATTCGACAACAAATTCTGCCAGTGCTCGGCTCTTGATGGTTGTGATGCTTTCAAAGTTCAGATCGAAACTGGCCAGTTCTAGGGCCCACTCAAGATAATAGTTATGCTCCATAGTGAAAATAATAGGCGGTAGTCCATAATGAAAATAATAGTTATGATCGTCCACCAAATTTCATGATTAGTCTCATGATTTCATTAACTTCCTCCGAAGACCGACACTGAGACTGACACTTGACTACTCAACCAGTCGTCCTTGACTGTGGACGCGGCTACTCGAATAATTTTGACTTTGCAGAGGGTGTACTCTTTACCCACAGCCCATGGGTTTCGATATTCACTCAGACTAATCGCGCATATGGTATCTCCGAAGTAAACACTCAGAACTAGTACACACCCTTTTCCCCTGCAAAGACCGGCCTCACCCGGGATACGCTGCTATGGGAAAACCATATGATGGGGAGGCTCCAACCTTGACTAGAATGGGATCAAATTTATACCTCGTGCTACAAGGGAAGAGCTCTTCCCTCTGGGCCCCAGACCGGAAATACCCATGCCCCCTGACGAGATGACTGGATTTAGTCCAGTGCCTCGGATACCTTCATCCCGGCCCCTCCACTTGGTGTGTACCTAGCAATAGTTTTACGACCTACTGAATAATATTCCCTTTCTAGAAGACCTGTGGCAGCACTAAAGGGTTAAGGTGACATACTGACAAGACTCGATCTATGGTTGACTCAGGAGATTTAAGTTATTCCCTCCACGATTATTACAATTAAAGTGTTTTATCACCGCAAATAGAGTCACTACATATCATGCCCCATCATGCCTCGTTGACCATCCTCGTCCCACGAGATGTTAGTCCCAAAGTCGTATCTCCCCGAGACACCGACTCTCTTCGGATCCCATCCGGTAGGCATATGTGGCAGAAGGATGTGACTACCGTCCCATGCATATCAACATGCAAAAAAGTAATTTCAACCATATATTCATATGCATGATCATCACATGAAAAATCATCACTCATTTAACATAACCGTAATGTTTGCTTCAACAAGCAAACGACACACAACCAAAATATATCAAGGTTCAGAATGCTTGCCTTCAATGTGTAGATAGGTGAGGTGCACATCAAAACTTTTGAAAGTTTGATCTTTCTTGAAATTCCTATTTAAGAAAAATGCTCAAATCAACATTCAATAAAAACAACACTCAAAATGTTTTTGGAAAATTTTCAAATAAATACTCAAATAAACTAGATAAATTTTGAAAGAGGTGAGAAAACGAATCAACTCAATTGGAGTTTTATTTTAAAAGATGTGGCCAGTCAAAGTCGAGTACAATTTTTGTTTTTAAAATAAATAATTAAAAAACGCTTCAGAAAGGAATACGCGTTCTAACGGAGAAAACGTACTCTAGGGCTTTACTGTAACACCCAGGATTTTGCCCATTTCTTTTTCTTTGATTTTTATCTGGATTTTCTTTTCTGTGGGTTGATAGTTTTGAAACCTAAAGAGATTACTCTTGATTTCTTTTTCCTAGTGGCTTGCCAACCTTCAAACCACCCCAAGACCTAGCCATTTCCATCTTCAGCCAGTCCCAAGATTCTTTTTCATGGGAATATTCCTTTTTCTTTGAAAGGAATAATCATGTTTGCCTTGTGTTGTGAAGGAACCCCCATTTTTATCTCTCCAAAAATTCCCAAATAATTCTCATAAATCCATTGGGTCATATCTTCCTCAGTTATGACAAGTATTTTCTTGCCATGTTCAAAAATAATTCCCAAAAATTCCTTTTCTGATTCTGCCCTATCTGCGAAGTTGTGAAGCAAGTACCCTATGTATTTGCTTGATTGCTCTTGTGGGCACTCTTTCGTAGCCATATCATTGCCCCGTGCCAAAATTCAACTCAATTTAGCTAGTAAATATTTCTTGGCAAATTTCCAATTTTTTTGATCCACAAGAAGCTTTGTGAAGCAAGTGCTAGCTAGGAGTGTTCAAATGAGTTGAATCTTTTCCATCATCTCAATATGCTCAAATAATGCCTCTCCACCAAATTTGAGTATCACACCTTCAACCATGTGACCATAGCTTCAAATCTTTGTCTCTGGTTATTATTTGGATTTGAGAAGCAACTATATTTTATATTGCTCCATAAATTCTGAATTTTTACTAGGACATTCTCCTATGTATAAAACGTTGCTAAGCCAATTTTGATATCATTTTATGTAGACAATTATTCCCAGTAATTTTTCTAAGTTCCTGTCCGGTGAGAAACTGTATGAAGGAAGTGCCACTTGGGCTTATCAAGATGGCATGAATTTTATACAGCATCCTCACATGTCCAAAATATTCATCTCCTCCAAGTTTGAGCTCAAGACAAGCATGTATGTCAGTCCACATCAAAATTCCTATTCTGGACCAGATTAGCCAGTTACAAAGCAACCCTGTCCAATTTTGATCCCGTGCTTCTCAAAGTTCACAGGATTGTAGTCCTTCCTACCCTAAGCCTCCCAGACATAATATTTTGACCTTATCTCCTTTCTGTTGACCACAGTGACAGTGCCAAGTTGGCAACATCAATCTTATAGTGAAGTTTCCCATCACCCCAGTGCTTGCTTTTGTGATCCATCACCTCCAGGCTGCCTTGGGGACCAAGGAGTTCACCCCAGACAAGGTGTGCCAACCCCTCATGTCTCCTTAGCGCTAGTGCATGTGGTGACCACCACCCTGGAATGCCATGGACGCGAGCTGCGTGTTTGCTAGCTCGGGCCCCTCCTTTGCTCGTCGTTTCCGCACGCCTCGTCGTGTCCATCAGCTCCCCATCGTCGTCTTCTTCCTCCTGGAGGCCTCTCCCCCTCTCAAGACCCCCGTCGAGCACTCCCGAGGTCTCCTTCTGCTTCTCCTTGTCGTTGGAGGCCCTGCCGACGCCGTCGTCACCTGCCGCGTGCCCTGGAGCACCATTGCGGCGATAAGGCCACCACGGCGGCGGTGCCAATCTGCTCGCCCCGACCGGCTATAAAAGCGGCAGCCTCGAGCCTCCCCGTGCATCCCAAGCCACCCCTACCTCCTTCTCTTCCTCCCAGCAACCCAGCCCCCTCCCCCCCCCCCCCCGAGCGCCCCGAGCTCTCCTTGCCTCAATTGCTCGCCATGGCCGCCACCCTCTTCGGCCTAAATTCGAGCAATGCTGAGCTCCTTCCTCCCTCTTGCCTCCTCAAGATTTCCCCCCGGATCCAGGCGATCCTGCTCCCCCACTCCGTTCGTCGCTGGAACCTCTGCGGCCGCGTCTCCCCTAAGTCCGGTCATCGCCGTTCCCTGCCCCGTGGCGCGCCTCCGTTCCACCCCTCCCTTCCGCCCGTGACCAACTGGAATGGACGCGGCGTTCCCCCTGAGCCCATCGGTGCTTGCAGCTCCGCCAGAGGTGGCCTGAGCCGCCGGGAAGATCGTCGGCGCCGGCGGCCCTCCTCGGCTGTGCGTGCAGCGTCAAGGGGGAAGGGGAAGGAGCGAGAGGAGAGAGAGAGGAGCCGACAGGTGGGCCCCGACCCCACCTATTGGTGAGAGAAGGACCGCCAACAAGGATAAGTGGAGGCGCCCTCCCGCGAAGCCGTCTCTCTTGGGAGAAGGCGTATTCTAGAAAATGCGCTTTCTCCTTCTCCCCATTCGCTCTGCTCAGGGACCCTGTTGTAATTATTTTTATTTCAAACAAGTCCCTGCCACCAAAACCTTAATAACTTTTTATCCGTGACTCCGATTCCAGTGATTCCAAAGCCCACATCTTCGTCTTGTCAAGCTCTTCAAGATGGTATCATTTCCACCATGTGGTCACACAGTGGAAATGACCATGTTGCCCTTGCCATAAATAGCCCTCCTCCGGGAGAGAACAGTTTCCGGCAATTCCTTCCGCAAGTTTCTCGCGCTGCTTCCCGGTGGTTTCATCATCCCAGGCAAGCTACAACTTTCATTTGCTTTATTGCATTGCAACATTATAGTCCCATCAACTGCTTTGATAATAAATATATTTGTTGATAGTCCGGCATAAGAGTATGCACTGTCTGAATAGATAACTGTTGTGTTGACCACAAGACCGTTAGTAAATAATGCTTTCACCCACTAATTTACTCTATACTGTTGAGATTACTGTCTATGAGTACTTTGTGAATATGGATCAACAGTAGTGGCTAGAGCTTATCAGATGGCTATGACATTGGAGTGTCAGCGGTGGCATAATATTCAGGATAAGATATTTAGTCAGTTGATCAGAGTCACCTGTCTGGGCTTTATCGTACAACCACCTCTTGCCGATATGGGATGGCCTTGACTTGAGATGATTGCGTGATCTCTCACCGGTACCTCCAAAGAGGGAGGATTATGCATGCGTGCTCACCCTGATCAGGTAGGCGGTGATAATCCTGTGAGCCAGTTGAGTTGTTTGTGTCGGCGTCCCCGTTTGGGACAGTTTGTTTGGCCACGATGGTGGCAGGTGTCATGAGGACACAAGGCCACCCAGGGCAGGACTCCGGAAGGGTGTGGTTGCCAGTGGTACGAAGAAAGAGTCACGGGTCAGGAAAGTCTTGTTGGAGCAATGCTGGTCCACCCGAATGGGATCACGAGGTCAGTGCTCCAGAGTGTGGGTAAAGTGTGCAACCTCTGCAGAGTGAAAAAATTATTCTAATAGCCGAGTCTATGATATTGGACAGCCCGACCAGACCTCAGTAGATGGTCAACCGTATCTATGATAGTAATGATGGAAGAACTCGTCTGAGTATGTTACAGTTAGGCATCGTGCTAGTGTAAAAGTTGGGCATCGTGCTAGTGTAACAGTTGGGCATTGTGCCAGTGTTACAGTTGGGCATCGTGCTAGTGTAATGGTTGGGCATCGTGCCGGTGTTACAGTTGGGCATCGTGCTAGTGTAACAGTTGGGCATCGTGCCAGTATAACAGTTGGGCATCGTGCCGGTGATAAGTCCTGGTATCCATCTTAAGGATACTCTCTAAAGGATCTTGGTAAGATCTCATGAGTTGGTATCACCCGAGTACGGTGAGAGTAGTCTGATATAGTTAGTGCTCTCTTACTTCTTTAGTCATAACAACCCTGTACTTAATTTTGATTGCTATGATGTGTTCTTGCCTTAATGCTAATGTTTGTTGTGAGCTTGCGAGTACATTCAAAGTAGTCACCTAGCTTGTCATGCTAGTCTGCGGGTCATGCCTTGATTGTTTGATTGTCGAGGATTTCGAGTTGCGAGCTAGGATGCGCGTTCCACCTAGAGTCCCTGCGGAGTGGAGTTCATCACATCGGTAGCTGTTCTGCTGCTAGCGTAAGATTTACCGTAGGCAGGTGTAGTATCGCCAAGGCGATGTAAACCATGTATCCTTGTAATATTTTCCATAGTAATAAAGAGTTGATTTGTTCTGTGCCAACGGTTCAGTATTCGAGAAGACTTTTTCTTGGGCTGGAATACGGGGCATTCTGGTTTCCTCTGAGCCGAGGTGCCACATTGACGCTTCCACTTAAGTGGACGGTGGATTGGTCATGTCGTTGACAAGGGGGGCCCACAGACAGGTTTGACTCCGGTTAAGCCTATCATCTTTCTCCTCTTGTCGAGGGGAGCGTGGCCTCCGGTGATGCCCACCGGCGACTAGGGCCACCAATCGGGAAACCGAGGGCACCGGTGTGCTTAGGGTCTAAAGGTGACTCGGGAGAGGGGCAGCATGATCTCCGCGGAGCTTGGAAGCTCCGGCGACTAAGAAGTCGGCGGACGGCGGTGCGGGCCAGCAAGGGGCTCCGCCCATGGTCCATCTTGAGACGCACGGAGAGGGGGAAAAGTTTCACCAGGTCTACGCAATTCCATGCAATGGGAAAACGACATCGGAGAGGCACGACTGGCCGCGAATTTAGGTGTGGGGTGCAGCGGCCGAAGCTTGCCGTAGACGATGAGGATGACCCCTCGGTCTCAATTATCTGCGATGCAAGCTTGAGGTGGTTTCAGAGAGGCTCTCTACGTTTCTGTGGGAGCTTGGGTCCTATATATACATGAGCCATGTCGGTTTCCGGTGGCATGCCGATAACTCCGGCGACAGTGCTCGTAGGCTATGTGGCGACGCAAGGGACGATCGAGGGGTGGTCCTCGCTGGGCAGAGCTAGCGGACGCGAGGTTTCTTGCGGCCCGAGGGTGAGCTAGCGAGCCGTTGTGGCTCGGGCAATGTTGCATCGTTGGGGCAGCCGCTGCTGGCATCGGCGGCCAGCATGGTTGCACGGGTTCACGCATGGAGTGAGAGGGAGTTAAGCAATGTTAAAAGAGGGGGCTACAGGCTACCACTGTGGGGCATCACTCGGACAGAGTAGGTGAGCGGCACGTGCAAAACGTGTGCTCTGGGCATGCATGTCACCTGTTCGACAGAATGTCAGAGTGATCAAGAGGGCTTTGGTGCATGTGAAACTTACCAGATCCAATGCTTAGGGCGGTGCAGGGCTATCGGACAAGCTGGTTTGGTCACTCGGGCAACTTCACAATATAATTTAGAAAGTATGCCAAAACTGGACAAGGACACAATGTGTTTGTTAGAATGTCAGGGGCCTCTACATGTCCTTTCTAGCTACCAAACATCCCAGGTTGGGGGATCCTTGGATGCTAACAAAGATGGCATTATTAGTTCTTGAAAAGTAGAAACTTGTTATTCCAATAAATTCAGAAAAACAATCCTGGGAAGCATATTAGGGAGGTTAAAAGAGGGGCTTAATAAATCAAAAAGGGGTTGATCTCCTTGATTTAAGTGTTTAGTAGGGTTATCTATGGGCAGTGAAATTTTCACAAGCTTTGGGGTGGAAAACAATAGGGTTGTAGTGCAAACTGCAAAACTGGTCCAGAACAAAAAATAGGATGTGGTGCTCGAAATTTTCAAAACACCAAATTGAGTTTTAGAAAAAATTGATTTGTATGAACTCCTTGATAACTCCAAATTTTTGTAGAATTTTTGGAGAATTATATCTCGGGGTTGTAGTACAAACACCAATTGGACCAAAATAGAAAAGAAGATAATGAGCTCAATTTTTTCAAAACACTTGGCTAGGGTTTTGCATAAAATTGACACAAGGGCATCATAGGTCATCCACAAATTTTCGTGTTTTTTTCAAAAATATTTATAAAAAGGCCTTCACTGAGTTTGGAAATGAATGGAAAAATATTTGAGACAAACACTCAAGTCAAATACTATTTTTCAAAAACTCCAACTTTTGTAAGAGAGTTTTTTATAAAATAAAGCAAGGAAGGGATCTCAAAATAGCAGAAAACCTAAAATAAAATTTTGAAATAACCATGGTCAACTTTTAATAATTAAAATCATGGCTAAAATTTTGGGGTGTTACACGATGCCACCTCCTTGGCCGCCGTCTCCTGCTGATGTGCCTCAGTGAGCCACTACACCTCCGCCTTAAGTTGCCCCGCAACTGCCCGCTCGGCCTCGAGATCCCTCCCCAGCTTGTCGTGGTTGCCGGTGACCTCATCGCGCTTGCCTCACAAATGGCCCCCTCTGTAAAAAAGTTCGTGGTCAGCAGTCGGCTCCACAAGAAACATCAAAACCAAAAAAGATTTGGCCCGGTTGCCGCGAAGCCGACCCGAATCTCGAGGACTACACCCAGTGGGTGCGCTCGTGCACACACACCAATTCAAGGACATACCTCGGGCCTTCTGCAGCTCGGCCATTTCCAGCTCGAGCTCATTCCAGATCGTGAAGTACGAATTCTTGATGTAGCGGTACAGCGCGGTCGCCTCCTTGAAGAGTGCGTCGCCCTTCGCCGTGCTAGCCTAAGAAGAGTGCACAAGAAAAAAACCATAGGATAAAGATTTGGCCTGGATGCCACGCAGCCACGCAGCCGGCCCAAATCTCAGAGACCACACCCAGAGGGTGTGCTCGTGCGCCCCCACTAAAAAATAGGCAAAGAGAAAAATTTCCATGCGCTTTACCTGAACCGCCTTCTCCACCGGCGTGAAGTTGTGCACCACCAACTGGGCAAATACGACTATTCCTGTGTGGTACCACGCCATCACATTGGTCGCGTCCGTCGACACAAGAGCCTACTCGCCGACCGAACAACAAGGGCCCGGTCATCGCCGCTCCTGCCCTTAGACCAGGCCCGACGCCCGTGGTCGGACTCCGGACTTAACACCTCCTCACATGTCGGCTCCACAGCCGGCGGTGCCTCCATATTCGAGGTTGGCTCCTAGTGCATCCCTACACCCGCCGGTGAGGCCTCCAGGGGACGAGCCTCGAGGTTTGCGGCCGTCACGGTGCCGCTCGTTGCCCTGGCCAAAGAGCCGCCCGAGCCGGTCGCCGTGACCACCACAGCCTTCGCTTTAACCACAGTAGCTCGGAGGCATGATCTTGCTCGAGCCGCATTGTTGCCGCGTGCTCCGCAGCCAACTATGCAGTGCCCTCACCCCCGAGGGCCGACAGGGCTGGTGGCGGAAGATCGATGGCCTCGCTACCGAAAGGAAAGGGCATGAGCTCAGCGCCACATGGCGCAAAGACGAAAGGAAGAAAAGGGAACGAGCTCCAAAGAAAACTTACCCCAAAACGAGGGAATCTCGCGGCACCCGCCTCGGCGCCTTCGCACCAGCGGACTGGTCCCTGGTGGCAGCACAGCCGACGGAGCCTTCTTGGCGGCCGGGGCAATGACCGGTCCCTCGATTGGACGCTTCTCTCTACGTCATTCCTCATCCGTCTGGCGGCGGTCCAGCTGCCCCATGGCCGGTTGGCTCCTAGCCAGCTATCCGACAGCCGGTAGCCCCCCTAACGAGTGGCCCCTGACCGGGAGCTCCGCCCTCCCTCGTTGTCACCGGCGCCGATGCGGCCCCATCGCTACAGGCGGTGCCTCCACTATGTGCACTTCGTCATCGTCATCATCATCATCGGTCTAGTTCTACACGACCACCTCATGGCGGGGACCGCATGATATCCCAACCTCACCGGCGGCGGCACCAGTCAGCGCCTCCTCCTCCTCCTCTTCCTCCTCGACCTCCAACGCATCCGGGTCCTCGGGGCCGGCAAGGTCGCCCCCCTTGGACTCATAGTCCTCTGAGTTGGAGTCCGTGTGGTCCGGCGCAAAGATTTGCAGGTTTAGACCGTCTGACGTCATTTGCCGGGGAAAGATCTGAAGAAAAGCATCACCGTGCGTGAGTCACCATAAGGAAAAAAGCGACAACAACTCGACTCACAGAAAGCTTACCTGTGGCATGCGGTTGTCATGATAGAACGACTCCATGTCGAACCACCATAATCCGCGTCCAGCCTGAAGCGGTTGATGGCATTCACCGTGGTGGCGACCTTGTTCGACAGCAGCTCCATGGTCGACAGCCGGTAGGGGCCCTTACGAAGTCTCATGTCGCAGATTTGGTGCTTCCGCTCCTACAGTGGCATCACCTGGTAGGAGATGAAGGCCGCCACCAGGTCCGCAGGCATCAAACCCTAGGAGGCCTTGAGCTCCTTCAGCCAGCCCACGATCGCCGTCACCTCATTGTTGCACACCTCGAGGCTCTAGTTTGCACCAGTCGGCGGCGTGTCGGCAAACCGCTGGAGGTTGACCCAGTCCATCCCCTCCTCGATGTTGCGTATATAGTAGAAGGACCGCTGCCACTTCTTAAATGAGTTGATAAACCACATCTTTGGGAAGAGCCTGGTCTATCGCGAGTACACCATCGCGCCGCCACAGGAGTACGACACGTCGTCATTCTGCTGGGTGTGGAAGTGCAAGAAGAGCGGGAACAGGACATGAAAGGGCGACAGGGCTAGGTAACCCTCGCGCAGGGTGGCGAGGCATGCGAGGTACAGTACCGAGTTCGGCCCGAGGTGATGCATGTGGTGCCTGAAGAAGTACAAGAACTGTCATAGGAAGTGCCTTGCCAGCAGCCTGAAGCTCACGGTGAAGAGTGCGCCGAACACGACACGCTCGTCAGCGCGAGGCTCCGGCATGTGCTCTCCCCCGGGCGCATGCGCCTCTACGTGCTCCACTGACGGGATCCTCTGTGTCCATCAAAGGTAATAGATGTGCTCATCGGTCGTCATCGAGCCCTCCCATGAGGCGACGGGTAGCGCGGCCATCTCAACGTTCGCCTTTGGCGGAGCAAGGACGAAGAAGCATGACGCGCGGCCCCCAGCGGATCGACCACGGGAAGGAACTCTGGGCGTGGGGAGGGAGGGGAGGCCAGAACAAGCATTGAGGGTGCAAGGAGAGAGGGACAGCGGCGACGGGCACTATGGGCACGAGAAGTAAGGGCGAAAAACGGGGAGAGCTCCAAAGCAGGGGTGAGATGGGAAACTGGGAGTGGGAAGGAAACGGCAACCTCGGCCTCCCCCATCCTCTCTTTTAAAGACCGGGGAGACGTGGGGGCGTGGGATCAGTTATGCCCATGTGCCCCACTATCCCATGATGCCTGCGTGCGTTAATCGCGTGAGCAACCCCAATCAGCGGCCCACATCTACAGAAGATCACGCTCATAGCCCGAGGCCTCCCAGGCTAGGCGTGCATAGTGGCAGGCCCGCCACGCACTAATGGAACACATATGGCATGCGCCAGCCGGCTCTGAGACCGAAGCATCGGCACGGGGCCCCAGGCGCTGCGGCGTCCGACTGTCCCTTAGCCAGCGGCCACCCTGCATGTCGCGGTGTCCGGCTGCTGCCCTAAACGGCAGACAGTCGGTCGTCTTTCCCATCGGCTCCGAGAGGCGCATCACCTGCAACTACGATCACTCTCCGGGGGTGGGGGAAACCGTTGGCCCCCCTCGTCCGGAGGCCTTCGAACCCCAACGATTTCGGCGGATACTGACGGGGTAATGGGCCCTAGGTATAACAAAGTGGAGGAAACCCTTCTGCAAGACATTTGAGGGCCAACTCGCCCTGATGTCTACTACACAACTTTATTCTTGTAGACTCGTGTTGGGCCTCCAAGCCCAGAGTTTTTTAGGATAGTA
This sequence comes from Hordeum vulgare subsp. vulgare, assembly GCF_904849725.1. Taxonomy (NCBI): domain Eukaryota; kingdom Viridiplantae; phylum Streptophyta; class Magnoliopsida; order Poales; family Poaceae; genus Hordeum; species Hordeum vulgare. The sequence goes on along the minus strand of NC_058519.1, from coordinate 349,159,096 downwards.
GACACTTTCCCTCAAGTAGATGACCTAAGGTTTATCAATCCATGGGAAGTGTAGGATGAAGATGGTCTCTCTCAAGCAACCCTGCAATAAAATACAAGAAATCTCTTATGTCCCCAACACACCCAATAAAATGGTAAATTGTATAGCTGCACTAGTTTGGTGAAGAGATGGTGATACAAGTGCAATATGGATAGTAGATATAGGTTTTTATAATCTAAAAATATAAAAACAGCAGGGTAAAAAAAGGAAAACGACAAGCAAAATGCTGTATTAATGCTTGGAAATAAGGCCTAGGGTACATACTTTCACTAGTGCAATCTCTCAACAATGCTAACATAGTTGGATCCCTTAAAGTGCAACAAAGAATCACTCCAAAGTTCCTATCTAGTGGAGAACAATAAGATGAAATTGGTGTAGGTAGTAGAATCACCTCAAAGTTATTCTTTCCGATCAATCTATCAAGAGTTCGTACTAAGCTAACATCAAGCTATCATTTCCGTTCGATCTATTCAAGAGTTCGTACTAAGATAACATCAAGCTATCCTTTCTGCTTTATGTATCTAAGAGTTCGTACTAGAATAACACCAATGATACATATCAATCAACCCTAATGTCACCTGGATACTCCAATGTCTCCTCAAGTATCCGTCGGTAAATTATGCGACATGCACCAAAGAATTTTAGAGCTATCATATTCAATCCAACACAAAGAACATGCAAGGATCACCGCAAGATTTCTATCGGAGAACATGGTACGGAAACGTGCAATCAACCCCTATGCATAGATCCTCAAGGTCACCCGAACCCGCAAGTTGATGCCTCAACATGTATCAAGTGAATCAATAGAATACCCCAATGTCACTACGGGTATCCCACGCAAGACTTACATCAAGTGATGTCATACCAATATGCTCAATCCAACATGATGAGATCTTAAAGGAAAAGACTCAATTCATCACAACTAGATGGTAAGGAAAATACATCATATGACCCAACTATATTAACAAAGCACGTGTTCTTGAGATCGTGCCATCTCAAGAACACAAGAGAGAGAGAGAGAGAGAGAGATTGAACACATAGCTACTGGTATATACCCTCTTCCTCGAGGGTGAACTACTCCCTCCTCGGCATGTCCTTCGCTGGGATGATGAAGATGGCCACCGGTGATGGTTTTCCCTCTCCGGCAGGCTACTGGAATCGCTCCAGATTGGTTTTTTTGGCAATACAGAGAGTTGTGGCGGCGAAGCAGAAGTTCTCTCTTTATTTCCGGGGTTTCTGCAATTTATAGGATTTTTGAGCGTTAGAGTCATGAGCAACACAGCCAAATGGGCCCCACAAGTAATCAAGGCACGACCAAGGCCCAGGCCGCGGCATGTTGGCTCGTGCCTCTGTGGCATCCCTCCTCTAGTGGTTCTTTGCTCCAATGTTGCTCGTATGTTCCAGAAAAAATCATAAAAAAATTCGGGCAATTCCGAGTTCATTTTCTTTAGAAACTACAACACCACGGTAATTTTGCTGAAAACAGCGCCAGTCCGGGTTAGTTCTAAATAAATCATATAAAGTGCATCAATACCATATAAAGTTTTAATAAACATAGGTAAATATGGCATTGATACTTCATATATTATCGGTACATTGGAGACGTATCAGCATCCCCAAGCTTAATTCGTACTCGTCCTCGAGTAGGAAAATGATAAAAGAAATAATTTATGAATTGTGAATGCTAGCATAATGTATAATATTGATCAAGGATAATTTCATACATTTTTCTAGCATCATAACCAGCAAGTATTTCTCATAAAGCTTCTCAAGATCGAGTAGCAACTTATTCACATGTTAAAGTATAGACCATAACCTTTTTTGAAAAATAGCAAACTATGTTTTCAGTCATCAAACAATTGCAATTCATCTTACTTTCAGGAAGGGCCTATGTAAGATCTTTGGTTCAGCAAATTCCACATACTCAACTATCATTTAGTCTTCCATGATTGCTTACACTCAAAGTATATTTGTAGAACAAACAGTTTCAGTCAAACACAAGGAAGATAAGGGCTTAAAGTTTCGCCTCCCAACTTATTTATCTCGGGGATAATGTCCACAAATATTGAAGCATGATCACCTATATTCTATTGGATATATGTCTCTGGATCCTTCCCAACCACATTATGCTTGCCAACTAAGGAATTAATAGATTGGAATAAGAAGTTGACTGGACATGAAAAGTAAAAGATAGGCCCTTCGCACACGAAAGCAGAGGTTGTCATGCGCTTTTTATTTTTGGATGTGCAATGTGTTAACGAGAAGGAATGTCACTCTATATTGCCCCTTGTGATATCAACCTTGATTATGGAGTCCGTTGCTTTTATTTCTTCACCATCTCAAGTTTGTACAAAGCTTATTTTCCCTTCCAATAAAAGATCATATATATTTAGGATCAATTTTTGTTTGTTTTTGCACCATTGACAAGTTACTTGAAGGATCTTATTCAATCTATAGATAGACACTACTGAAATTCAGAAATTTGCCGTCTGCCAAGGCGGACGGCAAAGGGGGCAACCACGGACGGCAAAGGCTTTGTCGTCTGCCCCCTCATGGCAAAGTAGACGGCAAAAAAATCCGGTGAAGAGGCTCTTTGCCGTCTGCTTTCACAAAGCGGACGGCAAAGAATCTTTGCCATGAGGGGGCAGATGGCAAAATAAATGGGACGACATATATTGCAACGTCCCCGTTAAGTGTTAACGGCAGGCCTCCTCTCTTTGCCGTCTGCCTTACCCCCTTTGCCATGTGGAGGCATACGGCAAAGAGGGGAGAGAGAGGGGGCAGATTCCCCCTTTGCCATGTGCCTTCCCCCCTTTGCCATGTGGGGGCAGACGGCAAAGAGGGGAGAGAGAGGGGGCAGATTCCCCCTTTGCCATGTGCCTTCCCCCCTTTGCCATGTGTTGGCAGACAGCAAAGATGGGAGAGAGAGGGGGCAGATTCCCCCTTTGCCATGTGCCTTCCCCCCTTTGCCATGTGTTGGCAGACGGCAAAGAGGGGAGAGAGAGGGGGCAGATCCCCCCTTTGCCATGTGCCTCCCCCCCTTTGCCATGTGTTGGCAGACGGCAAAGAGGGGAGGGAGAGGGGGCAGATTCCCCCCTTTGCCATGTGTTGGCAGACGGCAAAGAGGGGAACCAGCCCCTTTTTTATTTATTTTTTGTTATATCCAGCATTTTTAACAATAATCAGGATATATATATATACATTTGACATAAATAAATTTCTTTCCGTACTCATAACCATATTAAAATAACTCTCATCCATAGTGCATACATATTATGCAAGTTACATTCGTACCAAACCATATATTACACCAGTTTCATCCACGTGCATACAAAGTTTCATATATTCATATACTACAATAGTTTCAATACAACCCATGGTACAAGAAATCATCTTCAAGCATTCCATCAACCAAGCTTCCCGTGAAGTGAAGGTAATCTGCAAAATGACAAATAAGAAAGTTAGAAAAATAATACTAGATGAAGTAGTGTATATATAGGTTATTTCGGAGAGAAATTAGCTAAGTATAGACCATTTAGGAGCTAACTAAGCTAATTATGTCATTTAGGTGGAACCCTAGCTAACTATAGGAGAAGATAAAGAGAAGAAGAAGTAAAAGAAGGAGGAGGAGGAGGAGGAGGAGAGGGAGAAGGAAGAGGAGAAGAAGAAGAAAAAGGAGGAGGAGGAGGAGGAGGAGGAGGAGGAGGAGGAGAAGGAGAAGGAAGAGGAGACGTAGAAGGAGGAGAAGAAGGAGAAGAAGAAGGAGAAGAAGGAGAAGAAGAAGGAGAAGGAGCGGCTCCTTCTCCTTCTTCTTCTCCTTCTTCTCCTTCTTCTTCTCCTTCTTCTCCTTCTTCTTATCCTTTTGACCCCTTCTTCTCATTTTTCCTCTTTCTTCTCCTTTTTCCTCTTCCTTCTTCTCATTTTTCCTCTTCCTTCCTTTCATTTTTCCTCTTTTTCTCTTCTTGTCCCCTTCTTCGGGCTAAATTGGCTAAGAATGCCTTTTTGGAGCTAACTATGTCATTTCGAGGATAATTAGCTAAGCATAGGTCATTTTTTATTAAATAGGCCATTTTGGATCTAACTAAGCTAATTATGTCATTTCGTAGGATAATTAGCCAATTTAGCCTTTCTTGGATGAGTCTAAGCTACGTAGAAGAAGAGATAGAGAAGAAGAAGTAAAAGAAGGAGGAGGAGGAGGAGGAGGAGGAGGAGGAGGAGAAGAAGAAGGAAGAGGAGAAGAAGAAGAAAAGAAGAAGGAGAAGGAGAAGAAGAAGGAGAAGGAAAAGGAGGAAGAAGGAGGAAGAAGGAGGAAGAAGAAGGAGAAGGAGGAGCTCCTTCTCCTTCTCCTCCTTCTTCTCCTTCTTCTTCTCCTCCTCCCTCTCCTCCTTCTTATTCTCCTCTTCTTCCTCTTCCTTCCTTTCATTTTTCCTCCTTTTCTCTTCTTGTCCCCTTCTTCAGGCTAAATTGGCTAAGAATGCCTTTTTGGAGCTAATTATGTCATTTCGAGGATAATTAGCTAAGTATAGGTCATTTTTTATTAAATGGGCCATTTTGGAGCTAACTAAGCTAATTATGTCATTTTGTAGGATAATTAGCCAATTTAGCCTTTCTTGGATGAGTCTAAGCTACGTAGAAGAAGAGATAGAGAAGAAGAAGTAAAAGAAGAAGGAGGAGGAGGAGGAGGAGAAGAAGAAGAAGGAAGAGGAGAAGAAGAAGAAAAGAAGAAGGAGAAGGAGAAGAAGAAGGAGAAGGAGAAGGAGGAAGAAGGAGGAAGAAGAAGGAGAAGGAGGAGCTCCTTCTCCTTCTCCTCCTTCTTCTCCTTCTTCTTCTCCTCCTCCCTCTCCTCCTGCTTCTTCTCCTCTTCTTCCTCTTCCTTCCTTTCATTTTTCCTCTTTTTCTCTTCTTGTCCCCTTCTTCGGGCTAAATTGGCTAAGAATGCCTTTTTGGAGCTAATTATGTCATTTCGAGGATAATTAGCTAAGTATAGATCATTTTTTATTAAATAGGCCATTTTGGAGCTAACTAAGCTAATTATGTCATTTCGTAGGATAATTAGCCAATTTGGCCTTTCTTGGATGAGTCTAAGCTACGTAGAAGAAGAGGTAGAGAAGAAGAAGTAAAAGAAGGAGGAGGAGGAGGAGGAGGAGGAGGAGAAGAAGAAGGAAGAGGAGAAGAAGAAGAAAAGAAGAAGGAGAAGGAGAAGAAGAAGGAGAAGGAGAAGGAGGAGGAAGGAGGAAGAAGAAGGAGAAGGAGGAGCTCCTTCTCCTTCTCCTGCTTCTTCTCCTTCTTCTTCTCCTCCTCCCTCTCCTCCTTCTTCTTCTCCTCTTCTTCTTCTTCCTTCCTTTCATTTTTCCTCTTTCTTCTCCTCTTGTCCCCTTCTTCGGGCTAAATTGGCTAAGAATTCCTTTTTGGAGCTAATTACGTCATTTCGAGGATAATTAGCTAAGTATAGGTCATTTTTTATTAAATAGGTCATTTTGGAGCTAACTAAGCTAATTATGTCATTTCGTAGGATAATTAGCCTATTTAGCCTTTCTTGGATGAGTCTATGCTACGTAGAAGAAGAGAAAGAGAAGAAGAAGTAAAAGAAGGAGGAGGAGGAGGAGAAGGAGAAGGAAGAGGAGAAGAAGAAGAAAAGAAGAAGGAGAAGGAGAAGGAGGAAGAAGGAGGAAGAAGAAGGAGAAGGAAGAAGTAAAAGAAGGAGGAGGAGGAGGAGGAGGAGGAGGAGGAGGAGAAGGAGAAGGAAGAGGAGAAGAAGAAGAAAAGAAGAAGGAGAAGGAGGAGCTCCTTCTCCTTCTTCTCCTCCTTCTTCTCCTTCTTCTTATCCTCCTCCCTCTCCTCCTTCTTCTCCTCTTCTTCTTCTTCCTTCCTTTCATTTTTCCTCTTTCTTCTCCTTTTGGCCCCTTCTTCGGGCTAATATGGCTAAGAATGCCTTTTTGGAGCTAATTATGTCATTTCGAGGATAATTAGCTAAATATAGGTCATTTTTTATTAAATAGGCCATTTTGGAGCTAACTAAGCTAATTATGTCATTTCGTAGGATAATTAGCCAATTTAGCCTTTCTTGGATGAGTCTAAACTACGTAGAAGAAGAGTAAGAGAAGAAGAAGTAAAAGAAGGAGGAGGAGGAGGAGGAGGAGGAGGAGAAGGAGAAGGAAGAGGAGAAGAAGAAGAAAAGAAGAAGGCGAAGGAGAAGGAGGAAGAAGGAGGAAGAAGAAGGAAGTCTAGCTATTTTTGAGCTAACTAAGCTAATTATGTCATTAGATGGAAGTCTAGCTATTTTGGAGCTAACTAAGCTAATTATGTCATTAGATGGAAGTCTAGCTATTTTTGAGCTAACTAAGCTAATTATGTCATTAGATGGAAGTCTAGCTATTTTGGAGCTAACTAAGCTAATTATGTCATTAGATGGAAGTCTAGCTATTTTTTATTAAAACACTAGAAATAACATACCTAAGTTAGGGTGAAGCACGGTGGCTCTGGCTTGTTTCACCTGGAGAAGGCTGCCCTGGAGAAGGCTCGACTGTAGAAGGGTCGTGCGATGCGTTTCGGGACATATTCTGCACCAAACATCGTTTGCAATGTGTAGTTAGCATAAGGACACTCTTAAGATCACTGCACTAAAATGAAACTCACCGTCCCCACTACGTTAATGACTGGCGTCGGCGGAGGGACTTGGCCGCTCTTCTCGCACATAGACTATACATTTGGTTTCGACAAGTCAAACTTTTTATTTATTAATGAAACGGACATTCAAATGCAAGATTTGAAATAACATGAAGAAGAAACTTACCACGAAGAGCTCGTATATGGCCCTGTTAGACGCATCATTCCGTTCCCTCTCCGCCTCCATCAATGCAGTCGTCCTCTCCTCCAGCTCCCTAATTTCCTTATCCTTCTCCGCTATAGCCGCCTGCATTGCCTCTCTCTCTTTCTGAATAGCAGCCTGCAACACAACTCATTGTTAGCAATGTAATCATATTGGTTCCAACGCACAACATAATGCGGAAAGATAGTTGAGTCCATTAAACTAACCTCGATGGGAGCTCGACTGGCCGTGGACGACGTGTTATCTCCGGACAAGAGCTAGTTTGGCGTGCCTTTATCTGCCGGAGAGTGCTAGGACAACGTATAAGGCCGTCTCCAATGGCGATCGAGCCATGGGGCCTCCCGTTGCCAGCTATCATCACCAGCTCTGGATCAATAGGCCCCTCGCTCGGGTTAAAGTCATCCCCTTTCCTCGCCTTCCCGTGATCTCTGTACTTCACGAGCTTGTCGTGGGAGGAGATGTTGGTGAAGTTTTCTGGATGCTCGAGGTCAGACTTAGAGAATGCCTTGACCTTCTTGTACGAGGCAGTATGGGCCATCGCATACAGGTCGTACATCTGTGGCGCCTCCGTCTTATTGTGACGCGCCTAAAAGAGAGAGAGCGGAAAATTGTATTGGTAAAGGGCTCAAGATAGCATTAAGAATGAATTGCATGAGGCATGAAGCAAACCACATACCCAGTTCTCGCCAAATTGGATTAAGTTGACGCTCCCTTGATGGTGTGGCACGCCAACCATTTTGCCACGCCTCTCCTTGGCGTTGTTGTGGCTGGTCTCCCACGTTTCGGAGCACCACTGATCCACCAAGGCCTCCCAACAATCCATCTTATCCACACACCATCTCGGGGGCACCTAAGTTAATAAAGAGAAATTTGAGTGCGTAAGAACCAAATCAAGGAAACTAACTACAAAGCCTTAATAATATGTAGTTACCTTCATGTAATGCTCCTTCTCCATCTTAGCATCACGGCACTTCGCCTTATCAATCCTAATACGCCGCGTGGCATAGTATTCTCGAACAGCCTGCACCCGAGCCTTGTGCCGAAAGTTTTGAAGTAGGCGGCGACATTCGGTTTCGACAACCTTTGCCGCGTCGTCCTCGTATCCCTCCTCACACCTGTAGAAGGTCTGCAAACGAGACAACACCGATTAGTACAATAAATAACTATGGTTAATTCATAATTGTGTGAAAGAGAAATTACCCATAACTTTCGGATCACCATGTCCGCCCTCGTGTCACACAAAACACCGTCGATCTCCACCTCCGGCGGGGCCGGGGCACCCAAGTAGTGCTCCCAGGTCATTCCTACCTCTCGCTCCCGACCGGGCAACGTAACAAACCCTGGGAAGTTTTGACGGCAAAGAACACCAAGGACGCTGTTGGGCTTGCGGACACCCTTGGAAACAATCAAACCCCTACAGTATGACAAATTAAAGCCAAAACATTAGATATTTGAGAAAACGCGAAGGCAAAAGGTTAAATAAGAGTAAATTAACTTACTTGTCCCCATTTGGCCTAATCGACCACCTGTGCTCGGGGGTCGTTGGCACGAGCAGGAGCCCCGAACTACCACGCTGGTAGACGGTATCCCCCTCACCCAGCTCCTCGTCGCTACCAGCATGGCTAGTTGGCTCAGGCCAGGTATCCCACTGGGTCTCTTGGGACGTACCCTTATCCCTGCTGTGCTCCGCAGTCGTCTGGAAGGAAGCCTCTGGGACACGAGTCTCGTGGGTCGAAGGCTCGTCGACCTGAGGCTCGTCGACCCGAGGCTCGTGAACCGGAGACCATCTAGCCTCCACCTCAGACGAATCCACCCTAGAAGTCCTCCTATGCTCAGGTGAATCAGCTTGGGGTGGTGGCGGAGACCGTGTAGCCCTACCTCTCCCGCGGCCACATGTACCTTTAGTACAACATAAATACCAACATGAGTAATAAAATGTATATAAATACCAATATGCATACAACATGAGTACAACATAAATACCAACATGAATACAACGTGTACCTTTAGTGCCTCTCGGCTTCGCGGGTGGTCGACCTCCTCTCACGGGGGGTGCTCCTTGCATAGTAGAGAGCAACACTCTCCGAAGAAGCGAGGCAGGAATGGAAGTACCCATCCCATCACCCGCCGACGAAGAAGCAGCCGCGGCGTGCTTTCGACCCTTTCCCACCATCTTTCAACACCTGTCATGACAAAGAGTAAATGAAATTAGTACAACATAAATACCAACATGACTAATAAAAATTGAATACCTAACATGAACTCAAAATTTATATATAGTATAATAGTTGAATACCTGACATGAACTAATAACAATCGTCCTCGTCTATATATGCTTCGGGGTCAATAAATGCATCATGATCATCACTATCATCAATAAATGCATCATCATCATCACTATCTAGAAGAACATGTGGAAGGCCACCATTATGTAATCGGTCAAGAAGTGACAGGTCATCCGCAGCAGTAACCTCTTCTTCTTCCAGCTCTTCCTGTTCGGGCTCAGGGGTTAAGACGGATTCACTGTCGCTGTCTACTTCAATGTTCCGAGGTGAAGTAGAGCGGTTCTTGAAACGTTTCTTGGACATATGTGTTTCTTGGAAGAATTCTCCTTCATATGTGTCTGGGTTAATGTGAGGTTCGTAATCCTCTTCATTGAGGGTAGGTGGTCTAAAATGTGGTGTCACTTCATAAACGACATCCCAACCTTTGAGATTTGGATCAGTTTGGCAGGCCCACGGTAGATAGAAAACTTGTGTCGCCTGTTGAGCCGTAATATAGACATCGGGAACATTTAAGTGGGTGTTTTGGTTGATTTCGACTAGTCCTATATGTTCATGAGTCCTTCTAGTCTCCCTCGGCTCAAACCAATAACATTTGAAGACTACGACGGTTGGTGGGTTTTCACCATAGAATAGAAGTTCATAAATTGCTTCAACTCTTCCATAATACTCGGTGTCTCCTTCGCCGATAGCAGAGACAGAACAATTTGTAGTCTTTAGGTCGGGCATAGATAGCTCTTTGCCAAAGGTACGAAAGTGATACCCGTTGATGTTGTATTTGTCAAATGAACGGACCTTATAGTCAAAACCATTAGCGACTTGTCTCAACTCGGCGTCCATAGACTCTGCATCAGCCTACAAGTTTAATACGAAAGAATGGATGCATTAGCCGCAAATTAGACCAATAAATCAAATGGGCCCTTAATGGTAATTAATTACCCTTTGTTTGAACCAAGAGATGAAACCACGATAGTCGCCTCCATGCTTTGCGAGAAGCTCATACTCTTCGACGGAATCCTTTTCGATGACCGCTCCATCCGAGAATTCGGCGACGTATCGACTATATCAAATATCCGGGAATAAGAGTAGTTCAAAGCAATTAGAAGTTGCGGAACAATACATTACCGAGAACTTACTCGATGTACGGACGCACTTCTGTTAGGTTGGTGAAGATATACAATGAAATGGTTCGCCGTTCTTCGACATCCAACGATTTCCCTTTCGAAGCACCGGATGGTGCGAGCTTACCTTTGAATAGGCTGAGGTTGGATCGAACTTTTTCTCGATCGCCATCATTGTACCGAGGCTTCGGGTTATGCAAATGATGATTTTTGGCTTCGTAGTGTGTTGTCACGAAGTTTGCCGCCTCCTCAGTAATGAATGCCTCGGCCATCGATGCTTCAATTCTACGTTTATTTTTACACTTAGCTCGAAGCGTCTTCTGCATCCTCTCAGTTGAGTAGCACCATCGATTTTGAACGGGCCCCCCCATTCTTGCCTCGGTCGGGAGATGCAAAATCAAATGTTGCATTGGATTAAAGAAGCCCGGTGGAAAGATCTTTTCTAATTTGCAGACAAACTCCGGCGCCAACTCTTCCATTTCATCTAGCACGCCAGGCGATAGTTCTTTCGCACAAAGAGAACGGAAGAAATAGCTCAGCTCTACCAGTACTAGCCATTCATCCTCAGGGATAAAGCCACGCAACATCACCGGCATTACCCGCTCAATCCATATGTGCCAATCATGACTCTTGAGCCCAAATATTTTCAATTTCTCAAGACTCGCTCCCCTCTTTAGATTCGCAGCATACCCATCGGGGAACATCAACCGCATTTTCACCCACAATAGCATTTCCCTCATAGCTGGCCTTTCAAGATTGAACCATGCCTTTGGCTTCGCTATGCTTTGCTTTCCTTTCCGTTGTCGCAAGTTTTGCAACGGTCTATCACATAGAGCCTCCAGGTCAATTCTAGCCTTAGGATTATCTTTTGACTTCCCCTCTATGCCGAACAATGTACCAAAAATGGCCTCCGCAATATTCTTTTCAATGTGCATCACGTCAATGTTGTGTGGGCAAAGGAGGTCTTTGAAGTAAGGGAGATCCCATAAGCATGACTTGTGAGTCCAGGCGTGTTCCGTATTATACCCTTTGAAGTATCCTGGACGCAAAGGATCAGGCTCGAGAGCGTTTAACTGATCAAGGTTCTGTTGGCCTGTCAACGCAGCTGGTGCAGTGTCTTTGACAACTCTACCTTTGATGAAATTCTTCTTGTCTTTTCTGAACTTATGGTTAGGATCCAGGAATTGTCTATGCATGTCGAAGCAAGAATACTTGCGACCAGCCTACAGTCAACGGAACTGAAGAGCTGCCTTGCATGTGGTGCACGGGAACCTTCCATGCACACACCAGCTAGCGAATAGCGCAAACGCCGGATAATCATGCGTCGAGTACATGTACCACACATGCATTTTGAAATTTGTTTTGGTATCCGCGTCGTAGGTCTTGATCCCATTATCCCAGGCTTCTTGCAACTCATCCTTAAGCGGCTGCATGTACACATTCATATTCTTCCCCGGATAGTTGGGCCTGGAATTATCAACGTCAGGAAAATGTTCTTTCTTTTCATAATCTCTCCGGGTGGCAAATTTAGTGGAATGACAAATACAGGCCAACAACTGTATTGTGCTGCCGTCATACCATACACATTGAACCCATCCATGCTGATGGAAACTCTAGGTTGCCTTGGATCTTCCGATTTATCCTTATGTAATGCATCGAAGTGCCTCCACGCAAAACCATCTGAAGTGTGTACCAGCATCTTGTTCCCAACCGCATCTAGTTCGGTTCTTTTGCCCAATTTGTGCCATGTCATCTGTCTGGCCGTCTCTTCGACCATGAAAAGACGTTGAAGTCTTGGTACGATTGGCAGATATCGAAGAACACTAATGGGGATTTTGGTCTGATTCTTCTCACCCATGCCGTTGTCTACCACAATATACCTGGAAGAATTGCAAATGGGGCAATAGTTCAAGGCCGCATACTCAAGCCTAAATAAGGCACATCCATTCTCACAGGCATGCATCTTCTCATAGGGCATCTTAAGTACACGGAGGATTTTCTCTGACTGGTACAGGTTTGCAGGCAGTACATAGCCTTTGGGTAGAAAGCGTCCAAATATCGTCATCATCGCGTCGTAGCATTCTCTACCTAGGTTGAATTGAGCCTTCAGAGCCATTACTTGCGCGATGGCATCCAGCTGACAAAGCTCAGTCTGCTCGTGGAGAGGACGTTTTGAAGACTCCAGCATTTCATAGAAGGCCTTTGCAGATTCCTCCATCTCATCGTCCGAATCACGAGCATCATCAAAGTCTTGCACCATGTCTTCAATCCCGGTACCATGCTTGTCGGTGCGACGATGAATCACCTCAGCTCTGGCACGTTGGTCAGGCTCACCATGAAAAGTCCACACCGTATAATTAGGCGTAAAACCCCACTTCTGCAGGTGCTTACCCATTTCAAACTCTGTCTGCTTTTTCCAGTTGTCGCAGTTGGGACAGGGGTACCATGTTTTATGCTGGCCATTTGCAAATGCGGCTCTCACAAACCCCCTGGTTTCTGTTAACCATTCATGGGTCATGTCTTTCTGACTAGGGTGACCAGTGTACATCCAAGCACGATCACTCATGTTGCCTAGCTACCTATGGGGGCACAAGAAATAAATATATAATTCATCATCTATATTCATACGCTAATCAAGTTTGTCAGTTTTATTACGTCCATGCAACCTACACGCTAATAGGTAAAGATAGGTCCTAATCCCACCCGAGTATGTGTAGACTGGGTTCGTTTTCCCATGCTCTGCTCCAGATGCGATGCAGAATTTCGACAGCACCTCCCCGCTGTTCTCCTGATACACGTCTCGGCAATAAGCAGAGAGGATGTGTACCCGGAGAACAACAGGGGAGGCACTGACGAAATTCCGCATCGGACCCGGAGCACAGCATACGGGAAAACAAACCCAATCTACACATACTCGGGCTGTCCATGGATAATGTTGGACAATTCGAAAGGATGGCGGTTATAAATATGCAAAGAAATGCATATTTATAGATGCGCCCTTTCGAATGGGAGACGCATACTGGTCACGATACTCATGATTGAAGAAACCTATAGCTAGCAAGTTTCATCGGCACGAAGACCGGGACAGAGCAAATTAAGGGGGTAGGAGGAGAAGTCATTTGTGCTCACCAACAGACGCAAGGGCGGAGCTCGTCCAACACACGTGGAGGTCGTCGAACAACTGCACATCGAAATTCACCCGATCAACACAAATATGATGTTTTTATAATTAACATAACTATATGACCTAACTCATAACTATGTGGGTCAGTGTCATCGGGGGTCGAAGGTCACTGGCGTCGGGGATTGGGGTCTTTTCGGTCAACAAGAGGCCGAAGAGGTGTCGGGGCTCGGGGGTTGGGGGTCAGTGGCATCGGGGGTCGGGGTAGTGGGTCGGGGGTCGAGGGTGAGTGTTGTCGGGGGTCGGGGGTCGGGGGTCGAGCGTCAGTGGCGTCGGGCGTCAAGGGTCGGGGGTCAGTGGCGTCGGGGGTCGGGGTAGGGGGTCGGGGGTCGAGGGTGAGTGTTGTTGGGGGTCGGCGGTCGGGGGTCGAGGTTACCTATAAAACTTTCCAGGTTACCTATAAAACATTCCAGGTTACCTATACTACTTTTCAGGTTACCTATAAAACTTTTCAGGTTACCTATAAAACTTTCCAGGTTACCTATAAAACTTTCCAGGTTACCTATAACTACTTTCCAGGTTACCTATAAAACTTTCCAGGATCTGATGCGGTCAAAATATTTTTTTTATCTATCCATCCCCAACTAGCTCCAATTAGCACCTCTTCTCAGGGCTAGTTTTTTTGGTGGGTTAGTTTGCATCTAACCCAAACTAGCTCATGTGTTTGGATACTTTGGGAGCTAGTTCAGCTCCAACTAGCTAAAACTAGCTCTAGCGGTGGCATCCAAACAGGGCCATTGTGTCGTGCTTTCTTACCATGTTCTCCTAATCTTTTCAGATGTGATGTGGTAGTAATTTTAAATTATTTTATTCATAAACCAGATTACTTACTGAGTCTTCTATTGTATATACGATGCACTTTTTTCCATGACCTCTAATTATACATTGGTTTTGTTCACTAGATTCCTGAATTCAGGGCACGTGCGTCTGCTCGGATTGATGCATGGATAGTACTTGATGTCCTCTACATGCGCGATGAGTGTATAACTCTTTATTGATTTGGGTATCCCTAAAACAATTGAGATCCAAACGTGGTACAATAGGATTTATACAATAGTATGAAGTAATATTATCTGTACATGAGTATTTATATACATGTAAAAACAAGCATTTTCTGCAAGATCATATTGTAGAGGAAATAAATCTGAAAGCTCATTTGCAAGGAAGTTCGTGATCATATTACGAGTGCACAAGGCGGCAAGTTCATCTATACTAGTCGTGAACCCGTGCGTTTGCACGGGCTAGTTGCAAAATATTAACTTAGAAATTCCATACCATAGAAAATAGAAATTTGTTTTGTAAAACAACATTAACCCGACATAACATTCAAACCTAAAGGATTTGAGATATCATGACTAATTCATATAGTAATATGTTTTTGTGAATAAATTACAGATATGTCTGACCATGTGAGTGTCCAAAACAACACTTATTTAGGCAGTATTATATTTAAAAAACTATTATTTATAATAATATGTTTATTTCCTTCATAGTAATTTTGGTCTACTCAATTTAGTAACTCATTCTAGAAAAAACTGAACAAACATATATACTATCATGCTTGATACTTAAATTGATCTGTAGCATATACTCATTCTAGGCAGAGAATACATATTTCTCAATTGATCTCTAGCATATACAAATGAATCTCACCGTTTTTGCTGGCAGGGGAGAGGAGTTCCTTCGGGGAGGTGGCTGCTCCGGCTAGGTGGCAAAGTCGCCGGCGGGATGGGGCGGCGGAGGAGGGTGCGGGCGACGGAGTGGGGTGGCGACGAGGCTCCAGGGCGTCCGGGGCGAAGAGGAGCGTCAGGGGGGCTGCTCGTGCTCCTGACGGCGTGGCCGGATCGGAGGAGAGGTGCGGCCTGCAGGGGGGAGCCGATGGGGAGGGGATCCGATGGGGAGGGGGGTGGCGACGGTGGGGAGGGCGGGGAGGCGCCGGTCGGTGGGGGAGGGCGGGGAGGCGTCGGCCGGTGGGGGAGGAGGTGGCGACGGTGGGGAGGGCGGGGAGGTGCCGGCCGGTGGGCAGGGCGGGGAGGCGCCGGCCGGTGGGGAGGGCGGGGAGGCGCCGGCCGGTGGGGGAGGCGCCGGCCGGTGGGCGCAAGCTGGATGGGGGAGGGAGCGTGCGGGAGGAGGGCGACGAGGTGGGGTTTTTTTTTTGAAACAACGAGGTGGGGTTGGAGCGTTATAGTGGGCAGCCGTTAGTGGGTTGATGTCTTTGCCGTCCACTGTGCTCCCAGGCAGACGGCAAAGGAGCTTTTGGCGGACGGCAAAGAGCCGGTAGATGGCAAACGTAATGGCTACAACTGCGATTTTTCTTTGCCGTCTACATGGGTCATCTTTGCCGTCAGCCATGTCTTTGCCATCAGCTTGGTCCATCTTTGTCGTCCGCTAGCTGACGGCAAAGAAGCGACTCATGGCAAAGCACTTCTTTGCCATCTGTCAGATCTTTGCCATCAATTTTTTGGTAGCTCACGGCAAAGAGCTTCTTTGCCATGAGCCAGCAGACGGCAAAGACCCGGCAGATGGCAAATTCTCTGATTCAAGTAGTGAGACATGGTGGACTCTCATGGAAAGAAACTAGGTTCAAGGATTTGGATGCACAAGTAGTATCTCTACTTAGTACGAAGTTTTGGCTAGCAAAAGGTTCTAAACAAGCACCACACGTTAGAGGATCCATGACAATATAACTGCTATGTGAATATAAACAAACATAACCATTAAGTTGTCTTCCTTGTCCAACGTCAACTACTTGATCAAGTTTGAAATTTTTTAATGGGGATCACAATCATAGAAGATGTCCAAGATAATATGTCTATATGTGAAACCTCTCTTCCATGAATGTTCTTGCATGAATCGTTTAAATGACCAATGTTATATTTCCTAACTTCTATTAAATTTTATCGCTTATACTCCTAGTATGTGAAGTCACTAATCCCCATGGGATAAGCATATGAAGCATATATATAATTTCACATTTATGATATTTAATTCATTCAACGTTTAACTCTTAGGATATAAGTGAAGCACAAGAGTAAATATCAAACTACTCTCAAAAGATATAAATGAAGATCAATGAGTAGTCAAACAATTAAGTAGCTATATGAGGACTCTTTCTCAGTAAAGATTTTTAGATCTTGATATTTTATTCAGACAGCAAGCAAAACAAAAATAGCACTCCAAGAATAGCATACATCATTTGAATGTATAAAAATTTAGGCGCAACGTAGGTTAACCAATAGTTGACGAAGAGGGGTGGGATGCGTGGCATCCCCAAGCTTAGATGCTTGAGACTTCTTGTAATATTGTCTTGGTGTTCCTTAGGCATCCCCAACCTTGAGCTTTTGTATCTCTTTCAATCCTCTCATGTCCCGGTATCACTTATGTCTCAAAAACTTCATCCACACGAAACCTGAAAAGAACTCGTGATATAGGTTAGTACATATAAAAATAAATCAACACTTCATGTACTGCCAAGACAAGTTGCATAATAATTTTAAAATATTATCTACTGTATACTATCGTTTCTACAATTTATATCTACCAATATAAGTCATGAAAACTATGGAAGAAGAAGATAACAAAACTATGACAACAATCTGTCTAAACACGGCAGTCTGTAGCAATTTATTAAAATAGTGTACTTCTATATCTCTAGAAATTATGAAAATTTTGGACATGATAAAGAATTTGTATGAACCTGCTGTGTAAAAATTTCAGAAACTTTGCTCATTCTAGTAAAATTACATAATTCAAATACTAAAACAACAGTTTCTGTTTTTATACAACACAAATCACACATGCAATTCAAGCATTCTAAAGGCAATTCTTCCAAATTTTTATTGAAAATAAAGATTATAAATAACATATAATAGATAAAAACAAAAAAAATGATGCCCCAAGAAAAACACGTATTATGTGATGAATAAAAATATAGCTCCAAGTAAGATATACCGATAATATCGAAGATGAAAGAGGGGATGCTTTTAGGGGCATCCCTAAGCTTAGACACTTGGGTCTTCCTCGAATATTACCTTGGGGTGCCTTGTGCATCCCCAAGCTTAGGGTATTTCCACTCCTTATTCTCCTCATATCGGCTTCTCACCCAAAACTTGAAAACTTCAATCCCACAAAACTTAGCGAAACTTCGTGAGATGGGTTAGTATAATAAAGATAGATCATTCACTTAGGTACTATCAAGACAAGATTCATAATTGTTACCACATGATAAATATTGTATTATATCATTCCCATAATTTATATCACTCAATATAAGATATAGAAACACTAAAACAAGCAAACTATGCATGCAAAACAGAATCTGTCAAAAACCGAACAGTCTGTGAAGATCTCACTAAAAACCATACTTACGTGACTCTAAAAATTATGGAAAAATAGGAAAACGCATAGAACTTTCATATAAAAACTGAGTGCAAATTTCAGAAGTTTTCAAATTTCCATTAAAATAACATAATTCATATACCGGAGGCAAAGGTTTCTGTTTTTGCACATATTCAAACTAACAAGTTTCCACACTATCCCAAAGGCTTTACTTGGCACTTTACTGAAATAAAATACACAATACATGATTAATGAAGTAGATTAATCATGTGAACACACAAGAACAGAATGTAAAAGTGTTGGGTTGTCTCCCAACAAGCGCTTTTCTTTAAAGCATTTTTAGCTAGCCATGATGATTTCAATGATGCTCACGTAAAAATATTGAATTGGAACACAATGGAGCATCATGAAGCATATGACAAGTACATTTAAGTCTAACCCTCTTCCTATGCATAGGTATTTTGAGACAAAACATTTTTTTGAAAAAGAATCAACTAGCATAGGAAGACAAAACAAGCAAAACTTCAAGATTATCAACACATAGGGAGGAAACTTGATATTATTGCAATTCCTACAAGCATAAGTTCCTCCCTCATAATAATTTTGAGTAGCATCATGAAGGAATTCAACAATATAACTATCACATAAAGCACTATGTTCATGATGCACAATCATAGAATTTTCTTTGCTCTCCAAATAAGTAATTTTCTCCCCATTCATAGTAGTGTGAGCAAACTCAACAAAATAACTATCATGAGACAATTGATTGACATAACCAAATTGAATATTAAAATCATGATGAAAAGGTTCATGGTTATCATTACTCTTTATAGCATACATGTCATCATCATAATCATCATATATAGGAGGCATGCCATCATCATAATAAATTTGCTCATCAAAACTTGGGGGACTAAAAATATCATCTTCATCAAACGTAGCATCCCCAAGCTTGTTGCTTTGCATATCATTAAAATCATGGACATTCAGAAAATTCAAACTAACAACATTGCAATCATGCTCATCATTCAAGGAATTTTCATTAAATATTCTCACAACTTCTTCATCTAACAATTGAGCACAATTTTCCGAAACATTATTTTAAGGAAAGACATTAAAAAGACTAAACCATTGAGGCAATGTAAACTCCATTTTTTCGTAGTTTTATTTTATAAAACCAAACTAGTGAAAAAAAGAAATTAAAAGATTTATATGCAGGATCTCAAGATATACCTTCAAGCACTCACCTCCCCAGCAACGGTTGCAGAAAATAGCTTGATGTCTACTACACAACTTTATTCTTGTAGACTCGTGTTGGGCCTCCAAGCGTAGAGTTTTGTAGGACAGTAGAAATTTTCCCTCAAGTGGATGACCTAAGGTTTATCAATCTATGGGAGGTGTAGGATGAAGATGGTCTCTTTCAAGCAACCCTGCAATCAAATACAAGAAATCTCTTGTGTCCTCAACACACCCAATAAATTGGTAAATTGTATAGGTGCACTAGTTCGGCGAAGAGATGGTGATACAAGTGCAATATGGATGGTAGATATAGGTTTTTGTAATCTGAAAATATAAAAATAGAAGGGTAACAAGTGGAAAATAGCGAGCAAAACATTGTATTAATGCTTGGAAAGAAGGCCTAGGGTACATACTTTCACTAGTGCAATCTCTCAACAATGCTAACATAGTTGGATCCCTTAACATGCAACAAAGAATCACTCCAAAGTTCCTATCCAGTGGAGAACAATATGATGAAATTGGTATAGGTAGTTGAACCACCTCAAAGTTATTCTTTTCGATCAATCTATTCAAGAGTTCGTACTAAGATAACATCAAGCTACAATTTCCATTCAATCTATTCAATAGTTCGTACTACGAAAACATCAAGCTATCCTTTCCGTTCAATCTATTCAAAAGTTCGGACTAAGATAACATCAAGCTATCCTTTCAATTCGATGTGTCTAAAAGTTCGTACTAGAATAACACCAATGATACATATCAATCGACCCTAATGTCACCTATATACTCCAATGTCACCTCAATTATCCTTGGGTAATTTATGCGACATGCATCAAACAATTTCAGAGCTATCACATTCAATCCAACACAAAGAACGTGCAAGGAGCACCGCAAGATTTCTATCAGAGAACATGGTACGAAAACATGCAATCAACCCCTATGCATAGATCCCCAAGGTCACAGGAACCCGCAAGTGGATGCCTCAACATATATCAAGTGAATCAATAGAATACCCCAATGTCACTAAGGGTATCCCATGCAAGACTTACATCAAGTGTTGTCATACCAATTTGCTCAATCCAACATGACGAGATCTTAAAGGAAAAGACTCAATTCAACACAACTAGATGGTAAGGGAAATACATCATATGATCCAACTATATTAACAAAGCCTCTGTTTTTTAGATCATGGCATATCAAGAACACGAGAGACACAGAGAGATTGGACACATAGCTACTGGTATATACCCTCAACCTTGAGGGTGAACTACTCCCTCATTGTCATGGACTCCGCCGGGATGATGAAGATGGCCACCGGTGATGGTTTTCCCTCTCCTGCAGGGTACTGGAATCGCTCCAGATTGGTTTTTCGACGATACAGAGAGTTGCGGAGCGGAAGTTCTCTCTTTATTTAAGGGGTTTCTGGGATTTATAAGATTTTTCAGTGTTAGAATGACGCGCAACGGAGCCACGTGGGCCCCACAAGCCAATTAGGGCATGACCAAGGCCCAGGATGCGCCCTGTTGGCTTGTGCCCTCGTGGCAGCCGTCCTCTGGTGGTTCTTCGCTCCAACGTTGCTCATATGTTCCTGAAAAAATCATAAGGAAGTTTCGGGCTATTCCGAGAACTTTCATTTTCTGCACAAAAACAACACCACGGTAATTCTGCTAAAATCAGTGTCAGTCCGGGTTAGTTCTAAATAAATCATGTAAATTGCATCAATACTATATAAAGTTATTATAAACATAGGAAAATATGGCATGAATACTTCATAAATTATTGATACGTTGGAGACGTATCACGCCCCATGGGATGGCTAGAGGCAGCCGACCCGCCAAGTCGTTGCATTGTTGGACGACTGGCGACAGCCGGCCCGTCCGGCTCGCCCCAACAGCAGCCGGCGGGTCAGCGCCCGTCCCATTCGTTGTTACCAACATACTATGACAAGACCAGACTCCTGACGCAGAAGCGCTCGTCGCTATAGTGTGCGCTACCAGGCCCGGTGTGGCCACGAGCGTGATGATGTGATGGTCAATGAGGCTACAAGGCCACCGGTCTCTCCTGAGGCTGACCGAGTGAGGGGGCCCAGTAGGCATGCCTACCCCTACCTACTCACTGATTGTCGGTGCATCGACCACTTTCGTCTAGGTCGGCGGGCCCTGTGCTAGACAAGACCTGACACTTCTAGGCCCCACGGCCAGCCGGAGAGGCTGGCAGACGGGCCCTGCCCCCTTTCTTTCCTCATTACTGTACCCTCCTAGCTAGACTATAAATGCAAACTCCAGCCCCTCGAGAGCGAGGCTGGCAAATACTTGAACCATCAAACCACCCACGTAGCACACCACAGAGGTAGCAAGGCCAACAGCGAGAGCTCCATCTCCTTCCTCGTGAACAGCTCGAAGAGCACCATTGTACTATGATCACCTATAGTCACACCAGCAGGACTAGGGGTTTTACCTCATCGGAGGGCCCTGAACCTGGGTACATCGGTATCATGTGTATCCGCACCTACACCCGTTCCTAGATGCTGTTGGTGCCAGTCATTCCCAAATTATGATCTAAGCCACCCGTGGCATCAACCGCAGAAATACCACCACAGCTTAATCACATTGGGCGAAATCAGGTTCAGACCGGCCCCATTATCGACCAACATCTTCGTGACCCCGAGGTTGTGGATTTTTTGTGAGACCAATAACGGCACACACCTGACCGCAGTGATGCGATCAGGGTGGTCCTCAGCATCAAAGATGATGGGAGTGTTGGACCACTTGAGAGGCTTCCTTGCTTCTGCCGCTGCCCGCGCCGTGTTGACTTCGTGGAACCATTGCTTCAGCTGCGTGTTGGAGGAGTGCAAAGATGGACCTCTGTCAATGCACATAGTATCTATAGCCTTCTGGAACTCTTGCTTGTCCGATTCCTCTCCATCCTCGTCATCATCACTATCGGATTCGTCGTCCCAAACTCTAGCAGGCTTCTCTTTCTGCTGCTTGGCCTTGCCGTTGCGGCCCTTCTTGTCGGATTCACCAGCACCATCTCGGCCCTTCTCCTTGCCGTGCCTTTTGTACTCTTAGTTCAGCTTCTCAGCAAGCTCTTCTAAATGGCGACACTCGGTAATGCCGTGGCCCTTGGTGAGGTGGATCTTGTAATACGACTTGACGGTCTTCTCGCAGGCCACACCCTCATCGTCTCCGGAGCACATGGCACCGTCCTTGCCGAACTCCTTGTATTTATGCTTGTTGTCGGTGTTAGGCTTGCTGGAGCTCTCTATACCCATAACTACCTTTCCTTTAAGCTTCTTATTACGCTTGCGTCCTTTCTTCGAGGAAGCGGGTGCATTCTCTTCGTTGTCATAGTTGATCTCCGCATCAATGTCCGCCCCTGGGAGCCTTCTTCCTTCTTAAGCGTCCTCACGTGTAGGCCCGAGCATAGAACTTGGCAATGTCTCGCACCTTGTTGATGCTCATCTCCTCGCGCACGTGGCGATTGCGTACGTCCATGTGTAACCTAACGATCAGCGCAGCAGGGTGGATGTCCGAGATGTTGTGATGCACACGGGTATAACTCGGGATGTACTTGAGGAGGGTCTCACTATCTCTCTCGGGAGAACATGAAGATCGTTGGGCTGTCCTGGGAGCTTGTGACCCCCATGGTAAGGTCCAATGAACTGGTTGCACAGATCCTCCCAAGAAGAGATGGACCCTTTCGGCAAATTAATCAGCTAACTCCTCACATTGGGCTTGAGTACCAACGAGCAGTAGTTGGCGAGAACCTTCTCGTCTCATCCCCCGGTAGCCTGCACCGCAATGGTGTAGATGCCCAGGAACTATGGTGGACTGATATTGTCGTCATATTTGTGCAGCAACTCCGGCTTGAAGGCCCTGCTGGAAGGCCAGCGTACTTGCCGCAACTCACGGGTGAACGTCGGACATCCCACCTTGTAAGATAGGCTACCAGGTTCCCTGGGTCTGGGTTCGTTAACAGCTGGGTTCGCACAACCGTCTCATTGGCAACGTGTTTCCCATTGCCTCTCGATTTTGGTGTGCGCGTCCTCCTGGCACTGGTCCTTCAAGACTAGGCACTGATCTTGCTTCAGTGATGCTCCGTCGAAGCTTGAGACACCTCGTCTTCTATGTCTGTCCGGTGGGTAATTTGCCGCTATCGTGAGAGAGACTGCATAGTGTGTGCTCCGTCAGCTTTGGGCCTGGCGGTGGGCCCTGCAGGAGTCGCACCCCACGCGCACAAGGAGCCGCAGTGTCTGGCTTGTCGTTGTTGGCGAAACTCGGTAGGATTTGTATGGTCGCCCTTCACTCCTCCATCATCTTTGGTGCATGAGGAAAGTTCAGCAGCAGTTGGGCCTGCCCAAAGCTTCCCTCGCAGTTTTAGGGATAGGACACGGCGAGGACTGGGTAGCGCTCTTACTCTTGGCACTTCTAGAAGGAGCACTCTCCCCCACGCCATTGTTGGGGAACATTGCATGGGGAATAAAAAAATTCCTACGCTCACCAAGATCAATCTAGGAGATGCACATCTACGAGAGGAGAAATTGAATCTACATACCCTTGTAGATTGCTAAGCGGAAGTGTTCAAGAACGTGGTTGATGTAATGGTACGTCTTCGTGATCCAATCACGATCCGTCCCACAAACTCCAGATCAAGTGCTGAAAGGACGACACCTCCGAGTTCAACACACGTACAACTTGGTGACGCCTTCTCCTCAATCCAGCGAGCGATGGTGAAGTAGCAGCCCGAGTCCTCCGACAACACGAAGGCATGGTGAGGTGATGGTGGTGATAGCTCAGCAGGGCTTCGTCGTGCAGTATTGAGACGAGAAGAACTATGAGGGAGAGGAGGAGCAGCACCGCGGCAAGTTTTTGTGTGGCTGCCCTCTCTCTCCCTCTCTATATATAGGGGGAAGGGAGAGGGGAGGGCGCCCTTTGGTTTCCCCTAGGGTCCAGCGGCCAAGAGGGGTGTGTCGTCTAGGGTTGGGTGCCTTGCCACCCAAGTTGGGCTGGCGGCGCCCTAGGAGGAGGCCTCCTCCCTTTCGGCCAAAGTGCGCATTGGTGAGGGGCTGCGCCCAGCCCCCTGGTGCGCTGCAGTGCCCCTGTCCTTATCCTATGAGGCCCCCAATAATTATCGGGGCCTCCCGAAACACCTTTAGGTATTCCGTCATTCCCTCGGTGCGCCCCGGAACACTTCTGGACTCTGATGACCTTCATCCGATATATCAATCTTTACCTTTGAACCATTCTAGAGCTCCTGATCATGTCCAGGATCTCATCTGGGACTCCGAACAACCTTCGATCACCAACACAAGGACTCAATTATGCTTATATCGTCACCCAACCTTAAGTGTGTAGACCCTGCGGGTTCGAGAACTATGCAGACATGACTGAGACACTCTCCGGTCAATAACCAATAGCCGGACCTGGATGCCCATATTGGCTCCTACATGTTATACGAAGATCTTTATCGGTCGAACCACGTTGTCAAGGATTCATTCAAACCCGTATGTTGTTCCCTTTGTCTACCCGTATGTTACTTGCGTGAGATTCGATCGTCAGTATCTGCATACCTAATTCAATCTCGTTACCCGCAAGTCTCTTTACTCGTTCCGTAATGCAAGATCCTATGAATAAGTCCTTAGTCATATTTCTTGCAAGCTCATTGTGATATTGTATTACCGAGTGGGCCCAGAGATACCTCTCTGTCATATGGAGTGACAAATTCTAATCTCGATTCTCGCCAACCCAACAGACACCCTCAGAGATACGTGTAGAGCACCTTTATAGTCACTCAGTTACATTGTGATGTTTGATACACACAAGGCGTTCCTCCGGTGTTCGAGAGTTGCATGATCTAATGGTCATAGGAAAAGATACTTGACATGTAGAAAACAGTAGCACCAAACTGACACGATCGTTTGCTACGTTCATAGTTTGGGTCTTGTCCATCACATCATTATCCTAATGATGTGATCCCATTATCAAATGACAACTTATGTGTATGGCCAGGAAATCGTGACCATCTTTGATCAACGAGCTAGTCCTTTAGAGGCTCACTACGGACAGTGTGTTGTGTATATATCCACCCATGTATTTGACTTTCCAATCAATACAATTCTAGCATGGATAATAAACGATTATCAAAAACAAGGAAATATAATAATAACTAATTTAGTATTGCCTCTAGGGCATATTTCCAAAAGTCACCCATTTGCACGAGAATAAAAAATCTAGCTCATATCACCATGTCATTCACATCGTAATGAATCTAACACCCATATAGTTCTGGTGTTGATCATGCTTTTCCCATGGAGGGGGCTTATTGCACAGGTGTGCAACATTCAGATCCGTGTGCACTTTTCAAATAATCATGCCCTCCTGGATGTAACCGCGGATGGAATTGAAGTGTCTCTTTATGTGGCTAGTCCTTTTGTGAAACCTTGGTTCCTTGGCTAGAGCGATGGCACAAGTGTTGTCACAAAACAAAGTCATTGGATCGAGTGCACTGGGCAAAACAACAAGATTTGTCATGAATTCCTTCATCCAAACACCTTGTTTGGTTACCCCAAGGAAGCAATGTACTCCGCTTTGCATGTAGAATTAGCTACCACACTTTTCTTGGAACCTCATCAAAGGACTGATTCCAACTACGAGATGCTTGCACCAGTCCATAAATGGATCACTCGAGTTTGCATACCTTGTCAGCATTCTCTGGATCGACAAAAGCTTCTGGTTGCATCATATACAACTCTTCCTAAAGGAAATTGTTAAGGAACGCTGTTTTGACATCCATCTCCGAAATTGCATAATCGAATAATTCAGCTATTGCTAACATTATCCTGACGGACTTAAGCCTTGCAACGGGTGAGAAAATCTCATCGTAGTCAACTCCTTGAACTTGTGAAAAAACCATTGCCACAAGTCGAGCTTTATAGAGGGAGACATTACCTTTCGCGTTCGTCTTCTTCTTAAAGATCCATTTATTCTGAATAGCCTATCACCCTTCAGGTAATACTTCCAAAGTCCATACTTTGTTTTCGTACATGGATCCTATCTCGGATTTCATTGCCTCTAACCATTTGTTGGAATCCAGGCCCACCATCGCTACTCCATAGCTCATAGGTTCATTCTTGTCCAACAACATGACTGTTAAGATAGGGTCGATGTACCACTCAGGAGAAGTGCGTTCCCTTGTTGACCTACGAGGTTCGATAGCAACTGGATCCAAAGAACCATGATCATCATCATTAGCTTCCTCCTAAATTGATGTAGGATACAGAGAAACTTCTTTATGCACTGCGCTACTTTCTGGTTGAAGTAAAGGTTCAATAACCTCATCATGTTCTATCTTCCTCTGGGTCAATTCTTTTGAGAGAAACTCTTTCTCAAGAAATGTTCCGTTCTTAGCTACAAACACTTTGCCTTCGGATCTGAGATAGTAGGTGAAGTCAACTGTATCTTTTGGGTATCCTATGAAGAGACATTTCTCTACTTTGGGTTCCAACTTTTATGGCTGGAGATTTTTGGCATAAGCATCACATCCCCAAACTTTAAGAAACAACAACTTTGGTTTCTTGCCAAACCACAGTCCATATGGCGTCGTCTCAACGGATTTTGATGGTGCCCTATTTAAAGTAAATGCCGTTGTCTCTAATGCATAACCCCAAAATTATAATGGCAAATCTACAAGAGACATCATAGAACGGACCATATCCAATAAAGTACGATTACGACGTTCGGACACACCATTATGTTGTGGTATTCTAGGCGGTGTCAACTGTTAAACAATTCCACATTGTCTTAAGTGAGTGCCAAACTCATAACTCAGATATTCTCCTCCTCGGTCAGATCATAGGAATTTAATGTTCTTGTTATGATGATTCTCAGCTTCACTCTGAAATTGCACGAGCTTTTCAATCATTTCAGAATTATGTTTCATTAAGTAAATATATCCATATCTACTTAAGTCATGAGTGGAAGTGAGAATATAACAATATCCACTGCGCGCCTCAATGCTCATCGGACCGCACACATCAGTATGTATGATTTCCAGCAAGTCACTTGCCCATGAGGCATGGTTCACATGTGTCAAGTGATTCAAAATCAAGTGAATCCAAAAGTCCATCGGCATGGAGCTTCTTCATGTGTTTTACACCGATGTGACCTGTCACACCCTGTGTTTGTACCATTTTGTCACATTATGTTTTACAAAATTTGGAACCAATTAAAACTTTTGAGTGATTGTGATGACTGATTTGATTACAAATTGCTTGTGTGCTTGATTGTGTTTTAATTTACCCAAACTACTTCCTTTCTAAAACCTCCTATCCTTGGCCCCAAACGCTTCCCCAATGGTCATGCCATGTGTATAAGATGAGAAACAATTCTTGATAAAATATTATTTCAACAAAAGGCATTTATTTATTTTTAAAGCTTCAAAACCCCTGAATTGGGATTTGCACTACATATCTTTAATTTAGGAGAGATGTTTTACCCCAAAGATGTTCCTTTGATCCTATTATTAAAATGACTTCCCAAAACCACAAAATAATTATTTCAAAAGTTATTTTCCTATTTCATTTAAATACCCCTTTATGTGGCTAGAAATGTTATTTCATAGGGAAAAAATAATTTCCTACCAGAAAAATATTACAGAAGTTTAGGGAAACTCTGAGGGCATATATTTTCCATATATGTGAGTTTCAACACATGGTCATGTTCAAAACAATGAGCAAAACCCCTCAAAACCCTTTCTTATAATTCTAAGCTTTTGAATATTTCCGAAGTAAATATTCTGAATATATCCCAGAAAAATTCTAGCATGTCCCACATGTTATAGGAGGTGACCTTTTAAGGTTTCCTCCCCATCCAAGTTGATTTGGTTCATCCAATAAACCCAAAACCGTTCCTGTCCAGAGCTAAGTTGGAACGAGTGTACATTGCCAAGTTTCCTCAACTCCTCTCAATCTTGGTAGGAGTGATCCAACCCCCAAATAATTTGCGCATTTGTGGGAATTGGTTTACCCCGTTTAGTTCACAAAAATCTGATTGTGCCCATTTCTAGGGCTTTCCATGTCTATATGGTCAACCTTGCTCAAATGAGCTCAAACTTGGTGAATCCTACAATTTTACCCATCATTTAATCGTGTTAATTCTAACTACATTTGGTGATGTTTAACTTTCTCAAAACAACATCAAATACCTTCTCGTGCTTTAGTAATATAGCTACTTTCACCCCTTCTACTTTCTTCCTTCACTCCAAACTTTTATCACAGGTCTATGGGTTAGCCCCACATTTGAAGCCGAGAGCCCCATCTCTAATTCCATGGTAGAAAGACAAAATCCCCAAGTCCTTTTCTTGTTCATCACTCGCACAGACTACCTCTCACTTTTTCTTTGATCTCCACGTTTCTCCTTGGCTCCAAAGTATCCCAGGGGCATCTCCAAAGCCCCCAGGCACTACTAGACACAGTGGGGGCGTGCTAGAGCACACCAACATGTCGTGGCATGCCAAAATTGCGCTCTGGACAAGCCACATTGCACACCCGACCAAAGGAGGTCAGCCCCGGCCATGGCTCACGCCCACAAGTTGTATGTCTTCAACTACCTCGACGACCGGTGCCAGCGCTGGTCAGGCCCCTCTTCTCTCCCTTTCTCCTACCCCTGGCGACGAATGCCCGTGCACGTCCGAAGTGGTCAGGTGGTGCTTGCCACCGTGACGCGCCAAAGGACCAGCCCCGCTGCTCCTCGGTCCCTCATTCGGAGGTAAACCTCACCCACGAAGACCATGGGCTCATTTCTCCCCTCTAGACATTTCCATAGCCTCGCCGACGCACTACCTTTCGGTGGACCGTACACCTCCTATATAAAGGTCACCCGGCCTCTCTCCCCCTCCGGGACCTCTCTCTCACCTTAAATCGGTGATCCAATCACCCACCATGAGCTCCCCGAGCATTAGTGCTCGAGATCGACCAAGGCGCCGCAGCGTTAGGGCTCCGTCGATCTCGGGAAACAGGCCTGTTGTGTAACGTTGCATGGGAAACAAAAAATTTCCTACGCACACGCAATACCTATCCATGGTGACGATCATCTACGGGTGGGGGGAGTGAATCTACATACTCTTGTAGATCGCGGTGGATGTAGTGGAACATCTTGGTGATCCAAATCGCAGCCCGTCCCGCGATCTCATCATGGTCCGTCCCGCGATCCCATCATGATCCATCCCGATCTAGTGCCGAACGGACGGCACCTCTGCGTTCAGCACACGTACAGCTCGATGACGATCCCTGCCTTCTTGATCCAGCAAGAGGGGCGGAGAAGTATATGAGTTCTCCACAGCGGCGGCATGGTTGTGGTGGTGGTGGAGCTAGTCCAGCAGGGCTTCGCCTAAGCACTGCTGAAAACTAGACTAGAGGAGAAACGGATCTAGAGAGAGGGAAGCACGTGGCTGATTGTTGCGTAAAACCCCCTCAAAAACATCTAGTATATATAGGAGGACAGGAGAGGAGGCTGCCTTGGCCCCTCCTCCAAGAAGAGGGGTCGACCGAACCGATGAGAGTCCACCTTCCCTTGTGGGAAGGTGGACTACTTTGGGACAACTCCACCTTCCCTTCCTTCTAAAGGTCTTTTACCTTTTATCTCCTCTCCTAGCCACTTGGGCTTTTGAGAGAGGCTTTGGACAGCCCGCCAGGGGCTGGTCCACCTCCTCTCACAGCCCATAAGGATCTTGGGTCGTCACACCCCTCCCGGTGGTCCCCCGGCACCCTCCCGACATTCCCGGTACACTACCGATGAGCCCGAAACTTTTCCGGTGACCAAAACAGGACTTCCTATATATCAATCTTTACCTCCGGACCATTCTGGAGCTCCTCGTCACATCCAGGATCTCATCCGGGACTCCGAAAAATCGTTCACCAACACATATAACTCAACTATACCGAAATGTAACCGAACCTTAAGTGTGCAGACCATGTGGGTTCGAGAAATATGCACACATGACCGAGACACTCTTCGGTCAATATCCAATAGCGGGACCTGGACGTCCATATTGGATCCTACATATTCTACGAAGATCTTCATTGGTTGAACCTCTATGTCAAGGATTCAGTTAATCCCGTATGCAGTTCCCTTTGTCCTTCGGTATGTTACTTGCCTGAGATTCGATTGTCGGTATCTCTATACCTAGTTCAATCTCGTTACCGGCAAGTCTGTTTACTCGTTCCGTAATACAAGATCCCGTTACTAACTCCTTAGTCACATTACTTGCAAGTCTTATTGTGATGTTGTATTACCGAGTGGGCCCCGAGATGCCTCTTCGTCAAACAGAGTGACAAATACCTGTAGAGCACCTTTATAGTCACCCAGTACCATTGCGACGTTTGATACACACAAGGTATTCCGGTGTCTGGGAGTTGCATGATATCATTGTCATAGGAACAAATACATTGACATGCAGAAAACAGTACCAACAAACTCAGACGATCATATGCTACGTTTATAGTTTGGGTCTTGTCCATCAAATCATTCTCCTAATGGTGTGATCCCGTTATCAAGTGACAACACTTGTCTATGGCCAGGAAACCTTGACCATCTTTGATCAACGATCTAGTCAAATAGAGGCTCACTAGTAACAGTGTGTTGTATATGTATCCACACATGTATTTTAGTTTCTAATCAATACAATTCTAGCATGGATAATAAATGATTATTATGAACAAGGAAATATAATAATAACCAACTATTATTGCCTCTAGGGCATATTTCTAAGAAGGCCCGCTCCACCCTCCATTCCACCTCCATCGTAACCGCAACAAGCCCTAGCTTCACCTCCACCTCTCCCCCCTCCTTCACCTTTGTTGACCATCGGCACAAGCCACCTCCCGACACCCTCCGCCGTGGCCTCCTCGTCACCGGCGACTCCAGCAACCTAAGCCACTCTCTCGACCCTCATCCGAACGGTGCGAGTGCGAGGAGTCCATTCCTACGCTCATCTCCCCTCGCCATCGACGGGGCTGACACTGGTGATCTCCTTCCCTTCTGTCGCGAGGTAGAAGACGACCCTGACAGGGGGACCCCACCTGTCGGCCTTAGTCTCTCTCCCCCTCTCTCAATCACTAGCCAATAAGCCCCGTGCGTCAGGTTCAAACCTGAGTGCGCGTGCACCTGGGCTGGTTGGCTGGTCCGGCCCAGCTGCTCGTCGAGTGTGGCCGAGGGTGCTAAGCCCTTTTCTTTTTTTCTATTTTCTAGCATTTGCCAAATTTTCCATAGGGAAAATATTCCTCCAAATGTAATTATTTTTCCACCATAAATCTTGTAAAAATATGTAGAATTTAATAATACTACTTGTGTATTTTTTACCAAAACTTTTATACATGGTTTTTTTAAAACCTAGTGTTGAGTATTTAGCCTATGTTAAAATATATTTAAAACATTTTTCACTCCATAACCAGAAGCAAATATTTTTCAGATGTGAAGTTAGTATTATACAGAGTAGGGTAACACTTTAGGAGTGAATTTTGTGTTCTGTTTTTGTTGTGGCT
The DNA here is from genome assembly GCF_904849725.1 of Hordeum vulgare subsp. vulgare. Taxonomy (NCBI): domain Eukaryota; kingdom Viridiplantae; phylum Streptophyta; class Magnoliopsida; order Poales; family Poaceae; genus Hordeum; species Hordeum vulgare. Next base: position 349,127,526 of record NC_058519.1, on the reverse strand, counting down.
CTTATTATTGCTATTACTATCGCCACGATAGATCCTGTGGTTGACGAAGGAGTTGGACCCGAAGACTTCGAAGACCCCGGAGACTATGCTATCCAAGGCAAGCAACCCTCTGACCATGCCTAAGAAACTTTTACTTGCATGTCATATGATGCCTTACTTATGCATATATTCCTGTTGGATCGGAGACCCCTTTTGTTTAGTTGTCCCTGAAGAACACCTCATTGAAACCTGCAATTGGGCATGACCCGAACACCTATGAGGGTTGTGCATGTGGGATGTAGTTAGTTGCTAGTAGTTGCTACAAAAAAGGGATGGACATATGCATGGTGACAATGAAGGGTGTGTTACAAAGGTTTTTTCAAAAAACGTCGGGTGCCACTAATGCCCGAGGGTGATGGTGTTGAGATGGATGGCCAATTTAGAAATAGGTGGTGTACCAAGAAAGTTTTTGTGTGTGATTTCATAAATGGGATAAGATTTAAGATTTGTTGACCGTCCCAACCCTACATGTGCGACCACGATACCCCTTATGGGACGGAGCTTTGTTGATTACCTTGGTCAATACTATCAGAGAGCCGGCATTACTAGTGGTGGGAGTGGCTTGGTCACTCTCGTGACTGGGTCGTGTGAGGTAGGGCGACCATGCTATTTTTATAGGTTCCAGGGACACCGTTGCATGCCCTCATGGATGATACGATCGAGAGCGAGGCTCGTATAATGTACATCACGAGGGATGACACCAACAAGTGGACTATTTTTTTACTGTCGTGGTGGGAAAGACATTGTTTTGGAGCTTACCTCGGGTATGTTATATACCGCGAGTCATGGATGACACAGAAGTTCCTCGAGTCTTGTGGGTACAGCATGCAACCTCTGTAGAGTGTAAAACTATTTGAATAGCCATCTCCATGGTCAAGGACAGTTGGTTGGTGTTGCTTAAACTACGTGCAGTCTTTTTCGCATAAACCAAGTGTGTGTATGGGGGAATATGAGGAAAAGATGTTGACATGGGGAAAACATCATGCTCAAGCTAAGTCAGGTGACTTGGCATGATGGGTGAACATGGGATGTACGACCCCGAGTTGATATTGATATTTGTAACCTGTTCAACGGGTTACCGCTGTGCATTGTGATGCATGTCGCCCAAGAATTTGATCATGTTGTTGCACTAGGGAAAAACCCGCTTTCCGCAAAAGTCAGCATACTAGTGTTATGTCATACTTCATTATTGCCTTGTCCCATATCATGGATTGCTTGCGAGTACATTCAAAGTACTCATTGGCTTGCCACTTGTTATTTAATTGGCCAGGCATGGAAGAACCATAGTTTGGAGAAGAGTCCGTTGGGGATGAACATGCGATCTAGGATGCTTCCCAGTCAGAATGCATGTAGGTTAAGGAAGATGGCATGGTTTCATGCTATCGACCAAGTTATACGCATTCAGTAGTGTGTTGGTGTGTCGGCCTTCGAGTTCATATTTTGTGATGACTTGGCCTTAATGGGCCTATTTGTATCAGACGTCATGTATAGATGTAAGACTCTTGTTATTCAGTATCGGTGTGTTCAGTGAGCATTGTTCTCTAGGATAACTATACACGTGCATTCGGCGATGTCGACTTACAAGTAGGGGTCCCCACAGAGCTGGTACTAGAGCCATCCTCACTTTTGGGAGCCTTAGATAGCATGGACGTCAGATGAGACGAATCCCCTCTCAAAAACTACATCTATCCTTTACACTTAGGGTTTTATGCATCCATCACCTCTTCCAATATAGCTTTCCAACCCCTTTCACAGACACCTCTCCCTAAACCTTGTAGATGGTCATCGTACCCGAGAGCCTCCTCGAGTATGGCTTTCCCCTACTCCTGGAGGACAGCCTAGAAAACTTTCGAGTAGGCCGATCACCAGTGTCTCTCTACCACGAGCACTGGGTCAAAGCCACCACGATGTAGTACCATATTGATGTGGTCGTGAAGGAAAATGACTCCCCGACTAGTTGGTTCTTTGAAGGACCGCAGATGGAGACTCTCGTAATAGCAGTTCAAACAGCGGGAGCTAGACATTGACCCCATCGCCGGAAGGAGGAATGCCGCTCAGGTTGCAGATCTACTTCACCCTCTCCGCCGACGATGTGACTCACAAACTGATCAAGGAGTCAGTGAAGCTCCGGCAGGAACTTCACCACGTCCGCGAGCTACTCCTTCAAGAGAAGACGAAGACAGGCAAGATCATGAAGGATGGAGCCCTCGAGGGACAACCTCCTGTCGCGTACAGAGGAGGAATACCACTGCTTAAGGTCATCCCCATTCGGAGGCATCGCATGAGTGCCAAGGAGTACCGAGACCTCTACACCACTCCCCTAACGAAACACCGTCGGGATGGACCTCCTCATTCCCCGACATCCTCGACATGAGACGATGCCCGCACGGAAGATGACAAAAAGGAAGACCCAAAGAAGCGTGAGTAAGAGATCGAGCACTCCACTACTTGAATCCCAAAAGCCCTAGGGTAGGACAAGCTAGGAACCCCTCATGCGAAGTCGAGTCTGTGTAAGGGTTCAGACGAAACCATGTGTGCTTGTTGTTTGCTTTTCTGTTTTGTCTCAATGCAAGCCGTCCTTTTGCCTTAGGCAGCATGTAAACGACTACATTGCTTATCTTACTTAATGCATATTTTTTTGGGTATTTCGGCCCTTTTTTTATAGACTTGCACCGTACCAACCCCCTCCCCGCTGCTCCAAACAGGATGGTGATAGCTACCCGTGCCAGTACCTTTGACCACCCGAGCACTGGTGACTTTAGCCACCATCCAGGAGACGGTGGGTCTGCTCAAGCTCGATCTCGCCAAGAGCATCCACAAGGCGACATTCCCCCGCCACTGCCTCCTCCGGAGAACCTGACCATGGCTCAGTTTCTCCAATCTCTCTGAGAGGAACGCCAAGCCAACAATGCTGCTATCCAGTAGATGCCTCGGGTCCTAGTGAACAACCCACAACAGGGCTAGAGCAGCAATGGTCGCTCCACTATGTCGAAATTGATGAGGACGTCGGCCCCAACCTTCACCGATACAACGAAGCCTTTGGATGCCGATGACTAGATCCGCACCATCGAGGACCTCCTTGCACTGGTCAACTATCCCGACAATCGTTAGAAGGTTCTTTATGCCTCTTACAGTCTCGGAGGTATCGCCACACCTTGGTGGGACAGATTCAAGGTCATGCAAGGCGAGCATGTTATTACCTGGGCTGAGTTTAAGGAAGGATTCCGTATTGCCCACACCCCCTCTGGGATGATGGCTATCAAGAAGCGGTAGTTTCGCACGCTGAAGCAAGGAAGTGGCTCAGCTCAGGAGTACCTATAGAAGTTCAACCTCTTATCGAGGTAACCACGTGATGACATCATCATTGAGGTCGCCAAGACAGAACGCTTCATGGAAGGGCTTCAGTAGTTGCTGCAATACCAACATGTTGTATGTGACTACCGAACCGTCTAAGGTCTGGTGAATAGGGACCTCATGGTTGAAGATAAGCGCCATGCTATGGAAGATACGCGCAAGCGCAAGCTGATCAACACCAGTGGTTTCAGTAAGTAGAAGACTCACCCCTGGCAATCAACCCCAGCAAGGCCAAGCTATCAGCCTCAGCACCCCAGGACTCTTGCACCTCGATTGAGCTACCAGCCTCAGCCATATGCCAACTCAAATTATACATACAACCCTCCCAGCAACAACAATGGCGGCAAGACAAACAACGTCGGGCAGGTCACCTGCTTTGGGTGTGGTCAGCCCGGACACATCTCGAAACAGTACCCCAACAAGAAGCGTGATGCACCGCGCCCCAATGCGCCAAATCAAGGTCAACATCGTGGAGCACTAACCAGGAACCAAGCTCCCCGCAACCCGCCTTACAACGACAAGGGTCGTGTGAATCATGTCATCACAGAGGAAGCCCAGGAGGACCCGGTTGCATACTGGGTACCTTCCTTGTCAACTCAACTCCACCAATAGTACTATTTGATTGTGGCGGCTCGCATTCTTTTGTTACCCAAAAGTTTGCGATGGAGAGTGGCTTCAAACCTACATTCCTAAATGGTTATATGTCGGTACAAACCTCGGGTGCACTATTGAGGACCAATATAGGATGTAGAGGAGTTGGGATCAACATCAATGGGGTAGACTTTGTAGCAGATCTCATCGTTCTTAAGTCACAAGGCTTGGACATAATCCTTGGTATGGACTGGTTAGCCAAGCACCAAAGTGTGTTGGACTATGCCAAGCGGACTATCACTATGACTAGTGACCAAGGAGTCGAGGTCAAGTATGTTCCCAAACCACCTCCACTCAAGCCTCTCAGATTAACCGCCTTTCGGGAATTGAGTTGGGCCAAGTGCCAGTGGTATGTGAGTACCCGGATGTCTTTCCTGATGAACTGCCCAAGATGCCTCCCGACCGAGAGATCAAGTTCATTACTGAGCTAATGCTCGGATCAAGACCCATCTATAAGAAGCCCTATAGAATGGAGTCTTAGGAATTGATAGAGTTGAAGAAACAACTGGTTGAGCATCTCAGGAAAGGATTTGTTCGCCCTACTACCTCTCCTTGGGGATCACCTATTCTATTCGTGTCCAAGAAGGACGACACTATCAGGCTCTACGTTGACTACCATTCCCTCAACAAAGTCATAATAAAGAACAAGTATCCACTCCCCAAGATTGAAGACCCGTTCGATCATTTGAACGGTGCCAAGGTATCCTCCAAGATCAACCTCAGGTCTGGGTACTACCAACTAAAGATCCGACCCAGAGATATTCTAAACACGACATTTGTAACTACATATAGCCTGTACGAGTGCACGATCATGTCGTTTGGGTTAACCAATGCCCCAACCTTCTTCATGTACCTCATGAACAAAGTCTTCATGGAGTATCTAGACAAGTTTGTCATCGTCTTCATCGACGACATACTCATCTTCTCCAAGTCTGAAGAAGAGCATGAGCAGCACTTGTGGATGGTGTTAGAAAAACTTCGAGAGCACCAACTTTATGACAAGTTTAGCAAATGCGAGTTTTGGCAGCATGAAGTTGGATTCTTGGGTCATGTAATGATTACGGACGGGTTGGCAGTCAATCCCACCAAGATTGCATCGGTGAGGAAGTGGAGATCACCAACCAATGTGAAGGAAGTTAGAGGCTTCCTTGGACACCTGGGATACTACCGCAAGTTCGTTGAAAAATTCTCTACCATCGCTCGACCTATGACTCCACTCTTGAAGAACAACAAAAAGTTTGAGTGGACGCCGAAGTGCGAAGAAAGATTCCAAGAGCTCAACGAAAGATTGACAACAGCCCCAATTCTGGCCACTCCCGATATTCACAAGGAGATTGTGATATACTGTGAAGCATCAAGGACCGGGATCAATGGTGTCCTGATGTAGGAAGGTAGGTTCGTGGCATATCTGTCCTGACAGCTACGTCCCCATGAGGAGAACTACACCACTCACGACCTTGAGTTGGCGGAAGTGGTTCATGCCTTGAAAACATGGTGACATTACTTTCTAGGGAAGCGATGTGAGATATACACCGACCATAAGGGATTGAAGTATATTTTCACTTAAAAGGAATTGAACATGAGGCAACAGAGATGGTTGGAATTGATTAAAGATTATGACTTCACTATTGAATACAACACTAGAAAGGCCAACGTAGTAGCGTATGCCTTGAGCAGAAAGGCTTGCACCTTGAATGTTGTGATCAAGGAAAGGCTACTAGCCCTATATGAAGAACTTGAGAGCTTCGGGTTGGAGCTAGTCGCACCAGGATTCCTGGCCAACCTCGAAGCGAAGCCTACACTGATGGACGATACTAAGGAGGTCCAGAAGGGACACGGGAGAATAGAAGGTATCAATAAGAAAATCAAGGATGGTAAGGCCCCAGGATTCTCCATGTACGGACAGAGAGTCGTGTGGTTTGGGGATCACATTTGCGTACCCAACAAAGCTGACCTCAAGAACCTGATCTTGCAAGAAGCATACAACACCCCATATTCTATTCACCCTAGAGGAACGAATATGTGCCAAGACCTCAAGGAAAGATTCTGGTGGCATGGCATGAAGAGGTAAATAGCTTCCTATGTCGCTAAGTGCGACATATGCTAGAGGGTCAAGGCTGATCACCAATGACCCGCTGGGCTGCTTCAACCTCTCAATGTGCCAGAATGGAAGTGGGATAGAGTCTGGGTGGACTTCATCACTTGTCTTCCCAACTCAAGAAAAGGACATGACTCTATTTGGGTCATTGTCGATCACCTGACTAAGGTGGCCCATTTCATTCCCGTCAATACCACCTATGATGGTAGCCAGCTGGCCAACTTCTACATCAATCACATCATGAGTCTTCATGTAATTCCGAAAGAGATCGTGTCCGACAGATGCATGCAGTTCACCTCAAGATTCTGGAAGAAGTTTCAAGAAGCCATTGGAACCAAGCTCTCCTTTAGCACTGCGTTTCACCCTCAGACCGATGGACAGACATAATGAGTAAATCAGATACTCGAAGATATGCTCCACGCTTGAGTTTTTCCATATGGAGCCAAATGGAAGGATTGTTTGCCCTTCACCGAGTTCTCCTACAGCAACAATTACCAGTCGAGCCTTCAGATGGCACCATTTGAGGTGTTGTACGGACGCAAGTGTCGTACTCCCCTCAATTGGTCCGAAACTAGAGAATGACTGATCTTTGGGCCGAACATCATGCGTGAAGACGAGGAGCAAGTCCAACTTGTCAAGGAACGTCTGGAAACTGCCAAGTCATGACAGAAGAGCTACGCCGACTCTCACCGTCGTGAAGTAGAAGTCAACACCGGATACTACGCATACCTCTGTGTCACGCCTCTCAAGGGAACGAAGCGTTCCCGCATCAAGGGGAAGCTCGCACCAAGATACATTGGGCCCTTCAAGATCACCGAAGGCGAGGCGAAGTTGCTTACCATCTGGAGCTACCTTTTGAACTATCGGGTGTGCACAACATTTTCCATGTGTCGCAACTCCGGAAGTGCCTCCAAGTTCCCAACCGTCCGGACCTCTACAAGGACATCGTTCATCATGCCATTGACCTTTAGCTAGACCTTACTTATCGCGAGAGATCGATCATCACCCTGGATGAGGCCAAGTTTCGCACTCGAAGCCGCACAATCAAGTACTACAAGGTCTTGTGGAGCAACAACACTGAAGCAAAAGCAACATGGGAGCATGAAGACTACCTCAGATCCGAGTTCCCTTATCTTTTTAGCGCTAAGCCTAAGAATCTCGGGGACGAGATTCTTTTAAAGGGGGTAGGTCTGTCACGCCCTGTGTTTGTACAACTTTGTCACATTATGTTTTACAAAATTTGGAACCAATTAAAACTTTTAAGTGATTGTGATGACCGATTTGATTGCAACTTTCTTGTGTGCTTGATTGTGTTTTAATTTACCAAAACTAGTTCCTTTCTAAAAACTACTATCATTGGCCCAAAACCATTTCACAATGATCATGCCATGCGTAGAGGATCACAAACTATTCTTAATAAAATATTATTTCAACAAAAGACATTTATTTATTTTTAAAGCTTCAAAACCCCTGAATTGAGATTTGCACTACAAGTCCTTAATTTAGGGGAGATGTTTTACCGCAAAGATTTTCCTTTGATCCTATTATTAAAATGACTTCCCAAAATGAATGTCATAATTATTTTAGAAGTTAATTTCCTATTTTATTGTAATACCCCTTTCTAAGGTCAGAAATGGTATTTCATAGCGATTTTTTCCTACCTTAAAAATATGTGAGAAAATTTAGGGAAACTCAGAGGATAAATATTTTCCATATATGTGAGTTTCAACACATGGTCATGTTCAAAATAATGAAAAAAAAACCCTCAAAACCCTTTGTGCTAATTCTAAGCTTTTGAAATATTTACAAAGGAAATATTCTCAATAAAGCCGAGGAAAATTCTACCATGTCTCACATGTTATAGGAGATGACCCAGCAAGGTTTCATCCCCATCCAAGGTTATTTGGTTCGCCCAGTAAACCCAAAACACTTCCTGTTAGATCTGGTAGGAAAAATTCTACATTGCCAAGTTTGCTCAATTCTTCTCAAACTTTGCAGGAGTGATCCAATCCCAAAATAAGGATGCCACACCAATTTGTGCATTTGTCGGATCTAGTTTACTCACCTTGGTTCACAAAAATCTGATTCTGCCCGTTTCGAGGGTTTTCCAAGTCTACGTTGTCAACCTTGCTCAAATGAGCTCAAACTTGGTTAATCCTACTATTTTTACCGATCATTTAATCCTGTTAATTCTCACTATTTTTGGTGAGGTTTAACTTGCTCAAAACAGCATCAAACACCTTCTGGCGCTTTATTAAAACAACTACTTTTACCCCTTCTACTTTCTTCCTTCACTCCAAACTTTTATCACACGTCTGTGGGTTAGCCCCACATCTGCAACCAGGAGCCCCATCTCTAACTCAATGGGAGAAAGATTAAATCCAGAATTCTTTTCTAGTTCATCACTGGCAGACACTGCCTCTCACTTTTTCTTTGACCTCCACGTTTTTCCTCGGCTCCAAAGTATCCAAGAGACATCTCCAAAGCCCACACGCACTACTAGACACAATGGGGGCGCTCCAGAGCGCACCAGCATGCTTTGCCATGCAAAAATTGTGCTTTGGACGCGCCACAGTGCACGCCCGAGCCAAAGGAGGCCAACCCTGTCCAGGCCTTGCCCCCTCAAGCTGTCTGGCTTTGATGGCCACGACGACCGGTGCCAGCACCACATCGTCCCCCTCTTCTCTCCATTTTTCCTGCACCTCGTGACGCGTGCTGGCGCACGCCTGAAGCGGTCAGGTGGCGCTTGCCACCCAACGTGCCAAATGGCCGGCGCTGCTCCTCCTCAGTCCCTCATTCGGACATAAACTTCACCCACAAAGACCATGGGCTCATTCCTGAGCCTCCTCTCGCCCTCTAGTCGTTGCCATGGCCTCACTTGCGCACCACCTTTCGGTAGACAACACCCCACCCATATAAAGGCCACCCGGCCTCTCTCCCCCCTCTGGAACATGTCTCTCACCTTCAATCGACGACCCAATCACCTCACTTGAGCTCCTCGAGCAAGAGTGCTCTAGATCGACCGAGGTGCCGCCACATCATGGCTCTGACGATCTCGGGACACAGGCCCACTCTGGCCTCCATTCCACCTCCATCGTGACCACAGCAAGCCCTAGCTTCACCTCCACATGTTTCTTGCTCCTTCACCTTCGCTGAACATCGGCACCAGCCAACTCCCGACACCCTCCGCTGTGGTCTCTGATACGTCTCCAACGTATCTATAATTTTTGATGGTTTCGTGCTGTTATCTTGTCAAACTTTGGATGTTTTATATGCCTTTTATATCTTTTTTAGGACTAACCTATTAATTCAGTGCCAAGTGCCAGTTCCTGTTCTTTCTGTGTTTTTGACCCTTTTTCAGACGGAGTCCAAACAGAATAATTCTTTCACGATGATTTTTTATGGAAAATATCAAAAATACCGGAAGAAAAAGATACCGGAGAGGGGTCCCGAGGAAGCCACAAGCCATGTCGATGCCCCCCAGGCCGCACCAACCAAGCTTGTGGGCCCCTCAGGGGCCCACTTGACACAACTCCACCGCCATCTGGTCCTATAAATCCAGAAACCTCCAGAAAAAAACCTAGATCGGGAGTTCCGCCGCCGCAAGCCTCTGTAGCTACCAAAAACCAATCTGGAGCCCGTTCCGGCACCCTGCCGGAGGGGGAATCCATCTCCGGTGGCCATCTTCATCATCCCGGCGATCTCCATGACGAGGAGGGAGTAGTTCTCCCTCGGGGCTGAGGGTATGTACCAGTAGCTATGTGTTTGATCTCTCTCTCTCTCGTGTTCTTGAGATGTCTTGATCTCGATGTACCGCGGGCTTTGCTACTATATTTGGATCTTATGATGTTCTTCCCCCTCTCCCTTCTTGTAATGAATTGAGTTTCCCCTTTGGAGTTATCTTATTGGATTGAGTCTTTGAGAACACTTGATGTATGTCTTGCACGAGTCTATCTGCTGTGATCAACTTGCGGGTTTGTGACAATTCGGAACCTATGCATATGGGTTGGCACACGTGGATTCATGTGAGTACTTGATGTATGTTTTGGTGATCCACTTGCGGGTTTGTGACATTGGGAACCTATGCACAGGGGTTAGCACACGTTTTGACTCTCTGGTAGAAACTTCGGGGCACTCTTTGAAGTTCTATGTGTTGGTTGAATAGATGATTCTGAGATTGTGTGATGCATATCGTATAATCATGCCCACGGATACTTAAGGTGACAATGGAGTATCTAGGTGACATTAGGGTCTTGGTTGATATGTATCTTAAGGTGTTATTCTAGTACGAACTCTATGATGGATCGAACGGAAAGAATAGCTTCGTGCTATTTTACTACGGACTCTTGAATAGATCGATCAGAAATAATAACTTTGTGGTGGTTTCGTACCTGACAATAATCTCTTCGTTTTTTCTCCGCTATTAGTGAATTTGGAGTGACTCTTTGTTGCATGTTGAGGGCTAGTTATATGATCCAATTATGTTATCATTGTTTAGAGAACTTCACTAGTGAAAGTATGAACCCTAGGCCTTGTTTCCACGCATTGCAATACCGTTCGTGCTCACTTTTGTTACTAGTTACCTTGCTGTTTTTGTAATTTCAGATTACAAAAACCTATATCTACTATCCATATTGCACTTCTATCACTCTCTCTTCGCTGAACTAGTGCACCTATACAACTTACCATTGTATTGGGTGTGTTGGGGACACAAGAGACTCTTTGTTATTTGGTTGCAGGGCTGCTTGACAGAGACCATCTTCATCCTACGCCTCCCGCGGATTGATAAACCTTAGGTCACCCACTTGAGGGGAAATTGCTACTGTCCTACAAACCTCTGCGTTTGGAGGCCCAACAACGTCTACAAGGAGAAGGTTGCATAGTAGACATCAGTCTCCTAGTCACCGGCGAGTCCGGCCACCTCATCCACTCCCTCGACCCTCATGCGAACTGCGGGAGTCCATTCCTACGCTCATCTCCCCTCGCCATCGACGACGATGACGCTGGTGATCTCCTCCCGCTTGTGTGGCGAGGTAGAAGACGACCCGGACAGGGGACCCCACCTTTCGGCCTCTGTCTCTCTCCCCCTCTCACAGTCACTCGCCATAGGGCCCCGTACATCAGGTTCAAACTTGACAGCGCGCGTGCCTTGCGTGGTTGGCTGGCTGGATGGTTGGCTGCGCCGGCCCAGCTGCTGGCCGAGTCTGGCCTAGGGTGCTGAGCCCTTCTCTTTTTTCTATTTTCTAGCATTTTCCAAAATTTCCACAGGAAAAAATATTCCTCCAAATCTAATTATTTTCCCACCATAAATCTTGTAAAAAAATGTAGAATTTAATAATAATACTTGTGTAATTTGTACAAAAACTTCTATACATAGTTTTATTTTAAAACCTAGTTTTCAGTATTTTTAGCCTTTGTTAAAATAGATTTAAAAACCTTTTTCACTCCAAAACCAGAAGCAAACATTTTAGATATGAAGTTAGACTTTTAGTGAGTAGGGTGACATTTTAGGAGTGAGTTTTGTGTTCTATTTTTCTGTGGTTCTTATTATTGCTATTACTATCGCGATAATAGATCACGTGGTTGACATAGGAGTTGGACCCGAAGACTTCGAAGACCCCAGAGATTTTGATGACCAAGGAAGCATCCCTTTGACCATGCCTAAGAAACTTTTGCTTGCATGTCATATGATGCCTTACTTATGCATAATTCCTGTTGGATTGGAGATCCCCTTTGTTGAGTTGCCCCCGAAGAACACCTCGTTGAAACCTGCATTTGGGCGTCACCCTACCACCTATGAGGGTTGTGCATGTAGGATGTAGTTAGTTGCTAGTCGGGTGCCACTAATGCTCATGGGTGATGGTGTTGATATGGATGACCACTTGAAAAGAAGTGGTGTACCAAGAAAGGTTTTGTGTGTGTGGTTTCGGAAATGGATTAGATCTAAGATTTGTCAACCATCTCAAACTTACATGTGCAATCACGATAGCCCTTATGGGACGGGGCTTTGTTGATTACCTTGGTCGATACTAGTAGAGATCCCGAATTACTAGTGGCGGGAGTTGCTTGGTCACTCTAGTGACGGGGTAGTGCCAGGTAGGGCGATCATGCTGTTTTTATAGGTTTCGGGCACACCATTGCGTGCCCTCATGGATGATACGATCTAGAGCAAGGCTCGTATGATGTACATCATGAGGGATGGCACCAATGAGTGGACTCTTTGTTTAGTGTCTCCATGGAAAAGACATTGTTCGGGTGCTTACCTCGGGTATGTTATATACCACGAGTCGTGGATGACATGGAAGTTCCCAGAATCTTGTGGGTATAGCGTGCAACCTCTGTAGAGTGTAAAACTATTCGAATAGCCATTTCCAAAGTCAATGACAGTTGGGTGGTGCTGCTTAAACTACGTCCAGTTGTCTTCACATAAACCAAGTGTGTGTGTGTGCCTGTATGGGGGAATATGAGGAAAAGTTGGTGACATGGGGAAAACATGATGCTCGAGCTAATTAGGTGACTTGGCCTGATGGGTGAACATGGGATGTTCGACCCTCAGTTGATATTGATATTTGTAACATGTTCATTGTGTTACCGCTATACATTCTGATGCATGTCGCCCGAGAATTTGATCATGTTGTTGCAATAGGGATAAACCTGCTTTTCGCAAAAATGAACATACTAGTGTTATGTCATACTTCATTATTGCCTAGTCCCATATCATGGGTTGCTTGCGAGTACATTCAAGGTACTCATTGGCTTGCCACTTGTTATTTAATTGGCCACGCATGGAAGAACCGAAGTTTGGACAAGAGTTCGTCGGGGACGAGCATGTGATCTAGGACGCTTCCTAGTCAGAATGCGTGTAGGTTAAGGTAGATGGCATGGGTTCACACTATCGACCAAGTTATCCGCATTAAGTAGTGAGTTGGTGTGTCGGCCTTCGAGGCCGTATTTATGTAATGAATTGGCCTTAATGGCCCTATTTATATCAGACGTTATGTATGGATGTATGACTCTTGTGATTCAGTATATGTGTGTTCAGTGAGCTTCGATCTTTGGGATCACTGTACACGTGCATTCAAAGATCTCGACTTACAAGTCGGGGTCCCCACATGACCTATGCGGCAGTGCCACAAGAAAGTGGTACTATCATTATTAACTTAACATGTTTTGGCTTCAATGTTACGAACATGTGTGCTATCAATATCTATATTCAATAAGAATAAACCCCACATTGGGTGCATGAACATAAAAGATATTACTCGCATAAATAGAACAACCTTTATTCTTTGATTTAAATGAGTAACCATCTCGCAATAAATAAGATCCAGATATAATGTTCATGCTCAACCAAGGCACCAAATAACAATTGTTCAGGTTCATCACTAATCCCGATGGTAAATTAAGTGAGAGCATGCCGACGGCGATCTCATCAACCTTGGAAGTATTTCCCATGCACACCGTCCCTTCGTCCTTCGTGAACCTCCATTTATTCTGCAGTTCCAGTTTTGAGTTGCGAATGTGACAAACTGAACCGGTATCAAATACCCACGAACTACAACGAGAGTTGGTAAGGTACACATCAATAACATGTATATCATATATACCCTCTTGTCGGCCAGATACTTGGGGCAGTTCCACTTCTAGTGGCATGTCCCCTTGCAATGATAGTGCTCAGTTTCTGGCTTGGCTCTAGCCTTCGGTTTCTTCATGGGAGGGGACATAGCTTTGCTAGTCTTCTTGAAGTTACCATTCTTGCCCTTGCCATTTTTCTTGAAACTAGTGGTTTTATTGACCATCAACACTTGATGTTCCTTCTGAATTTCTGACTCAACGACTTTCAGCATCGCAAATAGCTCGGAGACTGATTTATTCACCCCTTGCATGTTATAGTTCATCACAAAGATTTTTTAGCTAGGTGGCAGTGATTCAAGAACTCTGTCAGTGATTGCCTCTGGCGGGAGAACAATCCGCAACTCAGCTAGACGGTTGGAATACCTAGACCTTCTATGTATGTGATCACTGACAGATCCGTTCTCCTCCATCTTGCAAGCATAGAACTTATCGGAGGTCTCATACGTCTCGATCTGGGTATTCTTTTCAAAGATAAACTTCAATTCCTCGAACATCTCATATGCTTCATGACATTCAAAATGTCTTTGAAGTGTCGGTTCTAAGCCATACAAAATTGCACACTGAACTACTGAGTAGTCATCCGGAGGCGATTGCCAGATGTTCATAACGTTTTCAGCCGCCAGGAAGGGGGGCGCATCACCAAGCGGTGTATGAAGGACATAATTATTTTGGGAAATTGTGAGGACAATTCTCAGATTATGGGCCCAGTCTACAAAGTTACTTCCATCATCTTTCAGCTTGGCTTTCTCTAGGAACACATTAAAATTCAGGGGTGCTACTGCGTGAGCCCTTGATCTACAACATAAATTTGCAAAGATTACATAGACTATTGTTCAAGATAATGAGTTTAGTTAATCATATTACTAAACAACTCCCACTCAAATGGACATCCCACTAGTCATTCCAGTGGTTAATGATCCAAATCCACCAACCCATGTCCGATCATCACGTGAGATGAGGTGGTTTCAATGTTGAACATCTCCATGTTGATCATATCTTACTATATGACTTATGTTCAACCTTTCAGTCTGTTGTGTTCCGAGGCCATGTATGTACATTCTAGGCTCGTCAAGTTTAACACGAGTGTTCCACGTGTGCAAAACTGTCTTGCACCCATTGTATGTGAACGTAGAGTCGATCACACCCTATCATCATGTAGTGTCTCGAAACGATGAACTATTGCAATGGTGCACACTCGGGAAGAACAAAATTTTATCTTGAATTTTTAGTGAAAGATTTCCTTATAGTGTTATCATCGTCCTAAGAAAAACAAGGTGCATAAAAGGATTAACATCGCATGCAAATCATAAGTGACATGATATGACCATGAACTTCTTCTTTTTATCTCCATCTCCAAAGCACCGGCATGATCTCCATCGTCACCGGCACAACACCATGATCTCCATCATCATGAAATCCATCATCATGTTTCCATCAAGCTTGTCACCCCAACCATGCTTGTACTACTATTGCTACC
Source organism: Hordeum vulgare subsp. vulgare (assembly GCF_904849725.1). NCBI lineage: Eukaryota > Viridiplantae > Streptophyta > Magnoliopsida > Poales > Poaceae > Hordeum > Hordeum vulgare. The sequence continues at coordinate 349,112,272 of NC_058519.1, read as the reverse complement.
GTTTAATGGTAAAGTAAAGCATTACATGGCGCTTAATGAATTGACACAGAGGTCATGCAATAATTAAAGACAACTCTACGGCTCCTGTCGGTTGCCGTAGCATCGACATGCAAGTCGATATTAACCATTACAACATGATCATCTCATACATCAAAATATATATCATCATGTCTTTGGCCATATCATATCACAACATACCCTGCAAAAACAAGTTAGATGTCCTCTAATTTGTTGTTGCATGTTTTACGTGGCTGCTATGGGTATCTAGTAAGAACGCTTCTTACCTGCACGAAAACCACAACGGTGATATGCAAGTTTGTAATTAACCTTCTACAAGGACCGCCTCCATCAAATCCGATTCAACTAAAGAGGGAGAGACAGACACCCGCCAGCCATCTTTATGCAACGAGTTACTTGTCAGTCGATGGAACCGATCTCTCATACGTGGACGAGTAAAGTTGGTCCGGGCTGCTTCATCCCACAATACCGCTGAATCAAGAAAAGATAAGGAGGGACGGCATCTGAATTTCAACATCCACAAACTCCTTTGTGTTCTACTTTTGATGTCATCTAAGCATAGACCTAGATCATGATGCCACTATTGGGGAACGTTGCATGGGAACAAAAAAAATCATACGCTCACCAAGATCAATATAAAAGATGCACATCTACGAGAGGAGAGATTGAATATACATACCCTTGAAGATTGCTAAGCTGAAGCGTTCAACAACACGGTTGATCTAGTGGTACGTCTTTGCGATCCAATCACGATTTGTCTCGTGAACTCCGGATCAAGTGGCGAATGGACGACACCTCCACGTTCAACACACGTATAGATTCATGACCCCTTCACCTCCTCGATCCAGCGAGTGATGCTGAAGTAGAACCCGAGTCCTCCGACAACACGACGGCGTGGTGAGCTGATGGTCGTGATAGTTGAGCAGGGCTTCGTCGTGCGGTATTTAGAGGAGAAGAACTATGAGGGAGACGAGGAGCAGCGCCGCGGCAAGTTGTCGTATGGTTGCCCTCTCTCTCCCTCTCTCTATATAGGGGGAGGTAGAGGGGAGGGCACCCTAGGGTTTCCCCTAGGGGGTGGAGGCCAAGAGGGGGGTTGCGGCTAGGGTTGTGTGGCCCCTCCCACTTGGGTGCCTTGCTACCCAAGTTGGGCTGGCGGTGACCTAGGAGGTGGCCTCCTCCCTTTAGGCCGAAGTGGGAAGGAGTGAAGGGCTACCCATAGCCCCTGGGTGGGCTCCGGTGCCCCCTCCCCTTGGCCCATGAGGCCCTCCAACAATTATCGGGGCCTCCCGAAACCCCTTTCGGTATTCCTTCATTCCCTCGGTGTGCCCAGGAACATTTTTTGACTCCGATGACCTTCATCCTATATATCAATCTTTACCTTTGGACCATTCCAGAGTTCCTCGTCACATCCGGGACTCCGAACAACCTTCGGTAACCAACACAATGTCTCAATTATGCTTATATCGACACTGAATCTTAAGTGTGTAGACCTTACGGGTTTGAGAACTATGCAGACATGATTGAGACACTCTCCGGTCAATAACCAATAGCAGGACCTGGATGCCCATATTGGCTCCTACATATTCTACGAAGATCTTTATCGGTCGAACCATGATGTCAAGGATTTAATCAATCTCGTATGTTGTTCCCTTTGTCCATTGGTATGTTACTTGCCCGAGATTAGATCGTCGGTATCTGCATACCTTTCAATATCATTACCGACAAGTCTCTTTACTCGTTCTGTAATACAAGATCCCGTGACTAACTCCTTAGTCCCATTGCTTGCAAGGAAATTGTGACGTTGTATTACCGAGTGTACCCAGAGATACCTCTCTGTCATACGGATTGATAAATCCTAGTCTCGATTCACGTCAACCCAACATACACCCTCAGATATACTTGTAGAGGACCTTTATAGTCACCCAGTTATATTGTGACGTTTGTTACAAACAAGGCATTCCTCCGGTGTCCGGGAGTTGCATCATCTCATGGTCATAGGAATAGATACTTGACATGCAGAAAATAGTAGCACTAAACTAACACGATCGTATGCTACGTTCATAGTTTGGGTCTTTTCCATCACATCATTCTCCTAATGATGTGATACCACTATCAAATGACAACTCATGTCTATGGCCATGAAATCTTGACCATCTTGGACCAACGAGCTAGTCCTTTAGATGCTCACTAGGGATAGTGTGTTGTCTATGTATCCACACATGTATTTGAGTTTCCAGTCGATACAATTCTAGCATGGATAATAAACTATTACCATGAACAAGGAAATATAATAATGACTAATTTATCATTGCCTCTAGGGCATATATCCAACATCCATCACCCGCCGCCAGTCCTAATCAGGGGGAGGTGGTTGAGCCTGGCCTTGCGCACCTTGCATAAGGGTGTTGTCCGTGCGCTGCCCCGGGTTATCATGTTGCTAGCTCGGGTCACGTTTATCTTGTGAAGCGAGCGGTGGAGGTCCGATCGCGGTCGCCGCTGCTGCAATCGCGGCCGCGGCCATCAGTTCGCCCCCGACCTCCGCCAGCGCATACTGCGCTAGCACGACGAGAGGGTGTGGGTCGTGATTCGCGGAGCTCCATGTCGTGTTGTCGTTGCGCTCGCTGATGGGACGCGCATGGTGCCCGCCCCCGTCTCCGTCGACTGGTGTGGCTTGCGTGGGCGGCTTCGATGTCGAAGGGGCAGTCATCAGGCCACCCTTAGACTTCTTGGGTGCCATGGGTCTTGACGAAGGCACGTAGAAACGTCGGTGAAGATTCAAACACTGGAATTCCCCAACTTGGCACGCCAAAGATGTTGGGGGAATTCGACAATGTATGCGACCTGCGAGGCCCCTTTATAGTTCTGTAGGGGGATCCAGGTGCCCGAAGAGCATTAGTCGACCAGATCGCACACGAGGGTTTATATAGGTTCGGTACACTCGGGAGCGTAAAACCCTACGTCTTGTTTGTGCTTGGTTGATTATGCGGGTTCAGGTACAGGACCGCAACGACCTGACAAAGATGATCGAGAGGTGTAGCTACGCATTCAATTGAACAGAGTGTTGACCCTTCTAAAGGTAGCCATGGACCTCCTTTTATTGGACAAGGGGTTACCGAAGTGTCTATAATTGTCTTTTTATTGTGTGTACAGTGCGTACTGTAGCGACAAGGACTGCTTGTTAGGATATATAGTGGGAAATACCTAACTCTGATGGAGTAGGATAGGCACATTGAATGCCATGAGGTAGCACGTTGGCGATGTTCCCCGGCAATGATCGCCTCTCCTTATACATCGTTCGCCTAGATACCTCCTAATATTATACCACACCGCGGGACGAGTGACAATAAGGCTGCAATACGCCCGCCGTTGTGGCGACGTGCCCCTGCCAGCTCCGTTTGTCCGCTTGCCCTCTCGACATCTCTGCTGATGTAGGCAATCAGCCCCCTGGTGAGGTGGAGCAGTGGCTTGGCGGGCTGCAATCTTGCCATGCCCTTCTTGTGGGCAGCTTTACAGATTAGTGAGAGTCTTGCCACCCTGCCTTGATCTTGGTCTTTGCTAGCTTTGGGGCTTGGTGTGAGCCCGGCAAGGAATTGTCGGCCTAGGGGCCACGGTTGCCCGTGCCCAAGTCTGGGGTATTAAGGACCACATTTCTTAGTACACCAACACATGTCAAGAGAATAATAGGTAGCTAGGTGAACGACATAGAAGGAGAGACGATCCTTGCAGGGAGACACCGCAATCATGATACCTCATGGTGCATTTAATGCTCATGTCCTATTCCGTCAGGGTTAGGTGTTCAGAACTCTAGCTCATGTTAGCAGTTTTGGCAGCTATAGAAGCCACAATTCACCCTTCCAAAAAGACTATTTTAGCCATTGTGATAACCCCTTGCACTATAAAAGGAGGTACATGGTTACCTTTAGAAAGGTCAACACTTTGTCCACTTGGACACGTAGCTGCACTCCTCATGCTTCCTAGCCAGGCTGTTGCGCTCGTGTAATTCGGACTTCCACCAATACAATACACAAACAAAGGACATAGGGTATTATGCTTTCGAGTGCCCTGAACCTGTTTAAAAACCCTACATGTGCATGTGATCAATGATGCTCATTTTGCATGTGCGCCCCCATCCTGAACCACAAGGGGCCTCATAGGTCCCATAGATAGTCGTTCCCCTGACATCTTTCGCACTCCAATAGGGGGTTGCACCTGCGTGAAGCTTCATTAGTTCATGTGTTTCTTAATCAGCTTCTTCATCAACGCCCATGGCTCCCAAGAAAGCCAAGGGCATGTGTGCGGCCGCTCCATCTTTGTCCAAGCTGCCATCATAGCTGGCTACAAGCAACATTGATGAAGGCGGCATCGCGCTCACTTCGCCGGTGATCGCAACCACAACACCATGCAGAGTTTCGCAAGACACAAGCCTGATCCCGTTGTCATGGGCACCCCAGGAGAGCCAGAGACGACCGGGAGCAACGCCGATACTGTAGGAGCTGCAACAAGGCCCGTAGGTTGACGATGACCCCGGGTGACGTACGGACAAGACCCCTACTGACCAATCCTAGGGAACGCAGGGCCAAGCTCTTCGTCAACCTTGAGAGGAGGTCATCCAACATATGATAGGACGGGGAGCGTTCCTCCCGGCACTGTCCCGAGTAGAAGCACCACCCGTATCTCATGCCACACCATGTGCAAGACTGGAGGAAGCCCTGGCGTAGCCCTAGTTACTTCTAAACTCCCCTCCTATGCTAGAGAGAATGGACGACTAGAGGGCGACCATAAAGATCCTGCTAAGCTTCGCAAACCCTAACAAGCCGGAGGTAGCGAGTCCCTCGCAAACGCACCATGCGGCTCCAACAAGGCCCGCTGTCGGGCATGATGCTGGCGGGGCACCCATGGTGTAGGCACCCCCGCAGCAACAACATTTCTCCAGCCAGTACGATGTGCAAGACAAGGTGTACTCTGCCTCGATGGGCCCACGGAATAATGAAGGCCAACGCCAGGTTTTGAAGGACAAACGCAAGGAGGATGCACACACAACTATCGAGTGATGGAGGGATACGCGCCGCCAATCAAACGAACGTGCAGAACGAGCCGTCGACGAGCATGCACCTGGGCTGCCCGACAACATGCCTTATAAGGTAGGTTTTTCAGTATTCACCCACGAAATGCAGCAAGTCCGCTGGCCCTCCAGCTGTCCCATCAAGACTGAGCTGTCGGAGAAATATGACAGCATGATAAGCCCGTCGAGTTCCTCGACATCAACACAATCGCTGTGCGCGCTACCAGGGGATGAAATGAAAAGGTGTTCGCCAATTAATTCCCATTTGTGATCAAGCCCAACGTGCATAGTAGGCCGATGAACCTGCCAGAGGGATCCATCTCTTGTTGGATGGACCTATGAAACCATTTCATTGTCGCATACCATGAAGTACACACACTCCCAAGACAACCAGCGATCTGCATGTACTTCCCCAGAGAGATGGAGAAAACAACCGCAAGTATATCCGGAGATTCAGTTGTGTGTAGAACAACATCCCTAACATCCATTCTGCCTCCATGATTGCCGCATTTCACACAAACATCAGCAACCGGCGAACGCGTGAAGAAATGAGCATCATCAAGGGGCATGATGTTGCCGAGATCTATGCCCAAGTTGACAAATGCGCACGTGCTAAAGAAGGAAGAAGACTCCTCGAGGAGGATGCTGGCACGGAGGTCGACTCCAGTGACAAAGACATGCCCACTTCCAACGGGAAAGGCCGAAAGCGCAACCGAAAGTGCAAGGGCAAGGTAGCCATGGCTGTAGAAGTGTCCAGCAAGTCAAGTGCTTGCAAGAAGGCTAAGTCCAAGGGGTCCATGAAGGAATCTGCCGCATTCTATGGAGACGATGAAGCCGTGGCGGGGGGAAAGGCCAACACACCATAGTGCAAAATCCACCTCAACAAGGGCCATGACATCACTAAGTGATGCCGAGTAGATTAGCTTGCCAAAAAGTAGAAGCAAGAGTTCAAAGGCGTGACAAGGAGATGGGAAAAAGCGGTGCGGGTGGCTCTAATAATAAGAACTGCGGTGCCCATTCCATTTGCCGCGGCAAGGCCAAGCAGCAAAAGGACAAGCTTGCTAGGGGTCAAGACAAGAGGTCTGATGATGAGGACGCTGACGAAGACGAGGATGAGGAAGGATCAGAGGACAAGGAGTTCCAAAGGGCAGTGGATGCCATGTGTGTTGAGGGAGGCGCATGTTTGCACTCCTCCCACTAGCAAATCAAACAGTGGGTCCGCGAGGTCAACGTGGCGAAACCAACGGTAGAGGCAAGGAAACCCCTCATGTGGTCCAACACTGCCATCATTTTCGACATCGAGGATAACCCTGACCGCATCACCGCCATCGGTTGTGTGCCGTTGTTGGTATCGCCAACGATTCGCAACCTGAGGGTCACGAAGATGTTGGTCGACAGATGGGCTAGCTTGAACTTGAGCTCCCTGACATGATCAATTGGTTGTAGATCCCAGACTCAGATCTCAAACTGACGGGGTCCTTCCAGGGTGTCAACCTAGGAAGATCCCAACCCAAGAGGAAGATCACTCTATCAGTGACATTCAGACGGAAGCTCAACTTCACGAAAGAGAGAATTGTCCTTGATGTCGTGAAGATGTCACTGCCATACAATGGAATCCAGGGTAGACCGACATTGGCAAAATTCATGTCGGCAACCCATCACGCCTGCAACATGCTAAAGATGCGAGGGCCGATGAGCATCATCACCATCCATGCTGAGAACGAAGATGTGGTCCTCTGCATCGACAAAATCTTCCAGGAGGTAGTGGTAGCATCCGAAGACAAGTCCCTTATTCCTGCTGACAAAGCTCCCGGGGGATAGGAAGATCCAAGAAATCCGGCAAGGACTCTGGTGAGGACTGTGAGAAGCGCGCCCAAGTGCATGCCCGTCAATGACTTACCAGATACCTTGTTGGGTTCTATCGTAGGCACATCGCATGCAAATTAAAATTTTCCTACGCGAAGAACAACCAAGAACATGCTACGGAGATGGATCACAGATTGTTACCACTAGACGCGCAGTGCCATGCAACATTAGTAGGTTTGGCAGCGCGTCCGCATGGTCCATCTCCTCCTCGTTCGATCTCGCTCGAACAGTCGGTCGTCAGATCCCTCTCCCACGAATAGTTGGTCGCCAGGTCCGGTGTATAGGTTCGCCGGAGTGGCGCAGGTGCACCGCCTCTAAAGGTATCCGCCCGTGCAGGAGGAACACCGTGCGGTGGACTGCTAGGTGTGGATCACACAGTTGTGTGCGGCGAGTAGAGGTTGCTAGGTACCACATATGCACAACCCTAATGATGGCATCCGAGCGATCAATTGATTAAGTGTGCCGCACCTCCACTATATATAGGCGTCCAGCACATGCTCAACTCTTGGGCCTCGCACGGACCCTAAAGCCCATGTGTTCCTTCCCTTAAGCGTGCGACCCTTTAGGTTCTCATTCATTTGGTCGCGAGTCAAACCACGTACGACTCGGCTTGTCGGTAGGGGCCTCTAGGAAGGCGTGCCGACTCCAAGTGTCGGATTAAACCAGTTAGGTGAACCTATACTTCATACTTTTGTTCCATTTGCTACATGATATACGTTGTCGTGCTCAAGGCGATATCCTTGTTGCCGCACGACCTGTTTCTCGTACCAGTGAATCCGACCAACACTTCAGATTATCTCATAATCCTCATTGTATGGTCATGCTTATCCAGGTGCCGGGAGTGTGATGCTGGCCCCCCGTCGGGTGTGATGCTGGCAAGGCACCCATGGTGCAGTCACCCCTGCAGCAACAACATTTGTCCCGACAGTCCGATGTGCAAGACATGGTGTCCTTTGCCTCGACAGGCCCGCAGAATAAACAAGACCAATGCGAGGTTTTGAAGGACAGACGCAAGGAGGATGCACACACCACTATCAAGCGGTGGAGGGAGACGCGCCGCCAATCGAACGAACTTGCAGAACGAGTAGTCGACAAGTCTGCACCTGGGGTGCCCCACAACATGCCTTATAAGGTAGGGTTCTCGGTATTCACCCACGAGATGCAGCAAATCCGCTGGCCCTCCAGCTGTCCCATCAACCCTGAGCTGTCGGACAATGATAAGCCCGTCAGAGTTCCTCGACATCAACACAATCGATGTGCACGATGCCGGGGATGAGATGAAAAGGTGTTCGCCAAGTACTTCCCATTGCCGCTCAAGCCCAACGTGCGTAGTTCGCCAATGAACCTGCCAGAGGGATCCATCTCTTGTTGGGTGGTCCTATGCAACCAACTCATTGTCGCATACACCGAAGGACACACACTCCCAAGACAGCCAGCAATCTGCCTGTACTTTCCCACATAGATGGCGAAAACCAACGCAAGTATATCTAGAGATTCAGTTGTGTGCAGCACAACATCCCTGACATCCATTCTGCCTCAATGATTGCTACATTTCACACAATCGGAAGCAACCGGTGGACGCGTGAAGAAATGAGCATCATCAAGGTGCATGATGTTGCCGAGATATATGCCCTGGTTGACAAATGCGCATGCGCTAAAGAAAGGAAGAAGACTCCCCGGGGAGGATGCTGGCATGACGGTCAACTCCAAGGACAAAGACACACCCGCTTCCAACGGGAATGCCGAAAGTGCAACCGAAAGTGCAAGGGCAAGGTAGTCATGGCTGTAGAAGCCTTCGACATGTAAAGTGCTTGCAAGAAGGCTAAGTCCAAGGGGTCCGTCAAGGAATCTGCCACATTCTCTAGAGACGATGAAGTGGCGGCGGGGGGAAATGCTGGCAGACCATACTGCAAAATCCACCTCAACAAGGGCCATGACATCACTAAGTGATGCCAAGTAGATCAGCTTGCCAAAAAGCAGAAGCAAGAGTTCGAAATGCGTGACAAGGAGATGGGAAAAAGCGGTGCGGGTGGCTCTGATAATAAGAACCGCGGTGGCCATCCCATTTGCCGTGGCAAGGCCAAGCAGCAAAAGGACAAACCTGCTAGGGCTCGAGACAAGAGGTCTGATGATGAGGACACTGACGAAGACGAGGATGAGGAAGGATCAGAGGACAAGGTGTTCCAAAGGCGAGTGGATGCCATGTGTGTTGTCGGAGCCGCATCTTTGCACTCTTCCCACTAGCAAATCAAACAGTGGGTCCCCGAGGTCAACGTGGTGAAACCAACGGTAGAGGCAAGGTAACCCCTCAACTGGTCCAACACCGCCATCATTTTCTACATCGGGGATAACCCTGACCGCATCACTGCCATCGGTTGTGTGCCATTGTTGGTATCGAAAACGATTCGCAACCTCGGGGTCACGAAGATGTTGGTCGACAGATGGGCTGGCTTGAACTTGATCTCCCTGACATAATAAATTGATTACAGATCCTAGACTCATATCTCAAAGCGACAGGGTCCTTCCAGGGTGTCAACCTACGAAGATCTTAACCCAAGAGGAAGATCACTCTATCAGTGACGTTCGGATGCAAGCTCAACTTCAGGAAAGAGAGAGTTGTCCTCGACGTCGTCAACATGTCGGTGCCATGCAATGGAATCCTGGGTGGACTGACGCTGGCAAAATTCATGTCGGCATCCCATCACGCCTGCAACATGCTGAAGATGCCAGGGCCGATAAGCATCATCACCATCCATGCTGACAACAAAGATGTGGTCCTCTTCATCGACAAAATCTTCCAGGAGGTAGTGGCAACATCCGACGACAATGCCCTTGCTCGTACTGACAAAGCTCTCGGGGGGATAGGAAGAACCAAGAAATCCGGCAAGGACTCTGGTGAGGACTGTGAGATGCGCGCCCAAATGCACGCCTGTCGATGACTTACCAGAGGCCTTGTTGGGTTCTATCGTAGGCGCGTCGCATGCAAATTAAAATTTCCTACGCGAAGAACAACCAAGAACATACTACGGACATGGATCACAAATTGTTACCACCAGAGGCGCGGTGTCGTGCAGCAGTAGTAGATGTGGCAGCGCATCCGCATGGTCCATCTCCTCCTTGTTCGATCTTGCTTGAACAGTCAGTCGTCGGATCCCACTCCCACTAATAGTCGGTCGCGAGGTTTCGCGTATAGGTTCGCCGGAGTGGCGCAGGTGCACCGCCTCTAACGGTATCCACCCGTGCAGGAGGAACACAGTGCGGTGGACTACTAGGTGTGGATCACACAGTTGGGTGCGGCGAGTGGAGGTTGCTAGGTACAACACATGCACAGCCCTAATGATCACATCGAAGCGGTCAACTGATTAAGTGTACCGCACCTCCACTATATATAGGCGTCCAACAGAGGCTCAACTCATGGGCCTCGCACGGACCCTAAATCCCATGTGTTCCATCCCTTAAGCGTGAGACCCTTTAGCTTCTCATTCATTTGGTCGCGAGTGAGACCACGTCTGACTCAGCTTGTCGGTAGCGGCCTCTAGCAAGGCGTGCCGACTCCAAGTGTGCGATGAAGCCGGTTAGGCGAACCTATACTTCAGACTTTTGTTCCCTTTGCTACATGATATACGTTGTCGTTCTCAAGGCGATATTCTTGTTGCCGCACGACCTGTTTCTCATACCCGTGAATACGACCAACACTTCAGATGATCTCATAATCCTCATTGCATGGCCATGCTTATCCAGGTCGGATCACCTGAGGGTCCGAGAGTATATCTCTCATGATCGGAGGGGTAAGTCCCATCTTGCTCCACCATGTCTTGCAGCATGGGTCTGGACAAGCCCAAAACCTACCTTTGTAACTACCCACTGATGGATTAGCGTTTGGCAGGCCTAAAGCAGGTATGTCGCAATCCTGAGTACATGCTCCAGCTCTGGTCTTAGGACATAGAACATATGTTGTACTAGAGACTCACTGATGACCAATTGATGTGTCTCATAGTTGGGTCTGTCCAACTCACATCTTATCTCGACTCGGACACGACTACGTTGAATCCGACTAGATATTTCTGAGCCCATATTATCTGGCTAGCACCCAATGCTACATGGCTAGTGAGACTAGACAATTCACCGTGTCATATGCTAGTCTGGTTGGTTTCGCATCCACACAACTCTTTCGACTAGGGACCATTTAGGACAATCATCATACTATGTATAGTCTCACAAACAAGTTGTTCCCTTCTTAATACACATCACTAATAATGTCCAAGGACTATATTTATTCATAATCACATACATGATTGTCAATAGGGCATATCTCCAACAGTCTCCCACTTGCACTAGAGTCAACCAAATAGACATCTAATGCCCATATCTCTAACTTGCCCCTCATGCTTGGGTTGTGGAAGCGGTTTAGTCAACGGATCTGCGACATTTTCTTCCGTATGGATATTGCATTAATTAGTATCACCATTGTGTACGAGCTTTCATATCAAGTGGTACTTTTGGTCTATGTGCCTGGTATTGTGGTGTTGTCTCGGCTCCTTGGCCTGGGCGATGGCACGTGAATTATTGCAATAAAGGTCCAACGATTTTGACTAGCTCGGGAACACATCAAGATCCTCCAGGAACTTCCGAATCCAAACAACTTCCTTCGAAGCTTCACAAGTCGCAATGTATTATGCCTTTGTTGTTGAGTCGGCCACCGTATCTTGCTTGGAACTCTTCCAATAAACTGCTCCTCCATTCATGACATACACAAATCCAGTTTGTGATTGACAATCATCCCTGTCGGTTTGGAAACTAGCATCAACATAACCCTTTACACTGAGCTCCTCCTCACCTCCATAAACTAGGAACATCTCTTTAGTCCTTTACAGGTACTTCAAGATAGATTTCACCGCTCCCCACTCACTCTCACCTGGCTCGGCATGGTATCTGCTTGTTAAGCTTATTGCATAGGCAACATCAGGTCGTGTACATAGCATGGCATACATGATGGATCCTATTGCCGAAGCATACGGAATCCTATTCATCCAGTTTCGCTCATTAGAACTCATAAGACTCTGAGTATTGCTTAGCCTAATACCATGTGAGACGGGCAAGAATCCTTTCTTGGCCTCGCTCATGTTGAACCGCTTCAACACTTTGTCTACGTACGTGCTCTGGCTTAAGCCGAACAGCCTCCTCGATCCATGACTATAGACCTTGATGCCTAAAATGTACACCACCTCCCTGGTGAAACATCTCCCTCTTCACCTTTTTCACCTTTTTTGTCAAACTTATCACTCTAGTGAAACATCTCCCTCAAAACCTGCCCCGAGTAGGGACGATCTCCATACTCGGGGGCTTACTAGCGAACCTGCTTTCGCCAAAGTATAAAGGTTCCGAGTGCAGACATGACACACACTCGAACACCATGATGGAGAGGACCGTCACTTAGTCCGCAAGGACTACCTCCATGTCTTGGTTGCGAATTATAATTCGCCTAAGTTAAAACCAACTCCGAGTGGGTACAACCTCCATGCTCGGGGGCTTAGCAGCGAACCCATTTTTGCCTTAGTACAAACGGTTCCGAATGTAGGCATGACCTTCACTCGGCTGCCAAGATGAATAGGACATCATTCCTTAGCTGCGAACCTGTTTTCACCTAATTTCTAACCCACCCCAAGTGAGGATGACCTCTGCACTTGCGGACTTAGCAACGAGCTTGCTTTCACATAAGCATGAATTGTTCCGAGTGCGGGCACGACCCACATTCGGATACCATGATGGACAGGACCATCCCATAGTCTGCATGGACTACCTCCACGTCTTGGTTGCGAATTATAATTTGCCTAAGTTAAAACCAACTCAGAGTGAGAGCAACCTCCACGCTCAGGGGCTTAGCAGTGAACCTATTTTCGCCTAGGTACAACGATTCCGAATTTGGGCATGACCTTCACTCGGATGCCAAGATGAACATGACAATCATTCCTTAGATGCGAACTTGTTTTCGCCTAAGTCCTAACCCACCCCGAGTGAGGACGACCTCCGCGCTCGGGGGCTTAGCAACGAACTAGCTTTCACCTAAGCATGAACGGTTATGAATGCCGGCATGACCCAAATTCGGACAACATGGTGGGCAGGACCATCATTTAGTCCGCAAGGACTATCTTCACTTCTTGGTTGTGAATCATAATTCGCCTAAGATAAAACCGACCCCAAGTGAGGACAACCTCCATGCTTGTGAGCTTAGCAGCAAACTCATTTTCTCCTAAGTACCAATGGTTCTGAGTCTAGGCATGACTTTCACTCGGCTTCCAAGATGAACAAGACAATCATTCCTTAACCGCGACCCGCTTTTCGCCTAAGTCCTAACCGACCCCGAGTGAGGACAATCACCATGCTGGGGGGCTTAGCATCGAACCCGCTTTCGCCTAAGTATAAACGATTCCAACTATGAGCACAATCCTCACTCGGACGCCAAGATGAACAGGGCAATCATTCCTTGGCTGCGAACCTATTTTCGCCTAAGCCAAAACATGACCCGAGCAAGGACAACCTCCACGATCGGGGACTTGGCTACGAACCCGCTTTTGCCCAAGTAGAAATGACTCCGAATGAAGGAATAATCCACACTCGTGCGTCACGATGGACATATCCATCAAAGTTCAAAGACCAAAATTCGAAAGAAGACATAGCAAATAAAATCGCGCTCTGATTCAAGCAAAAAGTGCGGATAAAGGGAGCCCAAGGCTGGATGAAAGTTTGAACGCTACATTAACCACTCGGTATCACTTAGAAGATGAAGACTCCATTGCTTATACGATGTTTTCGAGGTCGATCCCATCAGCAATCCGAGTGGCAGCCCTCATGAACATCTCCATGAAGTCCTCAAACTTGCTGCTCTTCCTGTTGATGACCCTCAGGTTCTTTAGTTTATCTTCGTCTGCTCCTTTGCAATGGAAGCGGACGAGTGAGAGGGGGATGTCGGCTCCAGCCCGTGCCACTGATTTCTTACAAGATTGTAGTCGTCTAGGGACTATCTTCACTCGGTCCACAATGGCTTGAGCTTCCTTTGGGAGTTCTTCACGAGAGTAACATTTTGATCGATCTATGAGCCAGCCAATTGGAGCAACTTCAAGAAGCTCAACACGTACTCGATACGAGCCTCAGGTGTGAGAAGGGCGAGAGTAGCGTTGTCCATCAAGAGCCCTCGCTTTGGATCCAAATCCTTCTCGATCCTCCTGGTCTCCTTGTTGACATCAATACAGAAGGCTAGGTGCAGACGAAAATCAAAGAATGTGAAACCTCACTCGGAAATCATAAGGCTACTGTGAGAGATCATTCGGATTCATAGCGTACCTTTATGTTTCTCGCTCATCACTTTCCCATAGCCTTCAAGAAACTGCTCCAATTCAACCCTCTTGGTTGTGACCTGCTTGAACTTGGTCTCCCATACGGCAGAATGCTTCTTCATCTCGACAAGTTCTTCAGCGGATTTCTCCGCGGCAACCTTCAAGAGCCGGTTTTCTCTTCAAGCTTTTCGACTGTCTTGAGCTTGGCTTCTGCTATTTTTGTTTTTCGGTTGGCCTCCCTCCAGGCCGATGACAGATCTCCATCCCTCCTCTCGAGGGCCTCCTTCAACGTAACTAAATCAATAAAAGTCTTCAGCCTCTCAGAAATGATATCTGGTAAAATAACCTCAGCCAGATGGGGGAAAAGATAAACAATAAGACAGTCGTACAAGAAAGAATTACCTTCGACTACACGTTTCTCCTCTTCCAAGCATTCACTATTGGCCTTTTCAGCACCAAGACTAAGACACAACTCCTGCACCTCCTGGTCCATGGCATCATTACTGCTCCTGAGTCCACAGGTAGTCTGACATCAACAAACACAATTATATGAAGTACATAAATGATAACTCTAAAACGACCACCGTCTGCTTCAATGGACGACAGTCTGGGGACTACATCTAGTGATTGCGCTCAACGGACCCCCAGTGAAAGGATAAGAGGAGGGACAAAGGGTCTCATACCCCATCAACTTCTCTCGAGTCAACATAGGAACTAAGACTACTGTTGACTGCTTCAGTTGATGGCAGTCTTGGCGACTACACCCAGAGGGTGTGCTCTGCGTGCCCCATTGAAAGTGAAAACCCAATGGGTGTGCCCTCCAGCAAACCCACTCGGGATCAGAAATAGAAAAATGTGTACAAAGGAACTTACCCGGATATTCTTCTCCATTGCCTCGCTGGCATCATATGCCTCCTTGAGTAGTTCAACCATTAACCCCAGCTCAACCAGGACTTCCTTGTGTGTGCCTTCTTGGCCCTCCGGGATATAGTGCAGCTGGAGAATGTTGTCCATGGGAGGATGTGACAAAGTGGCAGTCGGACCAGTTCCGAGTGATACCTTAATTGAGGTAGTCCCCCGAACCACGGGATTCAGTACCTTGGCAAACGAGGGCTTGACCACTCAACTCGGAGTCATGTCTAGCTTCGGCATTTCATCAACGACCGGAGGACTGGTCGGTCAAGTTCGATCAGGTCTCGCGGCACTGCACGTGTGGACAGGCATTTAAAGGATCATTTTGATGCACAATCTCAAGTACCGAATGGAACACAAATGACCTCAAGTATTACCTTTGTCAGAAGCGACGTTGGCATCGGTTGTTCTTTATCTGAAGTCTTGGGCTTCGTCGAAGCAATCGATGTATCAGGACTACACCAAAAACAACAAGGAAATCAACCATCACTCATGGTACCTTCATCGACAAAAAACGATCACTCGACAAGAATACTTACGCCGAAGCCACTGGCACGTCAACCTTGATGCACGGCAGGAAGGCCTTTCGAAGCATGGAGGCCATGGTCTTGGGCTGTTTAGCGGCCTTTTCCGACGACACCTCAGGCTCACTCCGACCCCGTTTGGAACTGCGGGTCGGCATGGCCGACACGGTCGGTTTTTTCACCCTCGGGGTCTTGGTGCCCCCAGCACACACTCCAAGGTCATGTCACACCCTAGCATGGGCCTCAGGAGGGACTTCACCGGATGGAGAGGATTCTGCCTCATCCCCATGTTCGTCGTCTTCATCACTCTCCTCGGTCTCCTCTTCATCATCGTCATTTTCATCATCTTTCGAGCCCTCTGGACGCTCGGTGTCACTCGCCACATCAATTGGGGTGCGATTTATCACCAACAAGGAACTGACCAACATCGTAAAGGCCCAGCGAATGGGGAAAACAAGTTTACAAACAAATACATAAGACAACAATGAAGTTCACTCAGATCGATCATATGAAATCTTACCTCATTCGGCGGATTATCCTCCAAGAAAGGAGGAACCAGCTTGGTGCCGCTAGGGTTGTCTCGCACGGGGGTTATAGCTTTGTGCTTGTTCTCCAACTCTTCCGCCCCGACCTCTTCCGGGTGAACACGGGTTGGGTCATTCGGTCCTCCGTACCTCGACATGGGTGGTCTCTGGCCTGGAGGGGTTGGATCCTTCGTTGAAACAAGACTTCCAAAAGATCCATCCCATCGGCACCCTTCCGTAATAGCGCAACCAGCACGATCACGAGAATCTTTACATCCACCTTCTCCGCTTTCGACATGGTCAAAGAAGGATCCGACTAGATTTGCTCAACCGAGTAAGGTGGAAGACCCAACTGACCCTCACCGACTAGGACGTCCTGGTAATAAAACCAGGAGTCCTTCCAACCCTTCACAGAATCGGGTAATGACATCTGGGGAAACTACTCTTCCCTCGAAACTGTATTCCTAAACCCCGTAGAGCTGCACTATGTTCATCCTCCCCCTATTGAGAAGAATTCTGCATCCGAGGAAGTTCTCGCACAAAGACACGAAAGCAGCTAAATATGAAATGATGTTGGGGGAGGTGATGAAGTTGTGCACCAAAGAAATCAAGGAACGCACGGAAGAATGGATGTGGGGGCATAGAAAAACCTCTCTCCACATGGGTGACGAGGAGCACTCGGTCGTCCCCTCTTGGGGTGGGATCCCACTCGCTCTCCTCCGACAGTCGCCAGCTCCCTGGGACCACCAGCCCCTCGCTTTCCAGCTCCAACATGCATCCCTTGGAGACGGTGGATGACATCCAGATACAGTGGATCCAGTCCGACAGGAGCGCTCCGGCACTCGGCAAAGACCCACGCAAGCCATTCTTGGCTCACTCATCCTTCGTTTTTGTACCCTTCACCATGTCGCACGACAAGATGGTCTAGGCAGATGGAGTCTAGGAACGAGGAAGAACACTCACTTGTGGCAGCAAAGCTTGGGGAGAGGAGGGAAATGTCCTCGATCTGGTGGCGTGATCCTTTCCTCTCTCTATCTTGTCTCTTTTATGCCCCATCCAGGGAGTCCCCATCGAGTAATTCTCTTACATGAAGGGGATCCGCAAAATCCCAAGGACAGCGCGACTGCAGCTCGACAACGACCTCTCAGGCACAAGAATCGAGGCACCTCACCATTTCCTCCAATTCCCACATCGCCGCCATTCCCGTTGCCACTTGCGTGCTCCCTCAATTCAAAAAACACGGAAATACTGGCTAACTCATAACCCGAATGGATTCTTCATCCATGGCCAAGAATGAGGTGAGTCGAACATCTCGTTACTCGTCGTTCTACGTGACCCCAATCACTCGGATAAACACAAGGGTGACCTGATCACCCTTACCATAGCACGAGTGGGATCCGTGCTACCCCATCACTAGGAATTCGGAGCTCCGTCCTCACGATCGTCTGACTCGACAACTTCCCGAAAGATAAAAAAATTCCTACCAATTGCAAGCATGCGGACATGCTCAAACACTAGGAATTTTTCACTCTTGAATCTATAGTGGTTTGCTGAGAGTCCGAGTGAAGTAGCCCCGAGCTACGACCCCTGTGTCACCAAGACATTGAGGACACTAAGAAGTGTCGTTCACTCGGCTAGTAAAACCTCCACCGATTCGGGGGCTACTGATGGGGTTCGACATTAGGGGTAGACCCACGGACCTGCATTCTAGGGCCCTCCTAAGGACCCCACTTGGACATCAATGTCCTCAAAGCTACCGGTGCAGTCATGGTCTCACTCAGGCAAACATGTTCTCACTCGGTTGCACAAGTTCACTCAGATCATCTTTGTTCAGTCGGACGTGCCTAGATACTCGGACTACACCAAGGTGTGGACGATGAAGAGACTACAATGACCACATGATTAAACTACCACATGAAGTGTAGTGAAGACTAACATTACAAGTGAGCTGTTACTAGTAACTTCTGTAGTTATTAGCATTAACCCAACCTTGTAATGGTGCTCGACCGGTCATGGCGCACTCTATATATGCCGCACCCGATCTCCTGGACGAGGGTTTAGCATTCTGTAATCTCACACCCCCATAAGGAAACACTAGCCTCCGGGCTCGAGACATAGGGTCATTACCACTCCAGAGTGGGGCCCAAACTCGTACATCCGAGTGGAACCACTGCGCCGTAGCTAGGCTTTTCCCCTCGTTCGTACCCCTGGTACTATTGTCACAATCATTCCCACGACACTGCTAATTCCGGTAGATCCAATGATCCTTGCCGTTGACGCGAGTGCTCCCGCGGGTAGAAGAAATGCTTTTAGAGCCATAGGCTCCGCATGGGCACAACAAATAGTCTAGTACCTGTAGACATGTGAACTTCCCGAAGAATAGGAAAAGGCTGAAAGAGTAGCCAGACATTCTAGCCAGTACCAGTTCGTGGACAACACTCTATACAAGAGGAGGACCAAATGGGGTGAAATTGAAGAGCATTCCTCGGGAAGAAGGACAACAGCTGTTGGTAGAGATACATGAAGGGATTTGTGGGTCCCACTTGGGATCATGAACCCTTGTAGGGAAGAAATTATAGCAAGGCTTCTATTTTGCCGACAACCCTCCAAGACACCTTGGCTGTGATGAATACGTGCGAGGCATGCCAATTCCATGCCAAACAGATACGTCAGCCGGAACAATCCCTCCAAACCATACCACTATCCTGGCCATTTGCGATATCGGGGCTTTCACATTGTCAGCCCTCTGCCCCGTGCTACCGTGGACTTTGAATTCTTATTCGTAGTAGTCAACAAGTTTACAATGTGGACCGAAGTGGAACTAGTGAGGAAGTAAAAGTTCAAGCATCAGTCAAGTTCGTTAGAGGGATTGTGTGCCATTTTGGAGTACCCAATCAGATCATCACTAATAACAACACACATTTCACCAGCATCACCTTCAGGCAGTACTGCCAGGAGATCGGTGCCAAAATCTGCTTTGCATCAGTTGCACTCCCTATGAGCAACGACCAAGTAGAAAGGGTAAATGGTGAAATTCTACGGGGCCTCAAAATAAAGACTTTCGACAAGTTGCACAAGCATGGGAGTCGCTATATTGATGAGCCACTGGAAGTTCTTTGGTCAATCAGAACGACATTGAATCGAGCCAGCAACAAGATGCACTTCTCCCTAGTTTATGGTGCAGAAGCGGTACTCCCCAAAGAACTCATATACTGGTCGGCTCGAGTACAAGCTTTCGACGAAGAACAGCAAGAGCAGCTGTGATGAGATGACATCATGTTCTTCGAGGAAGGTCGTCTTCATGCTGCGATACAAAGTGCACGGTACCAGCAGGACCTGTGCTGCGACCATAAACACAGGGTGCACGCATGGAACATTGAGGAAGGTGAGCTTGTCCTTCGATGGATTCATTCCGCGAAGGTAACAAACAAGTTGACGCCAAAGTGGGAGGGCCCTTATGGGGTAGTAGAAGTCACCAGGTCTGATGCAGGCCGCCTGGAGACCAAAGATGACACTCCAGTGCTAAACTCGTGGATTATCAAGCGTCTTTGCAATTCTACCCATGAGACGCGGTTGCCAGGCTGCCCGGTAACCCCTTTTTTACAAGTCGGCCAGACAAGGCTTGTAATCCTATGTACAAAGCCAGGCAAAGACCATGTGCGTAGTCAATAAATCTAAGTGTTCTCAACTTCTTGTCAAAGTATATATTTAATTTGTGTACTTTACATGAAGTGTTTGGATCACTTTTTACTTGCTTAAGGTTGTCTTTGGACCGCCAAGGTTCCTAGTCTCCTATTTTTATCTTCTTTCTTTTTCTCAATATAAGGACCCCTCGCACGCAATTCTTCCTAGGGGGGGAGTGACAATATGGACGCTTACGACCATGTTCATAAATGACCACCTTATGGCAAGGAATGTGACGGAAAGAAAGCCTTGTTGTAGTTCCTCTTCTTTGTTGTAAGATGCCTTCTCTCTTCCCTTGAAACAATTCCACCTATAGTAGAAGACCTGTACGCAAGGAACCCTTGTAGAATCTGTCCGTGCTCCTTGTCGTTTCGAGTATGCTCAACGACCTTAGAAGCTGCGACAGAAACGGCAAGGCGGTTTGCCGGCAACCTTTGCCATTGACAAGCCGCTAAGGACCGGCTTCCTAAAAATGCTCATGGCAAGGGTGCACGGACCCCCAGATATTTCCAACAAGCGTTGGGACGAAGAGCATACAAGTGTGAAGTCATACACACGGGAGAATGGCTACCTAAGAGGCATAATAAATGTTTAAAAACATGGCGGGCAGTACCCAATAATTTTCTTTGCATATTTTCTCACGATTACATAGGGTACTATTTAAACACAAAGGAAGATCTGGCACTATGATGTGGAAATTGATCCAAAAACGAGGCCTCGTGCATGAAGCGCCATGTTGAGACCAGCCAAGCCAAGACACAATGTCTCCTTCGGAATCCCGCCACAACGCCATCGCACCTACTTGAAGTTGTCACCCTCGATTTTGGCATTGGGGAAGCTATCGCCATCGTCACTATCGCTGGATGTGTCAAACTCGGTGTCGCTGGAGCTTTTTGCGCAGGACTCCAGTCAGATGCCGGAGCTCCCGAAGAAATTCACGGAGAGTCTGGCATCTCTGTCGAACCTGAAGTGGACAAGATGCTCCAGACACAGGACATGGGAGCGTGCGAACGATTTCACACCATGCTAGGAACATGGCGTGACCGGGGGAGAGGTCGACTCCACCTAGATGGGTCCACAGCAGCAACCATCTGCCCAGACCCATAGACATGCATGCATGCTGCCTTCCATGTCCCAGGCAAAAGGCTTGGGAAGCCGCAACTAGTTGTGGGGGCGTCGGTGAAGTGAAACTAAAACTCATGCACTCCATCCCATGCACGGGGCTCCGCTTGGATCGATGGGAGGGGAACGCCTTTGTGACTGCCTGGACATGGGGTTCCTCGTCCTCCTCAGTCGAGAGGGGCACTCCTACAGCGGGAGCCGACGCCTGAACCTGGTGTTGTTACATAATGTGCGTGTGGGGAGGGGTCCTCGAACCGGCCACTGATGCCCGAGCTCGACCATGGCCTCTGCCCCTCGCCATCGCAATGGTGGCTCTGAGCGGTTAACAAAGTCAAAGGAGAAGAGTGGTGATGCTGGAAATCTGGCAGGAGGGGAGGTGAATGAGCAATGCTCCCCTTAAACCTCTCTTTATGGGAAGGAGGAAAGGGGGAGGCTGGCTCTTCACCACCCCGAGGAGCAGCTGTGCACCACTGCAGTGATTGCCCAGCTCCGACAATACCACGCCCTGCATGCAACACACATCATAAAGGAAATAGTAATTGATGGGATGGGTCACTAAGTGGGCGAGGCCGAGGCGAACAACGCCCCTTTTGTTAATTTTTACAATGACGGATGACGTAGAGGTCACCCCTCCTCATTCGATGAGCCTGCGTATTCCCAAGATATGTTGCGTGGTCTTGTTGTAATGTAGGTAGACCGCGTGCCAAATTTTGTCGCATTCGAAGTCCGTTCGATACCCTAACGGTCGACCCTAGTGGCACCATCATTGCTTTATTCGTCGGATGTTTTTCGGGTTTATAAATTGTGTCACGGGTGGCACCATCTCCCTCTCTTCTTCACCCAAGTCCCTCTACATAGCGCCCTAACCCACCTACCCCCCCCTCGCGCGCTTGTGAACCGTCCAATCGAGATCAAACGGTCCGAAAATGGAGAAAATCCCCTAACCCTAGCCCCTCTTGCTATATATAGTTGGGCAACCCTAAATTCTAGGAATGTTCCCATCCCCTCCACCTTGTCGCCTCCACCTCGGGATTTCCCCTCCTGATCCAACCGACTGCCCAACGAGAGCCTTCCTCGAGATCCCCATTGCCCAACCCAAACCAGCCACTCCTCTTCATCACAAGCGAAACCCCAGCCTCGAGCTCAGACCCTCCATCCACTCCTCTAGCCAGAGCCTGAGCAGCCCCGTGAGGCGCCTCCCTCTATGCTCCTCGCACAAGAAGGAGGTAGACCTCGAGCTCCATGAGCAGGCCACCCTCCTTTGCTCTCAAGCCCAAAGCTCGTCGAGGACCCTTTCGCCCCTGCGCGTCGCTGGAGCAGCACCACGCCTAGGTCATGCTCTGCCTCCCATGCCCGAATCCCCCCTCTCTCTCTTTCTTCTTCCTTCCTATGTTTCTTCTCTGAACTCCCTCTGACCATTTCTTTGTTGAGGCAATAGCAACACCATGGCAGCCCGAAGTTCGCCGTGAATCGCCCCCAACCCAAGATGGAGCTCGCCTTCGCCGGTCGCTGGCAGCAGCAGCCGCGACCCCATGGTCATGGCCTCTTCCTCCTAGATTCGTCCATCCCCGAGCTCCCCTCAATGACATTCCACCACACTAGCTTGTTAGAGCTCTGCCAGTGTCCGAAGGACCCCACCGCCGTTGCTCCGCCTCTATGTCCCAACTATTGCCTTCCCCGCATCCCCACACACTGGTTCCAAAGGGCCCCCACGTCTCTCGCATGTTCACAACATCGCCATGGCCGCTGGCCTTTTGTTTTCCCCGATGTGAGCAACTCCCTCCCGATCTAAAATTCATTCTTTTCTAGATCCGTTCTCGCAAGTATATGTTGTATAGAGTGGGCACTACTTCTATCAACGAGCAGGTTGCTAGCCGAGTTGGCTAGCCCAGCCAACTGCTATGTTGGAGGTCTCTGGTTCACTCATACCATCTAACTGCTTTGGCCTGATCCACTTCTGGGCCGCTGCGGTGTGGTGCAGTTGGCCTGTATATGTTTTTTTTGTTTCCTGCAATTATCATTTTTCCAATAACTCCACAATTACATAAAAACGGTCATGCATTTGAAATGCCGATAACTCTCAAACCATGCATCGGATCAAAATGTTTAAAACATGTAAAATGAATAGAATTTCATGTAGATTCACCATATCCAACTTTCATCCATGATAAATATGCTATTTGTATTTAGTTTGCATTGATGCCATGTTGAAATGATTTATTTCATAGCAAATTATTCGTATCTTTGATTAAAATGATCCACATATGTAACTTGATCTAAAAAATGCGTAGAATAACATGGTGACATTTATTTTCCTGTTTAACAACTCTAAAATTGTGTATAGGCAGAACAGTACCGAATCTTAATCTGCATATGGGGACTTTCCGGAATTGTTATTCGTTGTTCGAGCCTCATTTAAACTTGCCTAGAATTTCATGTAGTTCCATAATATCTTCTACATCCATGTTTTAATATGATGTGGCTATCATTTGCATGCATTTTGCATTCGTGTCATATCATCTTGTGTTGCTCATATCTTTTGGACTGTAGTTCCGTTTTAGATTATGTATATATGTAAACCGAGTAGAATGATGTGTTTAGTAAATAGAAAACATGTTTAGTTTAGATCTGGACCAATTTAGAAATTAAGTTATCGGGTCATTTTGGAGATGCTATATGTTATTTCTGACCTCATTTAAAATGCCCAGATAATGTAGTTTATTTATGTTTCATGTCTTGACATGTTTAACAATATTTAATATTGTCGTGCACCTAACGAGAGTGAACTAAATAATTGAAATATGGAGTTTTGTCAATATGAAACGAGTTGCATATTGAGCTTCATTTAATGTGTAGTAATAATTGTTGTGCTTTGTCGTGTCATGTATAATTAAATGGACCTGCATCATATTTGCTTCCACATAATGTCTTGCATATGTTGTGGTGTTATCGTGTGTTGATTGTTGTTTTCGGATTGCTTTTTCTTGATAGAGTTCCGCAAGCATGTTGGAGTGTGACGATCCGTTCGGCTACGTTGGTTCGTGTGCTTCAGAAATTCATTCTTCTTCCAAGCGGGATCACAGGCAAGATGATCCTGTCCCTAGATACCATTACTATTAATGCCATGCTACTTGTCTCATTTCTTTCTCTATGTCTTCATATCTACCACTTAAATGTCAGCCTCCCAACATTGCCATGAAAGGCCTTCAACCTTTCCAAAACCTAACAAACAACTGTTTGGCTATGTTACCGCTCGCTCAGCCTACTTATAGCATTGCTAGTTGTAGGTGCAGTTGCTTCCATGTGAAACAAATTATTGCTATTTAATTTAATGCACCTATATACCAGGTAAAATGTGGGAGGCTTGGCCTTTGGCTAGGTGTTTTGGTTTGCTTTTTCCGCTTTAGTTTTGGCTACCGGTGTTAAGTTCCATATTGAGCGCTCCTAACATGCTTGGGGTTGTTATGGGGACCCCCTAGACTTTCGTTTTGAGATAAAATTCTTCTGGCAAGGCCCAATATTGGTATTATATTTGCCCAGCATAATAATACTGAAAAACATAGGGCTTCATGAACCCGAGGAGTAATTGTACATAATATAGGGAGGGCCAGTGTTGATGGTGCTGGTCCTAAACAGAACCGTGTGCAGGGCCAACCCAGGGCAACTCCAGTGATGTCTATCAGGCAACTATACGCTGTGCTTATCCATCGTGTCCTGAGAATGAGATACGTGGCTCCAATCGGGATCGTCGACACGTCAGGCGGCCTTGCTGGATTTGTTTTACCTTTCTCAAACGTCTTGTGCGAGGAATTCCGAGGATATTTTTGCCTATCTCGAGGTTGAGGTTTTCCACTAGGAAGCCAAGGAGATCACGGGTTTTCTGTTGTCGAGGTTTCCGACGCCGCTTGTGGTAGTTTGTGATGGACTAGTTGGAGCACCTCTACTAGGTTAAATCTTTCTGAAAGCCATTTCCGCGGTTATGTGGCAATTTGGAAACTTTGTTTAACATCCGGTTCTAGAAAACCTGAAGTAAACTTCATGAAAATATGCCAACTGCGTGCGTAACCATGACGTCTCTTCTCATGAGTTCCGCATCTGGAAGAGGACACGATGGGGTTATGCTTGACATAAGTAGGTGTTCAGGATCACTTTGAGATCATTATTAGTTCAAGTCTGTTGTGCTTAGATCATCCCCCCTTTTATTCTTGTACTGTAAGTTAGCCACTCAAATAAATGCTTAGTTGCTTGTTGCAGCCTCACCACTTAACCATAACTCACCCATTAAGCTTTGCTAGTCTTGATACCTTTGGAAATGAGATTGTTGAGTCCCTCTGGCTCACAGACTACTACAACAATAGTTGTAGGTACAGGTAAAGCGATGCTTTGACGTGAGCGCGATGATTGTTCTATTTGGAGTTTCTTCTCATTCTTCTTCATTAATCTAGGATGGGTTCCAGGCCGGCAGCCTGGGATAGCAAGGATGGACATCTTTCTTTTATCGTTTGATTTCGTCCGTAGTCGGACCCTGCTCTTCTACATGGTGATTAAATATATTGTTCTATTGTGTTGTTTATGTTATAGCTTGTAGCGAGTGTAAGCCAATTCCATATATTCATCTCTTTTGGACATGTACCTGTAACGATATCCATTCTTACGAAACGACGTGATGCGCTTCTATCCTTATCGAGGCCCTTGTGCCAGAATAAGGATAGGATCGCATCTTGGGTATTACAACCAGTCCCACGACCCGCATTCGGCGTGCATTGTGGGCAACAGTGAAAATCCATCATCACGGCCATAGTGAAGATCGGTCACATGTCTGTGGACTGCTTTTGGGCCTAGCCCAACAATGTCAAGGACTTCGGTATGGCCCAGGCCCGGGTGCTACCGTCAGTGTACTATAGAACGGGTCCCTAGTACCGAGACTCGTGCACAGATAGCAACAACCTACTCACCTGGCAACACTCTATGGAGGAATGCTGAGACCACAAAAAACAAGACAAGGACTCCAGCAAGCCACCTTGTCGGGAGGGAGAAGACCTGCAACCATCACGTCGGCAAGACTCCTCCACATCTCCACCGCTCCACCTCATCAGGCTGATTTTCAACATCAGTGAGGTTTCAAGTGAGCAGGTAGTTAGATGGGTCTTCTTAGTGGCCTCTGGCAACAGTCAGGGACATGCAGCATCTATAATGACACCTGTCCCGCGGTGTGTCAAGAGAATAAGAGGTAGATGTGCAAACAACAAAGAAGGAGAGACGATCCTTGCCAGGAGACACCACCAGCATGACACCTCATGGTGCATTTAATGCTCCTATCCTAATCTGCCAGGGTTAGGTGTTTGCAAGTGTAGCTCCTGTCAGGAGTTTTCGCTGCTATAGAAGCCACTATTCACCCTTCCAAAAAGACTATTTGAGCCACTATGGTAACCCCTTGCACTATAAAACGAGGTACATGGCTACCATTAGAAAGGTCGACACTTTGTCCATTTGCACGCGGAGCTACACTCCTCGTGCTTCCTTGATGGGTTGTTGCGCTCCTGTAACTCAGACCCCACCCATATAATCCACAAACACATGACTTATGGTATTATGCTTACGAGTGGCCTGAACCTGTCTAAAACCCCTTCATGCGCATGTGATCGATGTTGTTCTTTTGCATGTGTGCCCCCGTCCTAAACCACAAGGGACCTCATATGTCCCATAGATCGTCGTTCCCCTGATAATCATTTACTTTGATGGGGCTTTCTCGTGAAAGGAGTCGATGCCGGAGTGCTGCCCGTCGCACCAACCTGGGAGCACCTCTAGTACATGGTCTAGATGCACTTTCCCTAGGACGTATCAACGAACAACATAACACAATATGAAGTCCTTCTTGCCGGTCTTCGGATAGTAGCTGAACTTGGTATCAGGAAGCTGACAGTCTGGGGGGATTCACAGCTAGTTGTGTGTGTCAAGTCAACAAGGACTATCAAAGTCCTCTGATGGAAGCTTATGTAGATGAAGTGAGAAAGTCGGAGAAGCACTTTGACGGCCTATAGATGGGACACATTCGGCGGGCAGAAGATAGTATTACCGATGACTGTCAAAGCAAGCTCCTCAAAAGTTCCGTGTGGAATCAAGAACCTTTGTGCTTCGACTAACACAACGATTCACCATCAGATCAACAAGTCAAGAAAAGAAAAAACATTTCCACGGACTATCTTCCGGTAGAGCTACCAGCCACCACCAAGAGGGTTGCCGGGAACGACAAGATGCCTACCGATGAGTTGAAGACTACGACAGTCCCAATGGTCCTTACCATCGAGGCCAATGCTCCGGTGGAGTAAGAGATGATAGTCCTTGTCATTGAGCCCCACGCTCCAGCATGGGCGCAGCAAATTGTCCAATACCTTCGGACTGGTGAACTTCCCGAAGAACAGGAAGAAGCTAAAAGAGTAGCTGGGCAGTCGAGCTTGTACCAGTTCATGGACACCACACTGTACAAGAGTAGACCAAATGGGATGAAATTGATGTGCATTCCCCGAGAAGAAGGACAACAACTGCTCGTAGAAATACATGAATGAATCTGTGGTTCCCACCTAGGATCACGATCCCTTGTCAGGAAAGCTTTTCGCATGGCTTCTATTGCGCGATAGTCCTTCAAGACGCTTTGGTGGTGGTAACTACATGCGAAGCATGCGAGTTGCACGCCAAATAGATACATCAGCCATCACGAGCCCTCCAAACGATCCCACTCTCCTGGCGATTTGTTGTATGCGGGATCGATATAGTCATCCCCCTCCCCCGTGGTACCCGGGGCTTTGAATTCTTGTTCGTAGAAATCAACAAGTTTACAAAGTGGAAACAAGTTTACAAAATGGACTGAAGTGGAGCCAGTGAAGAAGGTGATGACTCAAGCAACAATCAAATTCGTCAGAGAGGTTGTTTGTTGTTTTGGAGTACCCAACAGGATCATAAGTGACAAAGACACATAGTTCGCCAGCAACATCTTCATGACTACTGCCAGGACATCGACGCCAAGATCTATTTTGTGTTGGTTGCACACCCTAGGAGCAATGGCAAAGTAGAAAGGGCAAATGCTGAAGTGTTGCAAGGCCTCAAGACAAGGACTTTTGACAAACTGCACAAGCACGGGAGGCACAAGATTGATGAAGTGTTGGCGGTTCTTTGGTCAACTAAAACGAGACTGAATCAAGCCACTGGCAAGACAACCTTCTCTCTAGTCTATGGTGCAGAAGCGGTACTACCCACGGACATATATGGGTCACCTCGAGTACAAGCTTTCGATGAAGAACATCAAGAGCAACTACGCCAAGATGATGCCATGCTCCTCGAGGAAGACCGTCTCGAGGCTGCACTACGTGGCTCTTGGTACCAGCAAGCCCTACACAGGTATCAAAGCCGTAGGGTGCACACCACGGGCATTGAGGAAGATGACCTTGTCCTTCGACGGATCCAGTCCGTGAAGGGGACAAACAAGCTGACACCAAAGTGGGAAACCCTTACCGGGTAGTACCAGTCACCAGGCCCGACGCATTTCACCTGGAGACCGAAGGTGGCACTCCGGTGCTGAACTCATGGAATATCAAGCATCTTCAAAAATTCTACCCATGAGACGCGGTTGCCGGGATGCCCGGTGACCCCTTTTGTACAAGTTGGTCCGACAAGCCTTGTAGTGCTTTGTACAAAGCCACGCGAAGACCTTGTGCATAGTCAATAAAGTTAAGTGTTCCACAACTCCTTGTCAAAGTACATATTTATTTTTATGTATCATACATGACAAGTTGTGGTGACTTTTAACTTTCTCAAGGATTATTTTGAACCGCCAAGGTTCTTAGCCTCCTTTATTTTCTCTTCTTTCTTTTTCTGTAAAGATGGCCCCTCGCATACAAGTCTTCCCCGGAGGGGGGGAGTGGCAGTATGGACACCTATGTACATGTTCAAAGATGATCACCTTGCGGCAAGGAGTACAATTGAGAGAAAGCTAAGTTAAAAGTTTTTTAATACTTCGTCGAGAGTTGTTTTTCCTCTTGAAACAATCCCACTTGTATGAACAAACCTACATGCAAGGAACCCTTATCGGATCTGTCCGCGCTCCTTGTTTTTTCGAGTTCGCTCGGCAACTTGAGAAGCCGTGACAAGGACGACAAGGTGGTCCGGCTGACAACCATGTCATCAACAAACTGCTATGGTATCGTTCCTAAAGCGCTCGCATCAAGAATGCATGTGCCGGCACACACTTCCGATAAGCATAGGGATGGAAACATACAAGTGCAAATTTGTAAGGAAGAATGGCCATTAGACAAACATAATAATGCTTAAAAGCTTGGTTGATAGTACCGTACAATTTTCTTTGCATTTCTTCCAGGATTACGTATGGTGTTGTTTAAGTACAAAGGGAGATATGCCAATACGATATGACGATTGATCCAGAAATGAGGCCTCGCAGATGGAGCACCAAGTTTGGACTAGCCAAGCCAAGGCGCGACAACGTCTTCTGAATCCTGCCACAACATCGTCGCGCCTACTCAGAGTCATCTCCCTCAAGCCTAGCATTGTGGGAGATGCCGTCGTTGTCGCTCTACTTGGAGGTGTCAACCTCACTACTGGTGGAGCTTTCCACACAACACTCCAGTCGGCGGCCCAAGCTCCCGAACAACTTCATGAAGAGCATGGCATCCCCATCGAAGCTGAAGTGAAGAACACGCTCCGGACCTAGGCCGCGTGAGCATGCAAACGACTTACATCCCCGCGTCAGGAACATGATGCTTCCAGGGGTGAGGTAGACCGCCACCCAGGCGGTTCCATTGCAGCAAGCATCTTCCCGAAGCCAGAGACCCGCAGGAATGCTGCATTCCATGGCCCTGGCGAAGGAGTCGGGAAGCCGCAGCTAGCTGCGGGGGCACCGTTGCAGTGTAACCACAAACTCGCGCACCGCATCCCATGCAGGGGGCTTCCCCCAGATTGGTGGGAGAGGAATAGAACCGTGACCTCCTGGATGCGGAGCGCTTCGTCCTTCTCGGTCTAGAGCGCACTCCTACCACGGGAGCCGGTGATAGACCCTGCTGTTGTGACCACAATGCACGTCTGGAGGGGGTCCTCGAACCGGCCACTCGTGCTTGGGCTCAACCACAACCTCTGCCCCTCACCATTGCGTCAGTGGTTCTCGGAGGAAAAGGAAGAAGATGAGGGCAAAATGCTATGGTGTTTGGAAGTCTAGCAAGAGGACGTGAATGAGCAGCGCTCGCCGCGAGCTCCCATTTATAGGATTAGAGAGGGGGTTGACTCTTCAATACATCGAAGAGTAAGTGCGCACCACCATTACAACCTCCTAGCTCCGCCAATACTACGCTCCACATGTGACACGCGTCGTTAAGAAAACAATAACAGATGAGAGGGTGGGCAGAAGAAGTCAAACCAGGATGAGTAGCGCCACTTCGAATTCTCGCCCTTTATTTTATTAAAGGGTGGAATGCGGAGAGGCTCCATCTCCTTATTTAACATGCCCGCACTTCCCAAGACGCGCGTTGCGGGCGTCGTTTCGCTCCACCATTCCCATGTTCCACATTCAGCGTGCGTCTTGGGAAAACAGTGAAAAATCATGATCACGACCACAAAGAAAATTGGCCATGTATGTGTGCACTGCTTTTGGGCCTAGCCCAACAAGCATCGCGGAGAACAGTATGGCATATGCACGTGGGCTAATATCAGTCTATTAAAGAACAAGTCCCTCAGTACCCTGACTTGTGCACAGACAAAAGTGGCCTCCTCGCCCGGCAACACTCTGCCAGAGCACATCTTAAACACAAGCACCAACACCAAGCCCCGGCAAGCCACCTTACCGGGGGAGAAGACCTGATAGCCATCACGCCCGACAGGAGTCGTCCACATCTCCGCCACTCCAACTCATTAGCTTAATTGTCAACATCAACAAGGTGTCAAGCGGGGAGGGAGTTAGGTGGATCTGTTAGATGCCTGTTAAACCTCTCTTTATGGGAAGGAGGCAAGGGGGCTTGCTCTTAACCATCCCGACGAGTTGCGCACCTCGACCCCCTAGCTCCACCAATACCATGCCTTACATGCAACACGCGCCATGAAGGAAATAGTAACCGATGGGATGACTCACTGAGGGGGACAAACCGGGGCAAGGAACGCCCCTGCGAATTCCCCTTTCGTTATTTTTTATAAAGGCGGAAGACGTAGAGGCCACCCCTCCTCATTCGATGAGCCCACATTTTCCCAAGACACGCTCTGCGGGTGTCGTTCGCTGCAACACTCCCATGACCCGCAATCAATGCGCTATGTGGGAAAATGTCACAACCGGTTTACAAGTAGTATAATGATTAGAAATCAGCCATGAATGTCATTCCTGTGTAGACAATAATTCACACTGGTAATCCAATCTTGATACAAAAAACCAGAAGTACTAAATATTATATTGGGTTGAGTGGAGGTCTCTCAACAGTTTATTACAAGCACACCCATATTTAACATAAAGGCGGATATAACACAGTGGTCATGGGGGTAGCACTACTGACTCGCATATAAAGGGGGATGTGTCACGACGGATTGAAGTGACACGACTCAATATACTATGACATGTCAAGCGTCAGAGTGAGGCTCGACAATTTATTCATGGCGGCGGAAGCGGTGGAATAATAGAACAGCGGACTCCAAGATCACAAGACTGTCTGGGACTCCTCTAGGCATCGTACTCGCTATTGTAATCTTCATCCATGAGATCTGCTTCATCAAAATCTCAACAAATCAAAAAGCCAGTGAGTACTTTGGAAGTACTCGCAAGACAGTTCAGACATAAGGTATAATGGATGCAAATAAAATGCACATGCGCAAGGTAATTCAATTGTCACAATCAGCAAGGTAAAGAAATTAATAGTCAGCTGAAGTGAAGTAAAGATAGATAAGTCGGGCGGAAGTCCTCCCAAAATATCCAAGAAAATAAAAGACACCGATCGGGTGTCTGAAGTGACACCTCGTAAGGTTAACAATAAAATAAACTGCCATAGTCGGGCATCTAGGTGACACCATGTAATGGGCTTATTTAAGTAATTGACTTGCTACATATGGGCATTTAGGCGACACCACATACGTGGCTTAATAAAATAAATGAATTGCCACAGTCGGGCGTCTAGGCGATACCATGTACAGGGCGTTATGAAATAAATAACATGCCACAGTCGGGCGTCGAGACGACACCACATAAAGGGCTTATATAATAATTAACAAGCCATAGTCGGGCATCTAAGACACACCACACAAGGGGCGTAAATAATACATCAACAGGCCATACTCGGGCGTCTCAGCGACACCATGAAAAGGGCTTATATTCCAATAGCAACATGCGAGTATCCGGGTGGTATGACCAACCTACAGGATACTCAACACAACCAATATGTCAGCGGTTAGCCACAAACATCACAATCATATAATCATAAGTAAGAGTTCTAATAAATAATACTTTCTATCCACTCAACCATTCGTCCTTGATCGTGGACGTGGCTACTCAAATAGTTTTGACTCTACACAGGGTAAACTTTTTACCCACATCCAACGGGTTTCGATAGTCATAAGGACTAATCCAGTGTACTGTATTTTGGAAGTAAACACACCTAACCAGCACAAAGCCATTTTTATCCAGCAACTCCGGGAATCAACCAGACTACGTGTCACACCACAAAAAATTTAATCACATTTTTATAAATTAAAATATTGCCTAGAATAAATTGTTTGAGAAAAAACTGCTTCATGGCTCTTTTTAAAGCCTCTTTCCAAAAACTTTCCTTTTCAATTAGCATTTTGAAGATCATTTGGTGATTAAGGTCATTTTAATTCCTTATTTAAATTAATAGGGATATATTAAAATTTGACCATGTTTTTTTAAACTTTAATTTATGGATTTTTTTTATTTCAGAACCCCTTATTTCTCTAAAATATAAAAACTTCTCCTCCAAGTAGAAGTTTTTGAAAATTATGATGGGTCTTGAGTGCTTGCATCAAAACATTTCTTTTCTTTTGACTAATTCAGTGGAGACATTTTTATAAACAATTTTCCAAGTTTCACTTGTTCAAAAATGGCCTTTTAATTCCTTTAAGGACCTACTTTGCACTGCAACCCTTTGATTACTTCATTTAAAAATTTCACAAAAAATTGGAGATGTCAAGGGATGCCTGAGACTCATTTTTATGCCAAACCCATGGCAGTACTTTGAAAATTTTGAGGAGCACAACCACTTTTGTATTCTGGCCGAGTTTGATGTTTTATACTTCAACCCCATTTTAAATTGCTCCGACAACCTTGAGATTTTTACTGCTGGTAGCTCACCCTGCAAAACCCTTAAGTCCAAGATTCTAGCCCCATTGGATAACTTTAAATGCATGATTTAACAACTTTAACTTGCTAACAAGAACTGTTTTCTCAAAAACTTTGCATTAGCAAGTTTTGCTTGTTGCCAATCGAATCCCACCATCCTTTTTAGTGTCAAAAGAGACATTACGCTGGAATGTTTGGATGCTAGAAAAAAATTAGGTGCCTCTGGCATTTCAATAAACACCAAGAGTGCAATTCTAGATCTGGCATGGTATTTCTTTGCATGGTTGAGTTGCTCCCCTCACCCTAAAACCTTGTCCAACATATTGGCCTTAAACCATAGCCTAACCCTGTTGAGTTTGAGAAGCATTGGAGCTTTTTTGTGCGCTGACATTTTGTTGAGCACCTGGTGGGCGTGCCGAGAGCATGACTAAAGCGCGCCAACTACTGCCACTGCACCGAGCCACCGCGTCCCACCTACCAGGCCCCTGCCCATGTGCACGCCCACAGAGCCGCATCAAAACTCCGACAGGTTTTCCCCGCACTGCTACCCCTTGCTGCAGCCCCTATCACGCTGAGTTGAGTCACCGCTGGCAAAGCTGATGTGGACGGCGCTAGCTTCGACTCTACCGGGGCCAGCACTGCCCAAGCCATCTCCACCCGCTAGCTGCCTTCTCCAGCAGTACCGGATCGTCCTCAAGCTGCTCGTGCGTCGTCGAAGCCCGCCATGTCGCCCCTAGCAACAGTGGCGACAAGCCGACATAGCCGCTGGCCGCATTCGCCTGTGCCATGGTAGCACCATCCAGGCTCTCCTTGCTCGCCAGCTGGCTCCCTGGAGCAGCACCGCGTTCGTATGCGAGCACCCAGCCATGCCAGCCTAGCCCTGCTCCTGTGCCGTCGCCAGAAATTGTCGCCGACGATTCTATCCGCGAGCCGCCGCGGAACTGCCATGGATCGGCTATAAAGGGGAGCCCGAGCTCCTGCGGCTAATCAGGACATCCCCTCCGCCCCTTGCAAGCCCCCTAGAGCAGCCATATCGACCTGGGTAGTGACCCTCTCCATCTCCGACCGAGACGCCCGTTGCCATCCCCCTGACGCCTGCGGCTAGTCCAAAGCCTCCCCCTTCCTAAATCCCCCCTCTAGCCTCCTACTTCACCGAGGAACACATCCCTGCCCCTAATTTAGCTCAGGAACCACCGGGGACGAAGTTCGTTTTCCTCCCGACGCCGTCGTTCGCCATGACTGAAGCCCTGCTTAGCTCCAAGACTCCCAGTGACCCCCTCCAGCTCCCTGAGATGCGGTCCATTCCCCTGAGCATGCCAACATTTCGAGCTCCGTGGATGATGCTCCCTAGTGCTGGCAGTCTTTGCTGGAATCAGCCTCTGGCCAAAGCGCGGGAGGAATGGGATGAATCCAACACGTGGTCCCCACCTGTCGGAGAGAGAGCCATCGCCCCTGGTGGCGTTGTCCTGTGGGTGCGTCTTCCTCGCGGGTAAACGCGTAGGCGTGGATACATTTTCAGTTCTGGAAGGCGTATTCACCCTCGAACAGGTTTCTTTTCTTATTCGTTTAAAAACAGATTTGACCAAAAACTTTGACTAGCCATATCTTTTTAAATAAAACTCCAAATGAAATGATTCTTTTTCCTACCTTTATAAAATTTCATCTAGATCATTTTAAGATTTATATCAAAAACATTCAAGCAAAATTTATGTGTTGTGTTGGAGTTATGTTAATTTAAATATTTCCAAAATAAGAATTTGGAGGGAAGCAAACTCCTTGAAGATTTTTGGGGTGCACACCACCCTTCTTCTCTCCAATGGAAAGCATCTTGAACTCTGATTTGTATTAAGTTGTGTAATGTTTGCTATGGTGCATTAGAATGCGTGATTTTGGTTATTTTGATAAAAGCTTCCACATAAAATCATACCTTGCATTAGTGCATGTGATGGGTATTTTGCTCGTTGTTGAATATGTGTGATGCAAATGGTGAGTGGGTACTACCTCATGCCTCATGTGCCATGCTGGTCTGGACGACCTCAAAGGAAAGTTTGTTGTGGTAAATATGAGACCATGAGACTGACATCTCATGGGACGAGAGTGGTCAGTGAGAGCATATCAAGGTGTGATGGTGGTAACACTAAGGTATAACATTCAGAAAAATTGTGCGATGCTAACCATTGCAGGAAAACTTAAGCCTCCTAAGTCAACCGTAGATCAAGTCTTGTCTGTGTGGCACCTTACCTTTCGTGCTACCACAGGTCTTCCCGAAAAGAAATACTGTTTAGTAGGTCGTAAACCTACCATCAGGTACACACCAAGTGGAGGACCCGGGCTGAAGGTCTCCAGGGCACTGGAATAAAGGCAGTCATCCGGTCAGGGGGCAAGGGTGTTTCCGGTCTGGAACCGACAGGGGAAGAGCTCTCCCATTGTAGCGTGCCATAGAAATGTGATCCCATGCTATTCGAGAATGTTGGCCTCCCCGTCTTATGTTTTTTTCTTGGACGCGTAGTCCGGGTGAATCCAGACCCAGCGGGGGGGGGGGATGGGTGTGTGCTAGTTCTGAGTGTTTACTTCAAAAATACCGTATATGAGATTAGTCCGAGTGACTATTGAAACCCGTGGGCTGTGGGTAAAGAGTACACCCTCTACAGAGTCAAAACAATTCGAGTAGCCATGTCCACGTTCAAGGACGACTGGTTGAATGATCAAGTGTTGGTCTGAGTGTCGGTCTTCGGAGGAATTAAATTGAAACAAGATGATATCTATGAACCGGGATGATATTATTATTATTATTATTATGAAGTTCTCATATGGACTAATCATTTGCGATATATGGATTTGCCAGAATATCGTTGGGACGGTTCTACCTCCCGGATACTCGATGTTGTTATCATATAAACCCATTCAATGGCATCGCTGAGACGCCCGGCTGTGGAGAGTATTTACTTATGCCATTTCTGTGGTGTCGCTTCGACGCCCGACTGTGGCTACTATTTGTTACTTTCATGTGAGCCCTTTATGTGCTGTCGCTCAGACGCCCGACTGTGGCACACATGCTATTACTTATTCATCGTTATCTTCATATAAGCCCTTTTTGTGGTGTTTCTCCACACAACCAAGTGTGGCACGTATAGTAATATTTCATTAAGAAGTCCCTTTATGCGGTGTCGCCAAAGGCGCCCGACTGTGGCTTGCATTGCTTGTCTTTCCGAGGTGTCACCTCATATGCCCGATCGACACACTTATAATTGATGTTACCTTGCCTTGATTTCTTATGCATCATGGGTGAAATAATGCATCTCCATAAATGCATCCGTGAATTAATTCCTATGACATGAACGCATTATTAGGAGAATTATGCATGCATCTCACCTGCTTTAACTTATCTGTTTTCTTGATGATTGCGAGTACATTCAAAGTACTCACTGACTTGTCCCTGCATATTGTCTTGGCCAGATTTCATCGGAGAGGAGCACGATGTCGTCAACCCACAACCTAGGAGCCGAGGATATCAGCCCTGTGAGATAGTAATTATCGAGGTCAGCTGTGCCCGTGGGAATGGAGCCCCATGGGCACTAGAGATTCCTCGAGTCGCTTCCACCGCCAGCCTCATACTTTGTTCAACCCAATGGACCTCCATGGTATTGTACCCAAATGTTTTAATTTTTCTCGGGATTTGTGTATCAAGTGAGTGTCCACCAGCTAACAATAATCCTGGGGCGGGTGAGCACAAATGCGTGTTTTCTGGAAATTATTTTTCTGAAAAATCGGTCGCTACAACTTTGGTATCACAGCCAGTATGACTATTGGCTAAACCTATCTTAGCGAGGTCACTATCCCTAGCCCGGATATTTATATAATCACAACCCAGCCTAGCCTACCCAATAGCCAACCACAGTGGTTATATGACACCTTTTTGGAGTCGGTGCCTAACCTGTCAGCCCATGCCATAACTTGTGTGTCTATGTTCGACACTGGAGGTGTCTCATACTCTAGCGTGTGATGGAAGACTCCATAGCCTATATAGCAGAGCCTTGCCTCAACCCAGCAAACCACAGCCTTGAGAACCCCACCCCGGTAATCTCAGACCAACAAGATGCCTGGCCACGTTCTTTGCAATAAGACCACCGCATCCAAGCATGGAGATTTCGTAGCCATCCTTGCCGAACTCAACCGCCAAGTTTTTGGCATAAAATAGCCCCAATGTATATTGTGCATGAGGAACCTGCGAGTGATGCTATCAGTCACTTTTGGGCCTCGGTGCACATCTATGGAAGGAGTTCCTCCAATGCCCGTACCATTTCATTGGTAGAGCAGCCACCAGCGAAGCCCAAGCCCGTTAGCTTGCAGCCCGAGAAGCTATAGTCTGGCGGCGACATTCATTGCCATGGATGAATAGCCGACAGTTCTGCCACTATCCTAGTCGTGAAGGCTATGGTAGTCCGACCCAGGTTTCCAAAATAGACCTTGAGGAAGACCCTGCCTTGGTACAAGTTGTGTGATACTTGAGAGCGCAGGAGGCACTGATCGATCAGATCACCTTCGACCTAGTTGTGAACCACACGTCAATTGCTCACCGAACCCCCGCAAGTAGTGAAGCTGCAACCGCCTCCAGTAGCCAACTCGTATTAATTGGAAGACCTATTGGATCCCTGAGGTCGGCCCCAGCCTTTCCGTTAGCCAACCCGATCATGAACCCGGTAGAGCTTCACCACAGTTTGGATGCTTTCTGCAATGAAGCCGTGCCAACAGCGCGCCGTCCAAGACATCGTTGCCATCGCAACCCTGCAACCCTGTTCCATGGCCCAGTCAACTCTGGAACTGTGGCAAATGGAGAAGCCTTATTGGTTGCTGAGTACGTTCGCTCACACGACAATGAAGGCAGAGCGAGTCCGTGACAGGAGCTGCCAATCCCTAGTCGCTGTGCCACCTTGTAATGTTGTATTCACGAATTTGTTATAAGCCTGTTTTAAAATAAAGTTGGAGGATGCGTGCATGCCCTTATTCGTAAGGGTAAATTTGCATAACCAACATAGACTAGTCCGCATGGGCTTAGAATATATTTTTTACGTGTGACCACAAAAGACACCAAACTAGCTACTCATGTGATGTGTCACTTTGGGAATCGATACTCGAGACCCGACCCAGGTGATCAGGTAACAATAGTGTGATACAGTGTGCCCCTAAACCAGGCACCCTATTGAGGCCATGCCCATGACTGCTCATAGCACTTCTCACTGAGTGCACTGCCCAGAGCCAGCTTTTCCCATGACGGCCCATTGGGATTCATTCGGGATTCCTGGATGCAACCCCATGATAGATACCACGTTGCCTCGCAACAAGTATAGTGCAGTTCGCGTGTGATCATCTTTTGTCCTATATGTCATTCCCAGGAGCGTTGACCCAGCAACGAGTGGATTAATTTCACAGCCTTGCTGTTGGAAAATTTCCCACATTTTCCCTTGATAGACCGTAGTTGCCAAGCCAGAGGAGAACCATTCTCCAAGCCCCGCCGGGGAAGAGCACAGTGTATTCCCATGACGAGGGATACATTCTCTGGGAGCCCATTGCTCGTGCCTTGTTGACCCCATCGGAGTGTGCGATAGTCCAGCAATCTGTTTTCTTGATGATATATGAGTGACGGTGTACTATATGATTGTCTTGTTTGCACCTGCATGTGAGTGACTCTGTTCTATATGATTGCCATGCTTGCGCGTGCACTTAAATGTTCATGTTCCGTGTTTTCAAGAGTAAATTATTTTCTTTCCCTAACAAATCTCAGGGACGAGGTTTATTTTTAAGGAGGTAGTGTCTGTCACACCCCAAAAAATTAATCACATTTTATAAATTAAAATATTGCCTAGAATAGTTTTTTTGAGGAAAAAATTGATTCATGGCTCTTTTCAAAGCCTCCTTCCAAAAACTTTCCTTTTCAAGTAGTATTTTGAAGATCATTTGTTTATTAAGATCATTTTAATTACTTATTTAAATTATGGGGATATATTAAAATTTGGCCATGTTTGTTCAATTTTAAATTTTCGTATTTTTTTATTTCAAGACCCCTTCTTTTCTCTAAAATATAAAAACTTCTCCTCCAACTAGAAATGTTTGAAAATTATGATGGGACTTGCGTGCTTGCATCAAAACATTTCTTTTCATTTCACAAATTAAGTGGAGACATTTTTACAAATATTTTGCCAAGTTTCACTTGTTCAAAATTGGCTTTTTAATTCCTTTAAGGACCTATTTTGCACTGCAATCCTTTGATTACTTCATTTAAAAATTCGACAAAAATTTGGAGATGTCAAGGCATGCATGAAACTCAGTTTATGCAAAAACCCATGGCAGTCCTTTGAAATATTTGAGAAGCACAACTTCTTTTGCATTCTGGCCTAGTTTGATGTTTTGTATTGGAACCCCATTCTAAATTGCTCCAATCACCTTGAGATTTTTCCTTTGATTACTTCATTTAAAAATTCGACAAAAATTTGGAGATGTCAAGGCATGCATGAAACTCAGTTTATGCAAAAACCCATGGCAGTCCTTTGAAATATTTGAGAAGCACAACTTCTTTTGCATTCTGGCCTAGTTTGATGTTTTGTATTGGAACCCCATTCTAAATTACTCCAATCACCTTGAGATTTTTACTGCTGGTAGTTCACTCCGCCAAACCCTTAAGTCCAAGATTCTAGCTCCATTGGATGATTTGAAATGCATGATTTAACAGCCTGAACTTGCTAACCAGAACTGTTTCCTCAAAAACTTTGCATTAGCAAGTTTTGCTTTTTGCCAATCTAACCCCACCATCGTTTTTAGTGTCTAAAGAGACATCACTCTGTAAAGTTTGGATGCCAGAAAATTCTTTTAGATGCATGTGGCATTTCAACAAACACCTAGAGTGCATGTTGAGATCTGGCATGGTTTTTCATTGCATGGTTGAGTTGCTCCCGTGACCCTGAAACCTTATCCAGCATCTTGGCCTTAACCCATAGCCTAACCCTATTGAGTTTGAGCAGCATTGGAGCTCTTTTTAGTGTGCTAACATTTTGTCGAGCGCCTGGTGGGCGTGCCCATAGCACGCCCAGAGTGCTCCAACTGGTGCTAGTGCAACAAAGCCGTCGCATCCATCCTACCGTGCCCGTGCCTTCATGCTCGCCCGCACAGCCGCGTCAAAACCATGACAGGTTTTCCTGGATGTGCTGCCCCCTTGTTGCAGCCCCTGCCGTGCGTGAGCTTTGCCGCCTCTGGCAAAGCCGCTGTGGCCGGCGCTTGCTTCGACTCTGCCGGGACCAGCAACGCCCAAGCCATCTCCACCTGCTAGCTGCTCTCTCCAGCAGTACCGAATCGTCCTCTAGCTGCTGGTGCATCCCCGAAGCCCACCACGTCGCCCCCGGCAACAGTGGCGACAGGCCGCGCTAGCCGTCAGCCACGTTTGCCTTTACCATGGTAGCACTGCCCAGCCCCTCCCTGCTCGCCAGCTGGCTCTATGGAGCAGCACCTCGCTCGGACGCGAGCAGCTAGCCTTGCCACCCTAGCCCTGTTCCCCTGTCATTGCCAGAAATTGTCGCCGATGATCCTATCTGCGATCCGGCCCGGAACCGCCATGGGTCGGCTATAAAAGGGGACCCAGAGCTCGTGCAGCTGATCAGGACATCCCCTCCACCCCTTGCAAGCCCCCTAGAGCAGCCAGATTGACCTGGGTAGTCACCCTCTCCATGTCCGGCCGAGACGCCCGCCGCCTTCCCCCTAACGCCTCCGGCTAGTCCAGACCCTCCCCTCCTTCCTAAATCCTCCCTCTATCCTGCTACTTCACCGAGTAACCCATCCCCGCCCCTAATTTAGCTCGGGAACAACTGGGAACGAAGTTCCACTTCCTCCTGACGCCGCCGTACGCCATGACCGAAGCCCTGCTCAGCTCCAAGCCCGAGTGACGCGGTCCATTGCCCTGAGCACGGTGGCCAAGCTCCGCGGATGCTGCTCTCGAGCGCCGACGGTCTTCACCAGAGTCGGCTTCTGGCCACAGCGCGGGAGGAACAGGATGAATCCGAACAGTGGTCCCCACCTGTTTGTCACAATCGTCGCCCTTGTGGCGCTGGCCTGCGGGTGCATCTTCCTCGCAGGTAAGCATCTTCACATGGATACGTTTTTAGTTCTGGAAGGCGTATTCACCCCCGAACAGTTTTGTTTTCTTATTCGTTTAAAAACAAATTTGGCCAAAAACTTTGACTCGCCATATCTTTTTAAATAAAACTCCAAATGAAATTATTCTTTTTCCTACCTTTCTAAAATTCCATCTAGTTTATTTTAAGATTTATTTCAAAAACATTCAAGCTAATTTTATGTTATATGTTGGAGTTATGTGTAATTTAAATAATTTCAAAATAGGAATTTGGAGGAAAGCAAACTCCTTCAAGATTTTTGGTGTGCACACCACCATTCTTATCTACCAAGGCAAGCATCTTCAACTCTGATTTGTATTAAGTTGTGTGATGTTTGCTATGGTGAATTAGAATTCGTGATTTTGGTTATGTTGACAAAAACTCCAAGATAAGATCATACCTTGCATGAGTGCATGTGATGGGTATTTTGCTGGTTGTTGAATATATGTCATGCAAATGGTGAGTGGGTACTACCTCATGCCTCGTATGCCATGCTGTCTGGACGACCTCAGAGGAAGGTTTGTCGTGGTAAATATGAGACCATGAGACTGACATCTCGTGGGACTAAAGTGGTCAGTGAGAGCATATCGAGGTGTAGATCGAGTCTTGTTAGTGTCTCACCTTACCTTTCATGCTGCCACAGGTCTTCCTGAAAGGGAATATGGTTTAGTAGGTCGTAAACCTATTATCAAGTACAAAACAAGTAGAGGGGTCGGGATGAAGGTTTCCAGGGCATTGGAATAAAGCCACTCGTCCTGTTAGGGGGCATGGGTTTTTCAGGTCTGGGACCGAGAAGGGAAGAGCTCTCCCCTTGTAGCCCGCCATCGAAATGTGATCCCATGCTATTCAAGGATGTTGGACTCCCCGTCTTATGGTTTTTCCCTAGCGAGTCCAAGTGAATCCGGACCTCGCGGGAGTAAAAATAGGATTAGTCTGAGGACTATTGAAACCCGTGGGCTGTGGGTAAAGAGTACACCCTCTGCAGATTCAAAACTATTCAAGTAGACGTGTGCACGGTCAAGGACGACTTGTTGAGAGTTCAAGTGTTGGTCTAAGTGTCGGTCTTCAGAGGAACTAAATTAAAACAAGATGGTATCTATGAACCGGGATGATAATCATTATTATTATTAAC
Source organism: Hordeum vulgare subsp. vulgare (assembly GCF_904849725.1). Taxonomy (NCBI): domain Eukaryota; kingdom Viridiplantae; phylum Streptophyta; class Magnoliopsida; order Poales; family Poaceae; genus Hordeum; species Hordeum vulgare. The sequence goes on along the minus strand of NC_058519.1, from coordinate 349,069,601 downwards.
AATATGAAGTTCTGATGTGGACTAACCATTTGTGATATATCGATTTGTTAGAGTATCCTTGGGACGGTTCTACCTCCTCGATACTCAATATTGTTATTATATAAGCCCTTTTTGTCGTGTCCCTGAGATGCCCGACTGTGGCGAGTATTTATTTATGCCCTTTCTGTGGTTTCTCTTAAACGCCCAAGTGTGGTAACTATTATTACTTTCATGTGAGCCTTTTATGTGGTGTCGCTCACACGTCCGATTGTGGCACGCATGCTATTACTTATTCATCGTTATCTTCATATAAGCCCTTTTTGTGGTCTCGCTCCAGACATCCAACTATGGCACGTATAGTAATATTTCATTAACACGTCCCTTTATGGGGTGTCGCCAAGATGCCCGATTGTGTCTTGCATTGCTTGTCCTTCCGAGGTGTCGCCTCAGATGCCCGATCGACAAGCTTATAATTGATGTTACCTTTCCTTGCTTGATTATGCATCATGGGTGGAAACAATGCATCTGCATAAATGCATCCATGAATTAATTCCTATGGCATTACCGAATTATTAGGAGAATTGTGCATGCATCTCACCTGCTTTAACTTATCTTTTTTCTTGATGTTTGCGAGTACATTCAAAGTACTCACTGGCTTGTCCCTCTCTATTGTCTTGCTAGATTTCATTGGAGAGGAGCACGATGCCGTCAACCCGGGACCTAGGAGTCGAGGCTAGCAGCCTTGTGAGATAGGAATTATCCAGGTCAGCTATTCCTGTGGGAATGGAGTCCCATGAGCATTGGACATTCCTCGAGTCGCTTGCACCGTCAACCTCAGATTTGTTCAACCCACTAGACCTTCATGGTCTTGTACCCAAAATTTGTAATTTTTCTTGTGATTTCTGTATCGAGTGAGTGTCCACCAGCTAACAGTAATCCTGGGGCTGGTGAGCACAAAGGCCTGTTTTCTAGAAAATATTTTTTAGAAAAACCGGTCGCTACACTACACTTCCAGGAAAAACAATAAGACGGGGAGGCTAACATCCTCGAATAGCATGGGATGAAATTTATACTTCACGCTACTAAGGGGTGCCCCCCCTCTCAGCCCAAGGCCTGAAATACCCATGCCCATGACATGATGACTCACATTTTCCAGGGCCATGGAAGCTTCATCCATCTCCTCTACTTGGTGTGTACATGGAAATAGGATCACCACCTACTAAAACGTATTCCCCTTCAGGAAGACCTGTGAGAGCACGAAAAGTAAGGTGACATACTGACAAGACTCGATCTATGCCGATACTGGAGTTGTTAAATTTGTTATAGTACTAGGATGCTCCGACATGACTAGGCTACAACCTATCACTTAGCGCATGACTAGGCTGTCAGAGTGTTTACCATCATGTTCCAAGTGTCAACTCAATCATGCATGATATCATACTAGATGTCATGCTATCTATCCCGTATGCAACAAGTTTATCAAGCAATCATGTTAGCAACATCACATTAAATGTTCAAACATGCTTGCATGGTTCGATGAAGTCAGAGGTAGAATCGATGAGGTGGACGGCGACGTCTTCTCATTCGGTATCTATGACACACGAATACAATATCTACGTAAATACATTGCATGCAAAAAAGTTTTCCCAAAATATTTATAATTAATTATAATAAAAAACTAAACACAAAATTGAGTTGTCACAAAAGGAATCAACTAAAAATCAATTTTTGTTTAAATTTTATAAGCAAACGCTCCTAGGGACCAATGTGTGATAAATAGAAAAGTCTCTAGGGTCTAGACTGAGAAAAGATAAAACACTTTTGTTGAAATACGCTAGCCACAGAAGAAGACGTATCCAGCCGAAAGACGTCTTCAGAAAAATTATTTAAAGGAAACATAACCTGACTTGCGATCCCCACTTGGAAGGTTTGAAATTTGGAAACAACGACACAGGGCCCGTGATGGTCGCAGGTGGCGATCTACATTGGATCAAGGGGAAAGGACGACACACGCGCACTCATGGGGTCCTTCCGCGATGGTGGTTGGTGGAAGGAGTCATCGGCAAGCACCATGTCTACGACAACCTCCTCTCCGGTGGATGGCAGCTTCCGGTGCAGGTGGATCTCGCCGGAGAGACCTTCATCCGCCAAACTGGAGCGCACGTGAGAACTGTGGCTTCCATAGGAGGCTATGGTTGATTTTTGGGTTGTGGGCATCCATTCACCAGAATGAATTTTTTCGGTGGCCGAGAAGGATGAGGGTGGCTAGATGCGGGGAAGAAGACCTTCCCGAGGTTCTCCGCGAGCCTAGGTGTGGGTGTGTGAAAGCACAATTGCCCCATATGGTGTTTTTAATAATTGATCACAACATATGCATCATTGGACTAATATGTTTATCGAAGTATATTTTAGAAAAGTTCAAAAGATGCATTGGCTAAAGGCTTATGTGGAGATGCCCCTTGATGCAAGAAAGGAATAAGATTGGCCCAACCTTCAAGCTAGAAGACTCTTCATTTTATATTTGTGAGAAATAACTTTTGAGTCCATAGGAAAGCCAATACTATTAGAAGGGGGTGAGGTATTAATGAACTGGTTTCTCAAGTGCTCAGAGATGGCCACCAAAGATACCGAGTCATTTTTCCATTATTTCCAAAGTCTCATACTCACAATTGGTGCCACCAACTTTCTCATTTCGGCCCTACCGATTTTCATCTTAGACAGAACCCTAGCCAAAGCCACCAAATCAGTGCAACCGAAACCATGTCGGTGCTACTGAGTTGAGGTGACCAACTTTCTATTGCCTCAGTACACAAAATCGGAATTTCCGAGTTTGAGTATCAGTGTCACTGAGTTGTGTCATATGTCCGTTAGCCACCTTTTCGGTGTCACCGAGTTGTGTATATTGGTTCCATCGAGAATCAAAAGTTGCAACCTTTAGTGCAAGTCGGTACCACAAAGTTCATGACTTCGGTGCCATCGAGTTGGCCACTTAAGCTGTAACGGTTGGATTTTTGGGACAACCTATATATACCCCTTCACCCACCTCTCATTCGAGAGAGAAGCACTCAAAACACACACTTCATTGCCAGATCCATTTTTATGAGAGAGAGCCACCTACTCATGTGTTGAGACCAAGATATTCCAATTCAATCATTTGAAACTTGATCTATAGCCTCCCCAAGTTGCTTTCCACCAAATCAGTCTTTCCTACGCATGCCTATTCCATGGGAGAGTGACTGTGTCTTGAGGAGACTATCTCTAGAAGCACAAGAGCAAGTAGTTCATCGTTCTTCCACATATATTACATTTTGGAGTGTGGTGCCTCCTAGATTGGTTAGGTGTCGCTTGGGAGCCTCCTACTTCGTGTTGTGGAGTTGAACCACGATGTTTATAAGTGCAAGGAGATCGCCTACTTTGTGAAGATGTACCATGAGTAAGGCTACTCCTTCGTGGGCGGAAGCCGTGGTGGAATAGACAAGGCCGCTTCTTTGTGGACCCCTTGTGGGTGGAGCCCTTCGTGGACTCTCGCAACCGTTACCCTCCATGGGTTACTATCTCCAATAACATGGACGTACGATAGTGCCACCTATCGGAACCATGCCAAAAATCATCGTGCCAGCCTCATGCTTTTGATCTCCCTACCTTACTCCTTTACTTTACACATGCATCTTTTACATTCCGCTGCTATACTCTTAGAACTGCATGTGTAGGGTGTACTTGAATTGCCATAATTTCTATAATTGGCCCACAACTAAAATTGGGAAAAGGTTATTTTTTTTATCTTGTCAAGTCGTCTAATCACCCCCCTATAGACATACTTGTGATCCTACAAGTGGTATCAGAGCTTTGGTCTCCATTGCATTTGTTCACAACCTAGGAGAGTATTGCGTCTAGTGAGGGAAGTTATCACCGTAGAGGTCCATACTTTGATGGCACTAATTTTGCTAGTTGGAAGCATAATATTAAAATTCATATTCTTGGCTTTAATCCTTCTGTATGGGATGTTATTCTTGTTGGTGTGAAAGGTGATTTCATCAGAGAAGGGCATGAACCAGATCTTGATGCGACAACCGATGATCTAAAGATGTTAAAAACTCAATGCACAAGCCTACGACATCATCTTCAACTATATATGCCCCAAAAAATTCAACAAAATCAGTCGCCATGAGAATGCAAAAGAATTTGGGATACTTTGATCGATATGCACGAAGGTACTGATTCTGTCACATAATATAAGTTGGAAATGCTCCAAAGTCGGCTTGACAAGTTCAAGATGATGGATGCTGAAGGTGTCGCTGAAATGTACTCTAGGCTGGCTCTCATCACAAATGAGATTGTTGGCTTAGGAAGCGAAGAAATGAGCGACAAATTCATCATCAAGAAGATATTTAGAGCCCTTGATGGAAAGTATGACACCGTGTGCACATTGATCTAAATGATGCCAAACTAAAAAGATCTCAAGCCAATTGAATTTATTGGTAGGATTATTACTCATGAGATGTCACTCAAGGACAAAGATGAGGTGCACAACAAGTCAAGCGGTGATTACAAAGCTTCAAGTGATGCTCCTGCTACTTGAAAGGACAATCTTGTCATTGATGAAGAGATAAGCCTCATGGTCAGAGAATTCAACAAGTTATACAAGAGTAGAGGCAAAGAGAAAAGCTCAAGCTTAAGACATGATGAGAATCGTTCGTTCAGTTGAGACAAAAATTGCTACAACTATGGGAAGCCCGAACACTACTCCAATGAGTGCTCGGCACCTCACAAACGAAAAGAAGAGTTACCTCGAAGACAAAGCTCAAGGGATGAGTCACCTTGTAGAGAGAGAAGGAGTAGACAAGATCTATATGGATGAAGACACTCACGGAGAGGCAAGGAATCGGAAAAGAAGGACAAACACACCAAGAGCATCTCTAGAAAAAGACATCAATCTCATGTTGGTGAATGGGTTTCTAGCTTTGAGTCTGACAACCAATCCAAGAGAAGCTATCACTCCAACTCCGACTGTAGTCAAGATGAACGTGTTGCCGGCATTGCACTTGTTTCCTCCAACTCCTATGACTTGTTTGATTCACCAAATGAGGGGTTCAGAAATTGCTTCATGGCTAAAGGCCCCAAGGTATCACATCCCGAGTATCTTGATTTTAATAGTGATGAGGATGACTTGTTAGGAGAAGATGACTTGGTCTTCGATAAAACTTGTGTTTGCACTAAAAATGAACTTGCTAATTATCATGCTAGTCAAGAGAAATCGAGTGATGATGATAAGAAATAGATTGAACGAGTAACTAAAGAATTGAACACTCTTAAGTTAGCTCACGAAACTACTCTAGAAGATCATAGAGAGCTTGCAAGAACTCATGAGAAGCCACGCTCCGAGAAGCTCATTTTGGAGCAAGAGCATGAGTTCCTAAAAGCAATCAATGATGATCTTCAAAAGAAAAGTTCTTATCTAGCCAAACGCTCACTCTTGTCTACTTTTGTTCCATCAGTTAAACCTAAGAACACTAGTAACAAAGGCAAGAAAGTTTGTTCTTCTAGTAACAACAACACTAAAGCTAAATCTAATAATGATGTTGCTAGTAGCTCTCTTGATTCCACTAATGATTCTCTTAGCCAAGTTACACTTGAGCAAGAAAATGATGTATTGAAAGGGATTACAAAGAGAGGTGTCTTCAAGAGTCTTGCTCGAGATAAGCAATTTGAGGAAATTGTGTGCAAGCAAGGAGGACATCGGAAGAAATAAGGTGTTGGCTACTTCAACGTCAACGGAGATGATTAGGAAGAAGGTCCATATGCCATTGTCAAGTTTGTTCCTCATGAGGAGAAGTGTGATCGTACTCCTCCCAATGGAACATGCTCACAAGATGACCTTCTACCACAAGACCACAAGGGCAAGGTAAAGCTTCAAGAGAACATTGACCTATTTGAAGAGGAACCCCAAGTCAAGGTCAAGTGGATTCCCAAGTGCTACTAGCACTACCTCATCTAGTGCTACCACAACTACAAGGATTCCCATCTATATACAATCAACCTCAACCATATGTATTAGTTCAAGGAGTCACACATTCCCTCAAAGGTAAGCAAGGGACAAGGTAATTAATGTATCTTTGGACATCTTTGGACATCATCCCATATGTATTTCACTCCATGTCCATAGATATTCCTGCACATGTTCCTTGTGCTTTGGGACTAACCCATGTAGGTGAAACTAGTAAGAAACAACTAGGATTGCTCCCAACTCAAGATGATCTTCATCAACATTGAGCATCCACCACTACTTCGCCTACTTGAAGTCTTCTATGACAAAACCTAAGGTTAGTTTATCCCTCTTAGGGGGGAATCTTATATCAAGGTGGAGCTTTACTCAAAATCTTGAGTATAAGTATCTCCTAAGGATATGAACACATTAATGCTTTATGTAAAAGTGGTAAACTCACTTGTGCTTAAGTGATGAGTATGACCTATGATCAAGTATTCTTACTTGGCTCGTAAGTCAATATACTCATATATAGATGACTTTGTCATCGCCAAAGTGCTTGATATATGCTAGAATGTTTGTGCATGTTCACCATGTTTAATCCATCATCTTATTGTGTGAGCATGTTGGTCTTCATATTTTTGCTCATTCGAGGACATCAAATTGTTGTTATTTTGCTCTTGACTTATCTTTTCCTAAATGGATGGACAAGAATGCCTAGCATCGTCCTCTAGTTATCTATCCTATCTCATCTCAAGTTCTATTCATGCTTCATCACAAAACATGAACAAGAACTTTTCGTTCCCTCTGTATGAAGGAGCACAAAGAGTTCTGTATCGTCAAAGGCTTCCTTCCAAAACCCCTTTGAGAATCTCAATGAAACCAACCCCAAAAACTCAGTTCCACCGAATTCGCAAATCTGATCAGATTTTCCATCTCGGTACCACCGAAATCACTAACTCGGTTACACCGAGTTTCCCTATCACCAAATAGCAGAGGAACTTGGTGACACTGATTTTGTAATCTCGGTGACACCGACCACGACGTGTATATAACCTCGCGACCGGATGTTTTCAAATTAACACCTCAAACATTTCATTCCCAAACCCTAAGCTGCCGCGGAAGGACCCCTAGTCGTCGCCTTTGCATCCCCGAGCACCTCCGCCATTTGGATTCGCCGCCGTTGTAAGTGCATCTAGTGCCCCTTAGTGATTTTGGTGGTTTGAAGACTTATAGGTTAAGTATCTAATGTGTTCATGAGTGTACACAGGATCTATAAGTCACTTAGGAGTTTGAAATATTTGATGAATATCGACCCCTAAAAATGTATATCTTCGGTTGAAGAAATTGGTCTGAAGCTGAAGAATTGAATCGCGAAGAATCTGTGTTGAAATTGATATTGCTCATGAAGATATTGAATTTGAGGAATTCGGTGTGTCCTGAAGAAAATCATTTTGAAGACTTTGAAGCATGAAGATTTACTCTTTCTATTTTGTTTTCTTCACACTTGAGGAATAGGAACACCGTACTGTTAAAGGGGGTCGAAGTTACACTTTGGAATGAATTTCCTCATGATGCTCAACCCAAGCCTAATCCTACCAAAAGCCTCAAGTGAGGAATACGAGTGACATGAGGACTCTCACAGTTGAGGGTTCCGACCGTTTCGATAGCCACGCCACATCATTGGTCTTATCCACACCAACAGTCATATTATTTAAGGGCATTAGTGTCAAATCATGTTGGGATGCTCCCAGGCTATAAATAGCCACCCCCACAACCATTAGATGGTTGGCTGCTCCGTTAGAAACTGACACTTGTCATAAGAGCAACCCAATTCCTCAGAGTCTTCGAGTGTAATTCATCAGTGAGGAAATACCCCAAACACCAAACCACAAACCTAGAACCAAGTGATTGAGCATCACTGAAGAAGTTGTTCCTGTGTGGAACTAAAGCCTTTTACCTTTGAGGACTGTGCATCGTCCAAACGGTTAGGCGTCATGGTCTAGAGAAATCCAGAAGTCAATTGTGGATCGCCGGGTGGCCAAGTTTGTGAGGGTTTGGAAGTCTTCCCTGAAGACTTACCACGAGTCTTGGGCAAGGACTATGTGTTCTTAGCCCAAGGAGAATACGGTAGGGACTGTGTGTCCCGGGACTGTGTGTCCCGGGACTGTGTGTCCCGGGACTGTGTGTCCCGGGACTGTGTGTCTTTTGGTTTCAATACCAAGCCGCTCCAAACCAGATGTACAACTGTCACAGCAGTTGGAACTGGGTCATCAACAACTGTCTTCGCTGTGAAACGGGTTCTCATTCCTCATCTCTTTACATTCCTCAGATTATGTGTTGATGACTTTCACTGTCACTGTTTGAGGAATTTGCTGAAAACATTCTCTGAAATTCCTCAACCCCAAATTCTTCAAGCTAGTTAATCCTCATCTGTTTTCTGCGTGCCTGCTCACCGTGCAATCTGTTTTCACATTCCTCACACTGAAAAATTGCGGTTGTGAAACTTTGCACTCCTGATCCTTTACTGTTTCCACTGTAAGTTAGTCATCAGTGAGGAATTTCCTCAAAAGGAATTTCCTCAGTGATGAAATTCTAAAAATCTCCTATTCACCCCCCTCTAGTCGATATAACGCACTTGGTATCAGAGCAAGGTACTCCCTTGTTCTGTGTGATTTTGGTTTAACCACCTGGAGTTTTAGTTATGTCGACTGCAGGCATGATTAAGGTTACTGCTGCATGTCCTACTTTCGAAGGAAAGAACTTTCCCTTCCGGAAGACCAAGATGCAGATGCATCTACAAGCTATTGACAGTGATCTCTGGTATATTGTGGAACATGGCGTCCCCATCATCTCTGCTTGTGTCTCTGCTGCTGATGTGAAGAAATTCAAGCAACTTGATTCTCAAGGGAAGAATATCATCTGTGGCCATCTGAGCCCAGGCCAGTTTGGAAGAGTGAGTGCTTTGGGCTCTGCAACACTTATCTGGGAGAGACTTTGCAAAGTAAATGAAGGAGTATCAACCCAGCGTGACTCTCGTGTTGATGTTCTTCGCAATCTCTTCAATCGCTTCAAGAGGCATGACAATGAAAGTTGCCAAGATACCTTTGATCGCCTCACTGACATATCAAATGAACTGCAAGCACTGGGAGCTCGAGACATCACTGATGACGAAGTTGTGAAGAAACTGCTAAGATCTTTGGATTCTTCATTTGATACTTCAGTCCTGATGATTCAAGAAAGACCAGACTACAAGATGCTTGATCCAGCTGATATACTCGAAAGGCTCAATACTCATGAATTCCAGCAAGAAGAAAAGAAAGATCTATATGGACCAAGCTATTCTAGACCACGTGCACTAAAGGCTAGAGAAATTTTCTCATCTGAAGAAGAAGACTCAGATGACAGCATTGGTGACCCTGAAGAATTTGGACAGGATCTTGCAATGCTCATGAGGAAATTCCAGAGGTTTACACGACGTGACCATTTTGGTAAATATTCAAGAAGAGACATGAGGAAATCAGAATCTTCATCTGAGGACTACAAGAAAAGAACCTGCCACAAATGCAAGAAATCAGGTCATTACATTGCTGATTGTCCCCGTTGGGGAAAGGAATCAAAGAAGAAGAAATACAAGGATGACAGTTCTGATGAATCGAAGAAGAAGAAGCAATCTTTGAAATCCTCATCTTCAAAGCCCTCATCGCACAAGAAGACTAGTTTCAGAAAGGCTCGGGCACTTATTGGCAAGGAAATGGATTCTGAGGCAGAATCAGAGGAATGTGATGAAGAAGAGGGTTCTGATGAAGACACAGAATCCGGACAGGCCAGTCTTGCATTTGCAACCACTTTCTTCAGTAAGTCAATCTTCAACCTTGAAGAAGATGATAACACCATCCACACTGATGACTATGTTGATGACTTCGCTCCAACCTATTGCTTCATGGCAAAAGGTTCAAAGGTAGTGAATGATGCTTCCTCCTTTGATTCAAGTGACTGTGAACCTGATGATTATAAAAAACCCAGTTACAGTAAACTTGCTATCATTGCCACTAAACAACAAACTACCCTGGAAAAGCTTCAGAAACTGCTAGATAGAAGTGATGATCTGTTGAATGATGAAATGAATCTCACCCAAATCCTCACTAAAGATGTGAAAAGACTTCAGTCTAGATTTGTTAATCTTCAAGATCGTTATGATACACTCCTCTCTTATCATGAGAAACTTTCCTATGAATTTCTTCAAAGGAAGCTTGATCTAGAGAAGCTGAGGATTTCTCATGATGATCTTCGTATGGAAAATGATTCATTACTAGCTCAACAGATCAGCACTGCTCAAGCTGAATTCATTCCTCCATGTCTCAAATGCATTGAACACGAAACTGCTAATTCTTCACCAGAATCATCAAATGCTTCTATTGCTACAAATTCTTCAACTGCACCTGTAGTGTCTATTGCCTCACTTGAGGAAAACACAAATGTTACTGATGAAAATGCAGGGTTGAAGGAATTGTATGTGACAGGCATATACAAAAGTCTCAAAGGACATCAAACCCTTTGTGATGTGCTCAAAAAACAGAACTTGAACAGGAACCCGAGGAAAGAAGGAATTGCCTTTGAGAGGAAATTGAATGCTGATGGATCTTATTGGAAACCTGAGCAGTATCCCAAAACCTCATGGGTTCCTGCTACTCGGCCTCCTTTTGATCCATCCAATCTAACTGGCTTTTCATGTGAATTATCCTATTCCTCACAGGAGTCATTTGGCTCCAACTATAAACTGTTCAAAAATCAATCTGGTGAAGTATTTGCTTGATAAGTTGGAATTAACTGCAGGAATGGCCCTCCTTTGAGGAAAATCTGGGTTCGCAAAAGTTGTCTTGAAAATCTTCAGGTGAATGTCCTCATGACACCACCAATGAAGAATCTGAACCCCAGATCAAAATCCTCACGAGGACCAAAGTCTTCAAGAGGATCAAAATCTTCAACTGGTCAAAATTATGCTCGTTCCCGTGCTAATACTTCTAACATGCAGGGAAACTACAAGGAATATGAATATGAGCGTTACTCTTCAAATCATTATGTTCATAAATCCTCAAACCAGTTCTTTGCATATTCATATGAGTACTTTAACCCCTTACTGTTAAGAGAAGTGCATTAGCTTCAATGCCACCTTTCGAGAAGTGCATTAGCTTCAATGCCACCTTTCTCATATGGTGCTCGCATGATGATGAATGCTTTACCACCCCTTAAGATGTGGGTGGTGAAGAAATCGAACTAATCACTTCTCCAGGTCAGGTCTCCAGATGAAAATCATCATTTGAAGAATTTGCTGGAGACCTGAGGAAATGCTTGATAGGACGCAAGCTAATATTGATGAAATTGAAATATTTCACACGTCCTTATAATTCTGTTGTGATGAAATTCTTATCTGATGAAATTGATATCATATTCTTCAAATCTGAAGCATATGAGATGGTAAGCTATACTAATTCATCTGCAGGATGACAAACCCAAGAATACTGAGTGGGTTCTTGATAGTGGCTGCACACATCACATGATTGGTGATAAAAGCTTGCTGATGAATATGCCACTAACTCCATCACCTCTGAAGCAAATCACATATGCTGACAAAGGTAAAAGCAAGGTATTGGGACTTGACAAAGTGGCTATTTCCAAGGATAGGCATATGGACAAAGTGATGCTTGTTGAATCCCTTGGTTTTTACCTCATGTCAGTATCGATGCTTTGTGATCTTGATATGATTGTTATCTTTGGTAGATATAGATGTGTAGTCATCATGGAATCTGACAGATCCAAAGTCTTCGATGGTGTAAGAAGAGGGGATTTGTACATTGTTGATTTCTCTACAGGTCCTCAACCAGCCACTTGCTTACTAGCAAAAACCTTAGAAGGATGGTTGTGGCACCGAAGACTAGGTCATGCAGGCATGAGGAATTTGCACATGCTCGCGAAGAAGAAGCATGTCATCGGCATCGAATCAGTCAAATTCGTCAAGGATCATCTCTGCGGTGCATGTGAATCTGGGAAAATAACCAGATCCAAGCATCCCTCGAAGACTATCATGACCACTACTCGTCCTTTCGAATTGCTTCATATGGATCTATTTGGACCTACTCACTATGCCGCACTAACCAATGAAGCATCTTTATATGGCTTCGTCATAGTTGATGATTATTTCAGATATACATGGGTGCATATCATCGTATATAAAACTGAAGGGCAGGAAATCTTCAAACAATTTTATTCAAGGGCCTCGACGAACTTCGGCATCAAGATCAAACATATCAGGAGTGATAATGGAACAGAGTTCAAAAACACTGGTTTTGATGATTATCTTGATGAACTTGGTATTACCCACGAATTATCTGCTCCTTATACTCCTCAACAGAACGGTGTCGTTGAAAGGAAGAACAGGACTCTGGTTGAAATGGCAAGAACTATGCTTGAAGAATATCAGACTCCTCGTCGCTTTTGGCCTGAAGCAATCAACACTGCATGCCACATCATCAACAGGGTATATCTTCACAAATTCCTCAAGAAAACCTCATATGAACTCCTCACTGATAAGAAACCCAATGTAAGTTATTTCAAAGTCTTCGGTGCAAAATGTTGGATTAGAGATCCTCACCATAGCTCAAAATTTGCACCTAAGGCACATGAGCGTTTTATGCTCGATTATCGAAAGCACTCACACACCTACAGAGTCTTCAACAACTATCACAACAAAGTTGTTGAGATTCTAGATGTGCGGTTGGATGAAACTAATGGCTCGCAAAGAGAGCAATTGCCTTCTGATCCAGATAAGTTGTCTCCTAAGGAAGCAATAAAGCTCAAGCCTACTGAAGACATTGTTCCCACTAAGGAAATTGATGAAGAAACCATCCCCATCACTGATGAAAATCAAGAAGGTGATCCTGAGGAAATTGCTCCAGAACCACTTCCTCAGCCCAGACAAAATCCTCAACCAGCTCATCCAAGGATTGCAAATGAAGTAGAACTTGACAAAATCTTCAATGACATCAACGCGCCAGGTCCTCTCACTCGCTCAAAAGCTTCACATTTAGTTAACTTTTGTGGGCATTTCTCCTTTGTATCTATCACAGAACCCTCAAAAGTTGCTGAGGCTTTCTTGGAACCGGAGTGGATCCAAGCTATGCAAGACGAACTTCTTCAATTCAAGCTGAATGACATATGGGAGCTCGTCAAATGACCAGATCCTCGCAAGCACAACATCATCGGAACCAAGTGGATTTTCCGAAACAAGCAAGACGAGGATGGTCAAGTGGTGAGGAATAAGGCACGACTTGTAGCCCAAGGCTACACCCAGGTTGAAGGAATAGATTTCGATGAAACTTTTGCACCTGTTGCTAGACTTGAAGCTATTCGAATACTACTTGCTTATGCTAATCATCATAACATCATCTTATATCAAATGGATGTGAAAAGTGCATTCCTCAATGGTAAGCTTGAGGAAGAAGTATATGTTGCTCAATCCCCAGGTTTTGAGGATCCAAAGAATCCAGACAAAGTCTTCAGACTCAAAAAGGTGCTCTATGGTCTCAAGCAAGCCCCTCGGGCATGGTATGATACATTGAGGGAATTCCTCATGAAGAAAGGCTTCAAACCTGGTTCACTCAATCCAACTCTTTTCACTAAATCCTATGATAATGAGCTATTTGTGTGCCAGATATATGTCGATGATATTATATTTGGATGTACTGACAAACGATACAGTGATGAATTTGCTTACATGATGAGTGAAGAATATCAGATGTCTATGATGGGGGAGCTGAAATTCTTCTTAGGTCTTCAAATTCATCAACAACGCAATGGAATCTTCATATCACAAGAGAAATACCTTAAGGATGTTCTGAGGAAATTCAACATGCATGAATGCAAAAGTGCCAAGACTCCAATGCCTACCAACGACCACATCGGCACTGATGAAAATGGTAAAGATTTCAATCAGCAGGTATATCGCTCTATGATTGGCTCTTTATTGTATCTTGTGCATCTAGGCCAGATATAATGCTTAGTGTTTGCATGTGTGCACGTTTTCAAGCAAAACCAAAGGAATCACACCATAAGGCTGTGAAGCATATTCTTCGATACTTAGCTCACACACCAACACTAGGATTATGGTATCCCAAGGGCTCAAATCTTCATCTGGTAGGGTATTCTGATTCTGACTATGCTGGTGACCGTGTGGATCGAAAGTCAACTTCTGGCACATGCCATTTCCTCGGAAGATCACTAGTTTGCTGGTACTCAAAGAAGCAGAACTGCGTATCACTCTCCACTGCCGAAGCTGAGTACATTGCTGCTGGTTCATGCTGTGCTCAATTACTATGGATGAAACAAACCCTCAAGGACTACGACATCAACATGAAGAATGTGCCTCTCTACTGCGACAATGAGAGTGCAATCAAGATTGCATACAACCGAGTACAACACTCGAAGACCAAGCACATCCAGATTCGTCATCTTTTTCTTCGGGACCATGTCCTCAAGGGCAATATCCTCATCGACCATGTGAAGACTGATGATCAACTGGCAAATATCTTCACTAAGCCCTTGGATGAGAAAAGGTTTTGCAAGTTGTGGTGTGAGCTAAATATCTTAGAATCTTCAACATGCACACATCCTAACACTTATGCAAAGTTGATGACTTAGATGTGCAACACATGATGAATCGATTTTCTTCAACTGATGAAGAATGTCACTCTGAATGTGAAGAAATCAACGAAGAAATTGATTCTCAGGGCCCTACGAGAATTGTACGCGGCGTCTGTAATCAACATTCTTATATGGTGGGTCATGCCACCGCTCAACATGAAATTCCTCAAAGCTAATGTTCTTAAAAGTTCCATTTCCTCAAAAATTGATTTTCTTCAAAACAGTTGTTCTTCACTGTGATGATTTATCACAAAATCCTCAAGTTAGTCAAATCTTCAAAAACACTTGATGACTTTCATTTAACTAGATAGACTGTAATTTTAAGTCCTCAACAGCATTCACTTATAGCTATTTCTTCAAGTTGATATTTCATCTAGGTGAATGTGATTGGACCCTACTTTCCCTCTATGCTATTCTCATCCAGTCTATTCAATTCTTCATATGCGTTCTACTTGAAACTTTGTTCGAAATCCTCACTGCGTCCTTGTTAGCTGATGATTTTGTAACAAAATCCTCAAATCTTCAATTTTTTTAAAAAGTGAACAGTAACTGAACCCCACTTCCCTCGTTCGGATAACCACGATCTCCACGATCTCCACCGCTATGCTCGGGAGCTACACGTGTCCTGCGGAGACGTAGAGGCAGGGGCTATTTGGTCCGATTTCTTCGCGCCAACAGTAACTGCCTGGCTATAAATATGTCCTTATCCCCCTCGGCAAACACTTCTTCGCTCCATTGCTCTCCTGCTACAGCAAAAGCCCTGAACCCTAGCGCCACCACTGGAAGTCTCATCGCCGGTGAAGAAGAGCTTCACTGCCGCGACTTTTCCGTCGCCGAAACCACGCCGGAGTCGGACCATCTTCGTCCGTCGCCGCCGTAGACGTCCTCTGCTGCCGGGTTAAGGCGCATTGGACACGCACCGAAGAGCTTCTCCCTGCAACTCTTCTCTGTTCTTTGTGCGCACCATCTAGGGTAAATAAATACCCTATTTTTACAGCAAGTTTGATCTACTATTTTACCTCTGAGATGTGAAATCTGTTTTTCCTCAAGAATCCATATGCATCTGATTCCTCAAACACTGCCTATCACCACACTATTGATGAACTTCACTAAGTATCTAAGATTTTCACGAGATTCCTCAATTGTGCGAATTTTCGGATCTGTACAACTTTGGAACCCAAGAACAATATGCTTAGGCAAATTCCTCAAGCACTGGTTAAATTCCTCAACTGTCAAACTTTTTCATTTTCTTCAAATCTGAGAACGCATATGACCTCTCCAAATTCCTCACAACTATACTCTATTCACAGCTACACACATGTCAGCTGATGAATCTCTCGGTTCTCATCACATTAACTCGTTTGCAGCGTTTCTTGAAGAAAATCTTCAAGTGTCATCAGGATCTTCAAGAGTTCAATCTCATCAGCAAAATCCTCAGCTGAAGAATATGGTGGATGACAGGAATACAACTTTGGACATACCTGAGGATATATACTTGGACTACTGCACACCTAATGAAAATGAAAAAATGGCCAAGAGAAAGATTCGGCTTCAGAAGATAGAACGCCGATGGGCTAAGGAGTGAAAGGAATACAGATTTGTCACTCCCAAGTATGCGAAGAAATTCGCTGTGAAGCCTCCTGGCAAACGGGCTCCACTTGAGGATCATCAAGTAGCACATCCCTCAAGCCTCAAGACCCTTGATGACTATCGTAATGAAAAGGAAAAGCACTTGGCAAAGCTCAAGAAGCAGGCAGAGGCTGCTGTGAGGAAATTCAATGAATCATCTGCTGCTGCTTCAACTGTAGCAACTTCCTCTGCTATTGAGACCTGTGGTTCGGCAATTCCTCAACAGAAGTCTGTGCCATCAAAACCAAAGGCTTCAAAGCCTCAAGATAAACCAGCTCTGGCATCAGCTACAAAACCCTCAGCGCCAAAATCCTCAGCGCCACCACAGGTTTCAAAACCAGAACTGAAGCCGGTCATGAAGCCACTGCCCGCTACCTCCAGCTCCTCACTCCTAGCTGCAACCAGCTCGGAGACAAAGTCTTCACCACCTCCTATGAAGATTAAGATGTCTGCTGAAAGAGGAACAAAACCAAGCCCCAGCAAAATCATCACAACCCCTTCTACATCAGAGGGCAGTGATGAATATGATGATGAAACCTTGCAAGCCATGATCAGAAACAAGCAGGAGAGGGTAGCTCAAGCTTCTGGTAGCGCCATTCCTCTGGCCATGGACCCCAAAGTCCTCCTAGACTACATAAATATCGGGTATGAGGACCCCAACACTCCTCTTGATGATTTGAAACTTCCCCCTAGCATCAGCCACATGGTGGCCACATTCATCAACGAGGCCAAGTGGAAGGAGTAGCAAGCTAACCAGGCCAAGGTTGCTAAGCTCACGAAGGAGAAATTCCTCAAGCAGAATCTCCTCAACCTAACGCCTGATGTACTGGTGTCAACAGAGGCTGAGTTGAAGACTTTGACAGATAAGTACTCCAAGCTATCTGATCATCAAAGTCTCAAAAGCAATTTCATCAAACTTGCCACTGAAGTTGTTGACAACTACAACAAGAAGGCTGCCCCTCCAGTACCAACACATCAGCCTCTGATTGAAGAACCAACAGATGAAACTCGTCAGGCTGATGAAACTCCTCATGCTGAGGAAATACCTCAAGAAAGCCGTGTGGACGTACCGGCAATTGAAGAAATCACCACGGAAAATCCAGCTGATGAATCTGCTACAGCTGGTGAGACTGCCCCTGATCTAGCTGCTGCTTCAAAGCCTGCTAATGACTCTGTTCCAGCTGGTTCCTCAAAGCCAGCTGATGAATCTGTTGAGAAAAACACCTTCACCAAAAGCTTCAATGGTGAAGAAGATGACTACGTCTGCATCAGACGTGAAGAAAAGAAGGGCTGCTGAAAAGGAAGCCAAGAAGAGAAAGGCTTCTTCAGCAGAAGAAAACACTGAGGCCAAGCGCCTCAAAGCACTTGACGAAAATGCTCCACTGGACCCTGTGCCCCTAAACATCGCTCCATCGTATGAAATGGTCACCTTTGAAGACCAAGAGAAAGGGCCAGATGAGGAAATGAAGGATGCTGCATCTGAGGAACATACTGACGAAGAAATTCGTATTGACGACAGTCCTCATCCCTCCATTCCTCAGGAAGACACTACACAAGGATCAACTGCACCAGCTGATGAATCTGCCTCTGTCACCAAGCAAGCTGAGGAAGAGCAAAGTGAAAATCCTCAAACTGATGAAATCGAGAGTCCTAGGAAAAATCCTCAAGCTGAGGATCAGGCTGATCCAACTCCTCCTCCTGAGCAAGATCTTCACACTGAGGCTCAGAATGAACCAATTCCTCCTCCGGAGCAGAACCCTCAACAGGATGCTCCAGTTGATGAAATTCCTCAGCCTGATGCCCAGCCAGATACAATTCCTCAACATGAAGCACAACATGAGCATGCTCCTCAGCCTGAAGCCCAAGCTGATGAAATTCGTCACCCTAAGGACAATGCTGAGGAAAATGCACCAGACCAAGACAATGCTTTCGTTGTGCTCAACCCAGAGACTGCAATTGTTGTCTCCCCTCCAGTTCCACAGCAAAATCTTCAGCCAATGCAGCGTCAGCCATTCTCCAAGCGACCACAGTTTCAAAAGGAGAACTTATTTGAAGAACACATGTACTTCATTGGAGAAAATCCCTATGACAAGCCTCTAATAAGACATCTGAAGTTTTGTACGAGGACACAGCTGAATTACTATGGCTCTGTGATGCGTGGAAGAAATAAGATATTCCAGCACAAGCATATTCCTCATTTTGAACTTGAAGCAATACCATGCCTGGCTCCAGTCCTCAATGTCCTTCATGAAGCTGGACTGCTACCAATGTGCTCAAACATCTCTGATTGGAACAGTGAGCTCATTCTTCAGTTTTATGCCACTCTTCACATATCTGGAGATCCTGAAGACATTAACACGTGGGTGTTTGATTGGATGACGCAAAATACTCACTACAAAGCTCCTGCTACTGAGCTACTGCGTGAATTGCCAGTATCAATTCCCTCAGAGGAGGCCGTGAAGCTTTAGGGTGAACGTGAGCTGCCCAACAGGATGATGGAAGTCCTCATGAAGCCTTCGGCTAAAGCGCAACCATCGAGAAAAACCTTCCTCGTCCACGAGCTCAAGTACGAACCAAGATCTGTCTACAAAATCCTCTGCAGCGTCTTTGCACCAATCAAGGGACACGATGATGAAGAAGATGTTGTAGGCCTCATGAAGAATATCCTCTTCAACATCATTCATGGTATTCCTATCAACATCCATGATTTATTCTTGAGGACTTTGGCCGACAATGCTATGTGTACTTTTGACCAGAAAACCTATGCTCCATGGATCATGAGATTCATCAGGAAAAGGACAGGCATCAACTTTCTCGCTGATTGCAACAATCATGTTGGTTACATGCCTCCTATCAGGGTCAACAAGAAGACTTTCGAGCCGGTTGAAGGAAAAGGAAAATCTGTTATTGATGAAGGCAGTAGGCCTCTTGATGGCCAGTTCAGAGAGCCTGAGCCATATTCTTCATAGGATGATACTGAGACTCATCCTCCAAGCCCTATTGATCCTCGCGTGCTGAATACGAGAGAGCTTCTCCTCAGTCTTCACCAGAAAGTGGATCGGAATCACAAGTGGGTCAAACGCCACTTCGGCGCCATTGTGAAAACCCTCACTGAAACACAGAATTCTATGAAGCTTAACCCTCACTATCTTCATGAGGTTTTTGATCGCACCTGGGCTACTCTTGCTCATCTGAAGACTCCGGCAGAACTTGAAGAATTGGAGTTTGAGCGAGACTTTGATTGGTCGTGGCCACCCAAGAAGAAGTTCAGGCCAATTCCAGTTCCAGACCTTGAAGACAGTTCATTTTCTTCATTCCGCACTTCTGAATCCGATGAAGAACAACAAGACACTGCCACCGGTCCAAGGAAGAAGACTACTCCCAAGAAACCTCACACATCTTCATCAACTGCCAAGAAGTGAAGTCTTCACGGGCGTTAGTCCTCAGTTTGTCCCTTTTTTGTCACTTGATGACAAAGGGGGAGAAACTTGAGATTTAGTCTTCAAGCGGGATATTTTGGGGCCTATGAACTATATTTAAGTTACAAACTCTTGGCTCTTCTGAAGTTTTTATGTAATGAGTTGTAACTTAAGCCCGATGGTACTCTGACGTTTTTGAACGTTTTTCTTCGCATGCTTATTCCTAAAATTTTTAATGCACGCATGCTGGAATTCGTCAGATACCATTTGTCATCACGCATCTTCAATTTCTTCATAATATATGTCATATGTATGCATGATTTACAAGACTCAGGGGGAGATCTCCATGATATAAATCATCAATGTGCATTTGCTGTGAAAAGGAAAATCCTCAAGATATGCACATCTTCAGGGGGAGTCTCTCTGAATCTTGATGTCAAATTCCTCAAATGAGTATTTACACTTCATAATTTTTATCCCTGTTGAAGACTTAACCTAATTGTCATCAACCAACAAAAAGGGGGAGATTGTAAGTGCATCTAGTGCCGCTTAGTGATTTTGGTGGTTTGAAGACTTATAGGTTAAGTATCTAATGTGTTCATGAGTGTACACAGGATCAATAAGTCACTGACGAGTTTGAAATATTTGACGAATATCGACCCCTAAAAATGTATATCTTTGGTTGAAGAAATTGGTCTGAAGCTGAAGAATTGAATCGCGAAGAATCTGCGTTGAAATTGATATTCCTCATGAAGATATTGAATTTGAGGAATTCGATGTGTCCTGAAGAAAATCATTCTGAAGACTTTGAAGCATGAAGATTTACTCTTTCTATTTCGTTTTCTTCACACTTGAGTAATAGGAACACCGTACTGTTAAAGGGGGTCGATGTTACACTTTGGAATGAATTTCCTCATGATGCTCAACCCAAGCTTAATCCTACCAAAATCCTCAAGTGAGGAATACGAGTGACATGAGGACTCTCACAGTTGAGGGTTCCGACCGTTTCGATAGCCACGCCACATCATTGGTCTTATCCACACCAACAGTCATATTATTTAAGGGCATTTGTGTCAAATCATGTCGGGATGCTCCCAGGCTATAAATAGCCACCCCCACAACCATTAGCTGGTTGGTTGCTCCGTTAGAAACTGGCACTTGTCATAAGAGCAACCCAATTCCTCAGAGTCTTCGAGAGTAATTCATCAGTGAGGAAATACCCCAAACACCAAACCACAAACCTAGAACCAAGTGATTGAGCATCACTGAAGAAGTTGTTCCTATGTGGAACTGAAGCCTTTTACCTTTGAGGACTGTGCATCCTCCAGACGGTTAGGCGTCATGGTCTAGAGAAATCCAGAAGTCAATTGTGTATCACCGGGTGACCAAGTTTGTGAGGGTTTGGAAGTCTGCCCTGAAGACTTACCACGAGTGTTGGGCGATGAGTGTGTGTTCTTAGCCCAAGGAGAATATGGTAGGGACTGTGTGTCCCGGGATTGTGTGTCTTTTGGTTTCAATACCAAGCCGCTCCAAACCAGATGTACAACTGTGACAGCAGTTGGAACTGGGTCATCAACAACTGTCTTCGCTGTGAAACGGGTTCTCATTCCTCATCTCTTTACATTCCTCAGATTATGTGTTGATGAATTTCACTGTCACTGTTTGAAGAATTTGCTGAAGACTTTCTCTGAAATTCCTCAACCCCAAATTCTTCATGCTAGTTAATCCTCATCTGTTTTCTGCGTGCCTGCTCACCATGCAATCTGTTTTCCCATTCCTCACACTGAAAAACTATTGTTGTGAAACTTTTGCACTCCTGATCCTTTACTGTTTCCGCTGTAAGTTAGTCATCAGTGAGGAATTTCCTCAAAAGGAATTTCCTCAGTGATGAAATTCTAAAAATCTCGTATTCACCCCCTCTAGTCATTATAACGCACTTTCAGCCGTCGATGGAATCTTCACCGCCGTCGCCGCCGTAGTCGGACCGCCACCGAGCTAGGGTACGATTCTGATCTCCTCTTGGGCTCCATTGACCCGACTCTTGAGCATTACGAACCTTTATCTCAAATCCACCATGTGCAAACCCTCCTTTCCACTAGATGTTCTCATAGAACAGCGAACGATTTTATTTAGGTTTAGCCGTCCGCAGAACACATCTCGATGACACGGAATCGCTCAAATCGGTACGACCGATTTTTGGGTCTAGGGTTCATGAGAATGAACTTGGTTAGACCGAGTGATCACTTTCAGTTCCACCGAAGTGATTGCCAAGTCCCTCTGTAGAAGTTCATCTGTCTCGGTGACTCTGAAAACTTGGACTCGGTGCTACCGAAATTTCATCTGCACAAAGCTAAAACTAAGGATTTATTTCTTCAAATTTTTGGAAACCTAATGTGTTTTGTGATGCTCAATCCTTCTGCTCTTCTATATCTATTTCACAGGGCTGCTTGTCTGTTGGTCTGTTGGTTGCTTGTCTGCTTTGTCTGTTAGGATGTCAGGATCCGAGGACAGCCAGAACAACTTCACTTAGGACAGTGTTGAGATGGACCCAAGCACAAGTCATGAGAGGTCACATTCTTATCCAGTGTAATGCCCAATATGAGATCCTATCCTTATTTTGGCACGAGGGCCTCGATTGGGAAAGAAGCACATCTCGTTGTTTCGCAAGAATTGATATCGTTAGAAGTACATGTATTGAAAAGACGAGTATAAGGAGTTGGCTTACACTCTCCACAAGCTACGTCAAGATCACATCAATACAACAACATAATCAATCATCATGAACAAGAGCAGGGTCTGACTACGAAAGAAGGCAAGCAATAAAAGAACGACGTCCATCCTTGCCATCCCAGGCTGCCGGCCTGAACCCATCCTAGATCGAAGAAGAAGAAGAAGAAGGAAACTCCAAATAGTACAATCATCACGCTCACATCAAAGTAACTCTTTACCTTTACCTACAACTGGTGTTGTAGTAATCTGTGAGCCACTGGGACTCAGCAATCTGATTTCCAAACTTATCAAGACTGGCGAAGCTAATTGGTAAGGTATGGTTAAGTGGTGAGGCTGCAGCAAGCGACTAAGCATTTATTTGAGGTGGCTAACTTACGAGTACAAGAATCAAAGAGGGGATGATCTACGCACAGCGGACATGAACTACTGATGATCAAATGAATGATCCTGAACACTTACTTACGTCAGACAAAACCCCACAGTGTCCTCTTCCGGATACAGAACTCACGAGAAGAGACAATCACGGTAATGCACATAGTTGACATATTTTACTTAAGTTTACTTCATGTTATCTAGAACCAAGTGTTAAACAAAGTTTCCAAGTCTGCCACATAACCGCGGGCACGGCTTTCTGAAAGATATTACCCTCCAGGGGTGCTCCAACTAGTCCATCAAAAACTACCACGCGCTGCACCGAAATGACCTCAACTATAGAAAACCCGTGATCTCCTCGTCTTCCTATTGGAAAACCTCAACTTCGAGATAGCCCAAAGTATCCTCGGAATCCCATGCACAAGACGTTCGAGAAAGGTAAAACAAATCCTGCAAGACCGCCCGACGTGTCGACGATCCCGATTGGAGCTACGTATATCATTCTCAAGAAACAACAGATAAGTTACGCGTATGAAGGCCAGATAGAAATCCCCCGAGTTGCCTCAGGTGGTCCTGCAGAGTGCTCTGTTTTAGACCAGCACCATCAGCACTGCCCCCCGCCCCCCGTGTTATGTTGAATTACTCCTCAGGTTCATGACGCCCCATGTTTTTCAGTATTATTATGTTGGGCAAGTATAGTGCCAATGTTGGGCCTTGCCCTACGAGTTTTATCCCAAAACGAAAATCTAGGGGGTCCCCATAACAACCCCGAGCATGTGAGGATCGCTCATTTATGGAACATAACACCGGTAGCCGAAACTAAGGCAACAAAGGTGGAACAAAACATTAGGCTAGAAGACTAGACCTTCCACCTTTTACCAAGTATATAGGTGCATCAAATTAATTAGCAATAATATGGTGATATAACAAGGAACCCATGTTTTCACATGGAAGCAACTGCACGTGCAACTAGCAACACTATCAAAAGGCCGAGCAAGGAGTAACATAGCCAAATAGTGCTTTGCTAGGTTGTCGAAAGGTTAAAGGTTTGATGGCAATCTTGAGAGGCTGACATTTAACAGGTGGTAAGCAACGAGACATAAAGAAAGAAATGATACAACTAGATTGTCATTGATAGTAATGGTATCTAGGTAAATGTTCATCTTGCTTGTGATCTCACTTGGAAGAAGAACAAATCCGTGAAGCAGAAGAACGAACGAAGTCGAACGGATCCTCACACTCTGAAGCGGTTCGGAACTTTATCGAGAAGAAACAATCTGAAACAACAATCAACACACGGTAACACCACAACAAAGGCATGATATGATGCACAACACATATGATGCATGTACGGTTCAATTATGCAAGGCACGACATGACAACCACAACAAACAAATACTACACATTAAGTGAAGCTCAATATGCAACGAGTTGCATATTGATGAAACTCCACATTCAAATATTTAGTTCACTCTCATTTAGGTACATGGTAATTTTAAAATGTTGTTAAGATGGCAAGAGGTGAATCACAAAGAAACTACCTATCTAGGAATTTGAAATGAGGTCAGAAAAAACTTATAGCATCTCCAAAGTGACCCCATACGTTAACTTCAAAATCTGTCCTAAACACGTTTTAATTTTGTTAAACGGCAAAATAAAGTGGTCACGTGATTCTACATGTCCTAGTCGATTTACATGTAGAGATCATCACAAACGGAGTTGCGGTTCAAAAGATATGATCACTGCAAGATATGATGCCATGAAAGCAATATGTATGCAAATGACATCCACAAGCATTCCTAACCATGAAGGCAGCAAGATATTATGAAATTACATGAGGTGCTAAGCAAGTTTCATATATGACACGTTCAAAACGGAGCAACGGTTCAACAATTACAAGCAAGACAAGAAATAGCTACAATCGGCCAAAAAAGCAACATGGCATTTTCTACACCCTATAACAACAAGCAAAATAATTCTAAAATGCTCAGACAAGGCATGAGGCAGTAGTGGTCAAGATGCACAATGACACCTACTAAATACAACTAGCATGGAAGCATGGATCATTAGGAAAAGAACTCACAAAAAGGCAAGTAACACACAGTTTCAGCCTTAGTGAAAATAACAGTTTTGAGAGTGCAGTTTTTAACAAGTTGGCATATTGGAAGCAGTAAAACTCTATGCCACAGGGCATAGAATGGCATGAAACTTAACTTCATTCTAGAGAATCTTAAGCACTATAAATAACTCCAAGGTACCAACCCCAAAGGGGTTGTAGATGACTAGCAAATCTCATGGCAAAACAACAACAAAATATTACAGATTCCGGACTTCTAAATATTTCAGCATCTCAAAACAGCTCTATTTTCTAGCATGTAATTGTGGATACTATTTTTACCATGCATGGATATGCGGTGCAAACAACATGAACATTTTACATACTAGGTTTGATCAATTTGGATGCGTGCTCAAATAGCTATGAAATAAAATGGTTTAATATATCAACATGAAAATCTATGCAAACAATAGGTTAAACAGTTTTAAACATGCACTAAAGCCAGAAAATATTAATCTACGCAAAATTCTACACGTTTTACATACATAACATGTCTCGGTCCGACGAGCGGTTTAAAAGATATAGGCATTTTAAGATATGCCTCTAATATGGAATTATAAAATACCAGGGTATTTAGACAAATTCTTTATAGGGAAAATCTCAACGCGGGAAAAATCTACCATAGGTTCCTAATAGGGCATGAGCGAAAAAGAATAAAACGGTGCTCAGGGCAGGATTTTGCGGGCGGTACTCACCTCAGGCCACTTGGGCAAGTCGGTGGAGCGAGCTGGGCCGGAGGGGGCACTCAGCCTTGGTGTTGGGGCGGGTGTAGGGAGGCCGGCCCACGAACGTGAGCACATGGCCCCCGACGTTGGTCAACGGGGGCGACTCGGGATCTAGATCCCGATCTGGATCGGGGCTACGAGCGGGTGCAACACCTGGCGGCGGCCGACGGAGAGGGAAGCTAGCTCCAGCGGCACATCGGCCGGCGATGCAAGGATGAGGGGTGGCGACAGGCGGCACATGTGGGTGGAGGCACAAGATCCAGCTCGGGGCTCCTCCCCTCAAGAGCTCGGCGGTAGCGGGGCACCGGGGCAGGCTCGTGGGCGGTGGCTGATCTAGGCCCGGGAGGGCCTGCTTCGGCCCTCGGCGGGCCTGGCGGCTGCAGGAGGTGGGACAGAGGTGGGAGAGGGGCTGATGGTGGTAGCTAGGGTTAGGGTTAGCACGGATTCCGAGGTGGAAGAGTGAGAGGGATCAGATTAGGCAGGGGAGGGTTGTTTATACAGGGAAAGGGGGTGAGGGTTATGGGAATTAGCCCATTTTCGGACCCTCCGATCATGATCGGACGACACCGGTCGTGGGAATGGCTAGGTGAGCTTAGTGGCTATGTAGAGTGGTGGTGGGCTAAGAAGATAGGGAGGTTTGCGGCCCGACACAATATTTTAGACACCGAAAACTGTCCATCGATAACCGATGATGGTGCCGCTACGGTAGACCGTTCTGGTATCAAACGGACTCCGATGGCGACAAAATTTGGCACGCGGCCTAGATACATTAAAATAAGACTGCACGCCAAGTTTCAACCCAATGTGAGAAAAAATTATAGACACTTCTAAAAACATTATTTTAATGATGTCGTGGGCGCATGCGTGTGTGGTTGGTCTCAAAAAGGACAACAACAAAAAGGGAGAGAACCGGCAACTAATAACGGATGCATGTTTTGAAAAATGCCAGCAACTGAGTGGCGATACAATGCGGATGATGTGCATGATGCGATGATGAATGCGACAAATAAAATAATAACAAGACGACAACGAAATAAAAGGGGAATCTTCTGGAGCATCGGTCTCGGGCTATTACAACCCCCCTACACTAACAAGAGATCTCACCCCGAGATCTAGGAATGAAAAGAGGAAGAGGGTGAGAAAGAAGAGGTAAAATTTAGTCGCTTCTTTGACAACGAGTGAAGCCAATGACTCTTGAAAGGTTACAAAGAGAGGAAGAATGACATGAGGAACAAGAAATAATCCAAACAAAATTTCGGCAGCACTTCAGTAGGAAAGAGGGCAAAATTTGATAAGATGAAAAGATCTTGAAAAGATTCAAACAAAACAACTAAAATGAGAAGCAAGGAAAGAATATGATCTTGACAAACTAAGATGATTGGCCCAAGCAGAGCAACCTCACAACAACTCCGAGCAAGAGAATAAAAACTAGATCATAGGGAAGAAATGATTAAAAAGAGAATGAAAACTATTATCACAATTGAATTTGTCAAGCAGCCTTGCAAGAAGAAATGAACGGATGTTTTGGCAAGCCAACAACGAAAAGAACAAGCTTGTAGTGGGCTTATGAGAACCATCTCAACAATGAGGTGACAACCAGCCACAATTGGAAAACAATTGATTCATTGGGAGCAAAAATATACAAAAACTTCTTACACCAATAGGAAACATTGAAAACTTGGATTAATGGCAACACCATAATAGCAACAATCCTTAGACAAAGATTTAGGTGAAATCCAAAGCAAGCTAGCCCAATGGAAGAAAAGATGGGTTAAAAAATATCTAATGATCAAAGAACTGGTGGGTTTAAATACCTCATTCTTGAAACAATTTTTTCTTTGAGACTTCTCCACTAACAAGAACGCTATAACACCACCTCAAATGGAAAGGGAGGAAGAATTGCACTTCGAAATGCAAGACAAAGAATACTTGCGGTACTCCAACAAGAGTCTTGAAGAACCAATTGAGAAATAATTACGATCTTGAGGAACCACCATGACGAACCTCTTAGAGAACACCAGAAAGAAAGGATGATAGAAAACAATTGAAGGTAGAAAATAATAAGATTAAAGCCTTGCAAGATTTAGATGAAGCTTCACGAAGAGATACTTGAGAAAACTTGCAACTCCAGAAAAGAAAAGATAATAAAACTTGGGATAAATAATTTGATATCATGAACAACTCCGGAAGAAGGATTTAAATCACCCCAATGAACAAGAATATGAATTATGGTATGCATATCCTTCATCAACTTAAATTGATGACAAGAAACGGATCTAGCATAGCACTTATTCTTCTTAAAAAGATTGAGGATAGATATGATCACAAACTTGAAGAAGTCTTGAAAGAAACACCGGTAAGAATTTTGAATGAAAGAGGATAACACAAATGAACTCGGCTACGTGAGGACAAAAGAGCATGATTCGATTAGAGGAAGATTTAACAGGTCACCGGTAAGAATTTGCAAATAAATAAGTATAGCAAGATTGAATGAAGATACATGAGAATGAATACATCTTGATCCACGTGAGAGAAAACTTGAACAAGGCACCGGAATAATTAAGAGACGAACGAAGAGACAACGAATGATAAGAATTTGAGAATGAAAAGTAAAGTTGAGAATGAAGAAATCTTATGAAGTGATGGCCTTCGGAGGATAGAGAAATGAGAACAAATCTGAAATGCATCAGAGAGATATGGAGAATTTCTAATGATTGCAACAATTGAGAAGATAGCACGAGCTGAGATGACAATATTCAAAAGAATGGACAAGATTTGAGAGAAACACTCCTTCGGTCTTCCAAGCTGAAAATGATGAGGAAAACACCACCAAGAATAACTAAGACAGTCCGGAATAAGAATATGAAAAGTTGAGCCGATGATGAAATAATTCAGATTAACCTTGAGGAAGGAATATGACTCATGGAATTCATTCTTACGTCATATTTAAAAAGAGATTTACAGAAAAATAAGAAGATCCAGAAAAGATCCTCGGAAAACCTGTGGGTTATGGGCTCACTCAAAAGACACACCGTTGAAGAGATTGCTCAGAAATAGAGATACTGCACCAGTATAACTGAAAACTTGATGATGTTGGGAACCTCGAAATAATTGAAAGGATTTGATAACAAGAAACTACTGAGATATCTTTGACACTCCGGATAGAATAGAGAGATGAAGAACAAGAAGGACTTGATAATAATTACCAACATGGAAAATAATTTAAAGGATGAAAAGGATATGATGAAAACGAAACTCCTCAGAATCTTCACAATGAATCACCGGATAAGAGAGAAGAGAAAAAGATAGCGAAAGCAATAATGAAATGAAATATTTTTGGATGATTATGAAATCATGAAGAAAAAGGGGGAGGGTGGGGAAAAACAAAGACAACTTGGGACAAATGAGATAAACTCCAGAAATAAATGAGAGATTGATCGTCCTAATATTGGGGACGATTCAACTCACCTTAAGAGAAGCACACATGACGACTCCAGTTGAAGAGAATTGATAAGACGACTTGATTGACCAAAAGAATAAGCACTCTCATAGAAATATGAGAACACCACTTAGAAAAGATATGAGATCATCACTTGACATCGAAGCAACTCGAATTACCAAACTCCAACAAAAAAGGATGTGGCTTACGAAACAAGCGAGAAGAAATTCATGACATATATTTTGTCCAATATTTTGTGGTAAGGTTCGCATGGGCTCGATCGTACATTGGATTGACTTATTGAAATTACGCTCGAATAAGCTCCCTAGGCATATCGAACTACAAGTCTTGTCGAAGCATACTGATGACATATATCGAGACTGTCCTGTGTAAAAATGACCATGAATAAACAAATTCACTAGATGTCGAACCCCAACCTCACATCATGCATCTGCTGGAAGATTGTCCTATAGGTAACTACTTTAATTCCCACATAAGAACTCCCGAAATTTTTTGGTCATGCAATTGGGTCCACGGATACGAGGAGTAAACTCCATCACTCAACTCCAAGCAATAACACTAACACGTCCAGTGTATCACATCCGTCAACACATAACTAGAGATCTCGGAAACTCTTCTATCTCAGGTCCTCGAAAACACAACGATACTAAGTATGGCAGTACATTCGAACTCTCTCCACCAGTACCGGGGATGCCATACTCCTCTTTCTACTACTAGTATTGAAGCACTTTCAAACATCCTCCGTCCTGAGATACTAAGTAATCTAAATGATAACGATGTGCTCAAGAATCCCGTGGAGCTCAACTCCTAGGAATAAAATCAACACAGCCGGAGGCACCAAGTGAGAACTTCGTCACATCGACATCATATAGATTTCAAAAATATCTGTGTGATCCTAAAAAAATTTGAGTAAGAAGAGGAGTATAATTAAAATTATTACGTCAATTCCTCACCAAAGCATAGAAGAGGAGAAAAAAGAATCCTACTCTCCGATATATAACTAGACCCGTCTCGGCCAAGTTCGATAAATCAAGGGGGATCCTAGGTCGGTATTGCTGTGATACAAACTTGTAACGCCCAAGATGCAATCCTATCCTTATTTTGGTGCGAGCGCCTCGACGGGGATAAAATCGCATCTCGTCGTTTCGCAACAATTAATATCGTTACAAGTACATGTACTGGAAATATGAGTATAAGGAGTTGGCTTAAACTCGCCACAAGCTACATCAAGATCAAATAAATACAAAAACATAATCAATCATAATGAAGAAGAGGAGGGTCCAACTACGAA